>NC_080796.1:50569715-51194715 GCF_028018385.1 Neofelis nebulosa
TTGTTCATCAGAGGCCAAATGTTTGACAAAACTAGCTCAATTCGCATAATTTTGTTTATGATGTCTTTGCATCTCATACGCATTTTAAGCGATCAATTGTATGAATGTTAACATTAGTGTGTCAAATACATCTGAAACCACTACCAAAAATAACTGAGACTTATTTCAGAAAATATAATCCCCATGTTATGAATCAGTGATCAGTCAGAAACTGCCTTCCTGAACATAGAGCAAAGGATTCACGTCCTAGTGAATAAATCCCTCATAGCATAGGTATTTGCAGAACTGTTCTTTCTAGCAAACTAGTATTTTTTCACTATTGCCTTCTGTAGAAGGAATAGGGATTTTAAAAAATCAAAGTCAGCAATTTCTTTAAAATCATTCTGGTGAGATATATATATATATATATATATATATATATATATATATTATTGTTCTAAAACCTACATAAACACAGGATTTGCCATTTTAACTATGTTTAAGTGGACAGTTTGGTGGCATTAAAGCATATTCCCGTTGCTGTGTCACCATCATCCCCATCCAACTCCAGAACTTTTTACTCATCCTAAACCTAACAGTAGACTTTTAAACATTTATCTCCTTTTTATTAAGTGAGAAAAACTCCTGTGTTTCCCCAGCTCATCCCTTGGAGAACGTAAGAGGGAAGGTAACGATGGTTTCTGTGGGCTAAGTTTGCCAAATGCTTCATAGCCATCATTTCCTTTAAGTCCCCAGTCACTTCATGGAATCTGTGTCTGGTCTGCACCTCACAGACGAGGACCCTGGAGCTGGCTCAGGGCAGGCACGGACTTGAGCCCAGAGAAGGCTCTCCTTCAGGTAGCTCTCGGCTAGGCTCGTATGCACTCACCTGTGCTCAAGTGAGCCCAGAGCATGCCTCCCGGCTGGCCTTCTCTGTTCCCCAAGCCCTCTGCTAAGCTGGGGCAAGACAAGGACATTGGAGGGCAGTGGTGTCCCTGCGTCACCGCTCCTCACTCACGGTTCCTCCTGTCTACTTCCCTGCCCTCACTTCATTATTGCTTAGCGTTTTCCCCACCTCTGCTGATGCCTACTCTACCAGTCCCCGTCCCGGGGCTGCCCTGTGGAAAGACGAACTCCCCTCGCTTCCCTCCTCCAGGGTCCTCTGTCACCTCCCTGTCCTGGCTGAGCCCTGGCTTTTCCTGGAGTCTCTGTTCCCCCTGTCGCCCTCTCCCGTGGGGGCTGTGTCTACACCCTGCTCACCGCAGACCCCAGAGATGGCGATGAGCTTAGCTGGGGCCTCCCTGCTGCCTTCAAATCTCTATTCTTCCTCTCTTTCTGCAGAGCAAAGCTCCTCCCCTGAGGCATGGATGGTCCCCTCCACCCCTCGTGTTATCACTGGCTCTTTCCATCCTGCTTGTTTCCGTGCTAATCCTGTTGTCTCCACCTCTCAAGGTAGCCCCCCCTGCCCCTCCAACAGAATGCATCTTTTCTCCACTTCAGTCTCTTCTTCCCAGGGCCTGACCCAGGACCTCTGTCAAATATCAAATCTGGTCTCCCGTTCGGTGACACAGTCTCCTTCCCTTCCACCTCCACCTGTCCTCACTCCTTCTGTCCTGCCCTTCTGCCTTGGACACTGCAGCTAGCTGCTGTTCCTCCAAACCTTCCCCTGGCTCTCTTCTTTCCTGGGTGGCTTGTCAGTGCCCCCACACCTCTACTCTTCAGCTACTCTCGTCTGGAAGAACCTTAGTCCCAGGTCCCTTGTTCCTGGCCCTCATCCCATACATGGCTGCTGGGGAAAAACAATCCAGACACCAGCTCCAACTCCTGGTCTCCTCTTTCAGCTGAGCCCCTAGGGTCACCCATCTGTTCTTGTCTTTGTCCTTGATTGCTCTCCAGAGTAAATGGCAGAGCTTCGCTATGAGTCTTGAGACTTCTACTTGGTCCTCTTTCGCTTCCTGCTCAACAGAAGATGGTGCCTCCGATTTCACTGAGAAAAAGTCAGAACCTCATGCGTCCGTCCGTCCGTCCATCCACCCATCCACCCATCCACCCATCCATCCATCCATCCATCCATCATTGCAAATGATGTCTCAGTTCTATTTCTTTTCTCTATTTGAACCATTGTGAAAACATAGTTCAAATATGATGGCTCAGTTCCTCATTCCTTTTCTCTATTCGAAACACTAAGACAATCTTGTTCAAATGGTTCTTTTTGGTGTCATTTTGGGTTTGTTCGGCACAAGAGCATCTTTTACAAATTAAGTCTGCCTCTATTGTTTTCTCATTGGTAGGCAATAAGGAAAGAGCTCTAATCAATGCTACTGCAGTGGTAAATACCTACACGAGTGGGGTCCCTGCAGCCATGGAGCAGACTGCTTGCCATTGCATAGCCAGATAATCCAATATATGCCCATGGTAATAAAAAGACATATTACTACTTTCCCAGAAAACTTACAGATTCAAGAATTGATAACTGTGATCCCCTACCTGACCCTGGGAAGAAATACTGTTTTACAGGTCAATTCAAATTCCACCTGCCTACCGCTGATGCCTTAATTCCTCCACTCCCTGTCTCTAGACAAAATTGCTTTCACTTCTCAAGTCACAGCATGCTATTTCTTGCCTTTGCTCATGCTGTTTCTTCAGCCTGGAACCCACCTCCCCTAGGAAGCCCTTCCTATATTCTGGGTTTGAGTAAATGCCCTTTCCCTGTGGTCGCCAAATATCCAAGGTATATCTCCGTCATTTTATTCACCGTAATGTATCATAGGCGTTTTTCAAGTGTCTGTATGCACTACTAGGCTGCAACATTCTTAAAGTAAGGACTGTGCCTGATTCAGCTCCCTATGTGTGGGACCGACCACGGTGCCTGGCACAGAGTAGGTGCTCACGTAATGTTTGGTGGATGAACGAAAGTATGACTGGTACCTGCCGATCTGCGAGATCAATCTTGTTTCCCAGCACCACCATGGGGTAGGACGGTTCCATCGGAATCGTTTTGGCCAGGACGTCACCCCGCCAGGTATCCAGTGCTTCAAAAGACTCTAGGTCGGTGACATCGAAAGCCAGGATGCAGCCATCAGAGCCTTTGTAGAATGTGGACACCATGGAGCGAAACCGCTCCTGTCCACCCGTGTCCCATATCTGGAGGGGAAGAGCAGCCGCCCCATTGGGCTGTGATGAGTGCCTGGAGGTAGGCCCAGCTGGGTGCCATGATGTCAAAGTGTCCTTTTCTGGGCAGGAAGCAGACAGCCTTGGCACAGGTGCTTGTGGTCCCTTCAAGCACGGGCAACTCAACCCTGTTGCCCGTGTTCGTGACAGTATCTTCGCACTGTCATTTAGCAACCCAAGAGCACTTAACATCTGAGCTCTCACGTTCCCCCTGGGCCATCAAGACAGGCACAGTTATTCTCACTGTTATTCTCACCTGATAGATTTGGACCCTGGGAATGACTTGCCCAAGGTCACTTACCAACTTTTCCAGTGAACCTGCGACTAGGAATAAGGCCTCCCAACATCTGGATTAGCCCTTCCTCCCCACCCCCGCCCCCCGCCCCAGATCAGGGATCAGCATTTCTTTTTCCTTGAAGGGTCACATGGTAAATATTTTAGGATTTGTAGACCTAACTGTCTGTTGCAACTACTCAACTCTGCCTTTGTAGTGCAAAAACAGTCATAGACCATAAGTAAACAAATGGGCATGTCTGTGTTCTAATAAAACTGTATTTGTAAAAACAGGTCGTGGAGCACATCTGGCCCATGAATTGAAGTTTGCTTATCTCTGCTCTAGACCGTTGTAGTTCCTGGTGCACACGGCTGTGCGAGTGGCCATCTAGGGAATGTGGGATGATGTCAGGTACGCGGGCTGAGGAGGGAGAGGCAGAGCAGCTTACCTGTAGCTTCAAAGTTGTGTCATCCAGTATGATAATCTTGGAGAGGATGCTGGCCCCCAGTGTGGTCTGGTAGTCCTCGTAAAACGTCTTGTGCACATACTGGTGGAGGAGGGAGGTCTTTCCCACACTGAAGAAAAAAACCCAAACACATGTGAACAACACACACACACACACACACACACACACGCACACCCGGACTGTTCTCAGAATCTTGCCATGCGCCTCTCGCTGCCACCTCTCTGTGATTCTGAATTTCTAACACTTGCAGTCCAAGGACCACAGTGAGCAGTAAGGGATCAGGGAATGGACTCTAGAAGTAAGGACCAGTCCGGGACGCCTGGGCGGCTCAGTTGGTTAAGTGTCGGACTCGGCTCAGGTCATGATCTCACGGTTCTTGGGTTCGAGCCCCATGTTGGGCTCTGTGCTGACAGCTCAGAGCCTGGAGCCTGCTTCCGATTCTGTGTCTCCCTCTCTTCCCTTCCCCCGCTCGTGCTCTGTCTCTGTCTCTCTCTCTCTCAAAAATGAATAAACATTAGAAGTAGGGACCAGTCCGAATGAGGAGAGAAGGTTGCGGAGAGTGGAGCGTCCCACAGGTCAGGCCTTTCCTATATTTGACAGAGGTGGGAGGACAGACGGATGCCAAGTGGTTTGTCTAATCCACATAGCTAGTCACTGCAGAGTTAGGGCAGACCTGGGACCAGTAACCAGACAGCCCGACTCCCAGCCTCTTTTGCCCATCTCTCCTCCCTGATGCCACTCTGAATCAGAGAGAGACCCATGGCCAGTGGGAAATATGCAGGAGGCCTCACTGCCCTTGGGTAGGGGGCTGCTTCCCAATCCCCACACCCTGAACTGATCTTGGCTTACTCACCCCAGGGCTCCAATGATGATGAGTTTCAGGTCCACCTTCTTCCGGGGATTCATGGAGGGGCTTCGGAGCCTGTAGGGAAACAGAAGTCGTCTGCATGCTGGCCAGAGTCCCGTGTGGCCATTGTCACTGAGGCTGGCCTCTACTTTCCCTTCCTTGATGTGCAGATCACTGCTCTGGGCCCGGGACTCAGGTGGAGCTGTTCTCCAAAGGAGATAGGGGACCAGCAATGCTGACGCCCTCCCTCAGCTTCCCCTCGGGGCCTCCCCAAGGCTGGAAGTGTGGTGGCCCCACAGGACAGCCACATCTCTCACTCTTCAGCATCACCAACCCTGTTCTTGGAGGCAGCCCGGAGCGCCAAGAAGACCGCACGGGGTTGAACAGAGGCCTCGAGGACAGTCAAACCAGCAGCCAGGGGTGGAGAGCAGTGCGGGAAGAGGAGATGGGGGCAGGACAAGGGGTCCATTGTCAGGACTGCCCGAGAGGCTCTGGATGGGAGAGCACCCCTCCCCCAGCCCGAGGTGTTGCTGCATTCACAGAATCAAAAGGCTCTTCTTTAATGCAGCTGGTGGGGGTATAATTGGTACATGTTTCTGGAAAGCTACTTGGCAGCAAGTATTGAGAGCCTTAAAAATGTTCCTGCCGTCCACTTCTAGGAATTTGTCCTGGGGAAATAATCTGAGATGCAGGCAAAGATTCTGGTTCAAGAATGTTCTTCACAGTATTATTTATAAACATCCAATAACAAAGAAGTGGTTAAATAAATCATGGCACACAATAGACTATTAACATGGAGTTTTGGAGACTATCATACTAATGTGGGAAAATGCTCATGCCATAGGGTCTAAAAGAAGACAGAAGACACCGCACTGTATATACGATACCATCACATATATGAAAATGAGTTCCTACTTGCATAGAAAAAAGCCTAGGAATAAATATACAACAAACTTAAGTGGTTGATTCTGTGTGGTAGGGAAATTATACAATTTAACATTTGTTCTCTGTGCTTTTTAGTATGTTCCATTTTTAAATAACACACATGTCAAACAGGTATTGTTCCTGTAAGAAATAATATGTTTCTTTCCTATAAGAAAGAAACATGTATATATGCATGTATGCATTTTACATATGCATGTACATATTGATTATTTAAAAAGTTTTTTTTGATGTTTACTCACTTTTGAGAGAGAGAGAGAGAGAGAGAGAGAGAGAGAGAGAGAATGAGAGTGTGGAAGGGGCAGAGAGAGAGGGAAACACAGAATCTGAAGCAGGGTCCAGGCCCTGAGCTGTCAGCACAGAGCCTGATGCGGGGCTCAAACCCACGAACTGTGAGATCATGACCTGAGCCGAAGTCAGACGCTCAACCAACTGAGCGCCCCATATTATTATTATTTTTCAACAAGCTAAGGCAAAACTGTTGCAGGGGATTGTGCTTAACCGGCTCTTTGGCTCTACCCTTACGTGCACACGTATGTGTATACAGTTCCCAACTCCTGAGTGCTCCAGACTTGGACGGAGCAGGTAGGCATGCTGAGCAAACCTTGATCTGACTCAGCCTGGCTGAGGTGTCAAAAAGGCCAGTTTGAGTTTCCTTAGGGTCCTGGAAAAAGCTCAAAACAAGACGTTCTGAGGCCTTGGTTCCAATTCTTTCATGTTGCCACCGCGTGACGTTGGATCATTTACTTCCCCTCTCTGAGTCTTGGCTTTCCAACTAGAGAATGAGCAAGTTGGGCACCAAAGACTCAAGGTCCCTTCTGGTTGAAAAATACTTTATCAACTGGAGCTCTAACTCACTGGCCACAAGGGCCTTGCCCCGGGGGTGCCTAGGCCCCAGGGGCGTAGGGCTGTTAATGCCCCTCCACGAGCCATGTCGTGGCCCCAGGGTGATTTGAGGCTCGGCTCAGAGCTGTTTGTCCGAAGAGCCAGAGCTGGTGTCACTGGACCTTCTGCGGTAACCCAGGAGGGCTGGCTTGGCATGATGGGCAAGACCTCTTCGTGGTAATCCACGACAGTCCTTCAAAAAATCCCGACACGGTTACTGCATTCCAAAGCCCTGCACTAGACACAAGCACGAGCACAAAAATGGAGCAAATAGGAAACCACCCTAAGGAGTCATCATGGGAGAAGGCACAGGCTGAGTGATTACACCAAAGACAAAGCATAAAGCGTCCCAACAGAGGCACAGAGAAAGTGCTGGGGGAATTCAGGGGTGGGAGAGAAGCCCTGAAGGAAGGAGACATGTGGTTGTGCGGGGGGTGATATTTCAGAGGGAGGGGATGAAGTAATCAAAACCCTGAGAACAGGTGAATGGAGAGGGTGGATGGTTTGGAAGGGTGAAGCGAAGGGTATGGAGATAGGAAAGCAGGGAGAAGAGGTAAGATTTAAGGTGGGTCCTGGAGGTCCGACCAAGGACTCGGGCCTCTCATTCATTCAGCAACCATTCTCTTTGTTCCAGACAGGCAGAGGAAGATAATTCAAGGTATTATCCAGGGCTGGCATTTTGTCTTGGGTGTCACTGCCCACAGGGAAACCAGCCAAGGGAGAAGTGGCTCAGAAGCTTGTGAAAGGTACATGTCTTCAAGCATCAGTTACTGCTCAGAAGGGGAGTGGGAGCCATGGTGAGCTCTTTCCTAATGGCTTTCGTACAAGATTCCAACCTAGTTTTAAAAGCCAATGCAGTGCCCTTAGAAAGGGAGTCAGGACCAAAGGGAGACAGGGACCAGTGGGGAAGGAATCAGCACTGACAGAGTACCTGCAGGGGCTGCTCTGCGTCCTCTGATTGCTTCGAGAACCCTCCCAGTAGCCTTATGAGATGAGTCTTGAGACTCAGAGAAGCCAAGTCATTCATATCTCATCCAAGGCCATACAGGTAGTACAGGGATGAGCCAGCGTTTGCATGGAAGGCCAGAGGAGGCTCCTCTGTGCCACGTTGCCTCCTGAACTCTTGAGTTTGAGCCCATGGAATCTGTGTGCATGGGACCTGGGGTGCTGGGCTCCCGTTTGGTGAGCCCCGACAAAACCCTAGCAGAGTTGGAGGAGATGGAGAGAAAGGTGGCCAAAGTGACAAGAGGTACGAACGGGAGCCAAGGGAACGGGTCTGTGGAACAAGAGCTGTTGTGTGAGGATTGACCACCAAGGTCAAGATTTGGCCAGCTTAGTTGGAGGGGAATGTGTTCACACACAAGCTGCCATGCTGGAGTCATATCTATGCTCACGCTATCCTCTAACATGTTTTCCGCCCAGCACTGCATAGAGGACTTTGTGAATGTGCAAACAAAACTATGCATATCATTGTGAGGTTAAATGAATGAATACATTATTATAATATGTTTAACGCATACAATACATTATTATAATATATTTACCGGCCGCAATTATAGGTTCAAGAGATGTTAGCTCTTTCGGGGGCACTTGCGTGGCTCAGTCGGTTGGGTGTCTGACTTCGGCTCAGATCATGGTCTTGCAGTTCGTGAGTTCCAGTCCCACCTCGAGCTCGCTGCTGTCAGCACAGAGCCGGCTTCAAATCCTCTGTCTCCCTCTCTCTGCCTCTCCCCCACTTGCTCTCTCTCAAAAATGAACAAAAATTAAAAAAAAAAAGAAAGAAATGTTAGCTGTTTTATGACGATTGTTAGCACACAAAACGAGCTTGCCGGACTGACACCATAGGTCTCTATTTTACCACTCAAGAACCGGGTGTCTAGGGGAGTTTAATTGTTCCTGTCTAAAAACACAGCCTAGAAGTGGTAGGACCCGGATTAGGAGCTAGGTTTGGAATCCAGGCCTAACTCCGCAGACCACACCCTCACCTGCTCATTCTACTGTCTCTTCCGTAAAACTAGGATGAAGATCACACACCTGCCACCAGGTGCCCCTGTCAGAGACGCTCTGGGGCTAGGTGGCGTGGGCTTGACATGGGACAGCGTGGCCAACGTGCTTATGAAGGGGAAGTGGGGTGAGGGCGGGGCGGGTAGAGAGTGTGCATATAACAGAGGATCAATATCCACTACCTGGGAAGCTCTCTGCAGATAATCAAAGATAATATACAACGTAACAGTGGGTAAGGAATATGAATAAGCAACCCAGAAGTCTTATGAATGAAAAGCCATCAGCTTCGAAAAGATACTCAACCTCACTAATTTTTAGAGACATACAAAGTTTAAAAATACCATTTTTTTTTACCTCCAGAGAGTGGCACAAATTAAAAGGACTGATGGTGAAATTAAGTGTTGGCAAGTGTATAGGGGAAGCACTAATATGTATTGTTGATAGGCTATGAATAGCACAGCCTTTTTTGGAGGGAAAGTTGACAGTAGCAAAGTTCGATGCGCACGGGCCACAGTCTAATTTTAGGCATCTACCCTCAGAACGCACCTATGCTCAAACATACCTTTGTACAAAGACATTGTCGTAACCCGAATGTCCATCAATAAGAGATTCTCTACATAAATTATGATCCATTCAGATTCTGGGATACCAGGTGGCTTTAAAAAGAGTGAAGTGGGGTGCCTGGGTGGCTCAGTCGTTAAGCATCCAACTCTTGATGTCAGCTCAGGTCATGATCTCACGGTTTGTGAGATGGAGGCTGCACGGGGCTCTGCGCTGACAGCACGGAGCCTGCTGGGGGTTCTTTCTCCCTCCCGCACTCTCTCAGCCCCTCCCCCACTCGCTCTTCTTCTCTCTCAAAATAAATAAATAAACATGTAAACGATCAAGAAAAACAAAGAGTGGAGTAATGAAGTAGAAAAAAAGTGATAATAATTTAAGTAAAAGAGAACATCCCCGAACGTTTTGTACAGCATGATCTCGATTGCGTAAAAGCAAACAACAACCTTGCTTGTGTGGCTGCATAGTTAATATCCTATTTGTGCTTGTCCTGCATACACAGAAAGTTGTGCATAGATACACACTAAATGATTAATAGGAGGTAGGGAAAGGTAGATGAGAAGCTAGGGGCTATTGTTTTATTTTATATATGTCTTGTGTTAACATTTGTCACACAAGGCTTAGTCGTTACGTAATGAAACAGTATCAAATGTACTTAAAGAAACTTAACAATTCTTTATTTTTTTTTAATGTTTATTTATTTTTGAGAGAGAGAGAGAGACCGAGAGAGAGAGAGAGACCGAGAGTGAGAGGGGGAACAGGCTCCAGGCTCTGAGCTGTCAGCACAGAGCCCGACGCCGGGCTTGAACTCATGAACCACGAGATCATGATCTGAGCCAAAGTTGGACGCTGAATCGACTGAGCCACCCGGGCACCCCTAAAGTTCCTTTAAAAAGAGCACATGGGTGGATGACAGCCCCAAGTCATCTGAGTGTGATGTCCTGACAAGACAAATCACTTTGGTGTCTGGGGCAGGAGAGGGAGGTCATCTCGTACCAGGGAGTGATCATGAGTTTTGGAGTCAGCGTTCTTATTCTACCTCCATACATTTGTGACCTTGGGTGAGTTGCTTGACCTTGGTGAGTCGGCTCCCTCATGGGTGAAGTGGGCATCACTTGTGGCTGTGGCTTATTCTGCAGGGGGGCATGTGTCATTTCTGATAGCACAAAAGGCTCCTCCAATGGGGGAAGACCCAGATGAATGGTTACTAGTTGCATGGGGGCGGGGCAGAGATCTGATTGGTAGCACCTGCCACTTTCTGTGGGGTAGATACTCCCACTGTGGTGGATTTCAAGCTACCAGTGTGGAGCCTGCTCCAGCACGCGGTAGGAGGAACCCCAAAGATCATCTTCTCCGATCCCCCACCTGGGGCTTGAGCCATCTCGACCTCGTTCATGGAAAGACGGAGCTGGATCTGCTCCCATAGAGCTTCTTCCCTCCACTAGGGGTGGATTTCTCCTGGGGCCACAGAGAACATGCAATCTTCCTCTGCCACATGCCAACCCTTCTGAGGTTTAATGTCTTCTCCTTGGTGTTTCTTGACTCTTTCTTCTTCGGATCCTTGTGACTCGCCTTGGCCTTGACTCTGAGCTCCCTTTACCCCGCTACCACCCTAGTCCCCTTCCCCTGGATGTGCCCTTCCAGCATGCTGCTGCTGCAGACCCCCTACCCCTACTGCAGACTCTCAGAAGGGGAAGGATTTGCTGAGGCTGCTACTTAAAATAGCCTGGCCCTTGGGTCCCAGGACCCCCTAGGGGTCCCTTGCCCCCTAGCAGCAACAAGGGGGTGTCCAGAACTGTGTCACCGGCGAGGGAAGGCAGCTTGGTGGCAGACACCGGTTGGACTCACCGAGGAGGAATGTGTAGGTTTCAGACGGTGGCTGAAGTCCCTTCCCACGTCTCTGGGCCCTGCCCTTGGCTGGACTTCGGCCATAGCTGTCTTTTTAAGCCTCCTCCCGCCCACCCAGCTACCTCAGATGCTTCAAACCAGGGCATCCTCTTAGAGGCCAGGCTGAGTCACCACCCTCTACTGTTAAATAACAGTGACAAGCAGGCTTGGAACGCAGGGCCCTGCCTTCAGCCAGCCCCGATCCACCCAAACCAGAATCTGCAGGCGACTCAGCCCCCACTGCATGTGACTAACTCCTCTCCCCTTGTTGCCTGGTAGTCCTTCTAAGACTGGAGCCCTGGTCCTGCCCACCTGCCAAAGTTACGGTGTAGCTCAGTCCCTAGGAGCAAGAAAGCCTGGGTTGATGCCCCTGGGCACACACACGTGCGTGCACGCACACACACAGGCACACGCACCCGTGTGCGCATACACACACACCACCCTAGGGTTTGGGGGCCAGTCTTACACGAGCCCTTGGACTTGGTCTGCTCTCACCATCCTACTTCCCTTCTCTCCCTCCCCCACTGGCCCCAACTGGGACCCAGGTACAATCTTCGGCCTCGCTGGTAAGGCGAGGTGTCATTTCTGCTGACAAGGAAGAAGGATGAGGGAGACCAGTGAGCAGGGGCAGATGAGAATCCTGAGGCAGGCAGTCTCCCCGCTTTGCTCCCATCTACCCCACTTTCAGTGCCTCTCCTCCCTGCTACCACGTCTTGGAAAACGACAAATGCATCCACCCTAAAAATAATGGGATTTACAGTCGTGGGAATAAAGTTTGTCTTTGAAAATAAATGATCTATGGAGCACGAAGCTTTATTGCCCTGTGGGAAGGCTCACGACTCTGCCTTGCCCTCCTAAATCCTAGCAGGTCTAGACCTGCTCCCCTCCAGGACGTGTGTCCATAGCTCTGGTTTCAGGAGGCTCAGCGCTCATGTTCTTTAAGTTCTTTGGAAGTATTAGTCCTGTCTCCCCAAGTAGACTCTCAGTGCCCAGAGGACAAGAAAGTGCCTCCCACCTCTCTATCCCTCCGTAAAGCCTGACCCATGCTGGGAATATTGAATCTTCAATAAACAGTCATTCATTCATCCCCATCTATCCATCCACCTATCCATTCATCCACCTGTCTATCCATCCATGTATCCATCTGTCCATCCATCCATCCAGCATGGGTACTATATGCCTACTATGAGTCCTCACTATGTAGGTCTGAGGGTACAGACAAGTTACTATTTCCATGGGACTTGTGTGGTGGGGCATTGACTGACGAGCTCAGAGAAGTTATTTTTATAAATGCACGCTGCCTGGCAATTCTAGGGCACCCTGCAGGTTATAAAATGCCATCACAGTCCAGTGGATTCCTGAGTCAAGAACAGCTAGCTAGTGGCAAGCTGAGACTAGAACCCAGATCTGTCCAACTCTGTTGACTGGCTTCCTAGCACAGCAGAGCTGTGCCAGGAGACATATTTATGATTTAGGACAAAAGGACACTTTTCTACTCTAGGAGTTTCTCCTTCCCCAATGAGACGCTTTGGCCAACGGGTTCCACCCAAGGAGGTGCCCTGTCGATGTGGCAAGGCGACCTCGGGTGCTGGCTGGCCTTCCTCTGCTGAGCCAGTGGCAGTGTCCTCCCGCTGAGACTGTTGGCCCGTGCAGAGCCGGGAGCCTGGGCCCCAGCAACCCAGGCTGGGCTGGGCTGGGCGGGGAAGTCCCTTCCACCTGGCTCGCTGCCATGCCCTGGGAGTTTCCCTGGTGGGCAGTGGGGTGGGGGGGTTTCGGGTTGGATCTAAGCCCCGCGGCTGCCAGATTCTAAGCCTCATCCCTGCCTCCATTCCCCACCTCCCTCCCCAAACCCAAATACCTCTAGGGCTTGCTGGGACAGACCAAAGAACTGAGAAAAACTTTCAAGGCACTTACGGCTGTGGCTGCTTAGCATCTGGCCTCCTCTGAGGGCAGGCGAGCCGTTCTCTCTCTCTCTTAGTCTGGGGGTCTCCTCTTAGAGCAAAGTTCTCAGCCGGTTCAGAGGAAAAAGGCTCTGGAGCAGAAGAGCTTATTGAGGCCAAGCTACTTCCTTCTGTTTTCCTCCTCTCCCTCTCGTGCACAGACTTGGGAAAGTTGCAAAAGAGGCTGGGCCGGGTGAGCTCAGCTGTGTGGGTGGAGGGGGTGGGGTAGAATGGGAAGCTTGGCTTCAGAGCTCACTGGATTAGGCACCCCTGTGAGAATTGGGTTTCCTGGGAATCTGGCCCCAGGGGAACGAGGAGTGGAAGGTTCGAGGCGTGGAAGTGTGTGGGTCACAGCCTGCAAGGGCACCCCTGTGAGAATTGGGTTTCCTGGGAAGCTGGCCCCAGGGGAACGAGGAGTGGAAGGTTCGAGGAGTGGAAGTGTGCGGGTCACAGCCTGCAAGGTGACACGCAGGTTTGGGGGCACCACGCAAAGCCTCCAGCTGGTTTTCGGGACTTCTGCCTGGGCCGCTGGAGGCCACCCAGTGAAGGGAACCTTTTGTTTGTTGAGGCGTTAGATCCACATGTGCATTAGATTTGGTGCCACCACCAGCCTGGTGGGGAGACGGTCCTCATGCCTTGTTCCGACCCTAATACTGTACACACACCACATCATAGCACACTGCCACCAACTCACACACACACACACACACACACACACACACACACACACCAGTCTTGTGAGATGGGAGACAAGTCCTGGCATCTCCCCGTCCTCTCGGATGAAAACGTGTGGCTCGGCCTGAAGTTCTTAAGAGACTACAGTGATTTTCAGCAGCGTGAGCATAAGGCTGAGTCTCATATCCCTTTGAGGTACCTGGAACCATGCCCCGAGTAACAATGGTTGGCAGATAAAAGGGGAATAAAGTGAGGGTTTTTTTTTTTTTCTTTTTTGGAAATAAAGTGAGTGCAGATGAGCCCGAATGAAATGGGTTACCAGATCCCAAGGGCTCCCCTTAAGGCTTGTAATGCACTGCATTCAGCCCTCCATCCCCATGTTCCTTCTGAGAGGGGCCTTTCCCCCGTGGTGGTCCACTCCCTTAACCACCCTCACTGTCAGCAAGCATTTCCTCATGTTTGAGTCTCTGGTGCTGTCTCACGGCTATCGTCTACGTCTGGCTGGTCAGTGGGACCAGACATCCCTCAAGGGCAGAGCGAGTAACCTTGAACCCCATGCTCGGCCACACGCGGTGCCAGGGACAGACCTCGGTAAGGAGGTGTCAGTGAAACAAAAGCTCCAGATGACGCTCACTCCCCTGCTCCGATTCGCAGGTGCCCGGAGGGGGGGCACGATGATGTCTGTGAGGCGCCCGCTGACCAGGCCGCGCCGAGCTGGAAGAACTCCAGGGCATGTTTTCCTAGAATATTATTCTTTGCTTACTTGGGAGAGGGTGCACCAGCCCACCGTCAGATAACCACTGGTTTAGGACGGCCGATTTGTTTTTAAATTGTCGCCCTTAGAATCGGATCCCCTCCTATATTCTTCTACTTTTCTGAGACCAGGTTTTATTTTATTTATTTTTTTAATGTTTATTTATTCATTTTGAGAGAAAGAGACAGAGACAGAGACAGAGAGAGAATCCCAAGCAAGCTCTGTGCTGTCAGTGAGATCATGAGATTGTGACCTGAGCTGAAATCAGGAGTTGGATGCTTAACTGGCTGAGTCACCCAGGCCCCCCGAGACCAGGTTTTAGATGAATGTGTGTGTGTGTGTATGTGTGTGTGAGAGAGAGAGAGAGAAGGCGGAATGAGGGAGAGGGAGAGAGAGGGAGAGAATGAATGGGGACAAACCCCTATAGAGCTGTAGAGGCTAACTTGAGCCCCTTGCAGAGAACAGGGAGAAGTCACCAGCCAGGGGTCTGGTGCTGTGGGCACTCTTGGGGAAGGCAAAGGAACTACCCTCGCCTAGTCCTTATAGCCTCTGAACACGGGCCTGAGACTTCTAGTTTTAAGGGGTGTTTGCAGAAGTACCCTTAACACCTTTGAAAGCCCCCCCACCCCCGCCCCAGGCTTCAGTCCCCATCTCCTCTGTCTGAATGGGTCAAGAGTCAGCGACTTCCCTTCTCTTCCTCTGACACATGCTTTGTGGAAAACGGCAGCCAGCCTCTCCCTCGTGGGGGAGGCCCTGACGCGGCATTCGCGGAACTTCCTTCCTTCTTCCCCTCTTGCATGCATTCATCCAATAATCTGAGTGCGTCCCACCCTTTGGGGGACACAAGGTGGACACTTGCATTAATCAGTGAAATAAGACGGTGCCAATAACGATGTGAGAAATGCAGCTACAGGGTTGTGAGGATTTAGAAGATCTGGAGGAGGAAAAGGAGGGATTGGAAAGAAGGGATTTGAATTGGAGCTTGAAGGATGCACAAGAGATAAACGTGCAGATTGTGATAAGCGGAGGAGCAGGAGCGGGTCAAGTTCCATATAAGAAGTGGCCCGAGGGCAGGGCTCACCCTAGATGGGGGAAGAGGTGCTGACGTGCACAAAAGAGGCTCCGAGCCACGCCTGACCACTCACAGGACTGAGATTTCAATCTGGTTTTTCATGGCACTGTCTTCACTACAAACTCTACCTGTCATGTTCATGCTTCTGTCCCAGACCACAGCTGTCGTGCCTGGCACATGCTCGGTGCTTGGCCCTGACCCCCATCCCTCCACCCAGCCCCAGCCCCTCATCTTACTTCGGGCTTCAGCAATCCTGGCGAAGGCTCATGCTGTTTTCCTGGTCTCACATCCAAGAGCGCTACCACCAGGGGTCAGGGCACCTGCAAGCAGGGCACCAGCGGAGAAGAAGCTGGCACCGGGGCTGGTGGATTTGCAGAGGTTCTGGCTCCCCAGCAGCCTCCTGGAGAGGCCAGGAACACACATGGGAAGTGCAGGGGCTCAGTGCCCACGGGCAAGACTCTGACCGACAGAGCAGGAGAAAGAAGAAATCGGCAGAGAGTTCACACTCACCTGCCGCCCACCACCTTGTCATGGGACCATTCTGAGCTGTCCCCGGCGCACACGGCCTTGCTCAAGGAGGTTCCCTGGGGAGCCCAGCAACCGCTGCGCTGGCCGCAAATCTGTATCAATTTGGAAAGTCACCTCCTTGCATTTATTTCCCTTCTCTCTCTTCCTCACTTCCCTTTTCCCTCTCTTGCTTCCTTTGAACTGAACTTCCCAATAACATGTTAAAAACAAGCTTCAGACTCAGGAATTTTTAAAAAATTCCCCCTTAGGGAAGGGAACCTAGGCCAAGATAGGGCTCCATAAATATTTGCCGGGTGCATGGATGCGTTGTCGGGCTACTGCTCCGGGTGGACAGGGCAGGATGAGAAACAAAGATAGAAAGAAGTGTTCATTGGAAGAGGTTGGAGATTTGCAAACTGTCTACCTGAAAAGGTCAACATGGGGGTTGTCTCCATACCATGCAGAGGCTCCTCACGTCCTAGGTGAAGGGGATAGAGAGAGGAGAGAGAAGAAGGCTGGAAACAGGCCCACATTTAAGACGCAGGAGGGAGAAGAAGATCCCAGGTGGAGGCCTGGCGAGACAGAGCTGACTTATGTTCACGGAAGTCCCCTAACACCTCCAGGCCACCGCTACAAGGCGCTTCCAGCCCCTGTAGATAGGTGTCGTCATGGAGTACGGTTTAGCCAATGGATAGAACGGTGAACCAGACAGAGTTCCCACCCTCGTGGAACTCAAGTTAAACAGATGAAGAGGAAAAGTCCTGCTGGTGCCTTAGCCGCTTTCAGATCCGGCCTGTTAAGTCGTCTCACAGGATCTGCCTGTCTGGGGACAGAAAGAATGGCCCCGAGGTCCTATGGGCTGTGGGAACCCCGTGTTCTTGAATCGTGCTTCTCTTCCCCTGGGCTCTTCATGTGAGAATTAAACGTTGACGGAAGACACTGCGATTCAGGGGTTGATCTGTTACAGTGGGTGGTGTTATGTCATAAGCTGGCCAAGTGGTGAAAAAGCAAGAGGCGATGTTGAGGAGTGGAAGCGTGTTATGGTCCTGAGGGCTGGGCCTGTGTGTCTTTTACACACCCAAGGCTGGTGGTCCCGGGGTGAGCTCTCACGTGTCTCCTTACCCTTACTGTCCTCCTGAGCACACGTTCTTCTGGATGAGCGCCCGGCCAAGGCTGCAGAGCCGCGCTCTTGAACTTCACTTGGAGAAGGGATCAGCCTTCCAGGCCCCCGAGACCTCTGACCCCCAGGGCAAGGAAGACGCTCATCTGGTCGCCCTCCTGGAGGGAGGTGCGTGTGCCGCACGCACGTGTCCTCAGTTGAGAAAACCGAAGCTGTTGCAAGAGATACACATACCTGGACGTCAGGCAGCACAGAGGCAGGGTAGCTGTGGTGGTCTTGAGAACCGAGGACTTGGGGGCTAGCTCTCTGTGAGCCTGCCATGCTCCCAACGTCCGTCTTCCCTGTGGGCCACTCCACACTCACATTCCCAGGGAAGACAGTCTGATGGGTGCGACTGAGGCCTGCGTGCTCCCCTGGAATGCGGGTGGTGATGACAGGAACTCAGATATGCCAGCCCACCAGGCTCCTGTAGAACAGGAGAGGGACGCTCCTCAGAGGAGGTGATGCCCAGTACAAAAATAGCAGGTTCTCTGGAATCCTCTTAGCAGGGCGTCATTTCCATAGAGGGGCAGACAGGAGGAAGCTGCAACCTTGGACTCGGCAACCACTCACTCTTAGGCAGCAAATGTGTTTCAATTAAAAAAATTTTTTTGTTTAACGTTTATTTATTTTGAGAGACAGACACAGAGTGGGGCAGAGAGAGAGGGAGACATCGAATCCGAAGCAGGATCCTGGCCTGCTGTCGGCACAGAGCCCGACGCAGAGCTCGAACTCATGAACCACAAGATCATGACCTGAGCTGAAGTTGGACGCTTAACCAACGGAGCCACCCAGGCTCTCTGATGTGTTTTAATTTTAAAAGGTAAATATTACCGGGGTGGAGGGGGGACCGAGTAGATTCTACCTTTTGTCCTCACCCTTGCAACATCCTAAACTGACAAATACCTGGGCTTGGGGGAGGGGCATAATTTAGAAGCAGGGGATGAGAGGCGGGAGACACGGATCCCACTGTCACTACTACGTTTGACAAACTGTTTCATTATTTTATACTCCGATTTCCCCATTTAGGAAACAGGGCAATAAAACCTTTTCTGTCTCATGTACAGATTTTTTGCAAGGGTGGAAAACAAAGAGAAGAAAGGGAAGAAAGACGAAAATACCAAAAGCTCCTGGAAGGACCTTAATAAGCCCCAAATCAAATAGGAAAACATGGGTTACAGGTTGAATTGTGTTCGCCCCAAATATATGTTGAAGTCTTAACCCCCGGTGCCTCGGAATGACCTTGTTTGGAAATGGGGTTGTGGAAAATGCAATCAGTTCAGTTGAGATGAGCTCACAGTGGAGTAGGTGGGCTCTTAGGCAATACATCTGGGGTCCTTAGAAGAGACGCAGAGACAGAGGCACACAGGAAGAATGCCGGGGGGCAACGGGCAGAGACTGAAGTGTCACCTCTGTGAGACAAAGAACCCCGCAGATTGCCAGCCATCACTTGAAGCCAGGAAGAGATGAGGCAGATTCTCCCCTACAGGCTTCAGAGGGAGACTGGCCTTGTTGACGCCTCGATTTTGGATTTCTAGCTTCCAGAACTGCGAGACAATAAATGTCTGTGTTTTAAGCCTCCCAGTTTGTGGTGCTTGCTTATGGCAGCCCCAGTGACCCTTTAACAATTCCCAGGGCACAGTGAAGCTTGGCCAGAGCTCTTGGCCCATCGCTGAGAGGTTTGTGACCTAGTATCGGATATGGGGCATGACATGAGGACCTGAGTTTCAGGGGATAACGCTGCTGATGTGACGAGCACAAGGAGCAGAGGTCCGTTTTGGAAAATCCTCTGCAGCTGACAGGGCAAGTAGGTGCATGGCCAGCAGAGTTCAGTCCACACAGACTGAAAGTGTCACTTCTGTCTTGAGAGACAGAACTGTCCCCCTGAGACAGCTCTGTGTGCTCAGAGCAGAACTAGCTTGGGCAGTCTCCGGACTGCTCTCCCTTCCTGCAGGCACAGATTATGCACCACATTCATACTCCAGGCCTCCGGCACGCAGGCTCCTGGACCCACAGGTACCCGGCTGGCACAGGCACGTGCAATACTTTGGGGTAGCCCGCTGCACAGACATCACCCTTAAGGAGACAGCCTGCAGGAATGCTGCCTGCCAGTCGGTCTTTACACGGCCCTTGGGTGCTTTGTTTTAAGAGGAGAAGTCATAAAACCTTTTTACTCTAGGCCCTTCTGCCCTGCCTGAGATTTGCCTCTGTCGAGTGTGGGCCTGGTCCCTGTGTGACGAGCACAGGCGCACAAGCTAGTTAAGTGTTTCTGCATAAGCATTATGCCATTGGAGCCTCACAACGAACCCATGAGATAGTTACGGTCACCATGTCCGTTTTACAGATGAAGAAACTGAGGTGCAGAGGTCCCACAACTGGAGTCAAGAATCAAGTCCAGGCCTGTGTGACTCCAAGCCTGTGATGTTCACTGCTCTTTTATCCTGCTTGGATAGTTTATTTGGATCAGGCTGTTCTGAATTAATTCTGAAAGCAATAATTTAGGAAAGAAAGAGAGAAAGAAAGAAAGAAAGAAAGAAAGAAAGAAAGAAAGAGATAAAAGAAAAACAAAACCAAAAAAGTGTGTGTGTGTGTGTGTGTGCATGTGCGTGTGTAGCTGTGATCTACTTTGACCTCATGCTCACAGGGGAAGGAGAGCTAACATTATGAGCTAAGTGCTTCCATCCAGGTAAACTCATTGACTCTTCCCCATAGCACTATGAGGTGGGCATCTCAGAGATACAAAGTGACCAGCCAAGGTCACCAAATTGATCCAGGGCAGGGCATAAATGTGTATCTGACTGTAGGCCTGGTGTGTTTTCCATGACCTCTGTGCCAAAAGCGACAGCCGGGATCTGTCCCACTTATCTTGAGGATCTTCGAGTGTCTCACTTAGCACCTGGCACAAAATAAATATTTATGGGATTGGATTGAATTAAACCCAAATGAACCCAATGTTCATTAAGGGAGGATTTGATCATTAAGTGGACACTATGCAGATGTTACAAGGAAAGAGCTGACTACGTAGAATCTGTTAAAGGAGCAGTTTAGGCACAAGTGTATTCAGAGTGATTCCTTTTTTTGTAGGAAAAAAAATTCCTTCCCTATGGCTATCTCTGTTGTAAATACAAAGGAAAAGTCTGCATCAGACAGCTTCAGATAAAAAATATTACTTATCTTTGAGGGGAAGGGTCACGGAGGACTTTCAGATCATTTACAATAAAGGAAACCCTGAAGATACTTGCATTTTGAAAAAAAAAAGAACAAAAGGAAGGAAAAGAAAGACATGTTGTTTTTGGTGACAATAGATCCCACTGGAGTGGGGATGCAGCCAGGATTCACCCTGTCAGCTCCCTCAGCATGGGCCCTGGGGGGAGATGAAAAGGGTTCATTCAGAGCCCCCCCCCCCCCCCGCCCCCCATATCCTCTCCTTGTACTCTGAAATATTTTCTTTTGCAACAACGTATGAGCACATGACCAGGAACGAGGAATCCTTGGGAAAATAGGCCCGGAACATTGCTTTGTGCTGGGGTCAAGTGAAAATTCACAGAAACTAATTTGAAGGGGTACCTGCTGGCCAAGGGTAACATGCTTGGAATATATAAAAAAAAATGCAGTAAGTTGAAACACATTCACTATTCTGAAAGCCAGTAAACAAGGGGAAAAAGCCAAGTCAGCTTGCCTTTCCTATAGGAGCTGTACCTGATGGTAAGCAAATGGTTTTTTTTTTTTTTTTTTTTTTTAAGTGTGGTTTGCTTAGTGTTTTAAATAGAAGAATGCTAGCTAACAAATACAGGAGGAGAAATAGAATTAGAAAAAAAAATCTGTTTGGCAGCCCTGATGATAGATAGCGTGGATCTAAGCAATGATCGTCAGTGGTTGCCAAAGCCTTTAGGTAAAATGCTGAAGGAAATCGGTGGTGGGTAGATGAGGCTAACGGCCCCAGAGCCAACTCGTCTGTCCAAACATGGTGAACACAGAGGCACCGGGCATTATCTGCCTCCTGCTGGGCGACAACGGGATGTACCCAGCACTATCCATGAAACACTCTCGCCACAAAACCAGGCCTCTAGAGCGAACTGCCATTTTATAGGAAAGGTGGGCTCGGAGAACCACGTTGGGCGACACTTCCCGATTTTACCCTGCACAGTTCAGAGTGTGGTCAACCCTGCACATGAAAAGAGACATAGAGTTCAAATAAATGCTGTTGGTGAACTTTATTTGCATCCTGATACAGACAAATCAGCCATGAAAATGACCCAACATTTCCTAGACAATAGACAACATTTGAACACTGATTGCGTATTTAAGAATAGCAGAAGGATTTATGGGTGAATTGTTGCAGTGATGATTTACGATATGATACCAAGAATTTGCCTCAGAATAATGCAGGTGTGTGGGCTGGAGAGAGGAGGAGAGGTGCTCCAGATACAACAGGCCTGGCTACGTGCTGGTGGGTTATGAAAAGTGGCTGGGGTCCACGGGGATTTATCGTGCTATAATCTCTGTTTGGGTACATGTTTGGAGATTTCCAAAAGAAAATGTTAGCAAAAAGCAATACAAAAAGTATGGGCATACCACTTAATTCTTCCATCATGATGGTGGTGGAGGAGGTGTGGACGTGGGTGTGTGTGAAATGTGTGAAGCGTGTGAGTGGGTGTGTATGTTCTCATGCTCTATTTGGTCCTAATTCAAGCTGCGGCTTTGGAACAATTGCAATGACTTTCTGACAGCTGTGAAGAATGCCCCAACCTCCTAGGCACAGCTGAATTTCTAAAGGGCATCGGGCAAGCAGGCAGGCAGACACATGGGCAAGGCCACTCCTTAGGGGACTGCCGGGGCCAGCCCAACACGGTTATTCCCACGATCAAAGACTGAATAAAACTGTCTAATGAAGACATCACCCAGGATCCAGAGGGGCCCAGCTGGGGGCTGGATGTCAAGACCTTGAAAGCCACTGCTGCAAAACTCCATTCCATCCACAAAGTCCTGGGGTTGGAAAAAAAGATGTAAGTGACATGTAGGGAGAAAGGGAAGAAGTGCTGCCTGGAGGCTGTACTGTGTGGTAGTGGGGGCGACTGGCCCTGGACCGTTCCATGCGGTCACCGCTTTGGCTGGTTGGTTCTTCCTCCTGCTTCATGCGTCTCTACTTGTTTACTCTGCAAAGTGCCTGCATAGTTTCATACATGTGGGCCTGGGCTTCTAAGCTCTACAATTTTGTCAACTGTTCACCTGTTATACACGTCTCCCGCTTCCCCACCCCCCGCCCCCCCCCCCCCCCCCCGTTTGATAATCAGAAAAAGTGAAACTTTGTTGCCTGACGGGAAGAGCAAAAGATTTGGCTTTAGAAGATGTTGGCTGGAATTCTGCTTTCTTTGTGAACCTCAACTCAATTTTTTAAGGGAGAGATGTTACACTGCTATTTTGTGTTCTGGGAAGAATCCTTTTTTAGATATAAAGCAAGTAGGCATGCATTTTTCCACGAGAAGGGTATAACTTTCTCCAATCTTATTTTTTTAGTTTGGCAAAGACTTGGGGTCTACCGAGCAGGTGTGGTCTTTCCGACAACCATTTGAGATTTGAGGTTGCTGATGAGGGTAGAGGAAATTCACAGAGGCCTTAAAGCACCTTCTTGAGAAGGTGGGGTGCCGGAGTCCTGAAGGGTGTATAGGGTGATGAATTTGGCACAGTTCAAATGTCTAGCTTATCCTCAGTTTGGGGTTCACAGTGACAGCTCCAGAATCCCTTTGTTGGAGATGCTTAGGGACTTGACATGAAGCTGTTTTCTAAAGCAAAACGTTTGCTTTTTTTAGTAGTGCAGTTGCTGGATTGTAAGGTAGTTCTATTTTTAACTTTTTGAGGAAGCTCCACACAATTTTCCGGAGTGGCTGTACCAGTTTGCATTCTTACCACCAATGCAGAAGGGCTCCCCTTTCTCCACATCCTCGCCAACACCGTTGTTTCTGGTGTTGTTGATGTTAGCCATTCTGACAGGTGGGAGGTGATATCTCATTGTGGTTTTGATTTGTATTTCCCTGTTGATCAGTGATGTTGAGCATCTTTTCATGTGTCAGTTGGCCATCTGGATGTCTTTGGAGAGATGTCTATTCATGTCTTCTGCCCATTTTTTAATTGGGTTATTTGTTTCCTGGGTGTTGAGTTTTAGAAGTTCTTTATGTGTTTTGGATACTAATCCTTTATCAGATAGGTCATTTGCAAATATCTTCCCCCTTTCTGTAGGTTGCCTTTTAGTTTTCCCGATTGTTTCCTTCACTGCAGAAGCTTTTTTATTTTGACGAGTTCCCAATAGTTTATTTTTGTTTTTCTTTCCCTGACCTTAGGAGACACAGCTAGAAATAAGTTGCTAAGGCTGATGTCAAAGAGGTTACTGCCTGTGTTCTCCTCTAGGATTTTTATGCAATTATACTGCTAAGTATTTATCCAAAGAATACAAAAATACTAATTTAAAGGGATGTATGCACCCCAATGTTTATAGCAGCATTATCTACAATAGCCAAATTATGAAAACAGCCCAAGTGTCCATTGGCTGATGAATGGATAAAGAAAATGTGGAAAATGTAGTGTGTGTATATACATATATATATATTTATGTATATATATATATATATATATGAGTGTATATATATGTATATATATATATTTATAATGGAATATTACTCAGCCATAAAAAGAATGAAATCTTACCATTTGCAATGACATGGATGGAGCTAGAGAGTTTTATGCTAAGTGAAATAAGTCAGAGAAAGACAAATACCATATGATTTCATTCGTATGTGGGATTTAAGAAACAAAACAAATGAGCAAAGGGGGAAAAAAAGAGAGAGAGGCAAACCAAGAAACTATAGAAAACCAACTGATGGTTACCAGAAAGAGGGGAGGTGGGTGGGGAGATGAGAGAATTAGGTGATGGGGATTAAGGAGGGCACAGGGTATTGTATGGAAGCGTTGAATCATTGTACTCCATAGCTGAAACTAATATTACCCTGTACGTTAACTAACTGGAATTTATTTTTTTTAAGTTTTAAAAAATTTATTTTGAGACGGAGAAGGGGGTGGGGAGAGGCACAGAGAGGGAGAGAAAGAATCCCAAGGAGGCTCCGTGCTGTCAGCGCAGAGCCCGATGCAGGGCTCGAACTCACAAACTGTGAGATCATGACCTGAGCTGAAATCAAGGCTTGGATGCTTAACCAACTGAACCACCCAGGTGCCCCACGAACTGGAATTTAAATAAAAGCCAAAAAAAAAAAAACCCACCACCCCACATTTGTTTTCACTTGCATTGTCTGTTTATATTTGGTGGCTTGGGGAAGCAGTTAATGGAGAACAAGATGTGGGGGTAGGTAAGTCCCCAAAGTCCTCTATACCTTAGCACCTCCATTCTGGTGCAATCACCCAGGTGCTGTGGGTGGCTCTTGGGTAAAGTTAGCGTGTTAGTGTCACCAAAGAACTCCATGTGATGTTGGAAATCTGGGCCAACGGTGGTGTGAAACGATCACAGACTTCCCCAGGAATTCCCTTTCTACCTCACTCTACCGACTTAGGAATTCACTGCGCAAGAGACATTTTCTTGTTTGAGAAGAGTGTTAATCTGAATGTTAGAAGATATAACCTGATTCTGTACTCCCTCTCCACGCAGCTCAAATCTTGAGCCACATAACCTTCCGAGTCTCAGTATCCTCATCTACAGAATAGGATAATAATATCCAGTCTTGCTGGATGTTTGAGGGGATTGAACGTGGTCGGTTGAAAAGTCCTACGTGACAACGCCCGGAAACTTCACTACATGGCTTGTACGAGGCTTGTTTCTGCTTCTCTGCAGGACAGGAAATGAGAGAGAACCAGCCGGCAGCTTTGTCCTTTCTAGAGGGGGCACTGCTGCTTCGGCACAGGGTAAGATGGGAGGGGGGCTCAGGGTAAGTGCAGACTACTGAAAGAGGAAGTAGCAGGCTCCTTGTGGGGAAGGGACGGCCCTGTGACTTGCAGAATAAGGAAACAGTTCTTACCAGCAGGGTGTAGGCAGTCGGTTGGAGGGTGTAGGAGACTCCGTTGATGATGAAGGTGACATCCGGCATGACGTTGAGGTTGGCACACTCCACAGCATACTAAAACACAGCACAGAGGATCCATTTAGAGGCCTCCCACCTCCCAAGAGAGGGCTTAGTTCCCCTGCTCCCGCCTCCCCCCAACCCCGGCAGGCACTGACTTCTCCATCCATGGGCTCTGCCCCAATGGTCTTCTGCAGCTGCTTGATCTTGTCGGAGGGGCCCGTGATGAGGGAAGTCCCTGTGTCCACAATGGCCTGGCAGCCCTCAGAGCAGAACATCACTGTGCCTCCCACCTGGATTCTGAGGGCAAGGAAAATGTCGTGAGCTGCCCTCCCCACTCCCCCACCCCAGATTCCTCCTCCCCAGCCCTGAAGTCTCCCCAGCTGCTCTCATCCTCTACAGGCTCTCAAATATACACTCGTGATTTCCATTTTGACTGTCTTACACATGAGTGTTTCTCAATTTTTCTGTGGCTGATACCCATAGCAGAAATACATGTACTCTCGGACCCAGTACACGCACCCACACACACACAAGAAATAAAACTGAAAAAATGAAACAGTGCTCAACCTTAACATGCGAAGTACACTCTGATATTTTCTATTCTATTCCAGTTCATGAAAAATGTTAAGTCATGATCCCCTAAAATGAGGTCATGACTCATAAATGGGTAAGTCCTTACGGTTTGAAAAACCCTCAGTAGACAGTGAACACTGAAGATTTTTGCTGTTTATCCCTTGTGCCAAGCACATGGCCTCACCTCCCCTTGCGGGAGCTTATTCTTGGCTGAATTGAGACTTGCGTTTCTTTGAACTCCTGGATGGTCTAGTCCAGTGCTAGATGTGTGACTGGCCACTGGTCCCACTTCCTTGGTTGCTCCATGCCCAGACACACACACACACACACACACACACACACACACACACACGTATGTGTGCATGTATGTATGTCAAGACCTTGTCAATGTTATCTCCTTCATGAAACCCTTGCTTGAGGAGTTCTTCAGACAGGAGCTGTCTTGCCCTGTCTGCCAAGGCCACTTTGGTGGCACATCTCATGGACCACGGTCCACCCTCCACTTCACCTGGTGGGGGTTTGTGTGTGTGTCTCATCTTTTGTACACATTCCATGGAGGCAAAATCTGAGTCCAGTTCACACCTGCACCCCTGTGTCACTCGCCCTTTGACCTATGTATTAATTAGTGTTAAATGAGCCCCGAGTAGTTGGCTGAGTGTTCCTATTGACTTGAGGGAGCACCACACGTGCAAGGAGGGAAGCTGAAACTTGGTACCATGTGCCTGCTGCCCTGGAGACCGAGGCCCCTCTTGCACCCCCGCTCAGCCCCTCCATGCTTCTAGCCCTGCACAACGAGCCCCCAGCATCCTCTCCCAGGGACCAGCACTTTGATTCAGGTCAACTCAATTAACCCAATTTGAGTGGTGCCCATCCTGAGTTCTTCTGTCATACCATAACGAGAATACTCACACATCCAGTGCAATCTGCCAGTAGCCTTGCTTGGTGACCGGGACCCAGTTCAGATTCCCAGAGAAATGGGAATGGTCATAGCCTCCGAAAATCAGCTCACTCCCCACACCACTTTCTGGGTCACTACATGGAAAGAAAGGCAGGCTGTCAGGGAAGGGCCACTGGAAAACCCCAGGAAAAAGCCTCAGCCAGTGCCCTATTTCTTGGTCTGATCACTCACACCAAGTACCTATAGAGGGGAAATATCAGCCTAGGCTTTGAGACCAGAGTTCCCCACTACTGCAAGTTGATTAGTCTGGATCTTTTCTGGCAAAAGGATAGAAACAGGTCTGTGTAATGATTTGTGAATGTTTTCTTCTTGGATAAAAGGGCTAGGAAGGTGGGAAAGGGTGATGACAGCTCTGGTCATGCAACACTCATGCGGAGCCAAGGCCAAGGCCATCTGAGGGGTGCACACACCATGTGACTTGAGGCACCCCCCAAAGCCTTTTCCCCCAAGTATCTTTCCCACTATTGTTTTGGTGGTGCCTGGTGCCTGGAGCTTCCAGGTTATTCTCTCCATCGTGTTAAGGTGAAGAAGCTAATGTGAATGTAACGTGACTTACTAGAGCTTGAAAATTTATTAATCTTCACCGATGTTGATTTTTCAGATTATGTTCTGGCACCTAACAGGATTCTGGGGAAATAGGACATGAAACTGATTCATTTTCAAGAGGAAATCACCCTCTTACATCTTACATCTCCTTGTGGCCATTTGAGGAAACTGAGGCTCAGGGCTTAAATCCAGATCAGTCAGACTGCAAAGCCTCTGCTATTTCCCATCCTAACATTTGTCTCTCCCAGCTGGAAGGGAGCTGCTCAGGAACCTGTAAGGGAGCAGCAGAGATGTCTGGGCCACCTGCTGTCCCGCTCCCAGCTCTGCCTGGGCTGGTCCCAACTGCAGCCATGCAGTATAATAGAGGAAATTCAAGTCTCTCCACGTAGGAGTGGAGAAAAAGGGAAATGGGCTTACACTAAAGCTGGGTCAGCTCAGACCAGATCTCACTGGGAGGGAGTCAGAAAGGTAAGAAATCTCCTTCCTGGGGCGCCTGGGTGGCTCAGTCGGTTAAGCGGCCGACTTCGGCTCAGGTCACGATCTCGCGGTCCGTGAGTTCGAGCCCCGCGTCAGGCTCTGTGCTGACAGCTCAGAGCCTGGAGCCTGTTTCAGATCCTGTGTCTCCCTCTCTCTCTGCCCCTCCCCTGTTCATGCTCTGTCTCTCTCTGTCTCAAAAATAAATAAACGTTAAAAAAAAAATTAAAAAAAAAAAAAAAAAAAAAAAAAAAAAAAAAAAAGAAATCTCCTTCCTATGTAGGGATGAAGGTTAGGTGAGCCTTTCCGGATCCCAGGCATGCGAGCCTTATGACCTTTTCCAACTACAGCAAGCAATTTTAAACAATTGTATAAATTGACCATTTAAAACTGTACAGTTCACTGGTGTTCTAGATATTCATATTGTGGCGAGCCGGTCTTCAGAAGCTTTTCATCCTGTGCATGGAAACTCCATACTCCTTGAACAATAACTTTCTATTGCCCACCCCCCTCCGTCCCTCGCACCTGGCAGCCTCCATCTTGGTTTCTGTCTCTCTGAATCTGACCCTGTAGGGAGCTTCATGCAAGTGGAATCATACAGTGCTTGTTTTCTGGCTTATTTCACTTAGCATAAAGTCCTCAAGGTTCATCCATTTGTAGCTTGCGTTAGAATTTCCTTCCTTTTTCAGGCTGAGTGATATTCTATTGTATTTTATTAGTCCCTTAACATTTCATTATTTTATTGTCAGCTTACTTTCGAATTTTTTCCTGCATCTTACCACTGGAATCACGCTTCCTGAGGGCAGGGGCTGTCTTCCTTGTTTTATTGCGCTCCTGGTGCCCAGTATCACAGTCAGCACAGAATAGGAGCTTGATAAATATTTATTCATTGAGTACTCAATCCCAGAGATTCCTCATATTAATTCAGTGTGGTACAATTTACAAGGTGAGGCAAACCCCATTTCTTCAACATCCAGAGAGGGTAAACCCAAGGTCACACAGCTGGTAATAGGTCAAGAAAGAGATCCAAGCCGGGTACTTGACTACTAAGTCTGGTGCTCTTTTGGCTGGACCATGTTGTCTCCTTGTAGTCATAACTGACCTTAACCTTGGTGGGCTTGACGGGCCTACCTGCTCATGTACACAGAAAACATGGGCATGTCCACCAGGTTCTGTGCCATCATGTTGTCGAACACCGGGGCCACCCCTCCCACAGCCAAGGAGGGGTATCCTAGGCCCAGAATTCCATCAAACTCTGCGTTCACAAAGGTCTGGCCAGGCTCCGTGACGCTCTCTCCAAATTGCTGGCCGACCACAAGCAGTCCTTCCACCTAATGGGAGAAAACCCGAGAGAAAACTGCATGGGAGATCTTTGGCAAACAATCTCGGATTCCTGGATTCTCCCTCTGGCCTGAACGGAATGTTTCCCCCATCCAACTTTTCTTGATTGAATGGGCACAGTGATTTCACCACATTGTCACAGCCTTATTTTTTTTTTATGTAAACTTTTAAAAGTTGAAGTATAATACAGAAATCGTAAGTGGACAGTGCAGAGAATTTTCACAAACTGTACTCGCCCTTGTCAGCAAGCTCCCGAACCGGAAGCCCCTTCATGCACCCTGCAAATCACACACCCTGCAAATCATGGCGCCTTTCCTCAAGAGTAACCCATCTCCTGGTTTCCCCTCCTATACTGCCTTTGCCTCTTCTTGAGTTTTTGTATCAATGGAATCTTATAGGATGAATTCTTGTTTATATGGCTCCTGTCACTCAACATACTAGTGCAGTCTGTTGTAACTTTGCTCATTGTCACTAGTATTCCATGGTATGACTACATCATCATCATCCATTCTACCATTGATGGATATTTGGGTTGTTTTCGGTATTGACTATTGCTAACAGTAATGCTTGTACATGTCTTCTAGTGGACATGTTGGGTTTATGCTTAGGAGAAAACTGCTAGATAACAGGATATGTAAGTGTTTTGCCTGAGTAAATACTGACAATGAGTTTTCCAAAGTGATTGTACCAATTGACATTTCCCATACCAACGTTTGAGAGTCCCAGTTGCTTCAGATTCTCAATGACACTGGATATTACCTATCTTTTCCATTTTAGTCTTTTCGTGGATATGCAGTGGGTTATGTTGTGGTTTTAATTTGTATTTCCTAATACTAATGAAACTGAATATTTGGATATCCTCTTGTGTGAAGCGGGTTATCTGCATTTTTCTTATTGGTTGGTAGGAATTTTTTATTCTGGAATCAAGTCCTTTTTTGGATAGATGTATTACAAATATCTTCTTCCAGACTTGGCTGGTGTTTTTCGGTGAGCAGAAGATATGAATTACGGTGTAGTCAAATTTATCATTTTTTCCCCTCTTTAATTAGTGGTTTTTGTAACATGTTGCAGAAACTTTTGCCTACCCTAAGGTCCTAAAGACATTTTCCTACGTTTTCTTCTAAAAGCTTTCTTATTTCACTTTTCATATTAACACCTACAATGTATCAGAAGGTTTGATGATGTGTGAGATAGGAGCCAAGATTCTTTTGTTTGTTGGTTGGTTATATGGAAATCCAAATGAGCTAGAACCATTTAATAAATACACTGTCATTTCCTCCACTGCACTGCAGTTTTATGTTCAACATAATTCAGAGTAGTTTCTTAATTTTCTCTTTTGTCCCGTTTGTCTATCTGCTTATCTTGTGCCAATACCACATTATCTCAATTACTAGAACTTCATAATAGGTCTTAATATTTATAGTGTGTTTCTTCATCTAGATGGTCTGAGTGTATTACATATCCATATAAATTTTAGAATTAGCTCATCAATTTCTAATAAAAATTGCCATTTTTTTGATTAACAGATCTATTGATCAATTTGAAAAAACTTTGACTTATCTATAATATTGAGTCATGAAATACTGAGTCATTTCAATTTATGTAGATCTTCCTTAGTCTCACTCAATAATGTTTTGTAGTGTATTTAGAATAGAGATCTTGAAACATTTAACATTTTTGTTAAATTTATGTCTAGGTATTTGATGTTTCTGATGGTGTTATAAATAATGTCATTAAAGATCTATTTTCCAGGGGCGCCCGGGTGGCTTAGTCGGTTAAGTGTCCGACTTTGGCTCAGGTCATGACCTCGTGGTTTGTGAGTTTGAGCCTCGCGTCCGGCTCTGTGCTGACAGCTCAGAGCCTAGAGACCGCTTGGGATTCTGTGTCTCCCTCTTTGCCCCTTTCCCACTCACTTTCTGTCTCTATCTCTCAAAAAAAAATAGGTTTTAAAAAATCTATTTTCCATGTTTTCCTGATATATAGAAATTCAAATCATTTTGTTCATTAATCTAGTATTCAGCAACTTTGTTAATTAATTAATAACCCCAATTGTCTGTAGATATTTTTGGATTTTTTACATGTAGAATTTTGTCATATGTGAATAATGACAGTGTAATTTCTTCCTTTATAATCCTAGTACACTTAGTTTCTTTTTTCTTGTCTTACTGCACTGAGAGTAAGCATCTTGGACTCATTCTTTTTTTTTTTTTCTTTGCCTTAACTCATTCTTGAAAGCCTGCCACCAGGCTTTCTGCCCTGTGCACTGTTTCTCTGTGGATTCCTCTTTGTTGCCTCTCTAGAACTCAGCACACTGAGCAGACTGGCCCACTGCCGTTATCTCAAATAGGAAGTGCTACTCCCTCCTGGCCAGGCTTCCCCCTTTCCCTGGAAGCCAACTCCCTGTTTCCACCTCTTCCAGAGGCCGATCTGAAACTGTTCCCCTAACAGCTCTGCAAAATATTCTGTCCCCCAAGTTTCTGGCCAAAAGACAAAAGAGGAAGGAATTGTACTCACATAGACTTGGTCGGTTCCAATGATTCCAGACAAGCTCCCAGTCCCGTACTGAATGGAGAAATGATTCCCCAGTGCGCTGTATGTGTTGGACTGGGAAGGGTAGAACCTGGCGTGTGTCTCTGGAAAAGCAAGGATGCTGCTCTTGCCTGGGACATCAGCTCACTGCCTCCGTCCCTGCCCTGATACCACAGAGATGCAGGGTCTATTCCCTCAACTCCCAGATTGAGTGGGGGCCTCTAGAAAGGTTGGCCATGGCCCTCCTTAGTTAGTTACTACATTCTCCTCTAGCCACATGTGGTGGCCTAAATGGAGAACAAATAATTGTCCCTGGGAAACGTGATTGCTCACAGTGACCTCATGAGGCACACCAAGATAAGCGTCATGTATCAGGCGCCAGCAGAAGTCTCCGCCAACTAGTGTGGGTCAGAGCCTGGTATTCAAAAGAAACTCGGAGATAAATAAATACCGTGCCGGGCAACTACTCTCAATTCCTTGCCTAACCTGTAGACACCCAATTTTGGGGTTTTCTGAGACATTGTGCCTCTAGAATTTATCCAGCACAGACTAAGACATCTTTCCTTAGCTCTTCCCTTTCCGATGCTAACAAAGACGTCTGAGTTACCTCCGGCCAAATAAACCCACCCCTACATTGTGCCCCGTCAGCCCCACCTCTGATATCCTGGGAGGTAGGCCACCAAGCCCTCTTGAAGCAGGTGAATAGTCAGCACTAGAACCCAACCCATCGACCTGCCCAGAAACAGCCATTTGAACGGAACTTTCTCCCACATTCTTTCGGGTGTTCCAAAGGGAGCGAGTCATCATGTGTTCAACGATTTGTATCGACTTTGTATTTTCAGTGGCTGAGCTTTCCCCTATTAATTCGGGTCAGTATGAAAGTTGCTGGCCTGGATAGCAGTCAGATTTTAGCTCTGTCCCTGGCTCAGCCTTGTTTTCACCATAGGTGAAGGTCCCAGGGGGGACTCAGAGGTGGAGAGGGGAAGCTTGTGCACCCTGGATGGCCAGTTTCTGGAAATCAAGCTCCCTTCCCCCAGAGGGCCAGGCCCTGGCTGCCATTGACCCTGGCCCTACTTACTGCAGGCTGGGCTCGTGCAGTACACGGAAGGGACCCAGAGGTTGGAGGAGCCAGTGTCAAAGATGACGGTGAAGTTCTGCGGTGGAGAGCCAATGGAGACAGAGCCAAAGTATTCTGTCTATGGGGGAGGGAGGGAAGGGAGGAGAGTGTGGGTGGTGGGAAAGGGGAAGGTGCTCACCAGGGGGGCCTAGGGAGAGCTCTCTGGGGCCAGAGCCTGGGCTAGCACAGACTGGAGCTTACAGAGCCTCGGGAGTGGCAACAAAAGGGAGAAGGAGCAGAGAAAGGGCTATACGGGAGACGATCAAGTCAGCCTCTCCGCACCTGCCTATCTTTAGCTTTTGTTTGCATTATTCCTCATAATCACTCTACGAGCAAAGCAGAAGAGGCGGTGATGCCTGTGTTCTGCAATCAGGGAAGGGAAGCCGGTGAAGGTTAAGTCATGTGTCCCAGGACATGCAGCAGGGCCCTTCTGACTGGCATGCTTGCCCTGCTCATCCCTTTTCTTTTGCAGAGAGCTCTACACGGTTGGGCGCACTGGGGCTTGCTCGGTCAAATCCACAGGGACCCAGGGGATCAGTCCCTATGGGTTATCCTAGAGGGGAAATCCACACTGACCTTCGATGTTGCTGGCGGACACTGGCCATTCCCAAAGGCCAAGCCATCCTCCCACCTCCCCCATCCCCAGCCCCTGCCCCGGGACTCCTCACATCCATGTAGTTGATGAGGGGCTCGTTGGCACCCTGGCTCATCGTGCAGGCCTCGGTGTACTGGATCATGTCCAAATTCTGGGATTTCCAGAACTCAGAGAGCTGGCCCCGTGCCCGCAGCTTCTTCCGGAGGGACGGATGCCTCTTGAGGGGCACCCTGAGGACAAAGCCCCGTGTGAGGAGGAGATGCCTTTCTGCCTCTCTCGGACCCTGCCTTCTCCCCACCCCATTTTTCCAGAGGCAAACTGGGAAACGACACAGGAGAAGTTCTGCAAGGCAGCATGCCAGAGTTTGGCCAGAATTGGTGCCCTCTCGGCCCCCGGCCTGTCAGTCTGATCTCTGCCTCCTGGAGATTCTTAGAATCTTAGACTTGAATTGGCCCTCCCTCTCACAGACAAGCTCTTTGAGATTTTCTAGGAAGATGTTCTGCAATTTTACATGAACCTTGTCAGGGGATGATATAAAAGGGCAGAAAAACTATTGGGGGGCAGCCATGGTCAGTCTCTCGATCAAGTACTCGGTCTCGTGAGCTCCACAACCAAGTTGCAGGTTCCTGCTCTTTACTAACAAGAGAGGCTCCCTGGGCCTTGGGCAGCAGTTTCTGTCAGAGATGGAGGCAGAGGGCTGGCTTGTCGTGGGCTGGGGGTCAAGGCCAACACAAGATGGCCCTTAGTTTCTTCTCCTCTTCAATTCCCCGTCATCTTTCCTCTCCCAGGGCAGCCCTAGGCTTGAGGGCAGGGAGCTGCCCCAGCTGGACACAGTGCTGGGGACGTGGCCTCACCTGTGGAGTGTTTTTTGAGTCAGTCCCAAGTCCAGGAGCACCAGCAGCAAAAGAACGAGTGTTTTCATCGTGGGCCCAACCAGCAGCTTCTGCCTTGCTCTGTCGTGGCCTTCCTTGCCCCTTCTCTTTTCTTCTCTCCCACAGGCCGGTGGGGACCGAATCTCCTTAACTCTCAGATCTGCCCTGCCCTGCCCAGCCCAGCCTGAGGACCCAATGATAAGGCCTCTTGAGTCAATATCCGGGCCCCGGAACAAACACAGTGCGTTTAACAAGGCGTCTCTGTTCCTCCCCTCAGCCCCTTTCCCTCCTGCAGGGGCGGGCTGGGTCTGGAATGGGACTTGGGGGTCTGTGCACCCTCAAAGAGTAAGAGGACTGTGTAGGTTCAGCTTCTCTGCCAGTTTTTGGGGTCCTACCCTGCTCCCTAGAAACCCTGTATTTATCACTTGAGAGAGCAATGTGCCCCTGGACAGTGGGACCTGTCTACTCACGTGTTACCACTAGCGGCCTGGCTGAGGACTCCCGGGGGGTGGAACCTCAGTCATCACATTTGGGGCAACTCAAAATATCAATCGGGCTGTTTTCTATGTATTTCCTAGTCTCTCCTCACTCCTCCGGGAGCCTCGGGGGCAGCTGACCCTCCCTCAGTCCACTCTGAGGCAGAAACTTGCACTCCTCAAAGCCCCTAGAAAGGGAGATTGGGCTTGTGGGGTTAGTTTTTTGGACCCCAAGAACTTGATGAATCTGGAGCTACGGGGCGGAAACAGGTTTGGAGAAGAATACAGGGGCAGCCCTGGAAGGGGCCTGGGAGGTACTAGACGCAGTGGGGCTGGGGGTCATGAGTCTGTAGCAGGTGTCTGTATTACTTTGCCGGGACTGCTATAACAACTTAGCACAGATTGGGTGACTTAACAGAAATTTATTTCCTGGTGATTCCGGAGGCTAGACGTCCAAGACTAAGGCATAGGCATGGTTGGTTTTTCCGGAGGCCTCTTTCCTTGACTTGTAGAGATGTCTGCATATTCCCTCTTCACAAGATCTTTCCTCTGTGTGTGCCTGTGTCCTGATTTCCTCTTCTTATAAGTCATATTGGATTAGGACTCATCCTAAAGACCCCATTTTAACACAGTTCCCTCTTTAAAGGCCCTATCTCCAAATACAGTCGCATTCTGAGGTCCTGGAGGTTAAGAACTCATCATAAGAATTTGAGGGGAGGGGCGCCTGGGTGGCGCAGTCGGTTAAGCGTCCGACTTCAGCCAGGTCACGATCTCGCGGTCCGTGAGTTCGAGCCCCGCGTCAGGCTCTGGGCCGATGGCTCGGAGCCTGGAGCCTGTTTCCGATTCTGTGTCTCCCTCTCTCTCTGCCCCTCCCCCGTTCATGCTCTGTCTCTCTCTGTCCCAAAATAAATAAAAAACGTTGAAAAAAAAAAAAAAAGAATTTGAGGGGATACAATTCAGCCCATGACAGTGAACAAAGACAGAAGGACTCTCAGTCTGTCATGTGGAGTAGGGGGTGGTGGGGTTCAGTGCTCAGTTACCCTAGCGTGCCTAGCTATTGCTATGAACCATCTCCATGGCCACCCCACCTCCTAAACAGAAGGCGGGCTTTATCTCCTTGAGTGAGGATGGAGGGCGGTGAGAAGACACACCTTCCCCCGGCCATGACCCTGACCTAGGCTTATGGGACGCTCTGAACCAAGGCAGTAGAGGCCAATGCCACCGTCACACTTACCAATACGTCCTACCTCTGGAGTAAAGGCAGAGGACCAGAGTTCAGGTCACCAGTTAAGCCACAGCCAGCAATTTGGCAGGTGTCTTAACTGCTGCTATGAGTTCTGCTTTCCATGTCTGAAGCCCAAGAAGCAGACAAAGTTGGGAATGTGGAGCTAAGCTGAGTCCTGCCATGAGCTCCAAAAGTGTAAAAGGACATCAGAAGGACTTAGGGAACAGCCTGGACCCTTGAAACCCTGATCCCAAGGGAACAAAGCCTCTTTAGCATTTACTCCCGTGACAGTTCTCTTTGACCCATCATTGGGGAGGGACATCTCTCCCCTACAAGGGCAGCATGAGCCAGAAGTGGCTAGAAGTTGAGATAATTTGTTGTGCTCTGTCATAGTTTGCCCATAACTGTCCAACCACTGGGAAGCTTAGTCTTATTATCTGTCAAATACCCTACATTGTGGAGTTTCAAGGAGGACTCAACACACAAAATAAGGTATGTAGAAGTACTTGAAAAACCATAATGTCATCAGACTAAAGATCTTCACTAGAAAACCCTTGCACTGGAAGACCTTTTCTTGCCATCAGGGCAAGCTCACTTTCACAGCAGATGAGGACACTGAGGTGCGGAGGGGCAGAGTGACAAGCCCGAGAGCACGTGGTCCCTTTAGTGGCAGAGCTAAGGTTAAGACCCAGGCCTCCTGACTTCCAGTCCAGGGATCTTTCTGCCCCAGAATTATCATCATTATTACTGAACTGTTGGCATGAGCATAGCTGTACCCCTCCCCCGTCGCCTCTCTTCCAGGCCAGTCCCCACCTCCCGCTGGCCTCTGTTTATTGTGAGTGGAGGGTTCGGCTGGCTCAGACTGGAAAACAAGCTGGTTGGTCTGTGCTGTGGGCCACCTGGCCCCTGACTGGATCAGAGACATCCTGGATTGTCTGCGAGGAGCTGTGGGGTCTGGCTCGGTTTTGGAAATTTCGAGACAGGCTAGAGGCAGGACTATGGGATGTTTGTCAGAACGAATGGGGTCTGTTCTCTCTGGGAACAACAGGAAACTCACCTGCCCTGGTTGCAGATTACTGGATCCTCCCATGCTGGAACCAAACATCTCTGTGGACCATTTGGGAACAAAAGCCCTTGGACATGTGCATGATGGTGTGTGTGTGTGCGCGTGTGTATGTGTGTCCTTTAAGGAAAGAGAGGGAAGAGGATTTGGGGTGAAATGGTATTATGTGGGCAAAAACCAGGACATAGCATGAGCGATGATCCCATCCTTCCGCACTGGGAGAGGGTCTCTGGGAAGAGAGAGACCCTCAGGGGTGTGGATTGGAGGCTGGTCCGATGCAGGGTTTTGTCTGTTTCCAGAGCATTTGAAAGCTCTTGGCGTGAGCCTATCCAATCAGCTTCTCCTTTCTGGAGCTTCAGCTTCAGAAGATAAATTAGTAATGAGGACGGTTGCTCAGTGCTCCATGGAACCAGCTTCACGAGGGCTCCAGAGACAGTGTCCGTGTAAGACACAAGCAACTGCTTCTCCTTCATGCTCAACTGGCTCCTGATCGCAGGGGAGCCAACAAGCTGGGACGCTCTCGGTCCTGGCTCTGGCCACCTCACCAGCGCCGCGTGAATGTGACCAACTGGAAAATGTCCCAACCTCCTTTCTGCTTGAAGCTGATGAATGAAGGAAAGTCTACTGTGCTTTGCGTGGTACGGTAGAAAGAGGGCTGGGATGGGACGCCTGGATCTAGTCTTGGCTTTGCCACTAACTGGCCATATGACCTTGGATAAATCGCTTTTCTCTGAATCTAGTTTCCTTGTCTGTACGATGAAAAGGGTGGGTTGGGTAATAATAACAAGGAACATTTTGAGGGCATAAACTATGTGCCAGGCTCTGAGCGAAGGACCTTAGAAACATTAGCTATTCTACCTTCACACCAATCCTAACAGGCAGGTATTATTTTAAAGCCCATTTTACAGATGAGATCATTGAGGCACAGAGAGTTTAAGCCACTTGCACAAGGTGCTGTAACCAGGATTCAAACCCAGGTTTGCCTGACTGTAAAGTCGATGATCTGTATTGGGTGATCTCGAGGGTCTGACATTCGAGAATTTCTTCCTGGAAGAGAAAGACTGAGAGAGAGGGTGGGAAGGAGGAGTGGGGAAGAGGGGGGAGAGAAAATAATTTCCTGCGTGATGGAAAATTTGAGGCCTTTTAATTGTAAGAAGAGAGCAGGGTGTGTGCAGGGTGGAGGGTGGTGGTGAGTTGCTGTGCGATGAGAAATCTTGCACATATTTCTTGCAAATATTTTCTGCTTTGCCTGCAAGGAGCCTCTCAGCAAGGATCATAACAGGTGCAAAAATCCCCCCCGCCCCATGCACCCTTCTGCTAGTTCCCCATGACCCAGACACTGAATTCTGAAAACTTCAAGTTTAAAGTGACAGATCCATTTGCTAATTGCTGAAACAAGAGCTCCTGGCACAAAGGTTTGCTTTTCCCAGGGGCCTGATCCGCTTTGGGTTGGTAATGCCTCTTGTTTTCATGCAACCGGAAAAAAGAAGTATGTAACGTGTCCAGCATCTCGCCACGTCAGGAATCCGGTGAGCGTGAGTCATTTCCAAAACCGTTGTCAACCCTATTCTGGGAAGGTGCCCTTCAGACCAGAAAGTATTGCAGTTCAGGCAGCAGAGGACACAGGCATCGGGAAGGTTTCTGACCTGAATCCTGCCTGTGTGTGCAGGTGCCCTTGTCCCCCGACCTGTAAGCCTGAAGAGCGGTTCATGCCTTGGGCTTGCCAGAGAGCAGGACTGCACACTGACAGCACGAGTTTCCATGCTTGCTACTCATCCCAGGCTTTGAAAGCAGACAAAGCAGGGTCTGGAGTCCAACCCCACCACTTAGGTAGATGTGCGATATGGGGTTTGTTGTGGATCATCAGGTTCCTGTGCCGTAGAAAAGGAACAGTGGTGTCCTCACAGGGTGATGAGAGGACTCCATGAGACCATCCTCGGGAGGAGTGCTTTCTATGTCCTGCCCATCCCAGCACCTGACACCCAGTTAGCACTTAGCACTGGTGCCCTGGCTAAACCACATAGACCGGGGCAGGTGCCCGACATGGACTGGTGCCCACTGTATGTCATAAGCCGCTCTACATGCTTGAAATATCCTCACTCATGAAATTCTTTCAACAACCTTATGAGGTAAATAGTCCCAGAGAGGTAAAAGAATTTGTCCAAGGTCAAACAGCTGGTAATGATGGAACTGGGCTCGAACCCAAAGAGTCTCCCGATGAGTCTGTGATCTTTTACAACTGTCGCTGCCATCTGTAGTCTATACATATGTATTCACTGGCTGAAATGCATATTCACTGGCTGAAATACATTGTGGATCCCATCCACCCTTTTGTGTCTTTTAACGGTTCAGGAAAGCTATCAAGGCTTCTGCCTGCCTTCAGTTCTTTCTGTGTGATCAGGGACTTAACCATTTAAAGGCTAGGAAATGAAAATGCCCTCTGACTCTTAGTTTCTTTATCTGTAAAAAGGAATTTGTTGGGAAGACTAATAAAAGCATATGTGAAAATGCATGATGCACAGTGAGTGTGCAATGAATACCTGATTAAAATTTCATTGTAAGTGGAAGAGAGATTATACTTAAGCAGTTGTAACAGAAATCTGATGCCTTTCCTTCATTACCTCTGTGGGTTTTCGTTTTTAGGCTTCTAGTGACCGGGTTCTCACCTGAGAAATGCTGTTTTCTTTAATCTTTTCCTTCGGGGTCCAGCATGCTGGACTTGGAAACACGTCCATCCTAGAACTTCCGTGAGCATCTTGAGAGTAGGATCTAGGCTGTGGCTGAATAGGGAAAAGTCACAGCTTTAATATCGGAATCGTATGTTTTTTAATGTTTATTTATTTTTGAGAGAGAGAGAGAGAGAGAGAGAGAGAGAGAGAGAGAGAGAGCACAAGCAGGGGAGGGGCAGAGTGCGAGAGAGAGAGGGAGACATAACCCAAAGCAGGCTCCAGGCTCCAAGCTGTCAGCTCTGATCCCGATGCAGGGGCTGAAACTCACAAACTGTGAGGTCATGACCTGCAGCGAAATCAGATGCTTAACTGACTGAGCCACCCAGATGCCCTTTGGAATCTTTTTAAAGTAAGTTTGTCTCCATTCTCAAAACGTGTTGTCTTGTTCCTGGTCCATTAAATGCCTTGGAAACCCACAGGAGGAAAGTACATACTAAAGATGCAATTAAGATTGCATCAGGACTGAGATACTTGTCTGAGGGTCCTTTCTGGCTTAACACACTTCCCTGACCTGAGCGCCTCCAAAGGGAGCCCCGTTTCCGAAGTCTTGGCAAACACTGTGGCAAACACTGTTCATTTACTCATAACAATCAGGACACTTAGTCTCAGTGAATTTTTTCAGAGACAAGAAATCCAAGCCTTCAAGAGAGTTTCCCCTCCTGCCCTCCCCCCCCATCCCCGGGCAAGAAGCGAGTACAGGAAACGGAGGGCCTTCCACACCAAACTCTCACATGGATGCCTTCACTGGGGTGGTTGTGACAAGAGGTGGCAGTGGTTGGGATGTGGGGGAGATGGAACACCAGGAAAGCAGTGGTGAGCTTAGATTTGTTCCAGAGACAGAACCCACATGCCGTGGTACTGAATTAGATGTGGACAAAGAAAGGAGGGATCAAGAATGACTCCTGGAATTTAGACAACCTTAGTCTTGTGCAAAATGGTGTTGGGTCCATGTTATTTATTCATCAAGGGTGGTTGGCGATGAGAAAGTTTGAAAATAGGTGTCAGGAAGACTAGCTAAATAATTACGGTACCTCTGGAGATGGAATGCTGTGGAACCATGACAAAATAATAAAAGAGATCCAAAGAAGAACATCGAGTATAGATAGCTGGGTTAAAAAGCATGTAACATCACATATGGTATGCTACTATTTGCATAAAATAAAGGGGGGGAGAATATTTATAGTCCCATCTGCTTACGCATGCAGAAAATATCTCTGGTGGGATATACCAAGAAACTGGTAGCTTCGGGAAGGGAACCAGGTGGGTGGGGCAGGGGGGAGGCTTGTTGTACGCCATTTTGTACTTTCTGAATTTTGAGTCATTGACTATATTACTTTATGAATTTTCATGGGACTGTATCCCTTTATTGGCTTTCTATTGCTGCTATAGAAAATTACCACAAATGCAGTGGTTTAAAAGAATGCAAATTTATGATCTCATAGCTCTGGAGGTTAGAGGATTGACCTGGGTCTCACCGAGTTCAAATAAAGGTGTCAGCAGGGCTACACTCCTCTCTGGATGCTCTAGAGGAAAATCTGTTTCCTTGCCTTTTCCAGCTTCTAGAGGCTGCCACATCCCTTGGGTTGTGGCCCCTTCCTCCATCTTCAAAGCCAGCAAAGTTGCATGTCTCTGGCCCTTCTTCCATAGTCTCATCCCCCTCTGACTACAGCCAAGAAGAGTTATCTTTTAAGCACTCATGCGATTAGATCTAGCCCCCTCATCCCCAGGTAATCTAGGATAATCTCCTCATCTTAAAGTCCTTGATTTCATCCAGTGTGCAAAGTCCCTTTAGCCATGTGATTAACATAGTCACAGACTCAAGGGATTGGAATGCGGACATCCTTGGGGGCCACTATTCTGCCTACCCCAATTACCTATTCAAAAAAGTTTTTAATGCAAAAAAAATAATAATGACTCCTAAACTTTTGGTATGAGCTATTGGTGGGAAGGGATAATGGTGTTCTTTACTGAGCACAGGATCAGGGGGGCAGACACAGGTTGGGGGAGGTGGAGAATCAAGGTCTGTTTTGAACAGATTCTTTTGAGATACCAGTAGACTTTCCAGGGGTGATATCAGACTGACACTTGAGTTTGTGGGTCTTGTGCTCTCATAAGAATGGTTGAGGCTGAAGATATAAATGTGGGAGATACCAACATACAGAAAGTGGTTAAAACCTTGAAACTGGCTGAGAACACTCAGGGAGAGGATGGGGATGGAGAGGAGCAGAAACCCCAGGACTGTGGTCTGAAGCCCGTAGGTAGGTGGAGGAGGAAGAATGAGCAAAAGAAGCCAAAAAGGAACCTGGAGGGGGGGGGGATGCGGGAAAACCATGTTACCTCCTCCTGGAGATCCCTCAGCCACCCAGATCGAAAGAGCCACCGCCTCGCTCCATTTTTCTCCATCACACTCCTTTGCCCACTTTGCAAGGATGAGTGCAATCTGTGATTCTCTTTTTTTGTGTGTTTACTGCCTGTGTCCCCACTATGTTGTGAGCTCCCTGAGAGCAGAGCTCTGGTGGTCTGGATCATTGTTGTGTCCCCAGCACCTAGCCCAGTGCCTGGCTCAGAGTAGGCATTCAAGTATTTGTTAAATGAATGAGTGAAGGAAAACAAACTTAACCCTCTACCCCCAATCCATAAATAATGAAGTCAAAGAAGAAAACGGCACAGGTCTTTTGATCCTCCAGTGACCATGTCCCATAGGTAAGTTTCCACAGGAGTTGTCTACAGAGTGTGCTTTTAAAAGCACCAGGAAAACACCTCTATTCCCTGGTGTCACCGTTGTTCACTTATCTCCTAGAGTGAGGCATCACCCTCTTAGCATAGTGCCTTGCCCCTAGTAAGCTCTCAATGGATCTTAATAAGCTATTCTTGTTATTTGGGCTTTTAAAAATGCAAACAACCCTGGGAAAGATGACCACGGAGGCATGAACTCCTTAGTAGTATGAATTCGTTTCTCAGCCGGAATAGTTAAAGAAGGACTTTAGGGTGGGCGGGGTGCAGATGCACAAAGGGAGAAAGTGTTCCAACACAAATGCTAGGGAATCTACAGCAAATCTCAGTTTGTGGTTTTGCTGAGGCCCACACCTGCACGGCATGAGGATTGCTCTGCCAGCCACATCGGCCACTGGCTTCTCATTTCGGGGAGTGTGAGGCTCCCTCCGAGCCCAGCCAGGCAGTGGAGGAAATGAAGAGACTCTCAAGGGAGGGGCGAAGGAGAGAGGATGGGGTAGGGTGGAGAGCAGCCACCCTGAGAGCAGCTGCCTCTGCAAGACGGCGGGCTCCTCCCGCTGCTGGAGCTGCTCCTCCAGGAGTCAGGTAAGTGGTTCCGTGGGCGCTGCGAGTTCGCTTTCAGTTCCTCTCCTATTTGTCTGGAATCCGGGAGCACCTGCTATAGAGTGGGCACTCTGTGGCTTAAAGGGATTAGAGCAAGGCACCCCCACCTTTCCTTAAACTGTACACACATCTTCAATCCCTAAATCGGAGCACAAGCTGACAACTATGTGTGCAGATAATGGAGAGGAGTCATGTCCTTGTGGTTGGAGTCTGGCTAAAGGCTTATAGGAAAAGGACTGAGCTGCAGATTAGTGCTTTATGATGAGCAGTTTGGGAACCGGCAGGCAAATGTGTATTGTTGGGACTGTATATGTCCATCTGTCCTAGATTCCAAACTAGACAGTGAGGACATGAGGGCAGGAGCCATGCTCTAGTCTAGACTTTTTGGTCCCCCAAACCCTGCACAGTGGTTGGTACATGGGGATTTGTCTACACCTGCCTGGTCCAATATGGTGAATACCTGAAATGTGGCTAGTCCAAGTTGAGATGCGTCGTGGCTATAAAATGCATACTGACCTCGAGGACTTGATAGGAAATGAGAACAAAAAATATCTCAATAGTTTTTACATCAGTATAGGTTGAAATAATCATTTTTGGGGTGTATCGGGTTAAATAAGAAAAAAATATTTTTAATGTTTATTTATTTTTGAGAGAGAGAAAGACTGAGAGATGGAGAGACAGAGAGACAGAGATAGAATCCGAAGCAGGCTCCAGGCTCTGAGCTGTCAGCACAGAGCCCGACATGGGGCTCGAACTCACGAACCGCGAGATCGTGACCTGAGCCAAAGTCAGATGCTTAATTGACTGAGCCACCCAGGAGCCCCAAATAAAATACATTATTAAGATTAATGTCATCTGTTTCTTTTTGCTTTTTAAAATGTGGCTACTACAACATTTTGAATTACACGTGCAGCTTGCATTACATTTCTCTTGGACATCTCTGGTCTGGACTACCCTGACCTTTGCTCGACCCCTTCCCTCTCTCTTCAGCTCTCTGATCAGACTATAGAGGTGCCTTCACTCTGGGCATATAAACAAAGGCCTCAGACTCTTTTATTGGCCAGAGTAAGATCTCCTGTGTATTTTATATTTGTTGAATCACGGTTTACACCTTAGCAAGTGTGCTGCTCGTACAATGTAACCTATAACCATACCCTTCGTTCTAAGGTAAAGGAATTCAGATTACAGCAAGTAGGAGGGGGACTAACTTTTATTAAGCACCAGCCTCACAAATGTTTTCTCCTTTAAATTTATTTTCATGCCAGCTCTGTGAGGTAGGCATTATTTACTTTCTCAGACAAAAGAAACTGAGGCTCAGAGGGCTCCGATAACTTGGCCAAGATCACCTGCCTGGTGAGAGGCACGGGGTCAGGACTTGAAAACTGATGTGCCTGGTTCAGAAGGCAAGTTTTCCCCCGACGACTGGCATGTGGCTTCATTTTTGCATATTTGAAATAGAGCCTAAGGGGTTCCCCACGTATCTGGAGGCTTCTATTTTGTCTGCACGGGAAAGGAGCTCATTAGGGAGATGCGGGGTTTCTTTTTTATCACTGATTTTCCAGATCGTGCAAGGAACAAGTCCAGGGCTGGTTCTCAGAACACCTGGGGACATTCTCGTCCTGGCGTGGCCCCAACACAACTAAGTGACCTAGGATACGTGGCTTCCAACTCTGGAAACAAAGAGGACCTTTACCGGTTGTGATTCCAAACCTGCTGTCTGAGAAAACAAACTGAGGCCCCTCTTGTTGCTTAATCCCTAACCGGTTATGCCTAAAGTTGAGGACTTTTTTTTCTAAATCGATAATTTTTTTCTTTTTTAACACTCTGTGAATCTGTTGGTTCCTTATCTCAAGATTTCTGTTGAGTGTGATGAAAACGAAATTCCAGATAAGGGAATCCACGTTGTGTGGGTGGGCAGGAAACCTCAAGTTCATTTCCAAGGATTAGGGGGCTTTTGAGGACTGCCCATGTGGTTAGTATTTTCCAGAGCTGTTTCATACATACCGCTGCACGTCTTGGAAATTTCGATCTGGTATCATTGCTCTAATGACTAGAAATCCTCGTTATCTATTTAGCAGATGGGAGAAGCATGCCAAGTCTCTCCATAAGCCTGTTTATTAATCCTCTCTGAAAAGCCGGTTGGTAAGAGTGACATCAAAGCGGGGACGCCCCAGGAGTGCTCTTTTTAGGACTCTGACAGCCTGTCCCCTTGCTGAGTCTGAATGTAAAGAGCAAGCTGTAGCTCTGATTACTTGACAGGCCGTCAGGCTCCCTAAGCATTCCCCGTCCCCAGCTCAGACCCAACTCAAGCCTCTTTATCCAATGCGTGCTGATTGCTGCGGACAAGGCCTACGAAGATGAATTTTCCGGATGAGTTGCCATTTCTTGTTCCTGATCTCTGGAGGGTAAATCTAAGTGGCCTACAGTAGTTAGTTCTTCTAAACGGATTTCAGGGTGAATAGTGATTTGTATCTATTCAACTTGGCAGAGCCATAAATTAATTCACCGTCAGATTTTGAGGCCCTGATGTTAAAAGAAATGGGTCAGGGAACGTACCCCTAATCTAAATCCCTTTGAAACTTTGTTTTGGGCTCAAACTTTGTTCTGGGTTTTGTGAGGGGGGTGGGGGGAAGGGACAGACAGAACCGTTAGTAAGGTTTTGAAAACCTGCTTCTCCTTTGTTGTTATTAATTCCTTCATGAATTGAATTTTATGAGATCATGGTCTGTATGATACTGAGCATTTGGCATTATTTTAAAGTTGTGTGTCTATCTACACACACGCTTTGTAACCCTCTTGGTCGGCCCTTTTTACTGAATTCTGTCCTGTCTCATTTCCCTGACATTTCCGGCAATGAGTTCTGTCAACTTCTACTTATCTGAAAATACACTTATTTTATTTTCCTGTTTGAGGAATATTATCACCCGATATGGAACGTTTTTTATTGAAGGGGCGGCTGGGTGGCTCAGTCGGTTAAGTGTCTGACTTTGGCTCAGGTCATGATCTCGCAGTTCTTGGGTTCGAGCCCCAAGTCAGGCTCTGAGCTGTCGGCACAGAGCCTGGAGCCTGCTTTGGATTCCCTCCCTCTCTCTCTGCTCCTCCCCTGCTCACACTCTGTCTCTGTCTCAGAAATAAATAAACATTTACAAAAAAAATTTTTTAAAAGAATTTTTTTTTTTTATTTTTTTTAACGTTTATTTATTTTTGAGACAGAGACAGAGCATGAACAAGGGAGGAGCAGAGAGAGAGGGAGACACAGAATCCGAAACAGGCTCCAGGCCCTGAGCTGTCAGCACAGAGCCCGACGCGGGGCTCGAACTCACGGACCGTGAGATCGTGACCTGAGCCGAAGTCGGACGCTTAACCGACCCAGCCACCCAGGCGCCCCAAGAATGTTTTTTATTGAAATGTAGTTGACATACAGTTATGTTAGCTTCAGGTATGCAACATAATGATTCAACAATTCTACACATTACTCGGTGCTCACCGTGATGATGATGGAGTCACCACCTGTCAGCAAAGAGCACTGTTATAATTTCATTGACTATATTTCTTGTGCTTCACTTCTAATCTTTTGCAACTGGGAGTTCATACATCTATTTCACCCATCCCTCAACCGCCTCCCCTTTGGCAACCACCAATTTGTTCTCTGTATTTAAGAGTCTGTTGTGTGTGTGTGTGTGTGTGTGTGTGTGTGTGTGTTTTTGCCTCTTTTTTCTCTGATCATTTGTTTCCTTTCTTAAATTCCACATATGAGTGAAATCATATGGAATTTGTCTCTCTCTGACTTATTTCACTTACCGTTATACTCTCTGAGTCCACTTATGTTGTTGAAAATGGCAAGATCTCATTTTTCATGGTTGAGTAATATTCCATCGTATGTATATACCACATCTTCTTTATCCATTCGTCTATAGATTGATACTTGGGTTGTTTCCATAACTTCGCTATTGTAAATGCTGCAATAAACATAGGGGTGCGTGTATCTTTTTGATCCATTGTTTTCATTTTCTTTGGACAAATACTCAGTACTGGAATTACTGAGTCGTATGATATTTATATTTTTAATTTTTTTGAGAAAGCTCCATACTGTCTTCCACAGTGGCTGTACCACTTTGCATTTCCATCAACAGTGCAAGAGGGTTCTCTTTTCTCTACATCCTCACCGACACTTGCTTTTTCTTGTCTTTCGGATTCTAGCCATTCTGACAGGTTTAAAGTGATATCTCGTTGTGGTTTGGATTTGCATTTCCCTCATGATTAGCGACATTAGGCATCTTTTCATGTGTCTGTTGGCAACCTGTATGTTTTCTGTGGAAAAATGTCTGTTCAGATCCTCTGCCCATTTTCAATCAGATTATTTTCTTTCTTTCGGCTGCTGTCAAGTTGTAGAAATTCTTTATATATTCTGGATATTAACTCCTTATCAGATACGTCATTTGCAAATACCTTCTCCTATTCAGTAGCTTGTCTTTTTGTTTTGTCGATGTTTTCCTCTGGTGTGTGAAAGCTTTTAATTTTGGTGTAGTTCCAATAATCTATTTTTGCCTTTGTTTCCTTTGCCTAAAGAGACATATCTAGAAAAATGACTCTACAGCTGATGTCAAAGAAATTATTGCCTGAGTTCTCCTCTAGAAGTTTCATGGTTTCAGGTCTTACATTTAGGTCTTTAATCCACTTTGAATTTATTTTTGTGTGTGGTGTAAGAAAGTGGTCCAGTTTCATTCTTTTGCATGTTGCTGTCCAGTTTTCCCAACACCATTTGTTGAAGAGACTTCCCCATTGTAGAGTCTTACCTCCTTTGTCTTAAATTAATTGACCATACCAGATTGGTTTATTTCTCGACTCTGCATTCTCTTCCACTGTCTGTTTTTGTGCCGGTACCACACTGTTTTGATTATTACAGCTTTGTGGTACCTCTTGAAGTTTGGGATTGTGATGCCTCCAGCTCCATTCTTCTTTCTCAAGATTGCTTTGGCTATTTGGGGTTTTGAAAAACTGTTTTCTTTTCTTTTACATTTATTTATTTTTGAGAGACAGAGAGCATGAGTAGGGGAGGGAGAGGGGCAGAGGGAGAAGGAGACACAGAACCCGAAGCAGGTTCTCACGAACCATGAGATCGTGACCTGAGCCAAAGTTGGATGTTTAACCCACTGAGGAACCCAGGCGCCCCTTGAAAAACTGTTTCTTAAGTGTGCTTATTAGCAGCAAGTTCCTGTGGTTCAATGCATTCCGTGACTACTAGCTAATCGAGGACCCTCGCTCAAAACTATGTAGCTGTAAATAAAAGGAGGGAAACATTTCATATGAACAGAAGCCATATTAAGTTACTTCTGGAAAACAAGCTGTTTTGAAGTTCTTTCAATATGTCAACGACGGAAATCGTCAAGATATATGCTACTTTCAAATTAATTTTTTTCTGTGAAATTCCATTCGAAAAGAAACCGTAGGGTAACGTAAACTTGCAGGCCGCAGCTTTGATGGGAAGAAAAAGATAATGATGTTGTTTTGCTTCGCTAAGGCTTATTATCTTTATCCCCCTAAAAGACCATAACCTTCAGAAACAGGGGCTCCATCTGAAAAAACGACCACAACAGAAAAAGCCTTACTGTTAATACTATTAATACGGCTGTGAGGACATGTCATTATTCCAGGGAACAGTGTGGCACTTTCAGAAACTGCTAAGGGAAATTTCTGTGTCCTTTTAACTGGGTCGAGGAGAGTCTTTCAAGGCAGGGAGCGCACAGTAGGCACTCAACAGACTGAATAAACAGGATGTGGTGAGGAGCCCTTTGCTGACTTGCCATTCTCTGGCCTCTCGCCGCCTCCTAAAGCTGTTGGAAGGGTTCTGCATCCTCTAAAACACAGAAGGGAGTGTGGCACACTCAAGTCCATTCGGTGGTAAAGGGATAAGTGACATCCCTGTTTAGATGCAAGTCTGGGCCTTACGGCTCTGGGGTACCCTGCGGGGGAGGGACAGGAGAGAGGGAAGGGGGAGGAATGGATGGAGGGAGCACAGTTCTGGTGAGGGCAGTGGTGGGTACTTTCCCTGCAGCTGACGGTGCTCCGGGGGTGCGGTTGGAAGGCTTCAGGGGGACAGGGTCGGATGCTCCCCCTGCCTCTGGGTAGTCCAGCAAGCCCTTTCTACTAGCGGCACAAATAGAAAAAGACCCAAGAAAACTGGCTGGCCGCGGGTCAGGCTGGAGGGTGGGGGATGGGAGGATCTGGGAGTCCTTGCTCCAGGCAGCAGTCTTCCTGAGCCTCCAGCCTTGCTCTCCTGGCTCCCTCCTTCACAGGGTCCTTCTTCCATTATGACAAATATTTAACATCTACCCTGCGGGCGGCTTTGAATTTCAAAATGAGCCAAATATAAAGTGGCTCCAATGAAGCTCGGGTGCCGGGCGCGCCAGATTAGGGTGACATTTACTGAAATGCGTTTTAAAATAGAACCCCAGGAACGTGGAGATAGTCTAACCCTTGCTCATCACGTATCAAAATAGATTCATGGCAAAATAAAGCAAAGCAACACAAAAACCAACCCAGGGTCATTGCCAAGCTGCTTCCCTGACCTACATTAAAAATAGGCGTTACTAGAAAGAGGTCAGAGCGGCAAGATAAGTTCTGGGCTTTCTCAACGGCAAGAAGGAGAGACGCTCTGTAAACAGAAGGGAAACTCAGGGGTTGTGAAAAGAAGTTTTACCGTCATGAGAACTTTTTTGTTTTCCCCTCTAGGATTCACAGGCGGATTCAATCATGGCCAGGCTGCCTTTGGCAGATCCCTTAGCCTCTGAACACTACTTTTTTTCAAAGTTTATTTATTTATTTTGAAAGAGAGAGAGAGAGAGAAAATGAATATGAGCAGGGGAGGGGCAGAGAGAGAGAGAGGGAGAGAGAGAGAATCTCAAGCAGGCTCTGGGGATTGAACTCACAAATCCCGAGATCATGACCTGAGCTGAAACCAAGAGTCTGTCGCTTAACCAGCTGAGTCCCCCAGGTGCCCGTCTGAACATTTCTTTTTAAAAACTATCTGCCCTTTCCAGCCCTTCTGTGATGTCAGAACTGACCTCTTAGGGCTCTTCACTTGGGCCACTCAGCTCGCTCTCCTTATGTCACGTCTCTTTCTTTGAGAACCACTTCCCGTCCTGTCATCTTCAGCTTGACTCGGCGCGAGGCGGGGGGGGGGGGGCAGCTCTCTCTCCACCCTGCCCTCGCTTATCCTCTCTTTCCTCTCCTCTCCTCCTTCTCTTTCTATGTTCCCTGCAGAAAACTTAGGAAACATGGAGAAGTAAGCAAGAAGAATGCTCACCAGGAATCTCACCACTGAGATCATTATTACTAGCACTGGGGTCTTTACCTTTCCATGGCGTGGATGCAGAAAGAGGGACACGATATGTTGCTCAGTGGGGAAAAAAGAACACACAATGTGCACGTGTACAGGCACATGCGGGTCCTGCGTATTTATTTTAGTGGAGGATATTTGACATTCTGCTGTGTTACCTGCCTTTTACTGACCTGACAATAGGGTGTAAACATCTGCCCCTGTCAATAAATTTGTTTCTATGCATCACTTTAATGGTTTAATCTCATTCCACTTTATGGATGTCCCACAATTTATGCAACGATCCACCATTTCTCCATATTAAAGGTGTTTCTCATCTGCTGCTTTTGTAAATGACTCAGCAGTCATTGTCTTACACCCAAATGTTGGCATACTGTTAAAAAACAAACTTCAGGGGCACCTGGGTGGCTCTTGATTTTGAGCACCCGACTCCTGATTTTGGGTCATGTCATGGTCCCAGGGTCGTGGGATGGAGCTACAAGCCAGCCTCCCCACCCCGTACTGAGCAAGGAGACTGCTTAAGAGTCTCTCTCTCTCTCTCTCTCTGTCTCTCTCTCTCTCTCTCCCCTGCTCCTCCCCAGCTCGTACACAAACACATGCACACATGTTCTCTCTCTCTTAAATAAATAAATACATTCAATTAGGTAAATCTGAAGATCTAATTAGCTTTATTAAATGATTCATAAATTAGGCAGCATCCCAACCAGCAAGCAGAGGGAAGCTCTGAAGGGCTACAGAAAGGGAAGGGTATTTTTTTAAATTAAATTAAATTTAATTAATTAATTAATTAATTAATTAATTTATTTATTTTATTCTATGAAATTTATTGTCAAATTAGTTTCCATACAACACCCAGTGCTCATCCCAAAATGTGCCCTACTCAATACCCATCACCCACCCTCCCCTCCCTCCCACCTCCCATCAATCCTCAGTTTGTTCTCAGTTTTTAAGAGTCTCTTATGCTTTGGCTCTCTCTAAGGGAAGGGTTTTTAAAGGCAGGACAAGGAAGCCATACATAGAAAAAAAAATTATTTTAGGAGACGTCACTTTCATTTGGGGACAAAAGGGTAATTAATAAGTAGATTGGTTCATCTTTCTTTGGGAAATGGAGAGATCCTAGGTGACCTTATTGGTTCTGCCCAGAACATTTCTGACTAACCAGTTAAGACTAGATTTCTGCTGGGGGGCGGAGGGGGGGGGGTGGTGAAACTGTAATTAGATTAGGTATTAAGTCCCAGTTTGGTGATTCGGTCTAAGTGACACCATTTTGGGCTGCGGTTTTCTTTTCAATAATACATATCCTTAGCTATTTCCTCAGGACAAATTCCTCCAAGTGAAGTTGCTGGGCCAAAGAAGGAAGGTCATTCACAGGGCTTTTTTGATACATACCGCCAAATTGTCTTTCACAAAGATTGTAACGATTGACTTCCTGCCCGAGTGCCCATCCCCAGAAAGCTTGCCAGGATTGACTATCTCATTCTCTTTTTTTTTTTTTTAAGTGGTTTTAAGTTGTTTTCATTTAACTTCTTTCATTACTAGTGAGATAGAATTTATTTTATAGATGTATGCATCTGGCCATTTGCACGTGTCTTTGTCCAAACATATCCTGCGCCTGGATGGGTTCAGTGCCAAGGACCGGGTAGTATGGCAGCTTGCAAGGATTGACAAGACCTGGCTGGTTTTAGGATTCACAGTTAAAATGAGTCTTCTCTTTCCTTTTTCTAGTACTTTCTATTTTGGAGAGGTTGGCATCAATGGCAAGAGATGATGATTTCCTTAGATTCATATTCAACCTCCATGCCATGTATTTGGGTTCTTTGCAGTTTTTTCTAGAAATCCATCAGTTATGGTAGACAATGGGACTAAAAAGTAAATTCACATCCTGCTCATATTTCTGTGACAGATTCATGGAACCAACGGCGTGCTCTTTTATTGTAGTTGGGGGTTTTTTTGTGTTTTTTTTGGCATTTTACCTTTTACTCTCCAAATTTATTCAACAATACAAACAATTTCATTTCTCCTATAGGCAGCTTTTCATTTTCTGTTTATGATTCAGTACCTTTACTTCACGCCGATATCTTAGGAGAAGCAATATATGAACTTAGTATTTTATTTTAGAATCCGTAACTTAAAAACAATAATATGTAGCAAGTTTATGAAATTTCACTGCAGTTAATTTTTGTTTTGAAGAAATTTCCTTTAACAACCCATAAACAATAGCTATGCTTGGATGCCTGGGTGGCTCAGTCAGTTGAGCATCAGACTCTTGATTTTAGCTCATGTCATGATCTCAAGGTCATGGGATGGGGGCCTGCATAAGATTCTGCATCTCTCCCTCTATTCCTACCCTCCCTGGCTTGCTCTCTCTCTCTCTCTAAAATAAAGAAAAAATAACCAGTATCTATGCTTTAGTTGGCAGTCCATTATATAAACACCTCTAATGTATGATAATTAAAATAAAAATTAATATTAAATTAAAATACTAAATATTAAAAAGAACAGAAATATTAAAACTAATAATTAAAATAACTATTTTATGGATATGTGATGGTAAATGAGCATTAATTACTACAAAAGTGAGTTCTGTCATAATGGAAATGATAGATTATAATTAGGAATTCTGAGCTACCATTCAGGCAGCAAGACGAATTTTAATGCAAAATTTCGAATTTACCTGATACACCAGTACTAATAGAAGTGGGTTTTTTTTGGTTTTGTTTTGTTTTTAATTTAGATAAAAATCCAAACAGTGGTTGGAAAAGCATCTCCTTGTTTAGAAGCATTAGTTAATGTGGATGTTTACCATCAGCAAGTTATCAACCCATTCTGCTTCAACTTATGAAGCAAGTAAATGTCAACACTATTGGATAAAGTCTTTATTTCTCTGTGTCAGAAACAAAATGGATTTTGTTAGATAAATCATTTTATTGTTATCTGCCAGAAAATTATTGGAATAAGAATATATACTACCTACCTTTTGGAATCAGCAGTTAAATAAAAATCTGGAAAAAATTCAAAGTAATAGCAATGTTTATGATGCGGGTAGTGTCCTTAAATGCCATGCTCTTGAACAATAAACAACCTGAGCAACTGTCCTTCACTACTCTAGACGTTTATGTGGCCATTACAGTTAATACAGCACTCCCACTTGCATGCAAGTAACCTGTGTAGGAAACGGAAGAGAGTCTACGTGATCGTCAGACCTGTGTTTGGATGCTGGTCACTCTGTTTGCCATGAGCTTGGGCAATTCATTCACTACTCCCTAGGAATCCTTGGTCACCCCATTTACAAGTGAAGAGTAGTAACATCAGCCAAGAGGCTGACATTCTGATTTTCTTAGGAAATCAAATGTTAAGGCAATTGTTTGAGGCTTGCAAATAAGCCACTGTGCAAACTGAAAGCCTACAGATGGTCTTTAAGGCAACCTCCAACCAGTAAATGGCCCTGTGACAAACCTCAAGAGCACACAGGGCTTCTATTCTGAGAAATGAAATTTTGCAAAAACAACCAGAAAAACAGTTAAAGCCCCAGAAATGGTGAGAATATTTACTTCAGAGGAAGCCAGGAGGAAGCTTGCTTGAACATCTTCCTCCTGTCTGTCCCTTGTCCCCTCTGCTGGCCCCACTTGATTTCAGCAGCATATCCGTAGCTGGCCTGGAAAAAAGGAATGCGTCCAGTCTTTCCTCCATTCATCAAACATTTGCTGTAGCCTCCTATGTTCCAGGCACTGGCCTATCCTCTGGGAAGAAAAATCAAATCAGACGTGCTCTCCGTCCACTCAGGGCTTCTGAAGTCTTGTTTGTGAACTGTCTTTTTTGCACCCTGTCCTCCCAGGTTCTGTCCCTTCTTCCTTCCACTATCCTAGGTGACAGCTGCCCTTCATGCTCAGGTATCCAGTGCACCTTCTCTTTTCAATGATTTCAGTTATTCATTGTGGACAAAGGACTGCATGTTCCCACTTTGCCCTGCAGCACCTGGCATGTCCACAGTCCCAGTGCTGCCTAGACTTTGCCCATCGTCCAGCACCAGGATGCATGCCACCTCCTCCACGCCAACCTGCTTTCCTCACCCAATTTAGAACTGAATTGTCCTTCCTCTCTGATCCAATAGCCACTTGTTTGTACATCATTTTACCACTGACCACGCACCTGCCTTTTGTTACAGTGGTTGCAGCCAATGAATACCTCCCGGGGGATGGGAGGGTGAGGTTGGAAAGGTACTCTTTGAGCCCAGGGCCGTGTCCAATTCCTCTGTAACTCTGCTCAGAATTAGCATGATCAAATCCTTCTGTTGGTGGCACTCTGCCATCAGGAGTCCATGGATGGCTCTTAGGGTTTATTTATTTAATATATTTTTAAATTTTTAAATTTTTTTAAAATTAAAAAAAAATTTTTTTTTAACGTTTATTTATTTTTGAGACAGAGAGAATCAGAGCATGAGCAGGGGAAGGGCAGAGAGAGGGAGACACAGAATCTGAAGCAGGCTCCAGGCTCCGAGCTGTCAGCACAGAGCCTGACACGGAGCTCGAACTCATCAACTGCGAGATTATGACCTGAGCCAAAGTCAGATGCTCAACCCACTGAGCCACCCAGGTGCCCCAGCCAAAGGCTATTTAGAGTGAAATATGGGTGGTCAATTGGGTAACACTGCATTTTGGATTTCCTTAAGGTAACACTGGCTTCTTAAAATGTGGATGGTAAATCTACCTTAATAACCATTCCCTAATTCCGCACATACATTTGGACGTGTGCAAAATGATGTTCCGAATGCATCCCATAATTGTGCCATCATTTGAAGAGCAAAAATAGGAAACTATGTCAATATCTACTACCAGAAGACCAGGTAACTAAATGGTGGGCATCCATGGAACAGAACACGCGGCAGCTGAAAAAAAGAATGAGGAAGTTCTGTACATATTGATCATGAATTGACTCCAAGATGTATTAAGTGAAACAGCAAGAGGTGGGACAACATGTGTAGTCTGGTATCACCTGCAGGGAAAAAACTGTTTTTCACGCGCGTGTCTCTGTGTCTGTGCGTCTATGTGTTTGCTTGTGTGCACACAAGGCATGCTCTAAACTGGAAATGCTCATTGCCTCCAGGGAGGGGAACAAGCCGACTGGGGCGAAGGGTGGAAAAGCAGCTTTTCAAAGACTCTCCTTTTGGAGCTTTTCCGTTCTAAGTGACATGAATGCCACATAATAAAACAAAAACATTTAGAAACCCCAAGCTGGAAAGATTACAGTGTTCCTTCCTCCGTCCAAAATTAAAAACATTTCCGGGGCGCCTGGGTGGCTCAGTCGGTTGAGTGTCTGACTTCGGCTCAGGTCATGATCTCACCGTTCATGAGTTTGAGCCCCGTGTCAGGCTCTGTGCTGACAGCTCAGAGCCTGGAGCCTGCTTCGGATTCTCTGTCTCCCTCCCTCTCTGCCCTTCCCCTGCTCAGGCTCTGTCTCTCTCTGTCTCTCAAAAATAAATAAACATTGAAAAAAAATAAAACAATAAAAACAATTCCTAACACTTCGAAAGGCTAGTCTCCAAAAAGGAGTCTTTAGTATTCCTCAAGTAGTATGACTGTGAGAAGAAATGTACAATGTGCAAGGGGACGTGTGCAAAGGGGACACTGGAAGGGGACACTGACATGCATTTGTGAAAAGAACTAGTTATTTTTGTAGTGGTGCCTTATTCTTGTCACCCTTGCCCCGTTTCACAAATAGGGAAATGGAGTCCAGGCAGGCGAAGTGACTCATCCGTGTTACCTGGACTCTTGGTTCCAAGTCTTGCCTCGTTAGGGGATTTCCTGTCTGCTCCTGCGGATGTCGTGGTGGGTGGGGGAGACAGAGGGGGGACAGATACTCTTTCATCGGGTCTTAAACATACCTTTACCCTCACTTCACACCCTGAACGGGGGCTGGAGGCCAAGCGGGAGGTAAGTGCCTGTGATGGCCCCTGTGGGCCACATCTCCCTCACTCTTCCCCTGGGCTGCCTTCCGCCTCCTGGACTCTGCTCTTGGTGTGTGGTGGGCATAGCGCCCCTTTTTCTAGGATTGACATTACCCACTTGATCCCCTACTTCATTACACTTTATCACCACTTTATCACACAATTTGGTTCGGGGTTCGGGGTGACTTTGGGCTGTTTCAAATCAACTTCCCTTTCAAAGGATAAAGATCTGCCATCAACTAAGGGATGCCGAAGTTCGTGGTGGAGGCTCGCCATGATTTGGACAGAGGTTGAGCGGCCCTGGGCGGGGTGCTGTAAAGGAGTCTTTCACATTTGTTCATTCATTCAACAATTACACAAGGAAGCTATCCATTGCATAGGCACTGTTCTAGGCGCTGGGGATATAGGGATGATGAAAGCGGGTAAGTTTCTGTCCTTGTAGAGCTTATGTTCTTGTGATGAGAGACGGACAATAGTAAAAAATATATGATATTTTATGATATTTTATATGATATTTTACCTCTATATATGATAGAGGTAAATTCATACACTAATAGATGAGAGGTGATGTGGCAGAGAGGCTGGGGGCGTCCACTTCGGACCATGTGCTTGGAGAAAGCCTATCTGAAGATGCTTTTCTTAGGGAAAAAGTGCTATTTCAATGTTTTTAAAAAATATTTATTTATTTTTGAGAGAGAGCGAGAAAGTGAATGTGCATGCATGAGTGGGGGAGGGGCAGAGAGAGAGGGAGAGAGAAAATCTCAAGCAGGCTTTGCGCTGTCAGCTCAGACCCTGACACGGGGCTCGATCTCATGAACTATGAGATCATGGCTTGAGTTGAAATCAAGAGTTGGATGCCCAACCAAGGCACCCCTGCAATGCTTTTTGAGGTCTTCCCCTCCAGTGCCAAGATTCTAACGTTCTCTTCGCCCAACAGGCTCCCGTGGTGGAATGAGAAAGGTAGACAAGAGGGGTGCCAGTTCCCTGGGGTTCTGTCTCTCCCAGCTGCTGCTAGATGCCTCTGAGAAGCTCTGTTTCCAGGTAAGGAGACCACCTGTCCTAAGACGCACAGGACCTGGAACAGGAACCGGCTGCGTGGACTCCCTGGTGAAATGAATTGGACCAACTGTAGGTTCCAGGACTCCAGAGTCAGCAGCGATGCCTTCCTGAACAACCCCTCACCATTGCTCTGCTCGGGTAAGACCAGCTGAAAACCAGCCCTAGGCCAAGTGGCTATGACTTACTGTTAAGTAATAGTCTGACCACTGAGTTCTCAACCCTGTGGGGTTGGTAGTCTTACTATGTTCATTTCACAGACAGTTAAGAAGTGCCTGAGACCCAAGTCACTGGATTCTAAAGCTCAGGCTCTTTCATGATATCATCCTTCATGCTTGTTCTCCTCACTCCCACTGACCCTCCTTGCCTTCCTAACCCTGGAGGGACACCCTCATGCTGTCTGTCCTCCTTGCCATAAACAGGTGTGTCCTATCCCAGCCAGCCACCCCCCACTGGTGCCCCAGGCTCCCCTTTCATTGTTCTGGGCTTATGTGTGACATCTCACTCCCCACCCCGGTCTCCCACACATCAAGCCCTGTGACTTGGTTCCTCATCTTGGGTGTTGGTGACATGGGCACTGGGAAGATCTGGTTTCCAAGTCCCCTCCCTACCCCTCACTCAGAAGGTGGGCAGGAGTTTGTCAAAGAAAACCTTGGTGAGGTCAGCTATTTTATTTAGAAGGAGGACAGAAAGAAAGGCAGACGGCAAGTGGACCATTAAGGTGCCCGACACAATTCTATCTGACCTTAATGTCCCGAGTGGTCATGATTCTTGGTATGCCTCCTCCTAGATGCTATTTGTCATCATGCATGTTAGGTTGCCCCAGTGACCCCCTATGTTCCCTTCACCCAACCTGAGCAACAATCTCTGCATCTGGGTGTCTGATAAGCCAGCTCCCAAGACGTGTCTGGAGAGGTGCTACCTGCCATAGGGGCTGAATTGTGTAGCCCCACTTTATGGGGGAAAGGAAGAGGGAGGAGCCTGAGTGCAGATAAAGAGAACTTTGGGTTTGGGGTCGGAAACACAGGCTCATGGCTCCAGCACTTGTGTGGGGCAAGTGGTTTGTCCTGAAGCTTCTCACCTGCACAGTGGGAGGGTTTGACTAGGTATGTTTTAAGATTCCTTCTAACTCTGAGAACACAGGCACAGTCTGTGGGGGATGGGCTGGTGTCTTCATCCTTTGGTGCTGGAGAAATGTTTTCACAGTGTGGAGAATAGCACAGCCATCTGCCACCAGTCTGGGCAAGCTCTTACACCTGCCGCCTCTGCCCAGTATCAGCCCAACTCTCCAGGGTCCTGACCGCTTCCAACCCCACCACATGCCCCACTCTGGGTACCACTCACCCGTGTCATTCCGGTTACTTTTTTTTTTTTTTCCTGGACATCCTGCCATATCGGGTGTCGGTCAGCCCTTTGTAAGAATGGGAGAACTTGGGAGTGAAATGACCACACGAAGACAGCAGAGCAGAGCATTCGTAAACACGCAATTTAAAGTCAGAGGGATGTGAGTTCAAGTCTGAACTCTGCCACTTACTAGCTCTAGGACCTTGAGCAAGTCTGATCTCCGTCTGAGTTTGTTTCTTTACTGCCAGATGGGAATGATAATTGTGCCTATTTTATTGTCTATTTATGACAATTAAATGAGATAATGAATATGCCTGATGTATGTTAAGTCCCCAATAAATGGTAACTAATATTACATTTATATCCTGTAAAGCTCATTCACATGTGTGCTGAGCCTGTTTGGACTGCTATGACAAATGCCCATTGAGTGGCTTCTAAGCAACAGAAATTTATTTCTTATAGTTGTAGATGCTGGTAGATCCAAGATTAAAGCACTGGCACATTCAGTGTCTGGTGAGAGCCCACATCCTGGGTCATAGACAGCTGTCTTCTCACTGTGTCCTCACATGGTAGAGGGGGTCAGGGGGGATCTACGGGGTCTCTTTTTTTTTTTTTAACGTTTATTTATTTTTGAGACAGAGAGAGAGAGACACAGCATGAACGGGGGAGGGGCAGAGAGAGGGAGACACAGAATCGGAAACAGGCTCCAGGCTCCGAGCCATCAGCCCAGAGCCCGACGCGGGGCTCGAACTCGCGGACCGCGAGATCGTGACCTGAGCTGAAGTCGGACGCTTAACCGACTGAGCCACCCAGGCACCCCCTACGGGGTCTCTTTTATCAGGGCACTAATCCTATTCATGAGGGCTCTACCCTCATGACCTACTACCTCCCAAAGGACCCATTTCCTAATACCTTCACGTTGGGGGCTAGGATTTAACATACGAATTTCAGCAGGAGACATTCAGTCAAGAGCATGTGTGTAAAAATTACTCTCAAATTTCCTTTCTACTTCCTTTCTGCCCCTTTCTGTAGAGAACCTCGCGACGCTGAAGCCAGAGATCAAACCTGATGAACTCAGCAGGTAGTTGAGAGGAGAGCTGGACCTACGGATGAGAAGTGTCGGGGGCTGTGGGAAGCAGTCTGCTTGGTCCAGAAGGGGGATGGGTGTGACTGGGACCATGGCTCTGGAGGTCGGGGCAGAGGAGAGAGGCTCAAAATGGAGGCAGGAGGTGGGTTTTGGGGAAGTGGGAGCCCAGAGGTGGAAGAGCTCCTGTAGGAGTAGGGAGGCCCCAGGACAATTCTGTGGATGGTCACCAAAGCTGGCCGAGGCGGGTGGAGCGTCCTCATTTCTCTGGTTTGCTTCCCTCAGTTTGGGCACAGCAGCCACAGTCATTTCTGGCTCTGTTGGTGTGGTGGCTTTCATCTTGCTCCTGGTGGGTCTCTTGTCCATGACCCTGAAGAAATGGAGACATGAGAGTGAGTTGGGCAAGCTGGCCCTGGACCTGAGAATGAAGAGATGGGGAAAACTGGGGGTGGAGAGGAGGGTGGCTTTCCTGTGGGGCAGCCTCAGGGACGGGAGGAGTGGGTGAGCTATGGTGTCTGTTCTCCAGAGCCGCCAGACGCTGTGCATAGAGCGACAGATTTATTTATCGTACAAATTATTTATGCCGAAAGCCATATATATGTATGGTTTATATGCAGCAACTAAAAGAAATATTAATGCTACGCAATCTCAGCTAAATAATAACTCAAGTTATAAAGTGCGCCAGTGGGGCTCACTCTCCCATCTCATCCTGGGCATCTAGCTTCCTCTAAGGGGCTCAATGGGTTCAATACAGTGAATTTTGCATTTCAAAAGTTTAAGCCTAAGGCCAGTAATCAACCAAGTGAAGAAGGTTACTATGCCCATTCAAGCTGACTCTGAATCTATTAATTTTTCTAGGGCTATTTAAGAAACAACTGAGGCACCAGACCAACTTTCTCCATAAAACTTCGGTAAGGAAATAGTCATTGTACCTAAAGGAACTTCCAGTCCCTTCTGCCACGATTTGATGCTGTTTCCGAAGTAGACCCCATATCAGAGGTGATGGGGATGAGGCAGAGAACAGCCCTAAAAGAAATGTTTTTTTAAGATCGAGGGAAATCCAAGTCTTGCACAAGAACCCAATATTTCATTGCTGTCCTACAGGGGGCCCAGTAGCTGGTGCTATCTATGGACGTCTCTAGTGCTTAGTTAACTGTCTGTAACTGGGGTCCTGTCTCTGAAGGAGTTTTCCTGCCACGCTGATGCCATATATTCCAATGTGATCAACCTGACTCCCTGGAAAGAGGATGACTTCGCTGTCTATGCCAACGTGCCCCCTTTCGATCGGCCCAGGAAGACATCACCAGACCAAGTGGAATATGCCTCCATTGTATTCCACTGATGGGAAGCCAATGCGATGCTTCAGGCTGAGAGTCAAACCTATGCCCCAGCTGGTGTGTGTGTGTGTGTGTGTGTGTGTGTGTGTGTGTCTAGTTAGAAAAATGCATTAAAACATTCTAATGACGGTAAATGGCTGGGTATTCTTCTAATTGATTGGAAATAAAGTGCAGTTCTAATGGAAAGGAGTGGCATATGAGAGACAGGACATGTCGGTCTGAGCCACCCCAGCCCCAGAAGCTGGTTCCTGAGACAGATCGGCCCACAAAGAAGTCCTTTCTAGTTCTCACCCCTCCCGAGGCTAGGTGAGGAGGAGGGTTCATGCTATTCAGGGCTCTGCTTCTCGGTTGTGTCTCTCCTATTCTGCCTTATCAAGAATTAGAACCCTGCCCCTGACGCTTGAAGAGCTGCCGACCTTGTACGTCTGCCTGACAGAACTGCTGGGCAATATAGCAAGTGGGGGGCGGTAGTGGGAGGGGCAGCAGGGACACGTGAGGCACTTCTGACTGAGGGAGCAAGACCTGGTGAGTGCCCGCAGGCACGGAGGGCCACCCGGGGAAGGAGCGCCTAGCCAAAGTGGGCTACCTGTCGCCACTAACCAGGGACCGCTCTTGTGGGAACTTTGGAAGATGTCTGGAATCACAACAGAGTCACCCCTTCTTTTCTTTATTTAAAAACGTGTGTTAAACATCACCATGTTCTAGACTCTGGGAATACAGCCGTGAACCCAAGGGACAAAACCTCACCCCCATAGAGCTTACCTTCTCCAAGGGGGAAACAGTCAATGGACAGACAGGCAAATACACAGACAGGCAGGTGATGGCATGTGCTACGGAGCAAAATAAAGCAAATCAGGGAACGTAGGGAAGAGCAAGTGGGGGCGGGGTGCTGTTTTGCATCGGACGGTCAGGGAAGGCCTCCCCGTCACTGGCCCTAAATGCAGAGGGGGTAAATAGGGAAGAGCATTCTGGGCAGAAGGAAGAGCAAATGCAAAGGCCCTGAGGTGGAAGTATGCCTTGCATGGTCAAAGAGGAGCGAGGCGGTGCGTGTGTCTGGAGGGGAAGGGAAGCGACGTGAGGAGATGAGGGGTGTGTAACAAATCAGCACCTGGGTTTGGGAATCAGGTGTCCAAGGTAGCACTTGCCACAGCATGTTCCATGGAGTGTTAGGTTCATAACAGCAGCCTGGTTTGGGGCGGGGGGATTGTGCCTCTGGCTGCACCACTCTAGACTCTGTTGCTCTTCTCTATTAATCTCCAGCGTTCTCCTCACTTACAGGGGACCCCAGAACCTCAGGCCTTGTCTTCACTCCACCCTAACCTTGTCATCACCCAAGACAATGTCAGTGGTCAGGTAGCCAGTTCCCCAGCTGTGTCCTAGTTAGGGGAGACATTAATGGATGTAGGGATGGAGAGATTAAATGGATCTGTGACCAAATGAGTTTGGCTAATGATGAATAAGCAAAGAACAATGGAGAAAAAGAAATTTTCCCTTAAAACCAAAGCTGATGGAAGAAGCCACTGCTCGTCTTCTAAGGAGGCTGGCTGGGCTCATGTCAATAACACCATACTCTATGGCTCCATTGCATTCATAGGGACTGAGGAGAGGAAGAGAAGGAAGCACTAACATTTCCAACCCTCTGCCACCTTTTCTGTGTCAATCAAGGGCAAGTCCGGGAGTAGACAGCCCTTTGTGTTAGCAGAGATGTATGGTTATCCCGTGCCCTGGTTTGCCAGGGAGTTTCCCGCTGCACACCTGTTGTCCCAGGGACGTTATTATGAGACTGCCTTTCACTCGAAAGTGTCATAGTTTGGCTTTTGACTCTTGGCTCGGAGGAGGCAAAAGTTCAACTGTCTTCGGTCACCCCGAATCCGGGTCCATCTGACACCAGCCCCCTCCACCAGGCTGTCTAAGTTTGACCCCAAGGAAATCAAAGTCCTATACCTGAGGTGCACCGGTGCCAAAGTGGTGCCACATCTGCCCTGGCCCTGAAGATCGGCCCACGGGGTCTGTCTCCAAAAAAGGTTGCCAAGGCAACTGATGATTGGAAGTGTCTGAGGATTACATTGAAACTGACCATTCAGAACCGACAGGCCCCGGTTAAAGTGGCACCTTCTGCCTCTGCCCTGGTTATCAAAGCCCTCAAGGAACCCCTGAGAGACAGAAAGAAGCAGAAAAACATTGAGCACAGTGGAAATATCACCTTTGATGAGATTGTCAACATTGCCTGATAGAGGCAGCACCGATCGTTAGCCAGAAAACTCTCTGGAACCATTAAAGAGATCCTGGGGACTGCCCAATCTGTGGGCTGCAGCGTTGATGGCCTCATGACATCATAGATGACCTCAATAGTGATTCAGCGGAATGTCCAGCTGGTTAAGAATTACAAAGGAAACTATTTCAATAAAGGATCGTTTGACAATAAAAAATAAAAGTGTCATAATTTGCATGGTAAAGTGTGTGGTCATCCATTAACAAGACTTTGAGGGTGCAAAGGTAGGTCTAAGGCCAAGTAAGGAGGGGAAAGTGAGGACGCCTTATACAATAAAATGAGAAGGAGTTGGGTGGGGGTGGAGGAGGCTGTGTTGGGGGATAACAAGGAAAATTTTGAGGGGAAGAGGGGCTAAAATCACACAAAAGATTTTTACCGGCGCAAACCTCAGTAAAGCCTGCTTAACACAGCAATGCCCAATGTGGGTATTTTGGGGAAGGAGAAAGGGGACTGAAATCCACATCTTGGTCAGCATAGAGCACGAATAAGAGGGAAGTGGTCAAAGGTGCTATATGAATGAGTTGGACAATTCGGGGAGGGGCTGAATTCAGCTGGAAGTGAGTACAGGAACACAAACCCTCTGGAAATTCTCGGAAATCTCAGGGAGGGCCCCAGAGTTTCCAACAGCTAGAATAGTGAGCCAATGGTATTTAAATCTTAATGGATAGACTGACCTCCACATAAATCTGAGATGTAAAATTTAAACAGGTCTCTTTATGGCAAGACTTCTCGGAGCCTCCAATATGTAATGTGCTTGGTGAATAGCTATGTGGTATCCTTTAAACTCTTCGTATCCCCAAGGAGCATCCCATAGGGCAGGAATTATTTCTTGTAACACCTTGTGGGAAGAGCTGGAATAAGGGGCAACTGCCTAGGTGTCACACTGTCACAGAAGGTCCCCGGGGACCAGGCTAGCTCTGCTTCTGCCCAGGGAGAGTGCAGAGTAGCCTTTAGACTTTCATGGGGGCAAGTGGGGTGACTGTGCCCAGCTCGAAGCCAGGACGCCCCCTCTATCAGCCTTGATTTCTGCACGAGGGCTTCCAATTCTTAATGAGGCAACAAGAGACATGTCTGTAGAACAGCAGGTGTCAGCTGGGAGAAATTTCATACCCCTTCCAGGGGACATTTGAAGATATCAGGTGACATTTTTGATTATCACAGTGAGATGGGGTGTGTGTGTGTGTGTGTGTGTGTGTATGTGCACTACTGGGACACACTGGGTAGAGGCCAGGGATGCTGCTAAATATTCTACCGTGCATTGTATGACCCTCTGGAAGCTAGAATTAGCCTGCACAAAAAATGTCAGTAACGCTGCTCTTGAGGATGGCTGCCCCGGGGTCTTCCTAGAGCTCGTGTGTGAGTCTGCCTTGGTGCTGGCTCCTAGGCTAAAATACAGATATTGCCCAGCTCTCTCTGCCCCAATCTTGGGACCCGTGGTGATTCTAACAACAGTAAAATGAACACTTAATAGTGATTAAGAAATCTTAGCAACTAGAAGGGAGGATGACCAACCATCCTGATTGGCTGGGGATGGTACTGGTTTTAGCATGGAGAATTCCGGGTCCCAGGAAACCCCTCGGGTCTGAGCTAACAGCTAGGACTCCAATACTAAATCAATGTTTGTGACTTTGGAGCCAGCTTCCCTTCCCACTTCAGATGGGAGAATTCTGGACATCTCCAGCTAAGGTCTGGAGATCAAGTGAGCTATGTGCCCAGGTCTTGGGCTCTAGGATAAATTCCTCCAGCTCATCCTCAGAAATTGTCCACAGATCACCAGCCTGGAGGGGGTAGCTGTCTTCCTCTCTCTGTTACCCACCTGCACCCATGGCTCCTGCATCAGTCTCTGAGGAGCTGCTCAGTGCATTTTGCTGAATGAGCGAATTGATGCTGTTCTTCTGGAAGATTCTTGGGAAATTCTGTTAAGTAGGTGGAGGAGCTTCTAGACGTTGTGGCCATTGTTATTTCCCCTGGAAAAGTACAATTCTGCAAGGCCCTGAAAACCCTCAAAGAAAATGTATCTGTTTTAACAAGGACAGGGATCTGGAACATGAAATACTTTGCAAAGTCCTAAGAGAAATCTCTCTGTGTGACTGGAAAAGAGGTTTACTTGCTCTCTTAATATTTCTATTACAGGATAGAAAAAACCAGCTTCTCAGTGCCCAGCAGGGAGGAGTATTTTATCACTGACATTATTTAGAATTATTGGCTCAGGGTGATAATAAAAGCAGACTGCTTTTAGTTTCATTGTTTTAAAATCCCCTGCAGGGCACCTGGGTGGCTCAGTCGGTTAAGCATCTGACTCTTGGTTTTGGCTCAGGTCATGATCTCACAGTTCATGAGTTCAAGCCCCGCATAGGGCTTTGCACTGACAGTGTAGAGCCTGCTTGAGATTCTCTCTCTGCCCTTTCCCTGCTTGTGCTCTCAATCTCTTTCTGTCTCTCTCTCAAAAATAAATAAACTTTTAAAAAATTAAAAAAATAAAATCCTCTATAGACAACACACCCCTTTAACACCTGCCTCCCAGATGGACAGCTCCCACTGTCACCTGCATCACCCCCTTGGGTTACCACTGAGCTGACAGTGTAACCCAGCTGTTCGCTGATTGTGTACAACCCTTACCAAGTTAACTAATGTCCAGCCTTTTTTCATCTCTAAAATGGAAATAATAATGACTACCTCAACAGGAGTTGTCCAATGATGTTATATGAAAATATTCTATAAACTGTAAGATGCTATAGAAAATGTGAAGAGTTATTATCGGCTGGTTAATACAATTGATTATGTTCTAAGGAGTTATTTCTCATTGGCTAGTAGTCGAGTGAACTAGAATCAGCAGGACTATGTTGCCATCACTCGAAGGGAGTGGCCATTATCCATTAACACGGGTAGTGTTTTTTGTTTTTTGTTTCCAAAACCTGCCTCAAGTATCATTTAGCAGCAGCTTCTCATAAAAAGGAACTCGACAAATAAATAAATCACATGACCCCCAATTTTTCACTTCCTTAGGAGCTGATCATCTAAGTGGGAAGCTAAAACAGACACAAAAAAGTAGAAGACAGTTTGTGCACCAGGTGGGCTAGCCTGGATGGAAGAAAGGACACACTCGATGTGCAAACATCGAGTATCCCAAACTTAATGAAACTGATGAGGATCCTTGTTTTTAGAAAAAAATGTATTTCAGTCTTTGGAAAAATAGTGGACTCCTCTAATATACTCTGAAAACACGTTTCTTGGCGTAGATGTTCAAAACTTGATCTAGTAGGGGCGCCTGGGTGGTGCAGTCGGTTGAGCATCTGACTTCAGCTCAGGTCATGATCTCACAATTCATGGGTTCGCGCCTGAGGCTGTGCTGACAGCTCGGAGCCTGGACCTGCTTCAAATTCTGTGTCTCCCTCTCTCTGCCCCTCCCCTGCCCACATACTGTCTCTCTCTCTCAAAAATAAATAAACATGAAAAAATGTTTAAAAACAAACCTTGATCTAGGAAATTCACTGATACCCCCTGGAAACACACCAGCTGGGACAATCCTGACTGCATGAGGAAAATGGGGGGACATACAGGGGCCGGAACATGTTAGATGAATGTTCCCTGAGACCTGGTATCTATGAATTGCTGTCTCATACCTCCTGTGTCTTTTCCATGATTTGGGGGTCTCCGCCTGTCCTTCTGATGTTGGAGCACCACAAGGCTCTCTCCCGGGACCTCCATCCCTTCATTCTACTCCCAAAGGCTTCAGGGACATCTGCTTGCTGAGGCCACTGAAATGTCCATCTCAAACTGTAGATAGAAGCTAGGGTTTCTCTGACAAAGACTGTGATGAGCCTCTGGGTCTGTTTCCTGACTCCCTTTTACTTTCCAGAATATAGCACTCACCACACCTTTGTGTGATTTCTTATCTGGAGTCTATGATCCCAATCCCTTGAGGATAGTGACCACGTCTATCTTCTTTACTCTGTATTCCAAGTGCTTAGCATAGGGCCAGGCGCATCACGGACTATCCAGAAACATCCGCAGGATGAATGAATGGTAGAACCATTTAGGGGAGAATAACACAGTGGTCATGGTAGGAAAGCCCTTGATTTTTTCTAGAATTATTTTTTTTAATACCAGCTTAATTGAGGTCGAATTCACTTACCATACGATTCAGTGCCACAGTTTGCAGTCTGCCCACAGAGGCACATAACCAGCGCCACGATCATTTTTAGAACAACTTTCATCACCCCAGAAGGAGCCCTGCTCTCAGTAGCAGTTGCTCTCCATTTCTATGTTATTTTATTTTATTTTTAATTTTTTTAACGTTTATTTATTTTTGAGACAGAGAGAGACAGAGCATGAACAGGGGAGGAGCAGAGAGAGAGGGAGACACAGAATCTGAAACAGGCTCCAGGCTCTGAGCTGTCAGCACAGAGCCCAACGCGGGGCTCGAACTCATGGACCGCGAGATCATGACCTGAGCCAAAGTCAGACGCTTAACCGACCGAGCCACCCAGGCGCCCCATCTATGTTATTTTTAAGAGGTAATAGGTTCAGTGGGTTAAGTGTCCAACTCTTGATTTCGGCTCAGGTCATGATGTCACAGGTCATGCATTTGAGTCCCACATCGGTCTCTGCGCTGACAGTGCAGAGCCTGCTTGGGATTCTCTCTCTCCCACCTCTCTCTGCCCCTCCCCTGCTTATGCTGTCTCTCAAAATAAATAAATAAACTTTAAAAATGAAAAAGATATTAAAACCTAATGTTTGCAGAGTGTTTTGCAATGAATGGAGTGCTTCACGTGAACTCATTAATTCTTAAGCAATTCGGGGATGTGGGCATCTCAGTGCATCTGTCACTGAGGTTAAACTTTAGGTTATAGACTGAGATCACTAATCAATAAAAAGTTTGAACTGAAAGGGAAGAGAGGAGTGGAGGGGGTGGCCAGGGGCAAGAAGCTCCTGGCCATAGACTGTTGACTCTGGGAAGGTGCAGGGCTTGGTGCTTGTCATGTGAACTTAGGGTTGTGCACTGCACAACCCCATGGCGTTGAGTGTCAACCTACTTGCCGATACAGAAAATCCATTAGGGGCTATAGAAAGTATGCAAATATTGCAGAAAGCAAGTGGTTTTAAAAATGATAATAAAAGTTCTGAGTTTGAATCCTGGTTCTGCTAGTTCCTACAATCCTGAATTTGGGAACCTCCCCAAGTTTCAGCTTCTTTATTTTATTTTATTTTATTTTATTATTAAAATTTTTTTAATGTTTATTTAATTTTTTGAGAGAGACAAAGAGACAGCACAAGCTGGGGAGGGGCAGAGACGGAGACACAGAATCTGAAGCAGGCTCCAGGCTTGGAGCTGTCAGCCCAGAACCTGATGTGGGGCTCGAACGCACAAACCATGAGCTCATGACCTGCCCTGGAATCGAGAATCCAATGCTCAACTGACTGAGCCACCCAGACGACCCCAGCTTCTTCGTTGTAAAATAGTATCCTCCTTATAAATTTGTTGTGGGGGTTAAATGAATTAGTGTAAAGAAAGCAAGTGGTACAGATGCTGACACTCATTAAATAATAAAACATTTTATTACTAATGATAAACAGATTTGAAAAAAGTAAGCTAAAACCTTTGTGGCAATAACACTCTGTCATTACTGAAAAATGATCGTTCATTGCTCTCCAGATTGTAGATGATGGGCTCACTCCAATACTGCGGCTGGAATACATCTTCTGCAAGTAGAAGGGCAAAGTGATTCAAAAACCATAAGAGCACTTTCCTTGAACTTAGATATTCACTTCAAGAACTTAATCCTAAGGAAATAGTCTGAACTAAGGGGGAAAAATCAGTGTGTACAACGTTATCCATGATGGTGTTGTCTGCAATGGTAAAAACACTGGAAACAACTGAGTGATGACCCAAGGAATGGTTTGACTTTGGGTTATACTAGCAAAGTGGGATATTAGGCAGCCATTAAACATACCACGAAGGGATATCTAGGTGGCTTAGTCAGTTAATCTATCTTGGCTCAGGTTTGTGAGTTTGAGCCCCGTGTCAGGCTCTGCACTAACAGCATAGAGCCTGCTTGGGCTTCTGTCTTTCCCTCTCTCTGCCCCTCCTCTGTTCTCTTTCTCTCAAAATAAATAAAATAAACTTAAAAAAATACCATGAGGGGGCACCTGGCTGGCTCAGGAGTTTGCAACTCTTGATCTTGGGGTTGTGAGTTCAAGCCCCACGTTGAGTGTAGAGATTACTTAAAAATAAAATCTTTTAAAAAATGCCTGAAAACTTTTTGGGCCCCGAGGGACCCACCTGTGCAGACACCCTGAGGAGAGAGGGAGCCTGGAAAAGGATGAAGAGAGAAAAGCAAGCAAAATACCTGAGATACGGCTAAAAGGGTGGTGACTGCCAGATAGTGGGAGCCTTCTGGATCTTAGTCAGGATCTTGGATTTCATCCCAAGTGCAATGGGAGGCCATGGGAGGCTTTGGCAGAGGATGCCATCACCAGAGCTGTGGGTTTTAAAAGCTCCTTTGTTACAGTGCGGAAAACAATTTGGAAAAGTATTTTTAAAGAGCAAGTATGCAGGGGAAGTATTATAGAAAATGGATCAGGAAATGGATTCGGAAAAACGGACTAGGAAAATGATTGCGTAGTGAGCAGGGTGTTTTCTCTTTGCCTGAAAATTCCTATTCCTGTTGACACACCATTAAAGATGGAGAGAGAAAATGCTCTCCTGTAGAGAGTAGCTGCGTTCTCTGGGACACACTGGGTCCCACAGATGTTGGAGACATCGCACAGAAAAGGGCTTTGGAGGGGATGCTGTCTTATGAACTGTCCGGGGCGGGGAGGGGAAAGCATGTTATCGAGGTCCATCAGCCACTCCAGCAGGTGATAAACTATCAAAAATAGCTTCCTGTTGATGGTACAGGTATTATAACTTCATGTATCACTGTTCTGATCTCCCCTCGGATCCTGCCTTTGGGGCTGGAGTCTGTTAGGCTCAAAGCAGAGAGAGGAGAGCCATATCATATGGGGCTCCGCAGATGACGGGGGACTGTGTGAGGAACACATTCCCGGGGCCTCCGAGCCGGAGCAGGCCAAGCGCTTTTGCGGGTGAATCCTCAGCTCATCTTCGGCAGGTGTGTGCGTGCAGTCAGGTAGTGCACGAGCCCCTGGCATACCCCAGAGCCCTCGAACTCATTCACTCTCTTATCCACGCCACAGACATTTGTCAAACACCTATTACTAGTGCAGGCAGAGTTCTGGCAACCCGGGACATGGAGAAGAATAAGACAGAGACCCCCAATAATTCTTACTTTGCTATTCAGAGCAGAGTCGTGGATGATCTCACTACAACTCCTTCCAGTTCTAGATGAGGAAATACAGTCCAGAGAGGTCAAATGCCTCAGATCTCTAGGGCACTGAGGTCCAAGTCAAGCGGACTTCCTATTATTCTAACACTGTCTAGAGAGAGTGCACAAGTGGAGGACCCAAAATACATCATGTTCAACGATCCTTAATAACTACATGATCCTGTGAGCCTCAGAGAGGCTCGTGGAAGGTTCTGGTCCAAGAGTGGTCCATGCAAAAGAGCAGAGCTTGGTGATGTTTGCGCAACTCTGGCTGCTGCCATAACTACGACGGGTTCGTGTGAGAGGATAATCAAAGTGCGGAGATTTGTCTTGATTCCTGTAGATTAACTGTAGCTCCAGTTAATCACTTAGAGATCATGGCAGAGTCGGGAGCAGAGAGAAGTGTAGTTGACATTAGCAGGTCAATGTGGAGGACATGGACAGTCCAGTTAGGAAATCACTCTTGTGTGTCCCCAAATCCTGAGTGATAGCAGGGCTTTGTGTTCTTAACACAACCCCAAGCAGCAGCTACCGCCACAAACGTATTTCCACAGTGAGCCGATGATACATCGAGGGTCATAGAACGCTGAGCCGGGCTCAGCCTAAAGAATGGCTTTCTAACTTTCTTTCAGAGAATAAAAGTATAGATCGCTACCATTTGTTGTTTACCACAGAAAGGAACTTCTGTTAAGTGCTTTGCCTAATTATTTATATGACTTCACTTTAAAAAACCTTATGAGTTGTGGCAAGAGCCTAAATGTCCATCAACTGATGAATGGATAAAGAAATGGTGGTTTATATACTACGTGGCAATGAGAAAGAACGAAATATGGCCCTTTGTAGCAACGTGGATGGAACTGGAGAGTGTGATGCTAAGTGAAATAAGCCATACAGAGAAAGACAGATACCATATGTTTTCACTCTTACGTGGATCCTGATAAACTTAACAGAAACCCATGGGGGAGGGGAAGGAAAAAAAAAAAAAAGAGGTTAGAGTGGGAGAGAGCCAAAGCATAAGAGACTGTTAAAAACTGAGAACAAACTGAGGGTTGATGGGGGGTGGGAGGGAGGGGTGGGGAGGTGACGGGCATTGAAGAGGGCATCTTTTGGGATGAGCACTGGGTGTTGTATGGAAACCAATTTGACAATAAATTTCATATATTGGAAAAAAAGAATTTAATTTCATATATTAAAAAAAAACCTTATGAGATTAAAAAAAATAGGTATTTATTGTTAACCCAATTTTACAGATGAAAAAACTGAGGATCAGAGAGGTTAAGCAACTTTTGTCAAGTCACACAGCTACCAAGTAGTATAGCAGGGTTTAAATCTGAATATATCTGATTCTGAAGCCATTATTCTATACTGGTTAACTTGTCCTGTGACAGGGAGGTGATATCACAGAGATTTATAAAATTCTGCTTTCTTGGTTTCCTATCAGGATCATTTTATCCTCATCACATCTTCTTCGCTCCCAAATTTCAGTCCTGGGGTTTAGCTTGAGACCCGCCCAAAGCTGGTCTATCACACAAACTGCAACAACCATCCTAGGTTGGCCCCATTTAATGTTGAATGGCAAAGAAATTGTCCTTGGAAAATGATCCTCATCAGTTGCCCTGCGTCCCATACGCAATCTCTTAATCTATGGTCACATCAAAGATGGGCCAAGTTGGAAGGGACCTTTGCTAATATCTCAAGACCCACTTCTTCATTTTATGGAGGAAGAACATGAGGTTCCTCGTGGGAAAGTGATTTGTCTGAACTCATGCAGCAAGTTAATATCCGAGGTTGGACTTGAACCCAGGCCTCTTGACTCCTCTTACCAGTGCTCTTTCCCCTTTACCAGGTTATGTGCATATTGGTGGTATTTCAGTGTGCATTCCCATGGAGAGAGACCACTAATCTCCTCCATCTGTGTAAACTGTCTGCAAAGAAGAGCCGGGTAGAGCCCTGCTGAGGGAGATAGAAGGTGTTATCTATTGCTTCACTCGGTTCTACTCAACAAAGTTAGATTATTATCTTCTGAGCAGCCTGTCCCCGCCCTGTTGGAAATGATGAAACATTTGCGACTGACCTCCAATGAGTGAGGAGCTTCCGGGTGGGGCTGGGGGGTCTGTAGAGGAGATGTTTCCATCATTGGAAACATTGTCAAAACACCAGCTGGGATCAGACCTTGTTCTTGGCCCTGGAGGTAAGTATTGTCTGGGTAGGTAGAATTTTAGATTAGTTGAAGGAATGTGTATCTGTGAACATACATGTGTAGAAGTCTCAGAGGGGGTTCTCTGTTTATGTGCTGGGATTCCAGAGTGTGGAATTCGATTGCATTCAGGTTGGACTGGACCTGAGATTGAGCAGTTTTTACTTGATGGGTATTAGTTTCTTGTTCCCAAGATCTAAGGTATGTCTGTACTAATTGTGGCAGTAATCAGAGCTCCTGGCTGGAAGGTGGGTAGACCTTGGATCCAGACAGAACTAGATCCAAAGAATTCTGCTAGCCCTGTGTAAGCCTCAGTTTCTTCATCTGTAAAATGGGTATAAAACCACCCACCGTCCAGTATTGCTATGAGGATTACAGACAAGGAGTAGTTTAGTGCCCAGTAAAGTGCTACTTTTAAAATAAATTTCTTTTTTTAATTTTTTAAGTCTATTTATTTATTTTGAGAGAGCAAGATTAGGAGAGTGGGGGAGGCGTAGAGAGAGAGAGAGAGAGGGAGAGAGAGAATCCCAAGCAGACTCTTCATGGTCAGCAAAGAGCCCAATGTGGGGCTCCAGCTCACGAACCACAAGATCATGACCTGAGCTGAAATTAAGAGTCTGATACCTAACTGACTGAGCCACCCAGGTACCCCTCCATTAATTAATTACTCTGGGCTGCTGGAAACCAGATCCAAGAGGATATCTCCCTGCAGAAGGCTTTTCCTTCAGGTTCCAGAAGGTTGTTCTGAGTTGCAAAAAACTGGTGTACGTGGTGGGAAGCTGACCGGGGTGGCAATTTGAAAATGTTATGAATGGGTGCGGGGGGGGGGGGGGGGGACCTGGGCGGCTCAGTCGTTTAAGCATTCTACTCTTGATTTTGGCTTAGGTCATGATCCCTGGGCTGTGGGATTGAGCCCCGCGTCAAGCTCCTTGCTGAGTTTGGAGCCTGCTTGAGATTCTCTCTCCTTCTCCCTCTGCTCCTCTGCCTAGCTTTCGTGCTCTCTCTCTCTCTACAAAAAGAAAAAAAAAAAAAAAAAAGAAAAAAAGAAGGAAGTTAAAACAAAAGAAAATGTTATAAATGGAAGTCAGAAAATGCGGGCTGTCAAAGAGGAGAGTCATGGAACAACAGCAAAGAAGAGTAGGTGACCTTACGTAGAGTTTGCTATGCGCCCGCAACTCTTCTGACAGCTTGACATATTCTAGTTCATTTAATCCGTACAGAACGCCTGAAAATGTGCTATTCGTAACTTCTCTTCACAGATGAGGAAACTGAGGCACAGAGGTGTTAAATGACTTGACTGAAGTCAAACAGTGAAAGAAAACACTTGTGGAGAAGTTAGCTCAGAAGAGTGTTCTGGGACCAGTCCTCTGGGGAGCTTGGAAAGCACAGTGGTCAGAAGTGTAGCTGAGGCACTTAGGGAAGTTGTGGCAGTGGACAGGCCTGTGGCTTGTTCTGTAAACTGACCTTATTATTCAAGCTTTGGCAACTCTACTCAAAATAATACCTTGAGTGGGATTGGCTGTGCAATTGGCAGGGCAGAGGACAGATGGAAATCTGGGGTTCCCTGTTAAAAAGTTATTAAGAATTTATTTATTTATTTTTTAATGTTTATTTACTTTTGCGAGAGGCAGAGCGCAACTGGGGGAGGGGCAGAGAGAGCGATGAGAGATGGAGACACAGAATCCCAAGTAGGCTCCTGGCTCTGAGCTGTCAGCACAGAACGCGAACCCGTGAACCGCGAGATCATGACCTGAGCCGAAGCCGGATGCTCAACCTACTGAACCACCCAGGAGCCCCCCAAAATTATTAAGAATTTAAAGATGGCAAGAGCAGAGCCCGAAACCAATCAAGGGGCCCTCGCCCTACGAGGCTGCATAGGAGTCATGCCCATGAAGCCAGCGCTGGTCCTGAGACCCAGCAGTGAGGCAGGGAAAGTGCTGGAAGATCTCACAGTCTCCCTTACCCCTCTTGATAAACTCTTTGAGGGAGACGTTTGAATTCCCAACGAGCTGAGGAGGCAACGGAGACTCAGGGACATCAACCCTAAGGTTAAACAGTGTTTCTCCTATGTGAATTGATTTGATTGCAAAGAATGTTACAAAGTGCTTCTCCTACACCTCGTCTCCAAGTATCGTGCCAGGAACTGCGGAGTATAAAGTATGGACAAGCCCTGGTCAGAGCCACGGCAGCATTCACAAACTGAGCATAATCTGTAGAAGGTTCTTCGTTTCTCTGAATTCGGGTTGCATTTATCCCAAGCAATTGCTGGCACAATGACTTCCCCAATATTATGAATCAGACATTTCGTATAATTTGGTTTTCTTCCTCAAAAATTGTCAGTGCCTGCCCCTATGAATATGTATTACTAGACATGTGGCATATCTCGTGGGAACTCAAAGGTGCTATTTCTGGTTGATTGGAGTCTCATCATCTGTGTCCACATTAGACTCAGAATCCTAGGACAACAAAACGTTAGAACTAGACACACCCTCCCCCCTCAGTTGTAGACAGGGAAACTGAGGCTCAGAAAGACAAGGTGACCTGTCAAAGGTGGCCGAATTTGCAAAGTCACCAGGCTGGAAAGTTGATCTGGGTTCTCGTTTCATATTCCAGATGTGTCCCAACCACCTGGGTTGAGGCCCCTGCCATGGTAACCGGCGCTGACGGGAACCCAGAGACGATTTTTCTGACACCCAGGACAAAGGTGACGCCCCAACCCTCTGCTGTCCCCTCACTCCTCCCTTCTCACTGGTGGATATTTTGATCTTCTCCGTCCTCCGGTGCATGGACACGGCAGCAGTCGTGGGAGCAGGGACTGTTTAGGACTGACACCTCCCAGGACCATATGGCTCTGTGCCTTGGGTTGCTTATATCTCCCATCTGAAAGTCATGGGTCAGCCCAGTTTCCTTACAGGGTCCTGTGGAAATGGTGTGTTTATATAGTTCAGCCAGTTTGTGTTGAATCCTCTGTTCTGGTCTGAGGATCACTCCCTGTTGAGCACCCATACGACCCAGGCACTCAGCTGACCTTCTCAAATACTGTGTGCAGTGTGGTGACGGCTCTGGCCCCAAACAGCCTGGGTTTGAATTCTGTCCTCCCCATGCGGGATTAGAGTCCGATTTTCTCATATATAACCTGGGGACGACCATAGCGGCGACCTCGTAAGTTTGCCATCGTGATGATTAAACGAAATAATTTATGCAAAATGCTTCGCCTGATGCTGGCACATAGCAAGCACACAACTTGAGTTGAAAAAATGAAACAGGTGCTGTCCCCATTTTTCAGGTAAAACTCGAGGCCTGGGGAAAGAAAGCAACTCACAGCCAGAAGGGCCAGAGCTAAAACTTCAAACCCAATCCCCCTGGCCCCCAAGTCCCTGCTCCTCCGTATTTTCCTGCACCTACTTGTGAGGTTGGCTTGTGGTATACCCCACTTGCTCCCACTCTCTTATTTACATGTGGCTAAATCTGTGTCGAAACTTGTTGAAGGCGGTGAGTGGATTTCCCTGTAGCCAGAGCTGGCAGCCACCTTCAGCCGGCCTGCTCTGGCCCTCCTTCTCCATCCAGCCATAGCCTGTTCTTCAGTAGTTCTACTCAGTGACTCCTCTCTGAATATTCTATTGAGCGGGGATCAACTTTTCCTCTGACATAGTGCATAGTACTGACACCACTCCTTCTGAACATTTGTCATGCTTCATGGTGACATCTCTTCTTTTGGATTTTTCGCTTATTAACGTCCGGATTTTCCGACACAGTGTGAGCTCTTGAATGTTCAGATGGCCTTCTCTCCTTCTTCCTGTCCATCAGAGTATTTCGCCCAGGGCCGTGCACCTAGACCTCTCAGTGTGTATTTGATCGATTGGAACTCGGACATTTAGCTGATTGTCTCAGTGTTCTATTAACATGATGAGATATAGTTTAGATTGTAAATGAATTTTTGATGTAGATAAGTTTGCAACTATGCTGACTGAGCAGCTCAGAATTTCTGGGCTTGTTTTCTTTTCCTGATTAGAAAAAAGATACATGTACATTGCAGAAAACTTTGATATGACAGATAGTGTAAAGAATTAAATAAAACATCATCCACAATTGCAATATGCAGTTTTGTTAACATTTAGGTACATTTTTTTTCTATTTCCCCTTTTTGAAAAAAGAACATTAAAATAACCCCCAATTTAATTGCCATAAATTTACATTCACGAATAAATCTATATTTGATATGAAAAATTATTGTCAACGAACTATTCGGGATTTGGTGAACCAAATCAGGTGATTGGGGGCTATCACTAAACTAATGTAAAAGACAAAAACATTTAATGACCCAAAGTTTTCTTTTTTGTACAAATTTTCATTCTTTTTTAAAAAAATATGTTCTGTAGGTAGCTAACTATAACTGCATTGTTCTTCCTCATGGAACAGATTCCTTCCCCAGATTAATTTTTTCTCAATATAATTTTAAATGTTGGCATAATATTCCACTCTATACCTTCACCCTAATTTATTTAATCTTTGTGTTTCAATTAGGTTGTTTCCCATTTTTCACTTCTTTAATCAATAGTGGGTACAGCTACCTTGTGATAATAGCTTTAGTCCTATTCCAGATTGTCTGTAAACTGTTCCATGCTTTTTACCCATTTATCATTTGGGGATAGGAGGGCTTTTCTTAAAAATTTTTTTAATCTAAAACCTTTTAAAGTTATGTATTGCACACACTGGTTCTAACGTTTTTGTCTATTTGCCTTTAAATTTTGCTTACTTGACTTTAATATGTGAAGTCTTCATATTTTAGAGTGGAATCTATTTTTTCCTGTTGCTTTGTGACTTCTTCCATTGCGTATAAGCTGAGACGGTTTTCTCTCATCTGGGGATTTAATAAATATTGTTGAATATGTGAATATCCAGTCCCATATCCTTCTACTTTTAATGACTCAACTTAAAACGATTTACTTCTTTAATCCCTTTGGAATTTATTTTGTTGTATCATGTCTGGGTGTAAGTTATTTTTTTTCTTACAGGTGGCTAATTCATTATTCTGTGTGCAACATTTTCTAAATGACACTTTCCTTTCCTCCCACTGCCTTGTGAACCGCTTTTATGATAATATTCATTGTACATCCTAGTGTAGTTTTTCAAATCTACACCACCCTTTAATAAATGGTATGTCAGGAACCTGCCTGGTCACAAATCCTTCTCAAACGTGTTCCAGATCTTCTGGACTATTGTTAATTTTTTGCCCAGATAAATTTTAGAATTACTTTGGAGTCGTAAAAAATTTCTCACTGTAGTTTTGACCGGAGTTATATTGAACCAGCAAATTAATTTCAAAATGGTTTTTTTTTTTTTTTTTAGTCTTCTGGATTGCCAGTCTGGAACATGGGAATGTTCTCTCTATTAGTGTCTCTCTATTAGTTTATGTCTTGTACATCTCTCAGTACGTTTTTATTATTTTCTTCAAAATAACTTTCTTACAATTAAAATTATTCTTAGCTCTATGAGGTGCAATGGCTACTAAGGTTGCCAGGCCCCCCTCCATGCAATTCCATTACCTCACTGGTTATTGCTGACACAATAGGAAGAAGAGTTGGTAATTTTAGAATAGTTATCATGCTTTCAGGACTTTTCCTGAGTAGTCTGATTAATCTCACGGCTTTTTCAATTGACCGTTTGGGATTTCTAGGTATAAAATCACATCTCTTGCAAATCAGGATAAATTTGACTTGCCCTTCCCCAAGCTGTACCTTCGTTAATGTCACGTATCGGGTAATTAGCTTAGGCTCCAACACCCGGCTGCCCGGGCACAAAAACCCCATTAACTCTTCTTACCACCTTGAGCAAATTACTTAACTTCTACGTGTCTTAGTTTTGCCCTCTGTAAAATGGAAATGACAATTATATTTCAATTTAAAAAAAAAAAAAGAAAGAAAAGAAAAAGGAGAAAAATAGCATCTACCTCCTAGGGTGATTGAGAGAATCAGGTGAGTTATAGATGTCAAAGTGTCACAGAACATCTCAATAAACATTCCATTCCACACCCTTATTATTACTCTAGGTTAGAGGTCGGAGGAACTTCTAACTTCCCAGGGTTAGAGTTTCCAGGATTAATTTTTTTAAAATGGTTACAGCAGACATCTTTGTTCTTGGCTGCTAAAACATTTTACCACTTGGTAAGATGTTGATTATTGGTACAGCAGGGATATTCTTTATTATAGTAAGAAATTATTCTCATATTCTTACTTTATTAACTTAAAAAGTAAGAAATGAGTATTTTACTTCATCAAATGTTTTTCGGTGTTTTACTGAGATGAACATTTTAAAAACTGGTTCTTGGGGTGCCTAAGTGGCTCAGTTGGTTAAGCATCTGACTTTGGCTCAGGTCATGATCTCACAGTTTGTGGGTTCGAGCCCCACGTTGGGCTCTGTGCTGACAGCTCAGAGCCTGGAGCCTGCTTCAGATTTCGTGTCTCCCTCTCTCTCCGCCTCTCCCCCACTCATGCTCTCTCTCTCTCTCTCTCTGTCTCAAAAATAAATAAATGTTAAAAAAATAATAATAATAAAATAAAAACTTGATCTATTGATGCTATATTCATATCATGTAAGAGGCAATTTGCTGTAATGATTGAGAGCTGGGCTTGGTTTGAAATTTGGCTCTGGCCATGGTGGGGTGGTGATGGGGGACCAGGGCAAATTGCTCGACCTCTCGAAACCTTTCTGTCTTATCTAGGAAATGGTGGTAGTGTCTATCCTTGCAGAGTAAGGTCATGTTAAATACCCAACATTAGTTTTCATTATTGTAATAACTAATTTCCTGGATGTTCCTGAAGGAACTCCTTGACATTATCCTGTATTTACTTCTGTATTTGTAAGTGACAAGATCCTGCAGAGTTTTCCACCTTTTTTATGCTCTGGATCTGCTTATACAGCATAAACATTATGTGTTCCTTAAAAGTTGAAAGTAACTTATTTTCTAAAACTATTCGGGGGGTGCCTGGGTGACTCAGTTGGTTGAGAGTCTGACTCTTGATTTTGGTTCACGTCGTGATCCTAGTATCATGGGATCGAGCCCCACATCGGACTCCCATGCTGAGAGTGGAGGCTGCTTAAGATGATCTCACTCCCTCTGCCCCACTCTCTAAAATTAAAACAAAACAAAACAAAAAAAACCCCAACTATTTCGACACAAAATTTGAGTAGATTAGTTCCAATAATGCTTTTAATTTCTAAATAATAGTAACTCTCTTTTGTTGTATGCTTCTTTCTTTTAAAAAAATTTTTTTTAATGTTTATTTATTTTTGAGAGAGGGAGAAACAGAGTGTGAGCGGGGGAGGGGCAGAGAGAGAGGGAGACACAGAATATGAAGGAGGTTCCAGGCTCCGAGCCATCAGCACAGAGCCCGATGCGGGGCTCGGACTCACAAACTGCGAGATCATGACCTGAGCCAAAGTCGGATGCTCAACCGACTGAGCCACCCAGGCGCCCCTATCGTATGCTTCTTTCTATGTGGCGAAAGTTGTAATAACTACTTCACGTAACTCATCTTACTTTATCCTCAGAAGCAGGTATCATTTGTATCCATCTTATTCAAACCTAAGAACCAGTTATTACTGCTCCCATCTTACAGATAAGAAAACTAAGGCTTTGAAGGGTTCAAGAACTAGACCAAGCTCACTCAGGGAATGAGCTGGGGTGTGAACCCACGCTTCCAGACGCCAGTTCTCTGTCTTTAGTGGCTACATGCCATGCTGCCTCCCCAACTTCTTTCTTGTGATCTTGTTTTGGTTTTGGTGCCTTATGGAATCAATTTTGCTCGTTTATATCTTTCTAGAAACTCATGAATTTTATTGAGATTACATTAAAAAATTCCTTAGTAGCCTCACAGTTTTTGATCTCCTCTGTTTCCGTGGTTATATACATAATCGTGTATGTATACGGTTTCCGTGGTTTGGCTGATTTATGTTTCCTCCTTTTTTTGATTATTCCCAACTGCATATTAAATTAAGGAAGAAAAGTCTAGTAATGTGGAGGAGACTGGATGATACTATAAAATAGAAACAGATTTTGTTTTCTTTCAAAATATCCCATTTCCATCCAAATTTGCTTCTCTTTCCCCTTCCTGACTTCAGTCTTTAAAGAACAGAATGCTTGGAGCTAGAAGGAGCCTGAGGACTTTGAAGCACCAAGCCCCTTCATTCTCCAGGGCCTAGAAAGGATTCTACCCGTCCCAGCTCCCCAGCAGGCAAGCGCAGGAGAGAGAGAGAGACAGAGACAGAGACAGACAGAGCGCGAGCAAGGAGGGGCACAGAGAGAGGGAGACACAGAATCTGAAGCAGGCTCCAGGCTCTGGGCTGTCAGCACAGAGCCCGATGTGGAGCTCGAACTCACGAACGGTGAGATTATGACCTGAGTGGAAGTTGATGCTTAACGGACTGAGCTACCCAGGAGCTACCTTAACGGACAGGTACCCAGTACCCTAAAGCTACTTAATTTTAAAAGATTGATAGCCTAACAATGTTGAGAGTGATTATTGATTATTGCATTCCATATGATTTTCATGTAAATCATCTTCTATTGTGCTCTTTTTTCAAACGACTCTTTGTGACTCTTCAGTGAAAGCATGGTGTCAGCCAGGAGGAGGTGCCTCTTAATTATTTCACCTCTATGTTAGGCTGTACCAACGAGAGCCCCCACGAGAGCTCCTCTATCACAAGAAAGGGGAAACAATAAGATGGGACCCAGGCCTAACTGGACGTCTCGGGACTTCCACCCAGGCCTGAAGCAAGCAGAGGAGAGGCTCCCAGCACCCTGTGGGAGCGTGATTGGGAAATGCCTGGCAGGGCGTTACATTAGTATTGGTCTGGGCATCAAAACTAAGCATGTGAAAGAGGATAGGAGAGTCCAAATCTTGATCATGGAATGAGCCACGGCAAGCTCTCACAGTCCAGGCACTTTTTTTACAACATAATTACTCTAAATTGCTCATTTCCTGGTTATTTGGTATGTGTGTGCGTTGTGGGGGGAGTGCAAATGAGCAGATGTTTTTGCCCACTGTCTGATCAGCAATCTGCAATTAGACCCCAAGGAACAACCTGCTCATTGTGGTTAGGGGCCATTAGCCACTTAAATAATGACATCTGTCATCATTTTCATACCTCATCCTGTCCCTGATCTTATCTTCAAACTGTGCTCAACATGAATGCCTGACTTTCCTAAAATAGACCAACTCGATTTTTAATAGCTCTACTCCAGTCACCATCTTGGTGAAGTGTTTCAGGGTTGAAGAACGTGTAGTTCGCAACTTCCTCGATTTACGATGGGGTCAGCTCCCGATAATCCCATCATAAATCGCAACTATTATAAGTCGGAAATGCTTTTACTCCACCTAACCTACCAAACATCAGAGCTTAGCCTAGCCTGCCTTAAACATGCTCAAAACACTTACACTAGCCTAAAATCTAATCATCTGACACAGAGCCTATTGTTTAATGAAGTGTCGAATAGCTCATGTACTTTATTGAATCCTGTACTGAAAGTGAAGAACAGAAGGCGTGTATGGGCACAGAAGGGTTATGAGTGTATTGTCTGTGGACCCTCATGATCGCGTGGCTTATTGGGAGCTGCCCCACATCAGAGAGGGTTTGCACAGCATATCGCCAGCTCACAAAAAGATCTAAGGTCAAAATTCCAAGTACGGTTTCTACTGAATGGGTATGCTTTTCCGTACCCATTGTAACATCTAAAAATTAAGTCAAACTGTCGTGGGGCCCATCCGTAACCATCGAGTGCTTCTCACAAGCCTGATGTTGCATGAAGTTCCATACAAACAGCATAAAGCACTGAGCCCACACAAGAACTCTCTGAGATAGAGGCTATCGTTCTCCTCATCTTACAAGTACAGGAGCTGAGGTACTGAGAGGTTTAATAATTCACATCTAGAAGGGAACAGAACTTGGATTCAGACTGAAGTCTGTTGGACTTTATGCTATATACTGACACAGGTTCTGTGCACCATTTGGTTAGTGAGATGTTCACAATATACCAAAATGATGGAAGGAAGCGTAGGCAATATGGTTCTGTACGAAGAGCCAAACTAAGATATTGGCTTTAAAATAATGGGACATTTATTTAATGCAGCGATTCTCAACTGGGGACAAAAGTGACTGCCTCACCCTGGGGCATTTGGAAATGTGTGGGGTCATTTTTGGTCATTTTGGTTGTTACATTAGCCTGTTAACAATGGTGGTCTTCCAAGATGCTGAATATCCAGTGGGGCGCAAAACAGCTCTGGACAACAAGGAACTGTCTGGCTCTGAATGTCACAGAGCTCCAAGAAACACTGATAAAGTAGAATAGTAGTACGCCAGAAACTCAAGTATGTAGCAAACTCAAATGGCTTCGGGGATCAGTCAGGGACGGAAGAGCACACACCCCTTCTTAGGGCATCCAAATCCAAATCTTTAAAGGACTTCATCAGACAAAATCACCTAGGCGCCGAATTTGGCCCAAGGGCCTCCAGAGTGGAACTTTTTAATGAAGGCTTTTCTGATCTGGAAACATGTTTACGATATACTCAGTGAAGAGAAAAGGCTGCTGATCAGTATGATGTTTAGAAAAGATTGTACACGTGTAAACACGGATTTACATGCACACCTATGCACAGTACATACATGTGTGAGAACCTGTGGAGAGTGCTCTGGAGTCAACCGTGGGGTGATTTTGTGAAATGCTTTGCTTATTTGCATTTTGAATTGTACCACAAATATCTATTAGTTGTTTAATTTTTAATGAATAAGGGGAGAAAGGAGCCTTAAAAGAAATTAAAATTTAAGTGTGGTTTCAGAACCCAGCCCTAGTGGCTTTCTGGCCATCCCCTTGGATGAAAGAAGGAGAATAATTTCTGTGATTAAGGACAAATGAGACATTGAATATGAGGTAATCAATACTGACACACCAGAGGGGCGCCTGGGTGGCTCAGTCGGTTAAACGTCTGACCTCAGCTCGGGTCACGATCTCGCAGCTCATGAGTTTGAGCCCCGTGTCGAACTCTGTGCCGATGGCTCAGAGCCTGGAGCCTGCTTCGGATTCTGTGTCTCCTTCTCTCTCTGCCTCTCTCCCCTCGTGCTCTGTTTCTCCCTCTCTCTCTCTGCAAACTAAATAAATATTAAACAAAAAATACTAACATACTAAAACGCCTTTGAAAATGAACACTGTTGGTTCCCAGAGACACCAGCCTGTGATTTTTGCGTCTTTCATGATGCCATACAGCTCTCCCGGTGAAGTCCGATCTTTTGCAGCTGCCCCAGAAATCAATACTGCAATTTGCTTGAGAAATCAATGCCTGTCAAAATTTCAAGAGGGTTTATCCAAAATAAGACAAGAGCCAGGCATTTAAAATATAACTATGCCCTTTTCCATCAAGTTGCCCAATCCTTCAAGATCACCGTTTTCCCTGAAAAATCCCCATTTTGCTTCATCTCCATCATTTCTGTGTTTTATTTCCAGCGTCTTGACTCTGCAAATTTCATTTTGTGCACAAGTCACTTTCGACTAAGCTTTCTTTCTGCAGTTTGCTCATCCTGCGGGGGGATACTGGAATTTCTACCCACTGGTCTATGGACTTCAGGGACTTCCCGGAGTCCTTTCTCACCTGCCTTCTGGGGTGTGTTCACCTCCTGCTCCCTGCCTCCCCCCCCCCCCACTGTAGCCCCTTCTTACCAGCACCTGATGCTTACGAGGCAACCGGGCGCATTTACCTTGACAAGCAATGGGTAGATAGCGTTAGGTTCCTTTGGGAGAAGTATCTAGAATTAATTATGTAGGGAAGGGGGTGGGTTAAGGAAGTACGATGAAGAAATTGGGTATGTGTTGCTTCCAACTTTTGATCTTGTAAAGAAAAGCCACTGCCAAGGACTAGCGTGTTGGTATGTGAAAGGAGATGGTGTATTTTCTCTCTGGAAACTTGCAGCTGGCCAACGCCCACAGCCCTGGAGAGGGTTTGGTGGCAAACCCCACAGCCTTCCTGCCCCTCATTGCCTTCTCTCTGTCTTGCTTCTTGGTCTGTGTTCTGATCTTAGAAAGCCCCAGTGTGAAAACTACAAATAAAAACAAGACTTTCAGGACTTTCCCACTGCCCTTCGCCCTTGGAAACACTGATGGGGAAAATAGGTGTCAGGAGCAGTGAAAGGCTGTTTAAGGTTTATGGTCTGCAGCAGGGCAGTGGGTGGTTGTCTCCCCATCTCTGCTGAGTAAGTATCATCTCAGAGGCTTTGAAATTATCCTGCCTTTGTCTTTTAGTAAATTCCATATTCAGCAACATGCTGATGAAATTCATAAGCTGATTTTTTAAATTAATTTTTTAATGTTTATTTTTTGAGAGAGAGAGAGAAACAGAACATGAGCAGGGGAGGGACAGAAAGAGAGGGAGTCACAGAATCCGAAGCAGGCTCCAGGCTCCAAGCTGTCGGCACAGAGCCTGATATGGGGCTCAAACCCACTAGCCGTGAGATCATGAGTTGAGCTGAAGTCGGACGCTTAACTGACTGAGCTACCCAGGCACCTGATTTTTATTTATTTATTTATTTAAATATTTTTTTATTTATTTTTGAAGGAGAGAGAGAGACAGAGCATGAGCAGGGGAGGGGCAGAGAGAGGGAGACACAGAATCCGAAGTGGGCCCCTTGGTGCTTTCCAGCAGCAGGTGAAGATCCTCTGAAAGCCAAGACCAGTGGTTGAACGTGCAGGCTTGGACTTAGAGCCCAAATTCAGGCCCAACCACTTGCCAGCTGTGCGACCTCAGACATGAGCCTCTGCTCTCTGAATCTCATGCTGCTTGTTATCGAAAGAGCGTACTGATATCTCGGCCATGGGACCGTGTGAATCAGGTAGGAAGGTGGGTGTGCCAGGGGCTCAGCGCTGGGCTGTCATCGAGTGCGTGCCCACCCTGTTCGGTGCTAACACCGAACTACGAGATACTGCCTGTTTTGTAGATTCAAAGCTTGAAATCTGGGGAGAGGAAAGCCAGTGACGCCCCGAGCAGCTGAGTTCGCCTGAAGGGAATTGGAGCGTAGAGCCCGGGAGTCCTGACCCGCTGCCTTGCCTCCTGCAGGTCTGTAGGACAGTCCCTCAGGTGGCACTACGTGGAGACGAAGTGCCCAGAGTGGTTCCTTCCAGGTGTCTTCTTCCTGCCCCCACCAAAGCCTGAGCCTCACCTACGCCCACAGCTGCCCTGCAAGTTCATCATGCTGACGGAGTGAGTGGTTCCCATCAGACCGTGCACCTGGCTTCCAAGCATGCACGCCACATTCCCTGGCTCCCTACACCTTCCCGTCCAGAGAGGCAAAGAGACCTGCCCTAAGACACACGGCAACACCAGATGGCTGCCTCTGGCTGGGGGCAGGGTGGGTTTGCAGCCGATTTAGAATCTCCACAACCTCTAACTCTGATGCTGCTCCGTTCCCAACAGAGACATGAAGTTCTGGCATGGCTTAGTGATCGCAGTGGTGTCCCTCATTCTACAGACCTGCCTCTTCGCTGCCATCAACTACCTGCTCAGCAGGCACATGGGTAAATAGCCTGGCGCTCTTTCCTCCTAGTCACCTGTAAGGACCACCCCTGAGCCTATAGCAAGACGAGCCCCGGAATATCCCTTGAATACCTACTTGAGGATCCACTAGCCGGGTCATCCCTTACTGGGTAATCCCCACTCTGACCCAACCTATTTCTGGTTGGAATGGTGGCCCAGAGCCCTTCCACCACCCAGACCTTCTACCTAGGGATAAGCTTCTGCAGTACTCTTGAGGGTGGGCTCATTTAGCCTGGGCCTAACTTTCTTCATCACCACCAAAGGACTCAAAATGAAGAAAGGACTTTGAATTCCAGGAGAAGGGAATATTGCTAGACTAAAAGATGGACTTAAATTCTTTTTTTTCCAATATATGAAATTTATTGTCAAATTGATTTCCATACAACACCCAGTGCTCATCCCAAAAGGTGCCCTCCTCAATACCCATCACCCACCCTGCCCTCCCTCCCACCCCCCATCAACCCTCAGTTTGTTCTCAGTTTTTAACAGTCTCTTATGCTTTGGCTCTCTCCCACTCTAACCTCCTTTTTTTTTTTTTTCCTTCCCCTCTCCCGTGGGTTTCTGTTAAGTTTCTCAGGATCCACGTAAGAGTGAAAACATATGGTATCTGTCTTTCTCTGTATGGCTTATTTCACTTAGCATCACACTCTCCAGTTCCAAGATGGACTTAAATTCTTGAACTGATTTACTGTGTTCTGTTCTGGGATGGCATTAAAATTAGGGAAAATAAAATAAAGGGACTCTAGGCTTCTCTAGCCATTCATTCATTCATTCATTCAATATGACAGGGAACCAAACAAAAATCTGTGTCCTTATATAACTTACATATCATGGGGGGCACAGACAACAAACTAGATAAACAGGTAATACACACATGTTAGATTATGGTGAGTGCTAGGGAAGAAAAAGATGAAGCAAGGCAAGGAGGTATGAATTGGATGATGGCCAGCATCACTGAAATGCCAACCTTTTAGTATAAACATCTGGCAGTGAGGAAGCGGGCGGCACCTGCAAAGGCCCTGAGGCAGAAAGCTGTTTGGAAGAGAGGCCAGTGTGGCTGGAACGGAGAGAGGGGGGAACAGCGAGGCCACAGGGGGCCTTGGAGGCTAGGGCTTTGGCTCATCCTGCAAGCGAGGTGAGAGGTGCTGCAGGGTTGTGAGCAGAGCGCTGAGGTTTGAAGAGGTCCCTCTGAATGTTTTGCCGTCTCGAGGGCAGTGCTCAGAGACAGGATGTTCCTGACCTGGAGAGCTGGCACTTTTGACCCTTGCCCTGTCGCCTTTAGCCAGCCAGAGTGAGCGGATCCTGAAAGGGGCCAGGCTCCAGGCCCCCTGGCCCAGCCCTGCGCAGCGTCAGCCATGTGCTGCCACGGAGGAGACGCGAAGCGCTCCTGTGTCTGCGCCCCGTCACAGGCGTGAGTAACGGGGCAGGGGAAGAACTTGTCATAAAGCTTATTCTGCTCTGTCCGGGCCATGGAGAGCTGCTCTGCCGCAGCCGGGCTCTGTCCTGGCCAGCCCAGCCCCTGGCCGGAAGATTCTTCCCACCCGCCTCCCCGAAGGCCTCACCAGCCTAGCTTTTCCAGCAAGCTACTCTTTCATCACGCAGGGCAGATCTCGCTGCGTTTGGGTGGGTCTGAGTTCTTTTCCCCCTCTGGTCGTGTGTGAGCCACTGCAGAGGGAGCTTGGGGCCGTCTCTGTTCCTGTCTTTGTCATTGAGACTGTGGCACCTGTTTCCGTCTGGCCGAGATTTCAACTGCCTCTGCCTGCCTCTGGCCGCGGTATCCAGGGGTTTTAATAAATGCTAGTGTTGGTGATGGTTCAAGTCTACGTTCCCCTCTGGCAGGCGAGCCAGCAGGAATACCACCCACTGGTTTTCTCTCTCGAGGCTTGGGAGACCCCCCAGGTCACCGTTCACACAATGGAAATTGCTGCTTCCGAAGCAAGACAGCTACCCCTGTGTGCTCACTCCCCAGAGATCGCACCTTTTCCAGCGGGTTTTCTCTTGATCGATTTGCATCCGCTCCGACCTTCCAATTTTATCTTTTCAGTTGGAGAGATCTGGTTGTCAGGCTTCCCTGGCACCGAGATAAGACCTCAGCGCAGGAGAGAACCAGAAGAGACCGCTCATGTGAATTCGGTGTTTCTGCAAAAAGGGAGGGGCACTGGCCTCATCGTGACCCGGGCCCTAGAGCGTCACCGAAGCCTGGCCAGAATCAGAGACTCTCTGGCAGGCACCTCAAAGATCATCATGCAACCTCCTTGTTTCACAGGGAGCAAAACCAGACACAAAAAGGGATGTCACCTGCCTAGAGTTAGTGACAGGTCTAGAGCAAAACCTGTGGCCGGGACTAGGGAGGCCAGAGCTACGTGCTCGGGGCCACGCTGCGTCAGCGTGTTCCTGCTTCTCCCTTCCAGCACAATCAAGTGATATTAGTCTTAGATGGAGCTGGACAGCGCGGCCGTGTCTGGACTCTTGGGTACATTCTTGCCTATTTGGCGGGGTGGAGGGGGGCGCTTTCTCTCCCCACCCTTTCTCTGTTCAGTGTCTTCTTTCTCTACTGGGGGCTCCGTATCTCTCTTCCCTGCTTGTCTTTGCATGGCTGGCTTTGCCTGACTTAGTCTCCTTCTCCCTTCCGTTGTGCCCATCCCCTCCTAACACCTCCCCACCCCCCACCCCGCTCCCCAGTGTTCCTTAGAAGAACAGTTTCTATTTCTCCCTAGATGACAGTGACACGTCCTCAGATAGCTCCAACAGCTCGGACGTCTCCGGCAGCTTGCCTCCCACCTGCCAGGTAATGGACACCCCTAGTGGTCCCAGCCCTTCATATGCAGTTGGGGTCCTTGCTACAAAAGACTGAGCATCCAGGCCACTCCAGCTACAAGGATGGGAGCAGGGATGGAGGGGTTTCTTGAGTCATTACAACATCCTCGGGTGATGGGTGTCATGATCCTCAGGTTCATGGCATCCCCACAAAATGGGTCTGAGTGAACCATAAAAATGCAAGTGTCAATGGACAACCTCCTCCTCGCCATATCCCAGTCACCAGGCCAAAGTCTGCTCTGAGTCCTGACCTCACGGGGATTGAGTCTCCACATCTTTCCTGAAACCCCTGAATTCCCTGCAGACAGAGGCACAGAGCTATTGGTAGTGTTCCCCCTTGGCCTGGCCCTGCTCTCCGACACAGCCACCCGGAGCCAGCTTCTCTCCCTGCCAGCCTAGGGCGAGACGAGGGTCCTTCAGTGAGAGTGCAGTCCTGGGGTGTCCCCTCCTCCAACCCTGGTAGGAATCTTGACCCACATTTCTCTGCTTTTTTCCCCTAAGGCCACCAAGGATGTGAATTACACACAAGTGGTCTTTTCAGCCCCTGGAGGACTAAAAACTGAACCTGCCCTGGACTATGAGAACATAAAGGAAACCACAGACTACGTCAATGTCAATCCAAAAAGCCACAGGCCCAATTTCTGGACTTTTGTGACCCCTGCTAACTCTGAGTCGGTAGAATACACTCAGGTGGCCATGTGAATTTTAGGGTTTTCATGGGGTGCAGTTCTCTACAAATTCTTGCACTCATTTTGGAAGGGAATGACTGTTTTTTGTTTTATTTTGTTTTGTTTTGTTTTAAACAAGGTGTAGGAGAATAAGTAGGCCTGTATCTCACTCAGCAAGCAAGATTCAGGTCAGCTGTCAAGTAGAACTTCCAGGATAAGTATGAATGAGTGGAGATATCAGTAGAGAAAGCGGTAATGTCTTTCTCCACAGAAAATTGTGGGGAAAAAAAATGTTTGATCAGCTGTAGCAGAGTTCTGTTTGGTAACCTTACCGTTAAAGTGACTCTCCGGGCTTTTTAATTTTTTGGCAATAAACAGCTTCCTTAAAAATTTTAAATGAAACGGCAACTACCAATTCCCCTTTTCCTCGTGCCTAACCCTGCACGCTGCCCGTTTTCAGAGCTACGTCTAGCTGAGCAATCCCGCTCTGCCCTCAGCACTTTAAATAGGCCACTTAGAAAGCCCGCCATCATCCAACCTTCGAATTCCCTGTTTTTTAGGGAACGAAAGATGACAGACAGAGTTCTGGGTAAACACCAACTAGCATCACAATCTGGGATTCCAGAGAAAAATCTCCCCAAATTCAATCCAATGGAATGTAATATTCTTTTCTGGATTGTTCTTTGTTTGTGTAAAGCCAATTAGGAATACAAGGGCACTTTCTTAGCTTGATTAAAATAGCTTGTCTCAGGGGCGCCACGGAGGCACAGATGGTTAAGCATCAGACTCTTCATCTTGGCTCAGGGCATGATCTCACGGTTCGTGAGTTCGAGTCCCACATGGGGCTTTGTGTTGACAGCATGGAGCCTGCTTGGGATACTCTCTCTCTCTTTCTCTGCCCCTCCCTCTCTCTCTCTCTCAAAATAAATAAACATTAAAAATAAAAGAATAGCTTATCTCAAATCAGCTGACTTCATGATATTTATGGGTAAGGACCTAGAACATAATTTTATTGAATCATGAATGGAGTAAGTGTCCACAAACCTGTCGTTTCCTTCATCTAACATTGTTCTAGAAGTCCTAATCGGTACAATAAAACAATTGCCCAAAAGAAGAACTGTCAGTACTGGAAAGGAGGATAAACTTGGTCACTGTTTGCAGACAGTCTAGTCCTACAAAGTCGCAGAGAATTAACTTCAAATGTTTTTAAATTGATAACACGCAATAAGTAATAACCAGATAAATATGCAATATACTTTTTTAAATAGCTAATTAAGACTTGAAAGGCAATTTACTCACATTAGCTAAACAAACATCTCAAAAGATGAAAGCCCTAGGAACTTGCCGAAGACAAATCCCAAGTCCAGATGAGTGGCATCCAGGTCTTAGAGACGACATGTTACCTGTGCTCCACCTGCCAGCTGTACATGACCTTTCCAGTCAACTTCCATGTTCCCAGCTTCCTCTTCCCCAAGATGATCTGAAGGAATGGTTTTGGTTTGGGTTTCTGGGACTGTGCAATTTTGCTGGCCTACGTGTCCCTCCACCTTTTGGCTCTTGTTGTTCCTCTCCTGCTATGATTTGAATGTTTGTGGCCCCTTAAAGTCATCTGTTAATATCCTAACCCCCAAGATGATGGGATTAATGGGGCGGGGGGGGGGGGCTCCGGTGGGATTAGATGGAGAGGGTGGGATTGGATGGAAGGGGTAGGATTCGATGGAAGGGGTGGGATTAGATGGAGGGGGTAGGATTGGATGGAGAGGGTGGGATTAGATGGAGGGGGTGGGATTGGATGGAGAGGGTGGGATTGGATGGAGGGGGTGGGGTTGGATGGAGGGGGTGGGATTGGATGAAGGGGGTGGGGTTGGATGGAGGGGGTGGGATTGGATGGAGGGGGTGGGATTGGATGGAGAGGGTGGGATTGGATGGAGGGGGTGGGGTTGGATGGAGGGGGTGGGGTTAGATGGAGGGGGTGGGGTTGGATGGAGGGGGTGGGATTGGATGGAGGGGGTGGGATTGGATGGAGGGGGTGGGGTTGGATGGAGGGGGTGGGATTGGATGAAGGGGGTGGGGTTGGATGGAGGGTGTGGGATGGGATGGAGGGGGTGGGATTGGATGGAAGGGGTGGGATTGGATGGAGGGGGTGGGGTTAGATGGAGGGGGTGGGATTGGATGAAGGGGGTGGGGTTAGTGCTTTTGTGAAAAAAGACCCTACAGAGCTCCTTAGCCCTTTCGTTTTGTGAGAATACAACCCATGTGAAGTTCAACCCAGATGGGGGCCCTCACCAACTGTGCCAGCACCCCGATTTTGGACTTCTGGCCTCCAAAACTGCAAGGAATAAATTTCTGTTTTTTAGAGGCCACCCAGTTTGTGGTATTTTGTTATGGCAACTGGAATGGACTAAGACATCTTAGGAAGCTTTTCTTTTCTTTTCTTTTTATTGAAAAAACTTTTTTTACATTTATTTATTTTTGAGAAACAGAGTGAGACAAAGCGTGAATGGGGAGGGGCAGAGAGAGAAGGAGACAGGAATCTGAAGCAGGCTCCAGGCTCTGAGCAAGCAGTCAGCACAGAGCCTGATGCGGGGCTCCAACCCACGAACTGTGAGATCATGACCTGAGCCGAAGTTGGACGCTCAACCGACTGAGCCACCCAGGTGCCCCAGGAAGCTTTTCTTAATAAGGAAAAAAAAAGATGTTGTTGATTAGAGAGGCAGAATGAAGAATAAACACCAGCAACACTGTCTCTGTATCTAGAAATGAAACTCTATTTCTTATTGATCTCTTTTAACAAGAAGAAAAAAGACATCAAGGGTGTGTTGAAGAGGTTCACAAGAGTTACCATGCCTCTGGTGGGGGGGGGGGGGACACGGCTGAGACCGCTCCTACACCAGGGGAGGGCACAACTGAAATAGTGCCTGCTTTCTGCAGGATTCTGGAAAGCCCTGGGATTGGGAGGAGCACATGTTAAAAGAAGACTTAAACATCAGGTGGGTGAGGTCAAGGCACTTAGGACCTAGTCCCGGGGACAGGCAAGAGCATGTACCAGACATGTGACAAAAGAGAATTGACATAGAGCAGTGAGAGCAGAGCCTCTAACTGCTTGGGCAGATTGGGTATGGAATGTTAAAATCAGACTTCATCCAAGGAAACGTCCCAGAGAGGGTGATTTCTGACCTCAGTTTAGAAAGAAGGGTGAAAAATAAATTGATGGGAGAAGAGGCAGAAGGAAAGGGAGCAGGTCTACCTGTTGCAGGCTTCCCAGCAATGCCCCAGGGACTGAGCCAGACCGAGCTGCATGGAGAAGTGTTTGTCCTAGGCCTCCTGGAGCAGGGAATTGATGTCGGGGGGGCACAGAGATCTGAATGCCACTGACCATCTGATTAAAATCTGTAATGAACTCTGCTACGATTGGTTTCAAAGCTGTGACATTTGTAGCAAATAAATACATTGTGGAGGTTAACATTAGCACCTGCCCCAATCGCTCGTCCAGGGAAGGCATTCTTGGAGAGTGCTGTTTCTAAATAGAGTCGAACGTGTGACTAACAGAGATTGGATTGAACTTTGATGGTGCCGTTGACTTTCAGTTACCCTGATAAGGAAAGGGGAGGGCCGATTTCATGTCCTAAGGAGTTCAGGCCAACAAGCTGATGACTGCGGCCAGCTAATAATTTGAAGTGATCCTCAAATTCATTGTTATCCGTGTTGCTAGAGATAAAATGTCCCTATTGTATGTAATACCTCCGTGATCTTAGAAGGTCAGCTGTGTAAATCTGTATGAGTGGTCACCCGAGTAGTCGCCTCTTTGAGGAACTCAGTGTCCAGCAGAATGAAGTCACTTTCTCCCATGTTGTATGTCATCGGAACATCCAGGGAAGGACCATGCTGTGCCACTCTGGGTTCCTCCATGAGTGTGGACTGGATTAAAAATCTCTCCAAATTTATCTTACAAGATGCAGAGAAACTGATTTTCTGCTGGCAACGAGTAAATCGTTGATTACATACCAATAATGAACCGGGACGATACAGTGGGCAACAATAAACGTGACCTGTCTTGGTGTACAGAAGGATTCTTGGTGTAAAGAGTCAAGCATCCAAATTCCTACCATGACTCCAGCAGAACTCCATAAGCCGCACCATATCACTGGCCAACAAGACCCAATAGGGTAAGGAGGTATTTTATGCCCACCATCAGTAGGCTTTTTGCTTCCGGGATCAGGACACATTTCCGGGCCCAGAGGGGCTCCCAAAAGGCCTTCTACTCAAGTCCCAGCCTCTAAACTGAACACATTATAATAACTACAGCTCATCTGTGTTTCTGAGGTCCCACTAGCTTTCTCAAACACTCATTTTCAGGCAGGAATTTCTACCCTCAGTCCTTCACCCTGCCCTTGTTCTCTGCCCTTTCTTGGCAAATACATCCTCCATGAGCTTAGAGACAGAGAAACATGCGTCCAGGTATCTCTGGACAACTGGGTCGAATGAAGAGCCAAGACTCCAGATCTGTAAGGAAAAGGTAGTTGGTATTAGAGCTGAGAGGCTGGGTGATTTTCCCCGCCTTTCCTGTGGGTCTTCTCGTCCTCAGACCCACTTTCAGCTCCACACTGCCACCTTGTGGCTCCAGGGCAAATCCCAGGACACTCCTGTTTCCCTCTTAAGTGGGAGAAGGTGGCTCCCCAACCCTCAAACTCTCTTCCCCATCACCACCCCATTCAAGAAGAGCGAACCTGGGGCACCCAGGTGGCTCAGTAGGTTAAGCATCCATTCTTGGTTGTGGCTCAGATCATGGCCTCCTGGTTTCTGGGTTCGTGCTCACAGCACAGAGCCTGCTTGGGATTCTCTCCCTCTCTCCCTGCCTCTCCTCACAATAAATAAATAAACATTTAAAAAAGAAGAAGAAGAGCAACTTTTATTTCATATTGCATATCTCATTGTCACTGCGCCTCGGAAACAAAGATGCCCAGGAATTTCCTGGTTATCAAGGACTTTTATTGGTCAATTTAAACCGCATCTCCAGGTTCTTGACCCCAAGTGAGCTACTGCAGCCTGGGCTGAGTCTAGAGCTCCTTGATAAATAAAAGACTTATTTACGTACAAATCACAGACATAGACATCTGGAAAATTGCTGGTTTATACCATATATCAGAAAAAAAACATTCTGAGAAATCTCCACAGTCCACCAATTCACCTCCTCCTGCCATCTTCTGCCCTGCCCATCCTCTGCCCCTTGCTCCCACATGGTTCTAAGGGACTGAAGTACTGTGTTTCACAGAGTCCAAAGGATGTATAAATATTTTACAGAAGTGCCTAGCTCAGAGACAGCATGGTTCCATTTCGCCTGGAGTTAGCTGTCAGAAGTGAGATTGACCTGAGAGAGCAGAGACCATCCTTCTTGCTTCCCACAGGGACCCTGGAGGTCACTCACCAGAGGCATCGTTATCTTCTCTAACATCAGTAGAGTGTTCTATAGTTTATGGTCTTACAACCTTCCCGTCCCCAACAAGGTTAGTTGTTCCTGTTTAATAAATGGGGAAACCATTGCTCAGAGGGATTAGAAGACTTGCCCAAGTTCATATGTCTAGAAAAGGAGTGAGAGCAGAGCTCAAACCCAGGTCTTTGGAGTATAAAGCTGGTGTCCCAGTCATCATGATGAGCAATGATTTACTCGGTACTTACTTAGGCACTAAGGACAGGGATTTGGGGTGAGGGGCAGGGTCACTGGCTTACACACGAAGGCCAGGAGAAACTCCAGCACTCATACTGCCATGGGAGGCTCCTAAGCCCAGCTCTGCCAAGACAGATGGACAAGGAAGAAGTGGCTGGATGTCAGAAACTGACAGGGGCAACAGAATGCAGTGAAGAGAGACCATGGGCCCTCACATCTGCCTTGAGCTTTGGCCCCATCCGGGTCTGTGTCCCACTCTCTGGTTCTTTAGCACTGAAGGCTTGGGACACTTTGCTTACTGAGTTCTTGTCTTTTAAGCAAGCCTAAGGAGGCTTCTCAGAGCTGAGTGACCTCTTAAAGCCCAAAGTTACGGTCATTCCCTACAGCTTCCTTAGGAGTAGAGGGAAGAGAATCTGTTCCCTAGAGCTGCTCTCAGGATAGATAATCAGCCCCTTACATTAGTAGAGAGCTCATGCCTCTACCAACCGCTTTTACATCCACAGTCTTATTTGACCCTCATAACAGAGATGAAGGATAAGCCAGACTTCTCCCCATGTTGGTCATCAGTGGTGGTAGAACCAGGATCTGGTTCTTCTGACTTTTCAGCTGATGCTCTTTCCATTATCAAGGCTATCCCTTAGATTAGAATCGGAATTAGGGTGGGGAAACCACCCCATGATCTAAATCCCACCGGAGGTAACGAGGAGGAACAGGGCGAAGCCTCAGAGTCTCCCCATGCCACTGCCTCTCCCAGCTTCAACATCACAGAATTGAGACCAAAAGTAGACAGTGTGGCCATGGAGGGATCCATCATGACCAGAATTGAGTCAAAGGGTATAAATATCATTGTCATGAAAATCCAACAATTCTTCTAGAGCCTGTTGGTTAGAAAGGCTCTACTGTAACACCACAGAGCGTAGTCTTGCAAAGTCATGACAGTTTAGAGCTGGCAAAGATCTTACAGATCATCTGTGTCCTAACAGGTCAGAAGATGGAGTCCCCGAGAAGGGAGGGGACTTGCCCAAGGTCATGCAGCTACCTGAAAGCAGAGCTGAGTCTCAAATCCTGGGCTGCGGACTTCATCGCGGCATGCATGGTTCATAGGGAAGCTCTGAAGAGCCTTGAGGAAATCCAGAGCCATGATCCAGCCCCACTTTCTGTACGGATGTCCCCTCTGGGTGGCCCCAGAGGAAGGTGCAGTGTGGATCCCTTCGGGGAAGAAGAAAAGAAACCAATCCCTGCTGCTTCGGAGGCTTCGTCCACTCTTCATTTTATTGTGACCGTTTTCATCTGCTCCTTTCTTCTCGTCCTTCTCATACTCCCTCCCAGGGGGTCATTCCACTGAGCATCTACTTTGTCCTGTCACCCCTCCTATAGAGGTGGATGGTATGGGGAGCATTGGCAGAATTTTTGCGAGTTATAGATGCTGCACTAAATCCCACATCTCCCTTCACTAGACAGGTGGGCATAGCAGGTAAAGGTGATCTATCTGCTCTACCCACCTCCATTCGCTTTCCATCATTGAAGAAGCCTCCTTCTACAAAACAAACAGACAAACAAACAAATCCAGTCTCTAGATAGAGAAACAGGATACTTTTCACACTTTTTCACTTCTCCCCTCTCCTGGTTGGGCTGGGTGTGCTAGTCAGATTAGGATGGGGGACAAATGGTCAAGGTGGGAGACCAGCCTGAGTCCCTGCCCCCTGTGGAGGCCCAGATAGGGCCGTCCTTGGCCTGCCTGAGATCTGGGGTGAGTTCCCAGACACTCTGCGAATGCACAGGGTCAGGGAAGCAGACGTTTTGACTCTCGCTGACTCCCAGCCTCTGAGATTGGGGGCAAATAAGGGCAGCCCACACACCAGAGGCAGCTTCAACACCAAGGGTAGGGCAGCCCTTCTGGGCCCCTCACCCGACCTCAAACTGGGCTCCCCCAACTCCAACCTTGGCCCTCCCGGCTTTTACACCCAGTGTTGAAATGAGCAGAGACCCTCCACTAGCCTCGCAGGCGTGCCAGACTTCAGGGAACGTGTTCCCTAAAAGACGCCGGTCTCTGTGGAGGCTTCCCCATCCACCTGCGCAGAGTCCTTCAGTGACCCTTCGGTCCCAGGGCCCCCACCGAGTCTGGGGCTGAGGGTGAGGGCGGGCAGGCCGCTGGAGCAGGTCAGCAGTGTGGTGTGGCGGCTGGAGAGGCTGAGGCTGGAGAGTTGCCGGCGTGGCCGGGGCCGGGGACCCCCGCAGCAGTCCGGGTGGCACAGCGGCCATGGCCGCAGGTGGCTGTTGAAACCCATGGAGACCCAGGGGTTGCAGCAGCTGCTGAGGTTGCCCAAGAGCATGGAGATGGTGAAAGCCACGTTGGTTGAATCTGCAGAAGGAGAAGCACAAGAAGCCTTAGAATCGCAGAGCTGGAAGGGACCTGGGAGAGAGTCCAGGCCCCCACCGAGCAGAGGACGAAACAGAGTTCCCAGAGGAGAGAAAGGACTTACTCGAGTTCTCTGGTTAGAAAGGAGCCGGGACGCCTGGGTGGCTCAGTCAGTTAAGCACCGGACTTCAGCTCAGGTCATGATCTCACGGTCAATGAATTCGAGCCCTGTGTCAGGTTCCGTGCTGACAGCTCAGAGCCCAGAGCCTGCTTTGGATTCTGCGTCTCCCTCTCTCTCTGCCCCTCCCTCACTCATGGTCTGTCTGTCTGTCTCTCTGTCTCTCAAAAATAGTCATTAAAAAAGTAAAAAGAAAGGAAGAAAGAAACAAAGAGAAAGAAAGAGAGCAGCACAGCTGGGACTTGAAGCTGGGACTCCAGCTTCAGAGTCCTACCTCACTGGGTTTTGTTTGCAAGCACAGAGTAAGGGTAGGAGCTAAGGTTTGCTCCAAGCTGACTTTCTTTCTTTCTTTTTTTCTTTTAACGTTTATTTATTTTTGAGACAGAGAGAGACAGAGCATGAACGGGGGAGGGTCAGAGAGAGAGGGAGACACAGAATCGGAAACAGGCTCCGGGCTCTGAGCAGTCAGCACAGAGCCCGACGCGGGGCTCGAACTCACGGACCGCGAGATCGTGACCTGAGCCGAAGTCGGACGCTCAACCTACTGAGCCACCCAGGCGCCCCTATCTTTTATTTTTTAAAGATGTTGAAAGTGAGGCCCAGAAGGGATAAGTCATAAAGATTTTCTCAAGAAGATCAAGTCTGGAGTTTAGGGAGATTGAAAAGCTAGAACCCAGAAATCCCAGATTTTTATTCTTTCGTGTCAGCCATACTTCACATCTGACCCTATCTGGGGGTGTTGACGCTTCCTCTGACTTCCACAGAGCCCGACACGGGGCTTGAACTCACAGACCGCGAGATCATGACCTGAGCCAAAGTCGGCTGCTTAACCGACTGAGCCACCCAGGTACCCCTCCAAGCTGACTTTCAAGGTGTAAGCACAGCCAGGGAGGGACAGGACGAGCTTAAATAGGAGACAGTGCCTTTGTTCCAAAACCTAGGATTTGAATCTCCTCATGGATGGAGATCTAGAATGAGAAAACTTCTGTAAGACATGCAGGGAAAATACCTGTGATTCTAGGCCAAGCTCAGGCCCCTTTGACCCCCAATCTCATTTATGTTGTAGATACAGGTGCACACTGTCTTCTGGATTCTGTCTTCTTTGACCCCTCAAGGACAGTCCCCCTCATTCTGTCACTCAGTCATTGAGCATGAGAGCACAGACAGTGCCAGGCCATTGCTGGGGACCTGGGTGGGCAATCTAGAGTCTAACTGCCCTGCAGGTGCCATGGCATCATCTCCAACTGCAGTGGAAGGTCAGCTTCCAGGTACAGGGCCCCCAAGCATCCCTTTCTGGATGAATACTTGTTCTGTGTCCTCAGAGATTATACCCAGGGAATGGACCATCCTGCAGGGAAAAATGAATTTCTCTCCTGGACGGTCAAAAGGGGAGAGTGCAAACTGGTAAGATTTTTTCCAGACACAGTATTCTTTTTGAAGACTACATGAGCTCCACATGCCAGGAGGAAAGCTTCTGGGACAGGCCTTGACCTCTGGCTAGACACACCCTGTTACATGAGGCGTAGATTGCACACTGCATTACCTTGCCCTTTGGCAGAGGCTATAGAATCATTGAAAGCAATGTCAGAGCTTAAAGGAAGCTTAGGGGCTGTGGCATAGACTCGAAGCCAGGTCTACTGACTCTAAGACAGCAGTCCTGTACCTCTGTGAAGTTTCAACCAACACACTCAAAGGCAAAGCCCTTTGCCTCCTCTGTAAAGCACTGTGACGTCTTCAGATACTCTGGTTCTCCCATAGGTGTGCTCCTAGGTGTGGCTACTCACGGCCCAAGCAGAGGGAAGAACATTTGACAGAAGACGTAGATCACAGGGGTGAGAAGCTGAAGGCGTCTGGATTGACCCATGTAAGGCAGAGAAGTGAGGGCAAGGGGCGAGTACCTGTCAGGAGTGGAGGGACCAGCCTCAATAAAAATAGATCCTCCTTCGTTTTTCCTACATCCTGGCCTGCTCCCCAGCTAACATAAAACCTGGATGATGCGGAAGTTGTGGGAGGTTGCTTTGGCCAACGGGGTGGTGTTCACCCTATCCACTCTATCGATACGTATTTAGTGCCTAGATTAGGCCAGGGATGGAGGGGTTCCACAAGCGCCTTGCCTGAGAAACATCTGTTTGATTTGGCCCCATCTAAGCCAGGCCCAACGCAGGGCCTGGAGATGTGCCATGAACACCAGAGTCTACAGAGGCTCCACCTCTCAGCCCTTGAGGGCAGACCCACAATGCTCAACCCTAGGCAGCCACCGCGTCTTGGCAAAAACTCAGCCGAGAGTTGGGGGGCAGGAGCAAGGCCCAGGAGACAGGTAGACTCTAACCAGACACTCAAGGACAGGAGGTCAGGAGGTTGGCGTGCTATGGAGAGGAACTGGGTGTACTGGAAAGTAAGTTTAAAGTAATGGATCTCAGCCCAACTAGAAGGGCCCCAAAGGGCTTCCGGTTTTCTGAGAGAGCATATTGTCTGTAAGGTAACACTTTGTCTCTGTTCTCTTGGCTCAGAGAGGCCCTTGGTACACAGGTGAGGGACGTGTACTGAGGGACAGGCTTGTGATCATAGTGACACAGCAGGCAAGCAGGGAAGCCTGTACTGGCTGGGTGGCAGGGTCTGCATCCTCTTGTAGGCTCCTTGATAAAGGGGCAACTGACTATGCCCTGCCCCCCACCCTGCGTCATTAGCTAAGCTGGACTGAGAGTAAAGCCATGTCATGGATAATGCTTGACCTATAAAGACCTTGATTCAGGTCCTGGCCCCACCTCTTACTAGCAGTGGCACTTTGGACCAGTGTTTTCCCCTCTGCGAGTCTTGGATTACTGAGACATACAGCAGAGAAGGCCACCAAGGACTGAATGTGCTTGGCACTAGGAAGCTCTCTCTCCTTCTATTCTGTGTGTGAATAGAGCAGGGAGGTCTCTACAGTTGGTTAGAATCAATACATTCATTGCTTAAAGGGTAATTTGCAAAGAGCCTCTTGTCCAAATGGATGTCCAAAAGAAGGGATAAAATGGGACCATAATAGTTTGGTATTATTCTCACAATTCTCTTGCAGGGTTGTGTTAAATTCATGAACAGCCTGGCCCTTATTTAATCTCTCCAGAAAAGCAAAGTATATTTGGCTTGAGAGTGTCCCAGGATGAGCAAAATGAAGTTAGAAACAAAAGCACAAGGGAAGGGGGAACCACTCCCTAAGGGCTGGTAGGAATTGGTAGCCTGGATCTGCTGGTCAGCAAACTCTCAGGAAGCTTCCAGCTTCCAAAACCTGTGCACAGGGCCTCCCTAAGGCAGTCACATGCTGTACCCAATATACATCCCAGGCTATGCACAAGACGTGCACTGGAGAACACACAGTCACCCCAGCCACACCCAGATGGGTTGACTTGCACGTGTCCCCATGCCGCACTCTTCTTAGGAGAGGAGGAACACTACTCTTCAACATTTAGGCTACCCAGACACAGCCCTACCTTCCTGAGTACACACTCATCCCCAGATAGCTGGACCATCTGGCAGTATCTAAAGCTCAGGAGGCTGCCATCTACCTCCCCCCAGAAAAAAGACAATAGCACGGCCTCCCATGTGCCAATTGGAACATGGTCTTCATGGTGGGTCCCATTTTGTTTTTCACCTAGAGGAGGAAGTCCCCTCTCTTCACCACTTCCAGAGCCAGGATTATGAACAGGGCACAGGGTAAAGGAAAAAGACAAAGACACAGCAGGCCTGGGTTCTACCCCTCACTTTGCCACTCCCTAGCTGTGTGGCCTTGGGCAAGTCACATTTTCTCTCTGAGCCTCTCTCTCCCATTAGCAAAATGAAGGGGTTAAAATTTCAGGCCTGAAATTTCAGGGTTGTCGTGTGCCAACATGCTAATTAATTAGAAGTGGTTGTTGGGAAGGAGTTTAAAGTCTTGTCCAGCCTCGAAAGGGAAGAGCACCGACAAACACAGCTCACAGGTCACAGATTGTCATCGTGGACAATTTGAAAATTCTTTTCAACTCGGTCATTCTGTGAAACTGGGAGTTGGTTGACCAAAACTGCCAACAGTCATGCTTCATTAAGGCCACATGTCATTTTTAAATGTTTAAATTAGGTGCCCAAATTGTAAAGTATGGAGATTTCACATAAAAGATACTCACACAGCATCAGGAGGCTGGTCAGGAGTTGTAGCTTCTCACATGAAACAGGGACGCCCCCCCCCCCCTTTCATAATTGCTTCACTCATCTGTTACCTGCCTGGCCCGGAAGGCCTTATAACCCTCTCGTTGCCCTGCTTTCTCCCTTCCCTGCTCCTTTCCACTCACGCCTCCCACACAGACACACACTTGCCTTCGTCAGGGGCATCTTTGTCCCACACGGACCACATCTGGACGCTGAAGAAGGGTGCCCAGCAGGCGATGTAGGCCAGCACGATGACGAAAGTCATCTTCACGGTTCGGATCTTAGCCCTCGAGATGGTACTGATGCTGCTGACCCGGGATGGCAGGCCCCGTGCGGCGGCAGCTGGGACAGAAGGTGACATCCTGTCCCAAGTCCTCCAGCCCCTTCCTTCCACCTTGCGGGCCTGCGTCTTGACTTTGAGGTTCTTACAGATCTCGTGGTAGATGAGGCTGTAGCAGGCCGTGAGCATGACCACAGGCAGGACAAAGATGGCCAGGGTGGTCCAGGTGATATAGGCCCGAGGCCCCCAAGGGAAGCGGAAGTCTGCCCAGCAGTCCAGCACCCCTGTGCCCTGGATCACCTCCCGCAAAGAAAAGATGAAGATCTGGGGCAGGCTGAGGATGGCAGCCAGCAGCCAGGGAGCGGCGATGAGAGGGTAAGTGGACTGGCTGGGCTGCTGGAGGCTGCGCAGGGGGTGACAAACAGCCAGGTAGCGGTCCAGCGTCATGGCCAGCAGCATGTAGGTGGAGGCGAACATGCTGAGCACCTGCAGATACTTGACGGCCCGGCAGAGGAGGTCAGGGCCCTGGAAACGGTAGGTGATGTCCCACAGCAGCTGGGGCAGCACCTGAAACAGGGCCACACCCAGGTCAGTCGCGGCTAGGTGCAGAACAAACAGGTGCATGCGGGAGCGCTTGCGGCCTGGCTGGCCCAGGGTCAGCAGCACAGTCAGATTGCCCCCCGTCGCCAGCACCAGGACCGCAGCCAGGACTCCGATCTCCACCTTGGCCAGCTCCTCATCGCGGCCCATCCAGGGTGTGGTGGCATTGGGGACGGAGAAGGTGCCCCCGGGAGTGGGGTCAGCAGCCCAGGCAGGCCCAGAATCCATGGTTGAGTGTGCTGGGGGTGGGGGGGAGGGGAGGGGAGGAGGGAGAGGGAAGGGCCTACGGATGGTGTGGAGGCTAGCGGAGACGTCTGATGGCTGAAACGGAGTGGGGACGGAAAGGTTTCAGACGGGGAGAGAAGAGAAGGGGGATGGCAGGAAGACGGTGAAAATAGAAATAGTTGAGAGGTTCGGGATAGAGGGGAGGAGAGAGAAAGAGACAAGGACGAGAAGAGGCTGATCGACGATGTGGAGGGGAGACCTAGGAGGAGAGAGAGAAGGGCTCAGGGAGACAGGGTGTCAGGAAAAGAAGAATGGATGGGGCTGTGCAGGGTGAGGCCTCTGGAAGGGAAAGAAGCCTGGGGAGCTGCTACCACTTCCCAATCCACCCCAAAGTCACTTTCTCCCAACTTTTCTGGAAGTGGAAAGCGGATGTCCCTAAGCTTGCTTGGAGGCGAGGTCCACGCCATCAGCGTCGCCTGCTGGATGACCCTGCCAAGCCAGCGCCAGCCCCCGGGAGCAGCGACCAGAGGCAGCGGGAGCGCAGCGCCCGGAGCCGGGTTTTATGGGCTCGCAGCAGGAGCCCTGGGCCCCGGGCGCGCCGGTTGGTTCCCGCAGAGAAGGGCGGAGTGAGGCTCCCCCGCACACAGCCCACAGGAGGACCGAGAGGCGGGGTGGGGGGGAGTGGTGGAGAGGGATGGGGGGGGGGGGGACAGCGGGGGCAGCGGACCAGGGACAGGGAGCCAGAGAAGCAGAAGACGCAAGCAAGCGCTCACCCGCTGGCCAGACAACCTCTTCTGCGCTCTCACCCTGGAACCGTCGGACCATCTTTCAAAACAGGTGCGCACGCGAAGAGTGGAGGGTGGTGACCCCCCCCCCCCACACACACACGCGGGGCCCCCAAGGCTGGCAGCGCTGTTGGGCATGCCCCCTGCTCCGGGGTCCCTGTTAGTTCGCGAAGGGTCCAGAATCTGCAGGGGTGGCCAGATGGGCGAGGTGGCGCCCCCAGAGGGAGCCCTCGAGCCCTTGGTAGCGACCTCTGGCCACAGCCACTGGTGGAAGACTTGGGTCCTCAGGGAGGAAGAAAAAACGAGGCCGGGCGAGGAGAGGGAGCGGTGGTGGAGATCCGACCGAGGTGCGGAGCGGAAGGGGCTGGACCTGGGAGCCCGGCGCGCTGGGTCGGAGCGGCCCTCGGAGGAATCCCGCAGGAGACGTCTTAACCCGCCGCCCCCGCGCAGTGTTTCATCGGCAAAACAACGAACGCACTTAACCACCCTGTGGGGGCAGAAAACCGGTCCAGAGAAGTGACAGGGGCTGCTCTGGAAGGTCACAGAACCGGCAGACAGGAGAGGCAGGACTAGGCCCGCGCGGTGCGCCCTTCCGACTAACACCCAGTATGTGAGCGGCACCGGCGCTCCGGGGACAGATAGCTAAACGAGGTGGATTATTGGGACAGTCTCCTGAGCAGATTAGAACTTCATTAGGGGTGACAACAGCAGGGGCGCCTGGGTGGCTCAGTGCGTGCGCCTCCTACTCTTGGTTTGGGCTCAGGTCACGATCTCAGGACTTGGAGATCCTGCGCTGTCTCAGACTCACCCTGTGCTGTCAATGCAGTCGGCTCTCTCTCTCTCTCTCTCTCTCTCTCTCTCTCTCTCTCTCTCTCTCTCTCTCTCTCTCTCCGCTCCTCCCCCTCTCACGCTGCCCTCTCTCTCAAAATAAATAAATTAACTTAAAAAAAAAAAAAAAAGGAGTGACAACACCCTTAGCGCGCGGTCCATGATTCCTCGGAGGCCCCCTTCTCTCACCTTCTAATGAAACCACATGCCACTTTCTGGCGTCACCCACATACCCGCCCACACAGTTACCATCGCCTTTTGAAGAGATGATCTCCTAGACACCTAGAATTCATCTCCACTCCATCCCACTGCCACGGTTCACACGATTTCTGCCCCCAAATACTGTAGCATAGTCTTGTGCACCTCAACCCGGGCTCTGCCTTCTCAGGGATTTCTTGCTCTTTATCAATGATAAGTTCAAGTCTCTACTGGCCCATTCCTATCTGCAGGCAATCTCTAGTGTTGCCCGTGAAAAAGAAAAAACAAACAACATAACCCTCCCCAGACACTCCAGCTGTAGCAATCTCTTGTCCTTCACAGCAGAATTTCTCTAAGGGGCTGTCTAGCTGGTCTCCATTTTCTTGCTCCCATTTATTTCTTGATATAGCCATTAAAATTATATATATTTAGAGGTGCCTGGGTGGCTCAGTCGGTTGAGCGTCTGACTTCAGCTCAGGTGGTGATCTCGCAGCTGGTGAGTTCCAGCCCTGCCGTCGGGCTCTGTGCTGACAGCTCAGAGCCTGGAGCCTGTGATGGATTCTGTGTCTCCCTCTCTCTCTGCCCCTCACCACTCGCCCTCTGTCTCTCTCTCTCTTTCTCAAAAATAAATAAATGTTTAAAAAAACTATATATATAATTAAACATGTTTTTAAAATACTACATATTGCGTAAATGACATCATACTCGAAATACCACTCCAGAACTTGCTTTTTAAATTCTGCTTTATTTTTGATATCCGTCCTTGATGGTATGTAGGATAGATCTAATTCATTCAGTTTAAATGCCGCATCGTATTCAAGTACAAGAACATAACACATTTATCCCAAACCCTATTTTTACAATTGATTTCCAGCTCTTTTTTTTCCTGTTCTTTTAAATGCTACAATGAATATTCTTATGAATGCCTCCTTGTGTTCATGTGTGAGAGTTTTCTGGGGTGTACAGCCAGAAGTATATGCTGGGTATTCAATATTCTTGGGTCATACAATGTATGAATTTTCGATCAGATAGGACCATATCCTAACTTTTATCTCTAAATTTGTTGTACCGATTTATTCTCGCACCAGCTGCACTTGACTTTCTCAACATCCTCACAGTCAAGTGTTTCAGCTGTTTTCATTTTCACCCATCGACTGGTGTGCAACAGCATCTCATTGTGATTTTATTTTTTCTTTCTCTGATCTCTAGTTATTTTGGGCATCTTTGCCTATATTTATTTGTTGTTTGGGTTTCCTCTTCTGAGAATTATTCATATCCTCTGCACAATTTAAAAAAAAATGTTTTTAACGTTTATTTAGTTTTGACAGAGAGAGAGACAGAGCATGAGCAGGGGAGGGGCAGAGAGAGAGGGAGACGCAGAATCCGAAGAAGGCTCTGAGCTGTCAGCACAGAGCCCGACGCGGGGCTCCAACTCATGGACCACGAGATCATGACCTGAGCCAAAGTCAGATGCTCAACCGACTGAGCCACCCAGGCGCCCCTGCACAATTTTTGATGAGGTTATTTTTCTTACTGATTTGTAGGACTCCTTTACACATTCTGATGTGACCTTTTATGTATTGTGATATGTCACAGCTATAGTTCTCTAATCTGCCACTTATCTTTTAACTTTATTTATGGAGTCATTTGTGACACAGAAAATCTAAATTTCAGTGTCAACAGTACTTTCTTTTATCACTTCTGCTTTTCTGTCTGTGTTCCCTGTCTTGAGAACAGAGATATCCCCACAATTTTTCTTTCTAACATGTTTAACATTTTTTTTCATATTTAGGTCTTTAAGCTACCCAGAATTTTTTTTTTTTTAATTTTTTTTTTCAACGTTTTTTATTTATTTTTGGGACAGAGAGAGACAGAGCATGAGCGGGGGAGGGGCAGAGAGAGAGGGAGACACAGAATCGGAAACAGGCTCCAGGCTCCGAGCCATCAGCCCAGAGCCCGACGCGGGGCTCGAACTCACAGACCGCAAGATCGTGACCTGGCTGAAGTCGGACGCTTAACCGACTGCGCCACCCAGGCGCCCCCAGAATATTTTTGTGTATGTTCAGGTAAGAATCTAACTTCATTTTTTTCTCCACATGGTGAACCAATTTCTTCATTTATTTATTATTATTTTTTAATGTTTTACTTATCTTTGAGAGAGAGAGAAAAAGAGAAAGAAAGAAGGCAAGCAGGGGAGGGTCAGAGAGAGAGGGAGACACAGAATTGGAAGCAGGCTCCAGGCTCCAAGCGGTCAGCACAGAGCCTGATTCGGGGCTCCAACCCATGAACCACAAGATCATGACCTGAGTCGCAGTCACTTAACTGACTGAGCCATCCAGGAGCTCCCTGCCCCCCCAGTCATTCTTCATTTATTGAGTAGTCTGTCATTTCTTAACTGTCACCTGTATAATATATCAAGTTCAAAATATGTATGAGCCTATTTCTGGGATCTCTTTTCTGTTCCATTGGTTTATTTTCTATCCCTGCTCTAGTATTTCACTATTTTAGGTATTGAGGCTTTCTAATAAACCCTGATATATGGTGAAAACAAGATTTCCTCTTTTTTTTTCAAAATATCTTTCACAATTTTAAAATTGTGGGGACCCCTGGGTGGCTCAGTCGGTTGAGTGTCCAACTTCGGCTCAGGTCATGATCTCCCAGTTTGTGGGTTGGAGCCCTGCGTGGGCTCTGTGCTGACAGCTTAGAGCATGAGGCCTGTTTTAGATTCTGTGTCTTCCTTTTGCTCTCTGCCCATCCCCCTGCTTATGTGCATGCACAATCTCTTTCTCAGGAATAATAAATGAATAAGCTTTTAAAAAATTGTGAAATTGATATGTTTAGCTCCACAAAAAAATTCTGTTAAACTTTTCGTTGGAAGCATTGAGTAATTTGGGGAGAATTCACATATATGATTTTAACCAGATTTATTTTTATGTCCTTAAATAATGTTTTATAATTTTCTTTGTAAGTGTTGTTCCATCTTTTTTTTTTTTTTAATATGGAACGCTTCACGAATTTGCGTGTCATCCTTGCGCAGGGGCCATGCTAATCTTCTCTGTATCGTTCCAATTTTAGTATATGTGCTGCCAAAGCGAGCACATGTTGTTCCATCTTTTGATAGATTTCTTTTTCTAAGCCTAACAGTTTCTGTTGACATTATATACAGAATTTTGTTTTATCACATTTTCTAATTAGTTATGGCCAGTGTATGGGAACAATATTGATTTTTGTACCTTGTTCTTATATTCAGCAATTTTGCCACATACTCTTACTGTTAGTAAATTACTTTGGGTTTTCTGTGCATTTAATATTGTCTACAAACAACAATCATTCTTTGTCTTTTATTCTCCATCCATTTGCTCCTATTTCTTTTTCTTGTCTTATTGTGATGGCTAAGTCTCCACTACAAAGTTGAAGAACAAGCATCATTGAGTTTCTGACTTTAATGAGAATGCTGCTAACATTTCCCCATTAAGTATCATATTTATGTCGTTCTCTTCTCTTTTAATTTTAAAAATATACTTAGTTTTGCATGTACATAGTATTAAAAAATCAAATGATTCTACAATGGTTGTTATGAGAAAAAGCAATCTCCTCCTCCCTATTGCTCTATTTTTAACTCCCTAGAGGTAATCTGTTTCTTCTGTTTTTAAAGGCTTTATTAAAAAATTGTAACCGTTTACAAAAGTAGAGAGAAGAGCACTTCATAGGAGAACATAGTTGTTCCTCTTTCCTTTTTGTAGTTGCGTGTCACTCCAATTTGTAGATGTATCGTACTTATCCAGTCCCCTTTGATGGGGATTTTGGTTGTATCCAGTCTTGCTATTACAAGCAGTGCTTTGATAAATTGCCTTATATATGTTTCTTGCCATGTTTTGCCAATACATCTTTGTGGTAGGTTTCTAGAAATGAGATTGCCGGGTTAAAGGGTGTTTGCATGAACAGTTTTGCTATATATTGCCGAATTCTCCTCTCTAAGGATTGGATCAACTTGCATTCCTACTAGGAATGTATGGGGGTGTGGTGCCTGTTTCCCCATAGTCTTGCCAACAGTGTGTTCCTAAATCATGGAGTTTTGCCAAACTGATAAGATAAGAATAATATCTCAGTGTAGTTTTAATTTGCATGCCTGATATTATGAGTGATGCTGAACATCTTAATGTCAAGAGCCATTCTTATTTCCTTTTCTAATGATTATTGATATTTATAGCGAATTTTTCTGTGATTGTTGGCCTTTTTATTTTATTTTTTGGAAACTTTATATACTTTGGTAATGAACCCTTGTCTGACATTTAAATTACAATTTTTTTTCCCCATTTTGCTGTTGATCTTTTTACTTGATTTATTGTGTTTCTGGACAGAGATCACCCTTTTAAACTCATTATTAGATTTATTTGCTATCAAGCTCCATGTTTCTAAGTAATAAACATATACTGCTTCTTCATTTCACCTATTAGCCTTCTCTTTGGTAGATGAGCATATAAAACCCTTCAACACTGACTCACCACTCACATACAAACTTCCTCTATCCCTATCTTCCCAATGTAGTAATGAGAACATGACTTGTGGGTCCCCATTGGAAACTGACCTTGTATAAATTGAAAGTTGAGTCTTTAAGTAATAATAAAGATTTTGAAAGTCTTCCACCAAAAAAAAAATTCTTAATTTAAAAAAGACATGATTTATCCTCAAATATTAAAAAAAAATTTTAATGTTTATTTATTTTTGAGAGACAGAGTGAGAGAGAGACAGAGCACGGGTGGAGGAGGAGCAGAGAGAGAGGAAGACACAGAATCCAAAGCAGGCTCCAGGCTCTGAGCTATCAGCACAGAGCCTGACGGTGGACTCGAACTCACAAACTGTGAGATCATGACATGAGCCGAAGCTGGACACTCAACCGACTGAGTCACCCAGGCGCCCCTATCTTCAAATAATTTAATCTAATCATTTACAAAAGGACTTACTTCCTTGGATTTGAATGTTGGTTTGTACATTACTAACTAGTAGACTAAGATGCGGAGAAATCAAAATGATTTCTAGGTGTCACTGTAATTAAAGAAGAAAGGAATGTTCTGTTTCCATACATTCAACTTGAACATTGTGTTTTCAGGAATAGGCTATCATGAAAAATGAAGTTTGTTTATTAGAATATATATTTAACAATATCTCTTCCCTTAATAATGTTCCATTTTGGCCAGATGGGTGAAATCAAAATCCTTCCTGCATTATTACTGGCCAGTGAACAATGGAGTATGTACCTCTCTTATGCCACACCATGACCTGGGCAAAAGTAAGTGGATAAGGGCATTTTTCTCCTGTAAACTCTGGGTGCCTGGTCTGCAGAGATCTCTTCTTGGTTGGGACTCAGAACACATTGAGTTAATTACCAGAGCTGTCATTTCACAGAGTTGCCTGGTCCCTTCTTGACATACTCGTCCTCCAGCAGGCACTGGTCTTTCTGTCTGCCTGGGTAACCCTTGATTCACAGTCCCATAAATGTGTAGATGGAGGAAGTGGTCTGGGTGATGGGCCATTACTGAGACTAATGCATCTTTTACAGCCGGGAGCAGGCCTTGGTGTTGCCATTGTCTTCTGTTAACTCAGTTTAACTCTGAGATTGCGGTCAGCCAACGAATAAAAAGAGTGGATGTAGAGAAAGGGAGGATAGCCTAATCAGTGTGGATTCCAGGGACTCCCAGAAAGTTTCCACTTTGTTCCTCTCACCATAAAATAGCTTGTACAGTCACAGAATGTTGGAGTTGAAAGGGACTTATTTTTGGTTCAGACCACGAGGCTGAGGAGTGATGGAAAGGACCTCAGAGACTGTCAAGTTCCATTCTCTCGTTTTCCAGAAGAAAGTCCAGCCTGAAAACCAAAGACACAAGTGAAGTTCTCAAAATCACACGGCTATCGGAGGTGAGAGCCAGAACCCAAGTCCATCCATGTGCTGTTTTCCCCATCACCCCCTTAGGGCAGTGATTCTCCACTCTGGCTGCACATGACAATATCCTGAACAAAGTGAAAAATGCCCAGACCTCACCCACAGAGAACTGACCCACCGCCATGAGGCAAAAGTTTCAGTACTGAATCTAATGAGGCCACTCAGTGCTTGGTGTGTAACAGAGAAGCTCAATAAACTTTTGTCAAATGTTAATTCAAAATTTAATAGGTACAAATGAGTAAGTGAAATATCCCTGCCAGTTAATGTTCTTTTAATTTTTTTCAACTTTATTGTAGAAAATTTTTAAAATTCACAAAAGTAGAAAGAGAGGTATAATGATTTACATAGTATATAATCTACCTTTTGACAGGTTTTCTGGAGAGTAGATCAGACGAGTGATTCTAACGCCACTGAAAATTCCAACAGTCCCAACGGGCCAGGGTCAGATGTGCAGCGTCTTTGGGAAACTCTCGGACCACATCCCACTCAACACGTGGCTGTGAGAGGTGCAGGTGAGAGGATCCAGGGCCCGGGCATCCCAGTGCTCAGAAACATAGCAGGCAGCTAAAGATGAGTGGCCCTTTATACAGTATGGTGCTCCCTCTGCCTAGCCCCAGGGCAGACCTCAGCTCTCAGGGAGGAGAGGCCAAGTGAGTGCTGGAAAGTGTCACTGATGCTGGGGCCGAGTCTCCCAGGGCTGCTTAGCTCTCTGGCATGACTTCTTAGAACAGGAGATGATTCTGTTGTGCTCACATAACAGCACCCTTGACTTCCTTTGCAGGATGATTGTAACTTTTCCGATTAGTTATCATCGGTTCATGAGAAAGTTTTAGTTTTTCTTTTAAGCTTGTTGTAGCGATCAGATCTCCATTCAGTTTTCTTGGAATTTAATAAAATGATGGCAGTGACTCCCAGAGAGTCAGATGCACAGTCCCCATCTGACTTCGTAGGCTTGACTGTTTGAGGCTAGGAGCCCTGAAGACAGGCCCTGGGGTTGGGGGCAAAAGTTGGGGCTGGGAGGGGCACAGCTGCTGAACCCAAGAGTTGGGGAGGGGGGAGGACAGCTGCCAAGTGCCATTTGTACCTCCAGTGCTCCCCCTGCTCCACCCCAGAGAAATAGAGTCTCAACATGCATCATTAGGAAGGCCCATGTAGCTACCCCACTACCCTCTTCAGCAGGCAGAGGGAAGTTTGTTGCCAGTGTCCTCACATGCCTGTTTTCAGAGACCTGCACCTCTTTCCTTTTTCTTCTTGCCCCACCCTCCTTCCATGTTCCCAATATATGCCATGGCCAGCAGTCCAGGGTCCCCCACGGCAAGTTTTCTTGCCCAGGTTGGGCAGGTGGATGGGTTGATGGTAGCTCACATTAGCAACCTTCCTTCTTGTTTATCTTCTCATCAGCCTTTCCCTACTCCGTGCCCCACTGGTGGTGGGTGGTAGGGGGAGCTGGTTCATATTGCTAATGGGTACAGGTAGGCAGTGTGAAATGACCAAGGGGTCTATTATTCATCCTCTATGACGGTATCTCCAGCTCTTACCATGGTTCTTGGCACACAGTGGGTGCTCAAGAAACACTTGCTGGAAAGATGGATGGAAGAATGGGAAAGATCGTTGGGTCTAAAGCTGGGAAACCCGACTCTTCCCTTGTTACTGTCAGTAGTTGGATGTGCCCGTGATGAGGTCACCTCTTCACTCTGGCCTCAATTTCCTCTCATATAAGCTGAGGTGGTCGGATTGGTTGAGCGCTAAGGTACCTGCTATGCCTCTTCTGTGATTCTTTGGTGGAGTCATTCCACCCTATCCTGACCCATGGTGAGCTGTTAAAGCCAAATATTATCCTTCTCAGGAGACAACTTATGTTTAAAGCAGACCATCTGAAAAACAGTACCTAACCCAAGAGGGAGCTCTGCTTCCAAAAAAATTCAGAGCTAAAGGGGCCAGGAAATTCAAAGTCATGGGCCAGATTAAATTTGTGGGGACAGTTCCTGAGCCTGAGTTCTGACCAGCAGCTGGTCTCAGCAACTGCCCCACAGAGGGCACCAGCATGTCCTATTGCAGCGCCAGGCTGCAGGGGGGTGTGGGAACGTGAGGTGACAGAATTTATCCTGAAAGGCCGTGCCACTCTCTAAGATGCCCCCCACACCCAGGTCCCCTTCCCAGGGTTGGACCTAAATTCGCGCCTGGATTTAACAGATTTCCTTTTGGTCACTGATGAGGCAGAGCTGAAGGAAAAAGTGTAAGGCGCAGAATGAACATTTAGCAGCGTTTGACATGGGAGCCAGGGCACCCAGGGCTGAGCAAGGGCATACGGACGTCACACGGTGTGTGGGGTCAGGGTTTGGGCAATCTTCTCCACATCCGGAGCAGCGGGGGGCTCAGATGCTACGCAACGAGGACATTAGCCCCTAGCTGATCTCCTGGCCTCTGAATGCCCCTCAAATGATCCCACTTTTTCTGCTGCCTGATCATTTATCCTGAAACACTGTTCCCATCACAACCTTTCCCTGTGCACGCAGCCATGTGGTTTCCTGCTTATTAAATCACACTAAATGTCTTAAGCCCGGCCTCTCACACCACTGCTCATGAACCTTCTGCTTTGCTCAGGCTGGTCTCCTGTGGCATCTCCTGTCCACATTGCTGCCTTTGTCCCCACACCTTTGCTTTGACGTTCTCCTCAACTGAAAATGCTGTTTTCCCCCTGTTGCCTTATCCAGATCCTACCAGCTTTCAAGGCTCCCCTCCTCCACAGCCCTGAACTGTAAGGAAGGCTCTCCTTCCCAGCCTCACAGTGCCGGTTAACTGGTCTTGCTGGGAATTTGGTCACGCTCGATTCTCCATGCCTCCTCACCAAAGTAGTAAATGTATCACTTGGTGCAGAGAGCTGCTGATAGATGTCTTTTGTGTCTTAAATAACTTATGACCACATGTCCCAGGCTTTCGGAGACATACTCGATTTCAAATGGTCTGCTTCTTGCAAGACTTATCTTGGATTGTGCATCCTAATTCAGGGTTCAGAGAACATAGACCGTGTGCCAGCAGTGTGAGTCAATAAATATATGTAGCAAGGGATTCATTTGTATACTCATTATGAATTTGGGCCAAATGGACTGAGTATGGAATGGTAGGCTGGAGGCTGTATTTGCTTAGGGCCTTCATGGAGCATTAATGACTAGACCCATTGGGGCTGATGGCTGTTTATAAGGCTCAGACCCTGAGATGCCGGGGGTTGATGGCCTTCTCCCAACCTTCCAGACATTGTCCCACATGGGAAGGGAACTCATCCAAGGAGGAAAGGGTGACACGCTGTGTGTGTGTGTGAGAGCCTCTCAAAGCAGCATAGATAGCATGGTGGGCCCAGAAGCCAGCTGGGCTTGGATCCTCAGGACAGGAATATTTATGAACTAGAAGAGCAAGTTAAATGAAAAATACCTGTCAGCAGGTGTGCTAGAGAACACAGAGCAGAGGCCCCTCTGGCGGGACACCTTATAACCCATCCTAGCACCCGGTGGGGTGACTTTGGAAGCAGTACAGAGAAGTCAGCATGTCTGTTTGGCCGCAGGAGACATTCTTGTCATGTGACCAAGCACACCAATCCTGTGAGAGGAGAACGCAGGGTGGGGGTGAGGAGTGGAGGGTAGAGGGAGTGAGTGGAAGATGGTGGGGGGAGATACCAACCAGGGTCTAGGAGCCACTTGGTGAGCATGGGGAACCGCAGAGAGAGAACCTCACCAGGTGGCCAGAAGGACTATAGTTCAGAAGTAGAGGTGAGGAGGACATTCCAAGATGAGCAGAGATTTCAAGCCTGGGATTACAACGATTTTGTTGATGGGTGCTCTGAGCCAGAGAGTTGTTTTATTTTTGAGATATGTAACATTGATCTATTAAATGGAATCAGTGCCCGAGGAAGTGTCAATTACCTTTAAGGACTCATCTTTGGCTGTAATGAACTAAATAGATTACAGAGCCCCCAAGCACTTCAAGGCCTGTTTGGGGGTATTAATACCTATGCAAGGAAAAGTCAGCCTGTGAGCAGTTGGGAACAGAAGGGTCATTTCCTACCTCTTTCGGAAGAGCTTTTAGACTGAGTTTTTCTTCCCTCTTTACCTCTTTCTCCTTCTGGAGCTTCATTACAAATATGGCTGAAGACTAACTCTGGAATATGTGGCTATGTTTTCATGCCCTGTTTTGTTTTGTTTTTTCCCCGCTGCCCTTGCGTGAGTCTTTGTGATGTCATGGAAGGTAGGCAGGCAGTTTCCCTATCTATGGAATGGGGACACTTAATACCTACTTGCAGGTTATTTTGAAGATGAGAGATTATGTGTGCATGGTGCCTACCAGAGCTCAGTACATAGTAAGTGCTCAATGAAATGCACACCATATTATTTTTTAATGCTACTGCTGTTCTCTGCTACTCCTCCTAGCTGTGGCTCTCTTTTTTATTTTTAGGAAGTGAACTTTCAGGTGGGAAATTAGGGCCTAAAATATATTTCTGTTAATTAATAGCTACTTTTGGCATTGTGGAGCAGAGGGGCAAATGATGGTGTGGGCAGTCAGATATGGGAGGGACGGGTGGCCAGATATCACTGACAATGCCATTTGTCTCCAAAGTATCACCTTGCTAACCACCTCCCCGCCTCCAGGTATGCAGTGAAAGCCACTGAGAAGCCCCTCCCTCCTCTTTTCTTCTCAGAGTATTTTTAAAAATCACTTAAGCATGAAACTAATCAACACTCTACCAGATGCTGGGGTGAAGGAAATGGGGAAATAAAATCTTTTCAGGGAAGGTAAAGTACAGGTTCATTAATTCCAGAACAACTCAACTTTTATCCATTTATTAGGTCTATACCAGATTTAAAAAATAATGCTTCTCAGGGTGCCTGGGTGGCTTCGTGGGTTAAGCGTCCGAGTTCGTCTCAGGTCATGATCTTGTGGTTCGTGGGTTCGAGCCCCGTGTCAGACTCTGTGCTGACAGCTCAGAGCCTAGAGCCTGCTTCAGATTCTGTGTCTCCCTCTCTCTCTGCCCCTGCCCCACTCACGCTCTGTCTCTCTGTCTTTCAAAAATGAATAAACATTTAAAAATTTTTATTTTAAATAATGCTTCTCAGTTTGTAGTCTATAGACCTCTGGCAACACAACATTCAGCAAGTACTTGCCCGGAAATAAAAGGCGGATTCCCAACTTCACCCTGGTCCTACCGGATGAGAGTCTTTGGAGATGAGAACCAGGCAGCCCCATTTTAAATGAGTTCCCCACCGAAGTCTGAGAATCACCAGGACATAGGAACCGTAAAGAAGTATAATTAATGTGTTTAGGCAGCTTGCAATGTAGGTAGGTGGAGATGACAAAAAAGCAGGAAGGTAATATATAATCACTGTGTGTTTTAGAAAGATTATTCTGGCAGCCAGGCACACGATGGCCTTGTGAGGGATGCTGGGTGCAGGAGGTCTATTCAGAGGTGTTGGCAGTAAGCCTAGCATGAGATAAAGGCTGGGCTGCTGCAAAAGAGAGACAGAAGCCACATGTCAACCCCAGTCATAGGTGTGGTTTTTTATGGCAGGCAGTCTCCAATTCCTTCTGGATGCTAGAAGCCTACAGATGACAAACAAATAAAAACAAAACAAAACAAAAAAAACCTGATTCCATTTATGCTGGCAGAGACCCCAAGCCCTACAAAGATGATGGTCAGCCTTTTCTGAGTTCGAGTCAAAATGAAACAACCCTGAAGGCTCACATGGATGCTGACATTTGAAAAGCTTCCTTCTGGATTCTCTGGTTGCAACCTTCTGGAAAAATTCATCAGAGCTGCTCTTTTCTTATCTTTTTGGTTTCTGCTTTGCTGGGCCCTAAATATGGGCCTAGTCTTTCTATGAGACTATCTGAACCAGCTAGGGAGGCGGGTGGGTGGAAGGAAGTCAGGAGGTACTTCTGGAGGGGTTGGTGGAGGTGAGTTCTGAGGCAGATTTCACACGGGATGACAGACATGGGATAAAGCAAGAGTGAAGGAAGTCATTATAGGAGGTAAGACTGACCAGGGAAGAGGAACTACAGCTTCTGGATAGAGCTAAACTGTTCTAGGGGTGCCTGGGTGGCTCAGTCGGTTAAGCATCTGACTTTCGCTCAGGTCACAATCTTGTGGTTCATGAGTTCGAGCCCCACGTTGGGCTCTCCGCTGTCGGCAGACCCGCTCTGAATCCTCTGTCTCCCTCTCTCTGCCCTTCCCCTGCTTGCACATGCTCTCTATCAAAAATAAACATTTTTTTAAAAATAGCTGAACCGTTATAGAATCTGGAAAAGTGAGCTAGGTAAGAAATATGAACATCCCTCTAGAGTGGGGACGACTGTCTCTGATCTTGAATTCCATTGCTGTCAGCATGGGTGCCTGGGCTCTGAGACCTCAGAAAAAGGTACCCCTTGGCTTAGGGGAATGACCAGAAAAAAGCCACAGACTAAAATGAAGCCAAATGAGCTACCGGAAATGGATACACCTGGCCACCTTTAGACCCTGATCTTAGGGCTTTGTCTGTGTGAAGCCGCTGAGCCTGAGTTGGAGATCAAACACACATCTCTCTCTATCCGTGTTTGTCTATCTTATCAGTGTCTAAACGGCCTTGTTAAGCTCTATGGCTTAAAAAAAAAACCAGCAAAAATCCACCTGTTTTTTTCTGCCTATTTTATTTTGTTAAACTAGCATTTTTAAAAATATTCAATCATGGGATCCTTTAAAAATACGCAGCAGAAGCTTTAAACTAATTGACTGACTAAACCTGGCCTTGGCATGTTTTGTTTAGTGGCGCATTTGCAAAAATTTTTGAAATGGCTGTCAACATTAATCAGGTGATTTCACCCAAAAATCCAGATTACCAACTTCTCTTGACAAAAAAAAAAATCAGATCTGATAATTTCAGGACCTCATTTCCATGTGGCCACTGTCAGCTGGAGCTGAGCAGTGGTCATTTTGAGAAGGGAGATGGCCTCTTTGGTTTGCCAGAGTCCCCAGGACTCACAATTGTGTTTCCCCATCCCCCACAATGAGTATCAGTTGCCATTTATTCTCACAGCTGTGCTATTTTTTCTTAGTAAAGAACATCAGGAAGCATATTTATACCGAAGTTCCTATTGAAATTGTTCTTTTATCCAGCCTGCTTTCCTCCTTTATACGTACCTGGCCCTTGTTGCATCCAAGTTGGGAACTCTGGTGCCTGAGTGGCTCAGTCGGTTAAGTGTCCAACTCTCTTGGTTTCGGCTCAGGTCGTGATCTCACAGTTCGTGAGTTTGAGCCCTGCATGGTGCTGACAGCATGCATCTAGCCTGCTTAGGATTCTCTCTCTTTCTCATTCTTTCTGCCCCTCCCCTGTTTGCTCTCTCTCCCTCTCTCTCAAACTTAAAAAAAAAAAAGAGTCGGGAACCCCTGTTCTGACATCTATTAATATAACCAGGCTGCATTCCTCACTGCTCCCTCCTCAATTAATTTTTTAAATTAAAAAAAAAAAAAAAAGAAATGTTAGAACTGGCACATTAGAGAGCCTTGGGTCAGGGTGCTAACCAGATGGCCATTAAGTCACCTACGCTCCCCCAGAATCTCAAGACAACCTTAGGAAAGCACGATTGAGATGAACAGAGTTGTAATCTTTTGAGATGCGTTACGTGGCTAACAAACAAATAGGTGTTTAGAAAGAGGCGTGTCGGTAAGAGCCCACTCTTGGGTGTAAAAAGGTCCGAGTGGAGCCCTTCCTCTCTCTCTTCGCAGCCTGAGTAAACCCTCCTTCACAGCCATCCCCCTTCCTTTGGGCGGATTCCACGCTCACCAAGCAACCTCCTGGTTATAAATTCCATTCAGGGAAATGGGTGTCTCGGAAGGCAAATGTAAATGTCCCGGTCACCGGATAGCCACGCCCATTCATTGCCCATTTGTAAATTGCCCTTCTGGCATACAGGCTTCTTGTGAGGTGTGATTGGCATGGGTCTGTATCCCCCAGGACCTGAGCTCCTGACCTTGCAAAGCTAAGAAACAGAATATTGAGGAACGGCACCCTCATCAACAGACAGTCACCTGCCGGCCGGGCACCGCTTCGCTGCCGCAGGGAGATGGGCCTGTCCACAGTGTCCAGACGCAGGGTGTGCAGCCAGAGGCCAGGGCGTCTAAATGTCCTGGGCTGTGGGAAGTCTCTGGGTTGTTTGCTCCTGAGTTCTCACTGTCCCTGGGAGGTATTACTGGTGTCGGACCCTGATGAGTGCCTCGTGCTGTGCCTGACACGGAGGAGCATTCTGTACATGTTCGTGGGAAAGATTTCAAGTGGAAACATTTTAGCAAAAGCCAGGTGGCCCCCACCCATCAGCGACATCTGAGGGGATTCTTGCTCTGCTTGGGGGGCTGTACTTCTTGGTTTCAGAAGTCCCTTCTCTCTCAGATTCTACAACTCGGCTTCCTAGGCTGATGATGGCAGAGGACAGAGCAAAGGGGAGCGAGAACGGTGCTCGCTTCCGCCAGCGGGCAGTCGAAGGCGGGTGTCCGAAGGGAAAGGGCAGTATTGCTCCAGCAGGGCTCTGTCAGCTTCCTTGGTAGCGAGAGCCACTCTCTTAGGATCCCTGGATACCTGGGAGAGGGAGAAAAGGTGCACATTAATCAGCTCAGTTTTCCTCTAAGGCGGCAGGTGCCAGGTCAGAGCAGGTTAGAGCAGGGCACAGAGAGGCTCCTGCCGACTCAGAGGAGATAGGAGGAGGGGCCCAACAGCCAAGGAGGATGTGCGTGGGGCCAGCTCAGCACCTGATGTTAACAAATGTTGTTCATCCTTTATCTAAGGAGAGTTTCAGGGCCCAGTCTGGTGTCCTGCCAGGACCCCTAGGTGGTGAGTGGCTGGAAAGGATGCAGGAGACCCCCCCTCCCCCACCACTGTCTCTGTGCCCTGCTCTGCAGCTGGCACCTGAGGTCCCCAGGAAAACTGTGCAGGTAATCTGCTCCTTCCTAGTGATGCCCATGACTGCCACAGCCTGAAGCATCACTTTTGCATTTTTCAGAAAGAATATTATGATAAAACCACCCAGGCGTAACATTATTTCTTGTTTCCATATTTACTTCTTTTTATGTAAATCCCAGACATCATGGAATAGGAATCTTAAAAAAAAAAAAAAAAAGGAGATTTTCTCACATGGCCATAATACAATATCATACCTAAAAAAACGAGCAGTAAGTTTTTTGTATCGTCTGGCCCTGTCCATATTCCAATTTCCCCAGTTGTCCCACAAATGAGTATGTATGGTCGGTTTGTTGACAGCAAAGCTTTTTAAATTTTTTTTTTCCAACTTTTTTTTTTTTTTTTTTTTTTTTTTGGGACAGAGAGAGACAGAGCATGAACGGGGGAGGGTCAAAGAGAGAGGGAGACACAGAATCGGAAACAGGCTCCAGGCTCCGAGCCATCAGCCCAGAGCCTGACGCGGGGCTTGAACTCACGGACCGCGAGATCGTGACCTGGCTGAAGTCGGAAGCTTAACCGACTGCGCCACACAGGCGCCCCCACTTTTTAAATTTTTAAAAAAAATTTTTTTAACATTTATTTATTTTTGAGACAGAGAGAGACAGAGCATGAACAGGGGAGGGTCAGAGAGAGAGAGAGACACAGCATCCGAAACAGCCTCCAGGCCCTGAGCTGTCAGCACAGAGCCCAACGCAGGACTCGAACTCACAGACCGCGAGATCATGACCTCAGCCGAAGTCAGCCGCCTAACCGACTGAGCCACCCAGGCGCCCAGACAGCAAAGCTTTTGAAACAGTGTTTCCTACCAGCCTCAGGATTCTGCACAAATGTCTCAGAGACCAGCCCAGCAAGGGTGAGGCCGAGGGGGAAGGCCCAGGCCCCCTCCTGTTTCGGCCATAGCAGGTTTTATTATTAGGAACAAAAGGGGTTTTCTGTTAAGGAAAAAAAAATTGAACATCATTTCCATGAAGCATTACTTCTCTGGTATTTTCAAAGGGAATGCCCCGTGCTATGATTGCCTTAAATCAAAGGGATTACGATGGATACCCCAGTGGTGGGCTAGTGGGAACCCAGGGTAGGGGCAGGGAGATCTGGCAGAGTAGAAGAGTTGTAGATGGAGAAATTTTATTCCCACTGGACATGAGCCTGGACTCACAAAACAGACCATTCTAGGACCTAGAATACATTGTGTCCGCTTGGTAGTTTCTCCCCTCCATACTAATGCATCTAACTGACATATCTAACTCTTATCTAGGTACCTAGATCCTGCTCTGTGAAGCCCACTGTGTTCTTGCTTATTCATAGGGCAGATCGGCACATTCTGAGGCCAGTGAATTTTTAAACCTCTCCTGCTCAGTTTATGCTTCTGACATTTTCTAGGTATACTCCAAAGAACTTGACCTCAGAGGAATGGTCTTCCAGAATTTTAATCGTTACAGTTTGGCATTACCAAAACAAGATTCACGCAGAGTGTCAGTCACACAGACCTATCCGTAGCATAGCAAGAGATATTCCATCACAGATGTAACACACGAGCAATCTGGTCCAGCAAGCAAATGCAGCTAATGTTCCACTAGCCTGAAGGACACAAGTCCAAACAGGGAGAGCAGTGAGAACTTCTAGGAAATTCTGACCTTTTCTGGGCACCTTGATGATCATAGCTTCCAATAACAGCTCCAGATCTTTCTCCTCCTCCAGGACATGGGCCCAGATTAACCTGCCAAAATTTGCTTTTGAGTTCTTGAAGTTATATTTCAAATGATGATATTTGTCTATCTTGTCTGTTCTGTTCAACCACAGAATAGTAAGTTCCACACGGATGGTGACAATGTCCACCGTGTATATACACACGTATATCAGTGAACACGTTTATCCCCTAATATGTGGATTACACATAAATAAACATATAGTTTGGGTAGAGAAAAACTTGGGAACATTCGAAAGGACTCATCCTTTCCCCCCACTAATATTTTCATAATTTTTTAGTTAAAGGCTGATGAAATTCTAGCTCGCCTTAGAATCTAGCTAATATGTGTGACTATCTACTAAATACCTAGTTTCCTTTGGATATAACAGATGCATAAACTATAGTCCCTCCCCTGGGATGTTTGCGATTTAGTTGGGGACACAAACGTGCCTGTGAGAAAAATGAAGCCATGTGGGACAGTATACCCTCTCCCCTCTGCCTATTCAAACATGGCCCTGCTTTCAGTGTCCATATCCAATCTCCCCCTCACGCTAAGCATTCCTATAGTCAACCAGCCTCTACTGAGGACCTACTATGTGCCAAGGGCAGTATCAGAACCAGAGGTAGAGCAGTGAAGGAGATAGCCGTGTTTCGTATGCCAACTCCTGAACTCATCTCGAAAAGTTACTTAACTGTTACATATGTAGGCATGCTCCTTACTATCAAAATGGTAAGTTCCTAAAAGGTGGTGACCGATATGGTCACATTCTTTTGTCAGCCCCTCACCACCTAGAATTTGTTCATAGAACTTATTAAAGTTTGAAAGGCTGGGTTGTATAGAATTTTCAGTAAACATGAAAAGCTATAAATTGATAACATCATAATGCAGGGAAGCCTCAAAACACTGAGAACTCCTGCCCACCCTTCAAAACACAAAAGTCACCTCCTCCATGATGCCTTCCTATACTTACTCAAGCAGATTTAGTTCCTGTCTTTCTCTCTAAGTCCATGCTACTTGGTGAAGACCTCTATAGATAAAATTTAGCACAGTAACTATAATTATTAGTTTACCAAGTTTCCCCTGAGACAAACACCTGAGTGTTTGGGGGAAGTGTCTGGATGACATACCCTGCCCAGGGAGACATGGATGGAGGGTGCATAGAGGATACACATGCCCAGCACCTTTTACCTAAAAGATAATGGACGTACATCTAACATTTGCAAAATTACAGCTCCATGCAAATACATAGCAGTCCCCGACTCTCCTTGCTGAGAATATAAAGAAAAAGTACTCTGAGGAGAGGGGAAGTGAGACATAGTAGTTGAGGATACCAAGTATCAGCTCTGCAAGATGAGAAAGTCCTAGATATCTACCCTATAGCATAGAGATTATAGTTATCAATACTGTCTTGTATACTTCAACATCAGCCAAGAGGATAGCTCTTAGTTAAGTGTTCTTATCACAAAAATATAATAAGGATAAAGAAGGTGGGAGGAAACTTTTGGAGAGGGTGGGTATGTTTATGGCATAGAGTGTGCTGATGCATTTCATGGGTGTGTATTTCTCTCCAAACTTATTCAGCTGAATACGTTAAATAGGTACAGCTTTTTGGAGGCCAGTTGTATCTCAATGAAGTGGTTGAAGAAGAAGAAGAAGAAGAAGAAGAAGAAGAAGAAGAAAGAGGGGAAGGAGAAGAAGGAGGAGAAGGAGAAGAAGGAGAAGGAGAAGGAGGAGGAGGAGAAGGAGACAGAGATGAAGACGAAGACGGAGACGAAGACGAAGACGAAGACGAAGACGAAGAAGAAGAAGAAGAAGAAGAAGAAGAAGAAGAAAGAGTTCTAGGCCTTTGTGAGAAAGAAATGTCTAATCAGAAGCTGTAGGTTTGGAGGTTGGGCTCACCCCCCCGAGGGAAGTAGGGACACTCAGGACAGTGGTCACTCAGCATTTCCAAAACAAGGAGGACAGTAGTAGTAGGTAATAGTGGCTGTCAGGAGAAGGGGGTGGCACCTCATAAGAAGCCACTAGTAAGGGCCAGGGGAAAATTTTATCTGAGAAGGGAGGCATCGGAGGGGTGAGGTCTGGCTGCCACAGACAGTGATTTGGCAGACAGCCCCCCAGGGAAGGGGAGGTGATGGCCTGGGGCAGGGAGCTAATTTCAGAAGGTGGAGTCAGAGACAAGACAGTGCCCAGAAGGAGCAGGAGGAAGGGAACAGGACCCTGATTCCGGGAACTTCATTACCAGAAAAATAACCCAGGCAGCAATCAACTTTCAAGGATAAGGAGGGGACTGAGGCATTTCGACTGGCGAGGAGGGCACTATATGACAGTGGTCTTAGAGCTCAGACTCTAGAGTCAGAGGGAACCTGCCCGTGTTTTAAGCGGTCCCAGCTAAGGGACTGTGGTTTGGGGCGTTGGGGTGGAGGGGTGGGGGAGGGGTGGCAGTGAATTAGCTCACCGTTTTCCCCCTTTAACCACCTTTCCCCCTCATAAACCACCTTTAACCGAGGCTGGCTGTGACCACTAGAAAGCTTAAACTCACTCTCGAAGCCAAATGTTGAGTTAAAAGGAACCTTGAGATTCTTTCTCCGACTTCCTTGGGCATTTAGATTTTAAACCCATTTGTAAACGTTGGTCTGTGGGGAGGCCTGGAATAGATGATGATCCAGGCTTGTGACTTTAACCTGAAGCCAAATTTCTAGGGTTTCCTGTAGCATACTCAGCTAACTGGAAAATTTGAAAGTAAATACATTTTGAAGAGAAAAAAAAAAGATGTAAGTTCCCGCTGCTCTCAGATGAGACCTTTGCAACCTGCGAATGACGTCATCATTTTGTTCCCTGTCCGAGAACTGGACGGCGAGATCTGTTTTCGCTTTCTTCCAAAGCCTTTGTGTGTCCAGGAAGGCGGTAGTGGGTCTCTAAGAATTGTTTCTTAACTGCCTAGGTGCCCTCCTTTGGAAAACAAGGCCACATTATCCCCAGACAGCACTCAGTGGGGTGGCTCTGAGCGAGGCCCCGTGGTGTTTGCTTTCTGGGGACATCTGAAGTGGGAGCCATGGTGACCAGGCGTACCTGACGTTGGCACATCTATCCCCCAGGACGTAGGGGAGCCATCACATGGATACTGGATCAAATTAACATTTTAAAGCCTGCTAATGCACTCATCACAGTGTATCTGACTTGTCTAGTGAATATGGTATTTGAGTTGAAGGTGGGGGGAACGACCTCAGACCAGCTGGGGCTGGGGGATTTCCTGGGCTATGGGACTTCCAGTAAGACCAGGACCCTGCGGCGGGGCACCTGGGATCCTGCTGAGCCTCTGGCTCTCGATTTCGGTTTGGGTCATGCTCTTGAGGTTTGTGAGTTTGAGCCCCAGCTCAGGATCTGTGCAGAACACACACACACACACACACACAGGCACACACACACACACAGTAAAACCTTGGTTTGCAAGCATAATTCATTTCGGAAACATGCTTGTAATCCAAAGCACTTGTATATCAAAGTGAATTTTAAGAGCCATTGGCTCACTTGTGATCATGTGACATTCGGCATCAGGTACTACTCATATTGCTCTGATGCAACTGCTGTGGGGATTTTTACGCCTCCCCAGGTGATTCTAACGCACAACGATGTTTGACACCACTGCTCTAGAAAAAGCTCTGCTACCCCTGAAGTACTCCGACCTGAATTCGTTTCCTGACACTTACTCATTTGACAGTTAACATGTATTTGTTGAGCAACTACTGTGTGTCATGTACTGTGCCAAAGGCTGGATGGCTAAAATAGACACGATCCCTTCCGCAAGGAGCTTGTGGTTTAAGGAAAACACGTATAAACAAGTAAACAGAAAATACTACACAAAACAAAGTTGTGACAAGAGGAAGCCCTGGAGAGAAAGAGTAGAGAGCAGGTAGAAGAGAGAATGAGGGCATGCGGGGACAGCTACCTTGGACAGAGAAGTCGCTGAGGATGTCTCAAAGACAGGTGAAACTTCAAATACTAGGAACTGTCTGTGCCAAGTGTAGGAAAGAAGCACCCCGGGGAAGAGAAAAAGCTTGCGTGAAGGCCCCAGGTTGGAAAAGGGCTTCGCATATTCTGACAACTGTCAGAACCGGAGGGATCACGGAGACACAGGGCCAGAGCCAGGCGGCAGGGCCACGCTGAGCAGGGCCTCCCAGACCATGGGGACAAACTAGGGTCATATTCTAAGTGCAACAGCAAGCCAAGAAGAAAGTAACATTACTGTTTATGTTTTTATAGAATTTTTTAAATATTTTAGAGGTGCCTGGGTGGGTCAGTCAGTTAAGCATCTGACCCTTGATTTCAGCTCAGGTCATGATCTCGAGGTTCGTGAGTTTGAACTCCACATTGGGCTCTGCTCTGACAGCTTGGAATTCTCTCTCTCCCTCTCTCTCTGCCCCTCCCCTTCTTGCTCATGTGCTGTCTCTCTCTCTCTCTCTCTCTCTCTCTCTCTCAAAATAAAGAAATAAACCTAAAATAAATTAAAAATAAATTAATAAAATATTTTAGGGGTGCCTGGGTTAACTCAGTTGGTTAAGTGCCCAACTCTTGATTTCGGCTCGGGTCATGATCTCATGGATCGTGGGATCGAGCTGACAGCTCAGAGCCTGCTTGGGATTGTCTCTCTCCCTCTCTTTCTGCCCCTCCTGCACTCATGTGCTCGCACACTCTCTTTCTGTCTCTCAAAATAAATAACCTTTAAAAATAAAATAAAATATTTTTTAACATTTTTACTCATGTGTTGAGAGACAGAAACAGAGCATGAGCAGGGGAAGGGCAGAGAGAGAGGGAGACACAGATTCTGAAGCAGGTTCCAAGCAGCTCGAACCCATGAACTGAGAGATCATGACCTGAGCCGAAGTCGGACGCTCAACCGACTGAGCCACCCAGATGCCCCTAAAATAAAATATTTTTATGGCTGTTGTGCGAAATGGAGATTAGAAGAATCTGGCTCAGTGTATTCACCAGAGACACATGAGGGTGAGAGATTCAGGCACTGAGAAGTCACAAGAACGTCTCCCCCATGGGCAGCCAGGCTCTGGAAGGGCTGTGTGAGGGACACTTCGTGGGGCTGCAGCTACGTGGAGAAGTGAGGACTGTGACCGCCCATCACACAGAGTCAAGATGGCTGGGCTTGCATCTTCTGTGTGCCCTGCGTGGGCTAATTCACCAGATATTAGGTTACGTACATCTGTTTAACACCTCGGCCTCTTCTCAGTGTGGACTTGGGCCGGAGGCTGTTCTAATGAGCGGCCAGCTTTACAGCTCCCTGCTAGATGATCTGGAGCTTCCACGGCTGCCAGCCAAGCAGGGAGGTCCAACGCCAGGCCCTGTGGCCTGGGGACTCAGGAATCCCAGGTGCATGGCCATCTGCAGTGGCCCTTTGCTTTGTGTAGGTGTTTGTAATCTATTGCCCAGATGGAGGGTTGCACGAAATGGTTCTGGCAGGTAACCAGAGACTTGAGGTGGGAGGGCAGCGACATGGACCATCTGTGGAAAAGCCTGCTCTGGGTAAGTAGGTGCGGACGCCCTCAGGGCAACAGAAGGGGGCCAGCTTTTGACGTGTACATAAACTCTTTGCCACTCAAAAATAATTGCAGAATATATATAAGTTGAAAGTAATGCTCTTAAAGAATAAATTAATATGCCTCACGTAGACTCCCGTGGCCCAAAACTTTCACCTTGTCCTAAGCCACATGCAAGGGAAGGAGGGAAGGGTGGGGCTTGCTTCACAGTTTTATAGTCAGGGAAACAGAGGCTCAGAGGGGGGAGGACCACCTCGAGCTTACAGAGCAAGAGCTGAGATCAGGTGCCCCGGCTGCTGTTCCCCGTGCTGACCTGGTCCCCAGCACACTGCTTCCCTCAGGATGGCTCTGTGAGGAAGGGCTTTGGGCCAGAGGATGCAGCATGAAAGACTTTGCTTGGGGCCCGAGGGAGGATAGGGGTGAGATGAGAAGATGGGTTTCAGTGAGGTACTCAGGAAACATTTACTGATGGTGCTGGCCTACGTGATGGGAAGGAGAGATCCCACCCGAGGCAAGGGAAAGAGACGGAAGAAATACTTGGGCACAAGGGCCATCTTTTCTTCATCTCTGTATTATCAGTGCCTGTTACACAGTAGACACTCAACACACAAAGCATTGAAAGAAATGCTTTAAGGAATCAGTGAATCCACTGAAGCTTTCCTGGCTATCAGGAAGCACTCCACGCCTGTTTCGTAAACGCATTGGAGTGTTTCCTCGACAGGAGACTCTGCCCAGATCCCTGGGAAGAAAGGTGCCAGGTCACCCCACCCTCCTTCCCTTGCATGTGGCTTAGGACAAGGTGAACGTTTTTGGCAAAGAAGGCTACGTGAGGCATATTAATTTATTCTTTCGAAGCATTACTTTCAGGGGCGGCTGGTCGGTCAAGTGTCGGTCAAGTGTCCGACTTTGGCTCAGGTCATGATCTCACAGTTCGTGGGTTTGAGCCCTGCACCGGGCTCTGTGCTGACAGCTCAGAGCCTGGAGCCTGCTTGGGATTCTGTCTCTCTCTCTCTGCCCTTCCCCTGCTCGTGCTCTGTCTCTTTCTCTCTCTCTCTCAAAATTAAATAAAAATTAAAAAAAAAAGAAGCATTACTTACAGCTTATATATATTCTGCAATTATTTTTTGAGTGACCAAGAGTTTATATATGCGTCAAGATTTGGAGATGAAAAAAAAAGAGAGCTGAGGATCAAAGCAAACAGAATGACAAAAAAGAAAGAAATGTAGAAACTTGGGATGGAAAAAACTAGAGAAGAAATGTAACCAGTGCATGTTCCATGTCCTGGGGTCAACAATATTTAAGGGTCATAAAACCTAACACTATGGCAGATGGCAGAGAGAAGCTGGGAACGCATAAGTGTGTGAAAGACTTATCTACCACTGCAGGAAATAGATAATATCTAAGTATGGAGGTTCTTCAAAAAATTAAAAATAGAATTACCATGTGATCCAGTAATCACACTGCTGGGTATTTACCCAAGGAATATGAAGTCACTCATTCCAAAGGATACATATATCCCTATGTTTATGGCTTTATTTGTAATAGCCAAATTATGGAAGCGGCCTAAGTGCCCATCTACAAATGAATGGACACAGAAGATGTGGTATATACGTACAATAAAATATTATTCAACTGTAAGAAAGAATGAAATCCTGCCATTTGCAACAACGTGGATGGAGCTAGAGTTTAATGTTAAGCAAAATAAGCCAGTCAGAGAAAGACAGATGCCATATGATTTCACTCATATGTGGAATTTAAGACACAAAACAAATGAACAAAGGGGGAAAAAAGAGAGAGACAAACCAAAACCAAAAGCCAAAACCCCAAACTGCGCCCCCCCCCCCAAAATCCAGACTGTTTACTATAGAGAACAAACAGATGTTTATTGGAGGAAAGCAGGTGGGGGGGGGGGCTGGGTGAAACAGGTGAAGGAGATTAAGAATACACTTACCTTGATGAGCACTGAGTGATATATGGAATTGGTGAAACACTATATTATATATCTGAAATTAATATACCACTGTATGTTTACTACATTGGAATTAAAATAATATTAAAAAATAGATGTCTAAAATCGAAAAAGCCACACAAAGCGTTAGAAGTTTATTTTTCAGATGTATGAAGGACAGAGAGTTCAGAGTGGATGCACTTGGGGAAAAGGACAGAAGATGCTCTAAAGACTTCCTCCAGCCCTAGGTTAGTCTACTGGCCCTAATACTCTCCTCTGCTCAGACGCAGCCCGCAACCAGATCTGAGTGCCCCAGCCACCAAAGCTTGTTACCGAAACAGAAAGAAGAGGCAAGAGCCAAGCTGTAAAATGGAGAACAAGGCAGGCCTTTGAATAGGAAGAGATCGTGAGGCCCCCCAGGCAGCTGCAAGGCTAACCTCCAAAGTCAAGATCAGTTAAAATGATATTTGATTTTCTAGGTTGAATGGGAAACTTCAACCAAATAAAAACGATCTTCCTTGGGCAGCAGCTGAAATAATGGGGGAAGCCACAGGAGGTAGGAGGGCTCAGGGTAGGATCAAAGCTAATCTTTGGGTTGCTCCTTGCTCAGATGGCCCAGTTCGCCCCAGACTAATTGGGCCTCACACAGCTTGAAGACAAGGGGAAGAGACCCTTAACAGAGAGAAGCACAAAATAGAGGCAGAGCACAGAATGCCAGGGCTGGAACCAGTCTCGGTGGCCATCTTTGCCTGAAATGGAGACTGGGAAAATTCAGTATGTTTGAACAATCTAAGGACACAGAGACAGGGCAGAGCTGTCCGCTGACTTTGGGTATTCTGACCTTGTTTAGTTCTCTTTTTCTTTATACACCACTGGAGAGAGAGCAAGATACACAGAGCAATGGGCTCGTACAGTGAGCACTGGCTGAAAATCAGGAGACTTGGGTTCAAGATTCAGACCCAATGGAAACCAGTTGTTAAAACTTGGGAAAGTCACTGCTAACATTAAGCCTGAATTTTCTCATTTATAGTTTAGATGACATTCTATAAGGTTCTGGTTTTACTCCTAAAAGGCCAAGTTCCTAGCTTGGACAGAGGTATTTCATACTCATGTCATGCCTAGATTTAATTCCATAACTAGAGGGCCTCTACACATCCAGGCTCAGATCCCACAACTAGAGAGCCAGATTCTATGCTTGAGAGGCAAGAATTCGTATCTGGAGAAATTTTCCATGCCTAGAAGTCAGATTCCATACTTAGAGGGCCAAGTTTTTTTTTTTTTTTTAATGTTTTATTTATTTTTGAGAGAGAGAGAGAGAGAGAGAGAGAGAGAGAGAACAAGTGGGGGAGGGGCAGAGAGAGAGGGAGACACAGAATCCGAAGCAGGCTCCAGGCTCTGAGCTGTCGGCACAGAGCCCAATGTGGGGCTTGAACTCATGAACCACAAGATCATGACCTGAGCCAAAGTTGCACGCTCAACCAACTGAGCCACCCAGGCACCCATAGAGGGCCAAGTTTTATGTTTACAGGGTCAGGTTTTGTGTGGAGGACCAGATTATATGCATGAAAAGGCAGAATTCACACCTAAGAAAGCTAAATCAATGCCTGAAATTTCAGATTTCATAAATGGAGTTCAGGTTCCATGCATGTAGATCCTATTCCTATGACTCAAAGCCAGGTTCCATGTCTGGAGTTTCAGGTTCCACACTTTTTAGGCCATTTTTCACGACTAGACATTGATTTCCACACAAAGAGTGCCAGATTCCAAGCTTGTAGATTAAGATTTGCATATGGTGTACCAAGTTTCATGCTAATAGGGCAAGGTTCAATTTTCTTGAGAAACAAATTTCTATTATTGAAATCCTATGTTTCTTATCCAAAGTGATATGGCCCACACTTGTAAGGACATGTTCCATACTTGGAGATAAGGATTTTATACATGGGGTGCCAGTTTCCACGTTTGTAGGGTGATGTTCAATTCTTGGGAGATTGAGATTTCACGTATGGGTCACCAGTTTAAAGGTCATTTGCACAGTCTCAAGGAGAGGGAAAGAGGAAACCAAGCTTGGAGTCTGGGCAGCCAGAAACAATCCTGCTGCTGCTGCTGTCCCCACAACTGGCTGGGCCTAACGCTGGACAGGGATGCTCAGCCAAACTCCTGCCTCTACTTGGTCTGGAAGCTGGATGTCTCTGCCATTCCTGCACTCTCTCCTGAGTGGATCCTGCTCATGGCCTTGTCTTCCGCATTGAAATCACATGCAGAAGCATCAGTGGAAAGAGCCTGCTCCCTAGCTTTAAGGGAAGCTAGGAAAATTTGGTTTTTATTTTTTCTTTCTTTCTTTCTTTCTTTCTTTCTTTCTTTCTTTCTTCCTTCTTTCTTTTTTTATGTTTATTTTGTTTTTGAGAGAGAGAGAGAGAGAGAGTGTGTGTGAATTGGGGAGGGGCAGTGAGAGAGGGAGACACAGAACCCGAAGCAGGCTTCTGACACAGAGCTCCAACTCAGGAACCGCGAGACCATGACTTGAGCCAAAGTCGGACGCTTAACCATCTGAGCCACCAGGCACCCCTGGCTTCTATTTAAAAAAAAAACAAAAAAAAACAGACTCAGTAGGTAGGAGAGTTCCAAACTTAGAGTTCCCAAAGCATCTGGATGGCTAAAAAAGAATGATAAATGTTACTACACAAAGTATGCAATAATGACATGATTTTAAATACAAATATTTTATTTAAATCAGCACATGACTGAAGATTGCATTATAATGTTCATTTTACTATAATACTTTATTGTAACAGTTTTCTGCTTTTCCTCATTCCACAAATGATGCATGCTTCTTAATTTATTTTAAATTAATTGTGTTAAAAGGAATGATTGGTCAACAAATAAATCTTTAAAAAAGACATGCTTTATAGTGTTCGGTCTGGGGTGTGCATATTAAAATACACATTGAATTTCAAGACTTGACATTTTATTCTCCCATTCTGCATTTGAAAAACTTATTAACTTTTACAGAATTTTTTTTAATGTTTATTTATTTTTGAGAGAGAGAGAGTCAGAGCACAAGCAGGAGAAGGGCACAGAGAGAGGGAGACACAGAATCCGAAACAGGCTCCAGGCTCCGAGCTGTCAGCACAGAGCCTGACATGGGGCTGGAACTCACAAGCTGTGAGATCATGACCTGAGCCGAAGTCGGATGCCCAACCGGCTGAACCACCCTGGCGCCCCTAGAATGTTTAAAAATGAAGTAGATATCAATCCCATTTTAAGAATGGAAAGGCCCTGGTACAACATAATAAACCTGTCAGGTGTCACAAGCCATTGGTTAGGAAAACTGCTTTACTCTTCTCTGGGTGATACTTGAATCTCAGCTTCCTGTTGCTTACTGAATAGGCTTGTGACATAACCACAGCTGGAATGGTGAGAGTTAATCCCAGACTTACCCTGCTGCCTGAGATCCAGCTAACTACCACCCCTCCACCCCAGCTTGAACTGATCAATGAACGGATTGCCAGGGCCATTTTGAGTGGCTGCCTTCCAACCCTCACCCCCCCCCCCCCCACCCAATCAACATGAAATGACCCAAACCAAGAAACCAGAGGACTCTCCAGGTCAAGAAATCCACAGTGGCTCTAGAACACCCCCCACAGCCTGGAAGATGCCTGAACTGCAGGGTCAAGTCCAAGGGGTCTCAGGTGGACCTTTTAATAGCCTGTCCCATTTGGCTTTTCATTTACTGGGAATGAAGACTTTTTATACCCACAATGTGTTATTTGCTGGAAAGTGCTTACAAATAGCAGCCTGTAACCTTTTATCATATTTGTTCATTTAGACACAAAACAGGACCTTATCTTTAGTTAATGCATATGGTATTCCGGTTATAACCAGCGACCTTTTAGTTCAAAGAAAGTGACAGCAGCTTCTGCTTTCAACCAACCCATAAAATGGAGATGAGGAAATAGATTAAATGCTAAAACAGGGACCTAATCCCTTAGCAGCCCTGCAGGGGTGAGAATGGAGGCTTTCACTATTGAAGAGACACTTCTTTGAGGTCATGAAAGACACATGTTAAGAAGGATCCCACGTTATCCACCGCTTCTCCTGGAAATGTCTCCAGCCCAGAGTAACCAGGGCCTGTGATAGCGTAGATGTGTCTAGAGAAGCATGTGCTGAGCCTGCCATTCAGAGCCCAGCCCAAGTGTTGCTCCAGCACATCAGCACAGACCCCGACGCGGGGCTCGAACTCACAGACCTCGAGATCATGACCTGAGCCGAAGTCGGACACTCAACTGACTGAGCCACCCAGGCACCCCGAAAGTGTTGACATCTTGGCTTCAGTTGCATAACAGCAGAATCTTAAGGCAATGCTTTCCATGTCCTCTGTTATTTCTGGAGTCTAGAGGAAGTCTGTCACATATGTTCATGTTCTGTTGACAAGCTATTTGGGGAGGATCCCTGGCCACTGTCCCTGCTGCCAGGCCTGAGGTCTGATTTAAAAAACAAAAAGTTTGGGGCCCCTGGGTGCTTCAGTAGGTTCGAAGCATCTGACTCTTGATTTCACCTTAGGCCTTTTTCTCAAGATTATGGGATTGAACCCCACGTCAGGCTCCACGCTGAGTATGGAGCCTGCTTAAGATTCTCTCTCTCTCAAATATTTGCAAATGACATATCAGATAAAGGGTCAGTATCCCAAATCTGATAGAGCTTATCAAACTCAACACCCACAAAACAAATAATCCAGCGAAGAAATGGGCAGAGGACATGAATAGACACTTTTCCTAAGAAGACATCCAGATGGCTAACAGACACATGAAAAGATGCTCAACGTTATTCATCATCAGGGAAATATAAATCAACACCACAATAAGATACCACCTCACCCCTGTCAAAATGGCTAAAATTAACAACAGAAGAAACAACAGATGTTGGCGAGGATGCAGAGAAAGGGGAACACTTTGGCACTGTTGGTGAGAATGTAAACTGGTGAAGCCGCTCTGGAAAACAGGATGAAGGCTCCCCCAAAAAACTAAAAATAGAACCACCCTATGACCCAGAAATTGCACTACTAGGCATTTATCCAAAGGATAAAAAAAAATGCTGATTCGAAAGGGCACATGCACCCCAATATTTACAGCAGCGCTATCCACAATAGCCAAAGTATGGAAAGAGCCCAAATGTCCATCGATGGCTGAAAGGATAAAGAAGATGTGGTATATAGATACAATGGAATATTTCTCAGGGATCAAAAAGAATGGAATCTTGCCATTTGCAACAGTGTGGATGGAACTAGAGTACATTGTGCTATAAGTGAAATAAATCAGAGAAAGACAAATATGTGATTTCACTCGTGTGTGGAATTTACGAAATAAAACAGATGGACATAGGGAAAGGGAAGGAAAAATAAAATAAGATAAAAACAGTGAGGGAGGCAAACCATAAAAGACTGTTAACTATAGAGAACAAACTGAGGCTTGCTGGAGAGGAGGCAGGTAAGGGGATGGGCTAAATGGATGATGGGCGTTAAGGAGGGCATTTGTTGGGATGAGCACTGGATGTTATATGTAAGTGATGAATTACTAAATTCTACTCCTGAAACCAATACTACACTATATGTTAATTAACTTGAATTTAAATAAAATTTAAAAAAAGATTCTCTCTCAGGGGCACCTGGATGGCTCAGTCAGTTAAGCATCCGACTTTGGCTCAGGTCATGATCTTGTGGTTTGTGAGTTCAAGCCCCGAGTCGGGCTCTGGGCTGACAGCTCGGAGCCTGGAGCTGCTTCGGATTCTGTGTCTCCCTCTCTCTCTGCCCCTCCCCCGCTCACACTGTGTATCTCTCTCTCTCAAAAATAACATTTAAAAAATTAAAAAAAAAGATTCTCTCTTTCCCTGCACCATTCATGCTCACTCTCTCCAAAACAAAAACAAAAGCAAAAAGTTCATATGAACCTTTTCTTATTGACAAAGCTTTAGAGGAACACTCTTATGATGCATTTTCAAGGGGCCAGACTTTTAGGTAGAAAACATAAAACTGGACATTAAGAAGAGACCTCAATTTATAAGCAGAGCATCAGGGAAAAACTTGTGAGAACTGGCACTCTTGCCTGTTGAACCATGTTCAGAATAAGGCCTCATCCTTCCCAAAGTTGTTTCTGGCTTAAAGACAGCAGGTGGCAGCAAAATCAAGCTTTTTGGTAGCAGAAACTTCTGGAGCTTCAAATGGTTCTCCGAGGAGGAGAAGCAGCGTTTAGTGAAAACCTTTCATCTAAAAATCTAAACTCAGCACAAGAACAAACACAAAACAGAGAGAGGCGCTGCCACGATCAGCCTTAGCCGCTTCAGATCCACATGTCATTCCCTGCCTGCCATCCACGGAGCCACACCTTGTCCTTCCAAGGAATTCTGGGATTTCTATGGGCGGTGGCCAGGAAAGGAACTCGGTGTCTGTCTCTCTTTGAATAGTTATTCGACAGGGTTCCTGTCCTGATGATGCCCCTGTCACATGTTGAAGCGGGTTAACTAGGAAATGGTTTCTGGTCAGGGTTAGACTCGCTGGAGAGGTCAGCCCAAATTCAGAAGTGTATGAAGGAAGGGTTTTTGAAAAGGAAATTTTGTGGGCAATAAAAAGAAATGAGGTACTGATGCACTCTACAACATGGATGAACCTCAAAAACATTGCGCTAAGTGAAAAAGACAGTCGTAGAAGATCACATAATGCATGACGCCATTTATAGGAAACGTCCCGAATAGGGAAATCAAGAGACAGAAAATAGAATGGTGGCCGTCTAGGGCTGGGGAGGTGGTGCTTGGGGAGTGAATGCTAATGAGGACAAGGTTTCTTTTGGGGATGATGAAAGTGTTCCAATATTAAATTACGGTGAAGATCACATAACTGTATAAATATGCTATCAAATTGGACACTTAAAATTAAAAAAAAATTTTTTTAATGTTTATTTATTTTTGAGAGAGAGACAGAGCACTAGCGGGAGAGGCGCAGAGAGAGAGAGCGAGAGAGAGAGAGAGAGAGAGAGACACAGAATTGGAAGCAGGATCCAGGCTCTGAGCTATCAACATAGAGCCCGATGCGGGGCTTGAACCCATGAACCATGAGATCATGACCTGAGCCAAAGTCAGACGCTTATCCAATTGAGCCACCCCGGCGTCCCTTAAAATCTTTTTTAACATTTTTTTATTTTTGAGAGACAGAGCATGAGTGGGGGGGTGGTGGCATAGAGAGAGGGAGACACAGAATCTGAAGCAGGTTCCAGGCCCTGAGCTGTCAGCACAGAGCCAACGCAGGGCTTGAACCCACGAACTGCGAGATCATAACCTGAGCTGAAGTCGAATGCTTAACCAACTGACTGAGCTACCAAGGCTTCCTTCAAATTGTACACTTTAAATGAGTAAACTTTATGGGATGTAAATGATCCCACTAGGACTGTTTAAGGGACGCCTGGGTGGCGCAGTTGGTTAAGTGTCAGACTGCAGCTCAGGTCATGATCTCATGGTTCTGGAGTTGGAATGCCGCGTCAGACTCTGTGCTGTCAGCACAGAGACAGCGGCTTCTTCTTCTTCTTCTTCTTCTTCTTCTTCTTCTTTAATGTTTATTAATTTTGGGAGAGAGAAAGACAGAGCATGAGCCAGGGGAGGGGCAGAGACAGAGGGAGACACAGAATCCAAAGCAGGCTCCAGTCTCTGAGCTGTCAGCACAGAGCCTGATGTGGGGTTCGAACCCATGAAATCATGACCTGAGCCAAAGTTGGATGCTCAACCTACTGAGTCACCCAGGCGCCCCAGCACAGAGCCTGCTTCTGATCCTCTGTCCCCCTCTCTCTCTGCCCCTTCCCTGCTCTCTCTGTCTCAAAAATAAACATTAAAAAAAAAAGAACTGTTTAAAAAAAGAAGAGTGGAAGTATAGTTTGATCACTAATATACTTCAAGTGAAAATAAACCTCATAACTATCCAAGACCCTGAAAATGGGAAATGAGGTCAGTGATAATATTGAGTAGGAGGGACCCTCTCCCCCTGGCTACCTGAAGCACAAAACATGCCTGCAATATAAACGTGGACTGCAACAGTGTAATGGAAACACTGCCCCCACCAGAACAACAGTTTCCCTATCAGAGAATTGAATGCGTTATCATCACAAGTAGTTCTAGAAGTCAGGGAATATTGGGATAAGATGTCAACATCGTACTTTAAATTCAGGCAAGTTTTTAACTCCATAGGCATCCCACTAGCTTTGGTGGAGTGAGGGGGAGTTATACACTGTTCATGGCTAATGGACGAGAAACTGGGCTCAAAAGCCAACCTCTTATTTCAAAACTTGGTTCTGTCTCCTATAAAACTAGGTCAATTGAGGGAATAATAGTATCCCTATAAGGCTTTTGTAAAGATTCTGTGTGTTAATGTAAAGTGCTTAGAACAATGCTTGGCACGCAGGAGGCACTCAACAAATTCATTCATTCAACAAATGTTTATTGAATATAGTGGTGGTTCAGTATGTGACTGTTTTCGGTGTTGGGAATACTAAGGTCAATAAAACAGATTAGGTCCCTGCTTTCATAGAGCTTACTTCCTGGTGGGAAGAGGCAAACAGCAATAAAAATTGTATCTATATTGTTACGGACCGAATTGTGTTTTCTACCCCAATTCATATGTTGAAGCCTTAATTCTCAATGCAATGGTATTTACAGGTGGAGCCTCTGGGAGGTCATTACAGTTAGATGAGGTCTGAGGGTAGGACCCGCATGGTAAGATTAGTGCCCTTAGAAGAAAAGAAAGAGAAACTAGGGTGCTTTTTCCAATCATGTGAGGACACAGCTAGAAGGTGGCCATCTACAATAAGGAGGAGAGCTCTTACCAGGAGCCAAATCTGCCAGCACCTTGATCTTGGACTTCCAGCCTCCAGAACTGTGAGAAAGAAATACCTGTTGTTCAATCATCCAGTCTATGTTATTTTGTTACAGCGGCCTGAGCAGACTAATACAGATTTGTATATTAATATATATGCTTGATATAGGAACCTTGCATAGGTATATAGCTGGTTTTGTTGATGGAAATAGCCATACGCTAAACTAGTGTGAGGAACCCCTGTTCCCATTTTAGCAATGATACCTGCTGTCCACGGCGAAGCCTTGGAGAAGCCTCTTGATGATCCATGTGCTAGATTCTTTCCTCCATAAACTGATGAACTAAATGATCCTTGAAATGTTTGGTTCTGTCCGTGGCACGGTTGGAATAATAATTCACCTTTTGGGTCAATTACACACACAGGTATGCTAATGCTTGGGGTGCCCTTAGGGTAGACACTGATTATTTCAGTTGTACTCTTCAAATGGAAGACTAATTAAATCTCTACATTTGGATTTGGCTTCCCAGTTAGCAATGTTTCATTCCTGGAAAATAAATAGTCAGTGTGTGTCAGACAGAACAGCTTCTTTGGGTCATTTTTTCCCCTCTTCCTTGGCTTATTGTGAGCTCTGACTGTGCTGCTCTCCAGGAGTCTCTTCCTTCCTGGGATAATGGCCGAGAGAACAGAGCTCACGGTTTCCCTGAGGTCCTTTTGATAAATCGCTGACATCTGATCGATCCGTTCTCATTTCATTTGTTACTTGCACAGAAAAACTGTAGACCGTGTAAGAGCACAAGAACACCAGTTAAAAATCATTCAGACATTTTGTAAAATTTGATTTTTCTGCTTCTCTCACCCCTGAACTCTTCCAGTGGCATGTCTTGGGATGCACAAGATTTATTCAAGCTCTTCTGCTTTGGGGTCATCCAAATTCTCTGAGCAGGTGACAGCCTCTAGGAACGTTTCCAAGGAAGCATCTTATCATTTCCATCCTTTGATCCCAGGGCAGCTTCCACCACCAAATACACTGAAAGAAGCAAAAGTCTTCTGTCGTCTCTGGTGCATTGAGGCACAACCACCAAGTATTCAGAGCATACAGGTATCCCTTGCTTTTTAAAAGTTCATGTTATACCACTTCACCTTTGTGAAAAACCTACATTAGTACCTGTTTTGGCTAAATGAAAGAAATCCAAAGAGGATTTTACTTTTATGAAAAACGCAAAACAAGTGAAAATAACATTTTACTGTGAGCCTTTATTGAGGCAGCGCACACCCCGAGCTGCAAGAGCGGCCCCGCCCAGCTCCTTCCCCGAAACTCCACTCAGCATCTCAGCGACCAGCCCCCAGAGCTGTGAACTGCCTATGAGCATCTGTGCCTTATCTGTTTATTTTGTGCATTTGTTAGCAAGATGTGTCCTAAAGTATCAGAAAAGCCTAAAACAGGTTATTTTGGGGGGTCTGGAAATACTTACAAAATTTCCTCTTTGTTTTACACGATTTCAGGTTACGGAAGCTTTTGTAGGAAAGCTCTACTTTCAGATGGGGGTGGGGGCGGGGGGTTGGGGGGGGCGTTTTGTGGAATGGACCCGCCAGGTAGCTTGTGATGGCGGAAATATTTTTTTTCTGGAGACCAGACTAAAAGGATCTTCATAAAACCAGCAGATGTATTATTTTCACTTCTGAACAGTCCATTTGATAATAGACTGGTTCTCAAAAAAGAAATAGAAGTGAGATTTTTCAAAATATAAATATATGCCCAAGCTCACTCTTAAATGCAAACAAAAATTATAAGAGAATGGTTGGTGGGTTGGCAAAGAAACCCCAACCAAACAAACGAAAACAACAACAACAACAAAAAAACTGAATAGCTTCCTCTGTTAGCATTTTCACATAAAGGTTGCAGGAGTATCATTTATTGTATGGAGGGCAATTTGACAATATCTACTACCAAATTTTACGATGCACAAAGCCTTGGCTTCAGTGATTCCACTTCTAGGAATTTATCCCACAGGTATTCCAGATTTGCTCAAAGGTGTAGGTATGAAGATATTCACTGCAGAATTATTTGGTTAGTAAGAGGGAATACCCTAGAGCATACCCATACAATGGGATTTTATTAAAGAATGACGTCCACGATGTATTGCTGAGGGGGGGAAGGTACAGAATCATTTACAGGTAACTACATTTGTTTAATATACCGAAACTATTGACACAGGCTGCATCTGGGGAGGGAAATTAGAAAACAGTTTTTCATTTACACCCTTATCTTTCATTGTATACTTTTTTTTTTTTTTTTAACATTTGGATTTTGTACCATTTGTGTGTGTTACGTGTTCTAAAAGATAATTAAAAGTTCCACGGCCACAATAGGGACACAAAAATTCTGTAGGAATACTACCTGACATTTGTTGAATTTTGCTACATGTCAGGCACTGATTTTCTAAACACTTTGCATGTGTTATGTGATGTGATTCAACCACTACCTTGTAAGATGGGTACTATTACCTCCATTTCTTTCCACAAAAGGGGAAAAGTGTGGTAGAGAGAGTCTGAATAACTTGCCCAAGGATTCACAGCTAGTCAGTGGATAAACTGAGGTTTGAACCCAGGCACCCTGGCTCCAGAGACCCAACTCTTAGCCACTATACTATACTGCTCCCGTATAACCTCAGACCTCCATAATGAACTTTTAATTATAGTGCAGCCAGTATAAAGCTTAGATAACAAACTCAGATGTGCAAGAAATATCTCGCTTCTTTATTTTCTTTGAATCAACTTATATCCAATTCTCGGTTCCCATTCAGCTTTATGGGCAGGAAGTATAATCTCAGTCATTGCTAAGGTTCCCCCACTTCAAGGGCTGTACAGGGTCTTGGAGTCTTACCTGGCAGAGACTCGGCCGGTTGTCAGCCCACGGCGATGACCGCAGAGATGTCCACCAACCGAGTTCAACACTCTCCAGCCACAGAATGGAGTCCTACCCACTCTCACGCCCAAGCTGCAAACATTTTTATATTCTCTGGGAATTTGCTCCTTCCCTTTCCCCACAACCTTCAAAGGCATGGAGAATACTCTTTTCAGTGAGCTGAGGTTTTATCTGAAGACAGCAAGATCATTCTGCAAAACATCTATACAATCCGGAATGATTGTAAAAAATAAATAAAACGTTGTCTTCCATTGGTAGCTGGTTTGGACCGCAGCATGGGACAGTTAATACTCATAGTTTGAATGCAAAGGCACATGGAGTATACTTTGTGGAAGGGACAAAAACCTCAAGGGGCAATGAGGATATTCCCCCTTTACCCCTTAAATGTCCTCAAATAAAAATCAGGCAAGTTCCCAGCTTCTGCTCAGCTCAACTAACCAGCCCATAAGTGCAGAAAAGAAGACAAGACTGGAATCCAAGGCAAGAAGCATTAGAATCCATGCTCCTGGAATCAAAGAGACCGTGTTTAAATAGACACCAGGTTGATAGCAAAATTTTAGGATGGCTATAGCAGGCAGGAAAAAGAAGATGTATGATCCAAGCATAAGGTCTTTTGACTGTAGGAGCCCGGGTGAGAGGTCTGCCCCAAATTCCATCTGCCACCAATGAAAGCAGAAAGGAAATGGGTGGTGAGGGCCAAGCCATAGGGAAAGACTCCAAGATGGGTGTGCCTCCTGTGTGTTTAGTAATCATGCTCAACTCAGCAAATTTGAGTTTCTTTATTCTTTGGGCAACTATCCATGTTAATGAGCAGGGAACATTTGATCTTAAGCAGTTCCAAAACCCAATTTTCCCCCAGCCTTCGTAGAGGGAAAGAAATGGCTGCAGTACTGGTCATATTTGCTTGTGAGCACTCCTGGTCAGCTAATTCCTGGTCCTTTGCTCCACCTAGTGGATTTCCAGGCTAGAGAGGCTCTGAAAAGAGAACACTGGTGTGAAGGATGTACTTTTGCTGATAAATCTGGACTTCTGTCAGTTTCTTTATAGACAATACCCTGTTCCACGCCAATCTGTCCTTGTCCATGTTGAGTGAGCTCTTTCAAGTATTTTCATTTAAGCCAAATGTGTAGCTGTGAGTCAGCAGAATCTAGTGCATTCCTTTCCTCTGTGTGTGTGTGTGTGTGTACATACATATATATGTGTGTGTGTATGTATATATATATATATATATATATATATATATATATATATGTATATGTGTGTATGTATGTGTATATACACACATACGTGTATATATATACACACGCATGTGTATGTATACACATGTATGTGTGTATATATATACATATAGCATTATATGATCAGGAGGCACAAATAAGCACAGAAAAGCATATTCTACTCATAATTTTGTCCTCCAATGGCCAAACTCAATCAAACCTCTACAGGGTCATTTAATTAAATAATGGCCTACTGACTTGTTAATCCTCATGGGGCTCCTTTGAACAATAACTGGTTAAATAGTCATAAGACTTTTTTGAGAAGTTTCACATTCAATTATTTTTATTTTATTTTATTTTTTTAAATTTACATCCAAATTAGTTAGCATATAGTGCGACAATGATTTCAGGAGTAGATTCCTTAGTCCCCTTAACCATTTAGCCCATCCCCGCCTCCCACAACCCCTCCAGTAAACCTCAGTTTGTTCTCCATATTTATGATTCTCTTCTGTTTTGTCCCCCTCCCTGTTTTTATATTATTTTTACTTCCCTTCCCTTATGTTCATCTGTTTTGTCTCTTAAAGTCCTCATATGAGTGGAGTCATATGATTTTTGCCTTTCTCTGACTTACTAATTTCACTTAGCATAATACCATCCAGTTCCATCCACGTAGTTGCAAATGGCAAGATTTCATTCTTTTTGATTGCCGAGTAATACTCCATTGTGTGTGTGTATATATATATATATATATATATATATACACACACATATATATATGTGTATATATATATATATATATATATATATATATACCACATCTTCTTAATCCATTCATCTATCAGTGGACATTTGGGCTCTTTCCATACTTTGGCTATTGTCGATAATGCTGCTATAAACATGGGGGTGCATGTGTCCCTTCAAAACAGCACACCTGTATCCCTTGGATAAATACCTAGTAGTGCAATTGTTGGGTCACAGGGTAGTTGTATTTTTAGCTTTTTGAGGAACCTCCATACTGTTTTCCAGAGTGGCTGCACCAGCTTGAATTCCCATCACATTCGATTATAAAAACAGATGAGAGAACATTATAAAGCATGGCAAAACTAAGGATTTCTGGTTCAAAGGGATTCAGAGCTGTTTCTTACACAAAATCTATATGTGGAGACGAAGATGAGTACAGGGTAGGCTTAGATCATTAGAGTACAAAATAAATTCACCAATCTATACCTATTTGTTAGCCTACTCTGCCCACGTGAGTCACCAGCCTTAAAATCAATCAAGTCATTATTCTTTATTTCTTACATATAGTTGATATTTAATTGCTGTTATGAGTCGAACCGTGTCCCCCAAATATTCATTTGTTGACATCTTAACCCGCAGTACCCGAATGTGACCCCATTTGGAGATAAGGTCTTTACGGAGGTAACCAAGTTAAAATGAGGCCATGAGGGTGGGCCCGATTCTGATGTGACTGGTGTCCTTATGAAAAGGGGAAATTTGGAGACAGACATGCATGAAGGAAGAACACCATGAGAGGGTGAAGATGGCCATCTACAAGCCAAGGAGAGAATCTTGGAACAGATCCGTCCCTCCCAGCCCTCAGAAGGAATCAACGCTCTCAACATCTTGCTTGTGGATTTCTCATTTCCAGAACCGTGAGACAATGTCTTTCTTTCTTTTTTTTTTTTTTTTTTTATTATTCTAGAGCCAGTATTTTTATTTACATTTGCAAATCAAAGTGTAACAAATCATCATGTATCAGGAACGTAGGAATACCAAGTGTTATTTCACAACTGCCACTATGTGTTTCTTCTTCTCCGACACAATCGATACAGATCCAGGCTTGCTATGTTTGAGACGATTCACTTCCTTTCGTCGACGAGCTTCCTTCATGATGCGCTGTTCCTGAATCTGACTGTAGATGGATTTTGGTAGATGTCGGTGACGAGCAATGCGTTTTATATGAGGATGATGTTGAAATTTCTCTTTCAATTTCTGGTTATAATCTTTGGCTGCTTTTTCTCGTGATGTAAGCACACCCAACTTTTCAGAAGCATTAGCTTTCCACAGACGAATGTTCATTTCATCAGATCCACACATAATATATTTGCTGTCAGAAGTCCATTTTACACAGATAACATGTTGCATTCTCTTTGTGTGATAGACTTCCCTGCTTCTACTTTTGTCCACAGGAAAGATTCGAATAGATTTATCAAAACTAGCAGACACAAACTCTTTCCCAGTGGGAGAATAATCCACATCAAGCACCGCAGATACATGATCCATATGTACCATTACAGGAGTGTCCAGTGCACGCATATCGAAAGTATACAAGTTGTAATCTTCATTTGCTGCAGTAAAAATGAAAGCTTCCATAGGGTTCCAACAAATTGTGTTTGTTCTCATATCTAAGATGAACTTTTTCAGGGGAGTAGCTTGCCTCATGTCATATAGTACTATATTCCTATCAGAAGCACAACTTCCCAAGAGAAATGTCTCAATCGGGTTAAATTTAACACTACTTATACTGTCGAATCCCCAGGTCATTGAACATATAGGACTTGTTCTTTGTTCATCCCAAATGTCTACTTGCTGTCCACATGTGGCAAAAACAGCTTCCTTCCAGTGATGATCAATCCCTGTATATACTGTCTTTCCTAATATTGTATGCAACGGTTCCTCCTCTTCTCCATAGCCTGGTCCATCCATTTTCCACTGCTTCACAGTTTTGTCATCACCAACAGTAAAGAAAGAAGTCCCACAAAAGCGAGTACATATTCCTTGTACAAAACCCTCATGGGCTTGTATCGTACGGATACATTTTCGTTTAGTCAAGTTCCAAATTCTAACCTCTCCATCACATGCCCCAGAAAGGACAGTAGCCAGGCTCTTTGGGTGCTTTGCCAAGCAATTGACTCCATCTCGGTGACCATCCAGGGAAGCAAGGAATGGTTTTGCAAATACCCGTTCCAATTTGGTAGCATTTAAAGCTCTTACATACTCTCGCGGGACTTCAAAAGGATGTAAGGTAGGATCATAGTTTCTTGGAACTCTTTGTAAGTCCAGCTTGGTTTCGCGGACATAGTTGTCCGGGTTCCGGCTCAGCATCTTCACCTTCATTTTGGCTGCTAGGTGTGCCCGACTCCGAGCCTTTCCTCCAAGTTTTTTCGAGACAATGTCTTTCTATTGCTTAAGCCACACAGTTTGTGGTACCGTGTGATGGCAGCTCTAGAAAACTAATACGATTGCCTCTGGCAAATGAGCTCATAGAATGCTAGAACTGGAAAGGATATCTGAAAATATATTGCTTGACTCCCTTATTCTGAAATGAAATGCCTAAGGTCACACAGCAAGTTGGTGACTTTAGTCACGCTTTTGGCTCAATCTTTAGTTCATTATGTTCTATCATAGCCTACAGGCTATTTCAAAGATGGTGGCAAAATCAGCCTACGATGGTGATTAGGTCCAAAACTTGGTTGGAAAGAATTTCTTGGGGGACAGTATGCAAGCATTGGCCCTTTCTGTGTATGCTAATGAAAGCATATGTTAAGTAGACGAATTAATTGCTGGTTGGATGCCAGCCAGAAGACTGATACCCAGTGGAACAGTGAGACAGGTAACTTGACCTCTGGCTGGGCTGATAGGATCCATCATCCCTTTAAATAGGCACTTGGTGGTGAAGGTCTGGCCCTGGCTGGCGGGCTACTCCCACCCCAATGAGGATGATTCACCAGAATGACCTAATCATCTATGGGTCAGAAACTCAGGTTCATGTGAGCTGGGTGGGGGCTGGGGGAATTGAGCCTGAGTAATGCTTCATAGTGGGTGTGGAGACTTATTATAATAGTAAGCATGCTGTTGATTAAAGCACATGACACAAGTAATTGCTAGAGATCCCCAAACAGCTATCACCCAGGATTACAGAGATCTGATCTAATGTCAGACAGAAAGCCCAGTTTGGACTCTCCAGCAGAGGACTTTGAAAAGTGTCCAGGAGTAATTGGCATTTAATCAATGCAATCATTATCACAGCACATGGCTCCTACAGCTTCGGGCCCTCTTGCAACCACTGAACTGCAAAAGAGAGAATATGTCCATGAAATTTTTACCAGGAACAGCTCTTGATTCACAGTCCCAGACTAGGTCCAAGTGGAAATATATTCATATCTTCATATTTGACAAACACAGGTTCACTGTCAGTAAGAATTCAGTCTTCTATCAAGGACGGTACAAATAGTAATGGTTATTTTTCCCTTAGAGAGGCCTAATCAGCATGAATTTTGATAGACAGGAGAGGAAACGCTATAGCAGGCAGCTAAGCATATGCTTTTCATCTAATCTTCTCTAAACCTGCCATGAAACATGGGAAGAACAGGACTGCTCTTCCCTCCCTGAGATATGAAGGAGCATATACTACTTGTAATCGTAGACAAAGAAATACTGACTTTGCTCTCAGACAGTACACCTCTCTTTGTTAAATATTACTATTGGGCATCAAACTGGGTATTTATAGGAGAATATGCCCCTCTTGGAGGGTAGACACTATGTTTAGGCCTTACCCTCTTCTTTTCCTGGCAGGAGTTTATAGTTTGCTTTCACCCACCCTGTGAAATGCGGTTAAAAAAAGAGAAGGTCCAACTTCCCTTGTATGCATCTTACAAGTCTTTTATGCATGACTGATAAGAGGAAGTGGGGAGAAAGAAAAGAAAGATCCTTGAACTTAAGAATCCGTAAGAGGTTTCCTAAGACGATCATCATCTATTTGGGTGTTTTTCAAAGAGTACTTCCAAATTACCCATTTCAGAATGACCTACAGAGCTTGTCAACAATGCAGATTTCCAGAATTCTTATGGGCTCAGATCAGAATTGGTGGGAGTGGGAAGGACCCTGGAATCCACACTGCTAACAAGTGTCTTCAGGGGTTCCTTTATATACTAAAATGGACTCTACTCATTTTCCCTGTCTCAACATTGCTGTGCTCTAAGGCTCAAATTCTTCTCTATCTTCACTCATTCCCTTGATTACATCAAGTCTCATGCCTTTAAATGTTTTTATATGCGAATAGCTCTCAAATTTATCTGCAGCCCACAGCTCTTCCGCCAAGCTCCGGAATTCTATATCTAATCGCCAGATTGATGTCGTATAGGCACATTCAAAAACAAACATTTTAATTTTCTCTCTGAACTTGTTCTTCCTCATCACAGTAAATAGCACCACGACTCATACCAAAACCTTGGAGTCATTCTTGACTCTGTGTTTGATATCTTCCTCACTTTCTCTTCTACTTACTTTCCACCTATCAGAGTCCCGTGAGCTCTGTCACACTACACCCCAGGTCTTTCTCTACTCCCTGGGCTACTGCAGCAGCCTGCTGGTTGGTCTGTCTGCTTTCTTTCTATCGCAGTCAGAGTTCAATGGCAGATAACAGAAGCCATTCTAGCTATTTGAAACAGAAAGAGATTTAATACATTTGTAGTATATCGATGATACAATCCTTTCCATCCACATGCCTTTTTGCAGTGTGACTTTGCCACAACTCCCCGAGAAGTCCAAGAAATGAAGTCTAATTTTCCCTTCCCTGGAATTTGGGCCAGCCCTCTGGTTACCTTTGACCAATAGAATGAGGCAGCGGTGATGGCGTGTGACCCTCCCAGACCGAATTATAAGAGCCTCTTGTGGTTTCCATTTTTACCCTCTTGGAAGGCAGCCTTCATATAGAGAGGCTCAGCTAGACCACGTAGAGAGATAGGGCTGGGACTTTAAGGCATCCCTGCCAAGATCCCAGACGTGTGAGGGAGGCCTTCTAGAACCTTCCAGCCTAGCACAGCTGACAGCTAAATACAACCACATATGTGAGCCCGGATGAGATCAGCAGAATATTCGGCCCAGCCCTGCTAAGTTTTGGGAGGTATTTGTTACACAGCAACAGATAACTGAAATGTCAGCGAAGTTGGGGTTTGCAAAACCTTTGGAGGGCTATAGAGGTAGGCTCTAGGCAAAGCCTCCTGGAAAAACTCCCAGAACGATCCTGCAGAACTGGCCTGCCAGAGGAGCTGCTACTTCTGCCATCATCTAGAAGCTAAGGGTCCGGCAGACATCAACCACTTTCTGGCACCAGAAACACACCCCCTCAGCTGGGCACCCCTTTCCTGGGCGTCAGGAAATCGCCACAAGATCAGCTGGCTGCAGAGACATACCACAGCCATTTCACTTTAGCAGGATGGATAATGAATGTGCGGTAACACCTTTTTCTTAAGTTAGTTCTGAACTTAGAAACTTGTACGAGTGCCTATGACTGGCAACAAGTGACTTGTGTCTGAACTTTGGGCTGCAAGAGGATCTGGAAAATGTCTTTTCAGTGTTTTAGCCAAAGCACTGCTGAAAAACACAGAAGGAAGGATCTTTCAAAGATGTTTTGTTCACTGTTACAGCACCTACTGCAAATACCTGCACCTAAGATGCTTGTTAAATGATCAAACTAAAGTCTGATAAAGGAAAGGCATGAGTTAGAGATGATTATCTCTAGTTAGCCCAGAGAATGATATCCTGTATCTTTAAAACCCTGGGTCTGTCATTCCCCTTTATGATTACATCCTGGAATATGGAGAACGATTTAGAATTCAAGACTTTTTTCAGTCTAGTACTTGCCCCCCTTCCTGTTACTGCATAACCATCTTGAATCGGACACACTGGACCCTCTTTTTTTTTTTTTTTTTTTTTGTAAAAATTCTTATTTAAAAAGATGACTTTGGAAGGTTGGGAAGAAGTTCTTGAAGGGAAAGCTCTTCCATCTTTCCTGCTTCCCATGGCTTTGGCCACCGTCTGTCTTTGAAGACCGTTCTTCAGGATACTGACAGCTTGATTTCTCTGGGTAACGTCATGCAAAGGAAATTAGCTCAGTGTGTCTTCTACTGAATTCCATCTGTAGCTCAATGTTTTAAGGTATTTGTGAACAAGGCTACAGAGCAATTTCGATAAGACAAGGCAATATTCCAGTCTCTGAGAATATTTCTCCTGAAAACCCTTTCTTTTTCTTTTTCTTTTCTTTTCTTTTTAAATACCACTGAACAGCCTGAAAATCCTCCCACGCATGAGCAATCTCCTGCAATATACAGAAAGCTTTTCAGGTGTCACAGCCATAATAGCAGGTGGTTCCTTTGGGTAGAAAAATGATGGCAAGGATGTAGAGACAGAAAGCAAACTGTTTTGATATTCTGGGTACAGCTTTCCCCCAAGTGAATCATTCCCATATGCCTTCTTTTACCATGGGCCCTTTTCCAGAGGAAGTGGGTTGTGTGAATAGAGGTGTAGAGATGGGTTCTGGTGGGCAAACTTCTATGGTGCCCATATTTGGCGGATCCAATTAATCTTTTGATATTTGCCATCCCACTCTTACGCGAGTTAAGGCAAAACTTGAATATGGATTTAATACCTGTTTTCGTTCTCCTCAAAATGAATACATAATTTCATTATGAACATTCACGAGTGCTCATTTGAGGCAAGGCTGTATCTGAAATTCCATATAAATAGATTTTAAATACAAGCTTATAAGGAAGGCCGAAACTAGAGTGATTTGCAAAGGGCTGTCATTTAATTCACTTTTTTATTATGAAATATTGGAGACATACTAAGTTCTAAAGAACAGGCACATACTCTTAAACGAACATTTGTTGCTTGTCAGATAAAAATCCATATTAGCGAAAAAGACTTCATTTCCAGATAGAAGTGCAGCAAAGCTGGAAATTGAGTTTTGCATAAGTTCCTTTTTCTTTTTCCCTGGTACGTAAGACTAGCATTCTTATCGTGCACAGGCACACCAAGTCTCCCTTACTGAGAAGGGAGATGCTGCTGTCTCCATCTTAATTAAAAGAATTACAAACAAATCGATTAAGGTCTAATAGGGAAAGATGTATGAAAAGATTTTAATGGAAAACTTGACTTTTTTAGTTGGAAGACAACTACGGTGCAAACCAAAAAGGAAACATGGTCCTTAAGCTAATTAATTCTGAGTCCTTCAAATCTCAGAGTGATGTCAGTTACTAGCTGTGTGATGTTGGGCCAGTTTCTTAGCCTCTCTGTATCTCAGTCTCCTGAACTGTGTAGTGAGTATACTAATCAGATTTACTTCTTAGGGTTGTTACATGTGAAGCCCTTAGAACAGTGCTTGCCATGTAGTAAACCCTCAGTAAGTGTCACCTCACTTTCTTCCTCCTCTTCCAAGGAATATCAGTTTCACAGGACAGCAGGCGTTTTGTTTTAGTTCTGTGTCCTCAGCTTCTATTTTTTCCACAGTAGGCACTCAATAAATACTTGTTGAGGCGCCTGGGTGGCTCAGTCGGTTAAGCATCTGACTTCAGCTCAGGTCATGATCTCACGGTCTGTGAGTTTGAGCCCCGCATCGGGCTCTGTGCTGACAGCTCAGAGCCTGGAGCCTGCTTCAGATTCTGTGTCCCCCTCTCTCTCTGTCTCTCCCCAACTCATGCTCTCGCTCAAAAATAAATAAAAACTTGAAAAAAAAATTAAAAAAAATAAATACTTGTTGGATGAATTAATTAATGACAGTAGCTAACCTTTTAGGCTGAAAGTAAAAAGGAATTTGTCTTATGGGGCACCTGGGTGGCTCAGTTGGTTAATCATCCAACTTCGGCGCAGGTCATGATCTCGCGGTCTGTGAGTTCGAGCCCCGTGTGGGGCTCTGTGCTGACAGCTCAGAGCCGGGAGCCTGCCTCAGATTCCGTGTCTCCCTCTCTCTCTGCACCTCCCCCGCTTGCACTCTCAAAAATAATTAAACATTAAAAAAAATAAAAGAAATTAAAAAAAAGAATTTGTCCTAAGTTTTATAGCTAGTGAGGGAAAAAATAGACCTCGGGTTTAGGGTAAGCGAGGGAGGGAGGAAAGAACCCTACTCTAAGATTAGAAGACCCACATTCAAGTTTAAATTCTTTTAACTCTGTGGGTGTTGAGACTAAGATTTTCTTTCTTAATTTATAGAATGGGGATAACTCCCAAGGTTATTCTGAGGATTACCTTAAGGTATATGTGAAAGCTCACAATAATTTATAAAGGGATATGCAAACACGTGATGTTATTAATTTTTATCTCAGTAAGTTTATCCATTGGATGACAATAAAATGATTCTATGAGAGTCTTGGAAGAAAGAATCTTTAGCTAAAGATGTAAGTACTAAAAATATTCAACCCCAGAGGTACCACAGACATAGACTAATTTTTTCCATCTGTGCGGTTTAGGGTAGATTTGGCATATGCTCAATACCAGGCAAGAAAGAAACTATGGTTTAGGCTGCTTTTAAAGTTAAAAAAAAAAAAAGCAGAAAAGGAAACTATTTCCTTTTATAAGCATGAATGTTAAAATAGGGAAAGCCTTCATCGAATAACTTACCACTGAAGCAGGACTATTTGAGCCATACTCTCTCCCACTTTCCCCATTCCCCATTTAGGTTCTACTTAGTTACTTGTCTCATATCCCATGATTTCAGGATTATGGTCACTTCCTCCTCACCAAAGGAAAAACAATATAGATTATTCTTTATCGGCCATGCGTGACTCAGAGGTCAAAAGGGCAATTCGTTGTAGGGTACTCTCCCTAGATTAGTAATATTTAAAGACCTGGTTTTCAGGCCCCAGGATTATTTAAAATATTATGGCTTTAAGATTAGGCCCCACCCAAGATACCTCAACAGAGCCTGAATGTGAGGTTGAGAAACTGACATGAGGAAAAAGATAAAGGAGCAAAAAAAGCCATAGTGGGTCAGCTGATGACTCTCTGTCCCTTCCTTGAACTTCGGGAATGACAGGATGGAAGAAGGGGAAAAAAGGCGGTGGCCCACTGCAGATCAGATGTTTCATGAAAGTCAAGAGCGTCAGGGAACTTAATGATCTATGTATGTTCTTAGGGTAAAGGCAATCAATATAATTTCCACTGTTAAGTTGTTAGGTGCATCCAAGAAAGGACACTAGGAAAACTAAGCTTGATTACACTTCATCCCGAGTTATCCTAAATCTGATTGTTTTATTCTCCTGCTTAAAAACCTCAATCTCTCTACATTGTGATTAGAGTAAGTCTAAACTTAACCATGGCGTGGACTATTCTTTGTAACATCATCTCAGACTTCTTTGGTAGCTTCATCTTCTAATTAATTCTTACCACATATCTTGGAAGGTGTAGGAGGCTACTTACAATTTACCAAATAGGCCAGATACTTTTAAACTCCTGTACAGAACTCTCATCCCAGCTGGCCAACCTCGAACTGTACTTCAAAGCCTGGTGAAATTATCATTTCTTGTCTGTAGCTTTCTCAACTCCCACTCTCTCCTAATACTCAGAATGACTGTTCTTTCATCTATGGCACTGTTGGACTTTGAGCACGGGTTTGTTAAATCACTTATCCTGATGCATTAGGTAGATTCATCAGGACTGTCCTTCCCTCCAGCTCACTGCGTTCTCCAGGAAACAAGTGTAAGCCCATCATTGTACAATTCTTGGCACACTATAGAAGCATAACACAGGTTTGTTGAATTAAATATTAGAAGAGGGCCAAAGCATTGATGGATTTTCTAGGTCGAGGAACTATGTGCTAAATCTACATACATGATTCTGGTTTTGGTCTTATCAGAGTGCTTTTATTAAATGTGCTTTTATTAAAAAACAGTGTCAAAAAAAGTGTCATGAATATATTTCTTTAGCTAAAACATTATTAATCCATTTTCAGCTTAGAACTGACCTTTCCATAACCCAGTTAGCTAAAAGGTAGCTGTATAATTTTAAATATTCTCCAGTTGGAATGGAATCACATTTGGGGTTTGCTTTAATCAGTGCACCCTTGTCTTGCTTTTGTTCTTCAAAGAGGCCCTCGACCATAGCCTTTGAAGGCATGAGTACAAGGGAAACCAGATGAACTCTGTCGAATTTTAAACTTACCAATTTCTCTCCTCTAGCATTTAACTTTTCTTTAATGGAACAAGTTAACTAAAGAAGTATATAATGTAGGATCAATTTGTTTTTTTAAGTCTTATTCATTATGCCACCTTGTTCCAAAAAGTCTTTAAGAGAGGTTAAAGGAAAAAAAAAAAAACCCACCCACATTCAAAACCAAATTGTTCCACACTTGGTCCATGTTCATCCACAGCATCCCAGCGCTGATGGTCAGTGTGAAAGACTTTTGGAAAAGTTTTCCAGGTACAGCATTTCCTGAAGCATCTTTTATCTTGGTTTATAGCAAAAGATTCTGTTGATGTGCATGGGTCACTTCTCTATCTTATGATCCAGTATGAATTTGTTCAACCTTGAAATCAGTCACTGAGGCCCTCTCTTGGGGTAGTTATTACCTAGCATGTATCCCGGCTAAATAAAATGGTAACTGATTCATGTCTGAAGGTGCATATGGGATATGGCATAAAGATCAAGAGCAGGAGCCGGGGCCCCTGGGTGGCTCAGTCGGTTAAGCATCCAACTTCAGCTCAGGTCATGATCTCATGGTTTGTGAGTCCGAGCCCCACATCGGGCTCTGTGCTGACAGCTCAGAGCGTGGAGCCTGCTTCAGATTCTGTGTCTCTCTCTCTCTACCGCTTCCCTGCTTGTGCTCTCTCTCTCTCCAAAACAAACATTAAAAAAAAAAAAAGATAAAGAGCAGGAGCTCTGAAGTCAGTCTGTCTGTCTGAGTTTAAATCTGGCCACATCTCTGACCAGTTATGTGACCTTGGACAAGCTGCTTAACCTCTCTATGCCTCACCTGTCTTATCAGTAAAAAAGGAATAAAAATACCTACCTCATAGGTTTGTTGTGTGGGATAAGTGAATTAAATCTGTAAACAGTTAATTTTTTTTAAGTTTATTTATTTATTTTGAGAGAGACACATGGGGGGAGGGGCAGAGAGCGAAGGGGACAGAAGATCTAAAGAGGGCTGTGTGCTGACAGCAGAGTCCAATGTGGGGCTCAAACTAATGAACTGTGAGATCATGAGCTGAGCTGAAACCAAGAGTCAGATGCTTAACCAACTGAGCCATCCTGTTGCCCCTGTAAAGACTTTAGAACAGGATCTGGCACATAGCTAGCACTCAATAAATGTTAGCTCTTGTGTTCTACACCTTTACATTTTGGGGTAAGAAACATGGTTACAGGAAAAGATTAAAGGCAGGCTGGTCATTTTTATAATAAAACTTTATTTTTTATTTATTTTTTTTAACACTTATTTATTTTTGAGACAGAGAGAGACAGAGCATGAATGGGGGAGGGTCAGAGAGAGGGAGACACAGAATCCGAAACAGGCTCCAGGCTCTGAGCTTTCAGCACAGAGCCCGACGCAGGGCTCGAACCCACGGACTGTGAGATCATGACCTGAGCCAAAGTCGGCCGCTTAGCCGACTGAGCCACCCAGGCGCCCCATAAAACTTTATTTACAAAACCACAACTCTGTGTGTTTAGGTATCGCTATTGACAAAATGCTTACAGCTGAGATATTACTAAGCAATACACTGATTTTAGCTATACCTAAAACCACAATCCAATACTATCCCAGTTTCCTATTCCTGTGTGGCTCTGAATGCAGCTTAAAACAAAAGCAAAAACATTATTTATAATGTACAATGGCTTAAGCAAAACACTTCTTTAGTTCTTTTTCTATTTAAGGGTTGGAAGTGAGAATACTCATTTAAAATTTGCTAGTTACAGAAAAAGTCCTAGAGAATAGAATATGGAGGTTCAGTTGCCCTGCTTTCATAACACAATAACTGCATGACTTCAGAAGAATGTAAATAAATCATGTTGGGAAACAGTATATGCTGATAATTCTGTTGTTAAAATTCGTTTATCTAACATCGTGCTGAGGAATTAAGAGAATTTCTCCATATAAAGTTTTAACTTATTCTATTTGCTGATTCACAAAGTCCTGCTCCATTTTAAGGATTTTTCACCAGTATGACACAGGATAACCAGTACCTATGAAAACCTAACGGCTTGGTTTTTTAAAAAATTCCTGTTAAGCTTTAATTCCCAGTTGAGCTTGCCATCTGCATGCATGGTTCACCCCCAGGTAGTTGAGTGACACATGAAATAACCTCCAATCTGAAGTTAAGAATACATCTATACCAGGTGGAGGGTGGAGAGAGGAAGAGGAGGAGGAAGCCATAGAAGAACTACCATAACTCAGATGAAATTCAGGTAATTCATCTGAGATAGCAAATAAATAAATCAACAAATGTCTCATTTTTTTTCCAAAACAAGGAGAAATCAGTAGTATATCCTTGCTAATATTTTTAAAGTCAGTCCATTAATATTATCTTTTAAATAGGAAAATGTCTGGATATTATACATCTCATAATCCCATTCATCGAATGCACTCCTCTGCTGAGATATCTAATGTGTCTTCATCTGTATTCTCTTCTATCTCTGGCAAGTTGCCCCAAAGTAGGAAGTTGACACCTGAAAAGAAAAGATCATAAAATTACTTAGAGCCAGCTACTATTACAACTCGGAACATGATATAGAAAACCTTATATGTTAACATCCTTATACGGAACCATAGTGTTAACAGTAAAAAGATATTAAAGAATGTACCATAGATAAAAATTATCTAATATTATTCATCTAAGACATAAACATTTCTTAAGCCCTTTGAAGTAAGGGCTTGAATTCTAGAATCTTCGAACTCCGAAGGATCTCAGGGCCCATTTCCTCAAACTCTGCCTCTAGCTGTATTATGCCATAATCGCTCTACACTGGTAAGTTTCAAATCTATTTTAATGATTTTTAAGGATGGAGATCTCACAAGATTATTTTAGATTAAGTGTCTCTTTGGAGGGTACAGGAAAAAGGCTTGAATAAGTCTCTTCATCTCCTCAACAGGCACAAAAGTAGATGGTGGCTTTTTTGTGATTAAAAACAACAAGGTTTTAGAGCCACTTATAATACGAACTGCAATTCTTTCTTACAGGTGGGTTTTAGTCTGGAGGCTATCCAGGTTGTAGCTGCCATTACATTAAACAAAACAACAATCTAGGGGTGTCTGGGCGGCTCAGTCGGTTAAGTGTCTGACTTTAGCTGAGGTATGATGTCATAGTTCATGAGTTTGAGACCCATGTGGGGCTCTGCGCTGACAACTCAGAGCCTGGGGCCTGCTTTGTATTCTGTGTCTCCCTCTCTCTCTGCCTCTCCCCTGCTTGTGTTCTCTTTCTCAAAAATAAATAAATAAACATTAAAACAACAACAACAACAACAACAATCTAAAGCCTCATAGTGAAAGGGTAGTCAGATTCCATACTGAAGAATCTAGCCTAGACATATAGTAGGAACATGACAGATACATGATGGAAGATAATGACATGGTTTGTTCTGGGCACGTACTGTATTACAGAACTTAAAAGTACTGAACTGGGAAAAAATACAATTTATTAATTGACCTCTAGGGGAGCCAGTGGAGTCCAACAAGGAAAGCAAATCTCACATTATCAGGTTGTCAGCGTGGCCACGTGGTGGAAGAGAATGAGCCAGGGTTTGGAGATTTGGTTTCAATCTCGCCTCTACCACCGCCAGTAAGTACACCATGGGTGTTCTAACTACCTTTACTCTGAGTTGCACAACTGCAGACAATATATATTATTTTTTAATGTATTTAAATTTTTTACAGTATGGCATTATATGTATCTTTTCTAATTTGCTTTTTTCATTCAACACGTTTTTGAGATTTACCTATATCCACATGTATAGCTTTAGCTCATTTCTTTTTGTTTCTGAATTCTGTTGTGTGAATTAAATACGTATAGAGCAAATATATACATATATAGCAAATAGAGCCCCTCACTCATCACTTCCTCTAACTGCCATTTTGCACAGGTGCTCAAGGAGATATGTACAAGGAGGTGCACTGTGGCATTGTTGAAACAGTGGAAACCATCAACTGTCTCTCTTGGCCGAGATACTAGAATCTAATCAGGCAAGAAGTTAGCATCTATTTCATGCTGGGGGGGCGGGGGTGGATACAGAAGTCTATCATATTGTTTTCTGCATTTTTTGTGTGTTTGCATTGTTTATAATAAAAAATACTCTGCCCTCCCCTCCCCTCCCAAGAATGAACAGTATTCTGCTTCCGGTAATATGGCTTTGATGAGCTAATGGAATAATAAGGAGTTACTAGGCCAAAATCTAAGGGATAATTAGAACCATAAAGGTAAGTGGAGAGCTGAAGTCAATTTGCCTTTGAGGACATTTGCCAATCCCAGAGAATTTGAACTGAGGTTTCTCAAGAGTCCTCAGGAAAGTTTTGGGAAATCAGGTGGACACACGCAGCCTAGCCTAGAACATTGACTTGGGGCCCTTTCCATCTAAACATTCTAGAATTTCATAAAGCTTGTGTATGTGTTCCTTTGATGCAGCTGATTCAGGTGATTCAAGGACAGTCCCAGCATCATGAGAAACCCTGTTTTATACCAAGCATCTTGAAAGTCTCATTTTAAATCACAATATTAGGGTTACAAAGGAGAAGTTTGATATTCTTGGAGTGAATACTCAGAGACATGAGTAGTTCGGCACAATTGGTTCAAAGGAGAAAAAATAAACTAAGAGATTGGATCTGACAGAAGGAGCACCTTCCTTTCTCTGTTAAGAAGGGAGGAAGGAAATCCTGTGATACATCTGTTTCTCATGGATTAGATTCAATGTGAATGGAAGAATGCTGGGCTTTTATCTTTGAAAAATTGACCAATAATTAAAAAGTAAATCAAAATGGAAAAATCTCCACCCTGTGTTTTGAATTCTATGAAGCAGGAAAAATAGTATCAAAGCAGAAACTTCCTTTAATGTGTCCATGGTCAACACAAATATAAAACTGGAGGCCTAAGTTAGGAACCTGTATCTCAGGGGAGTTCACATAAGTCTCTCCTCAAAAATGGCCTTCGTCACATCCCAGAGTCTGAAATTAAGACCCCCAAATGATGGGTTGAGAGCTACAATTGAATGCCAGGTGATTAAAAAAAAAATCAGAGTCTATAAAAACCCAAGCATAATTGGAAGGTTTAAAGACCCTCAGAACCTAGCTTACAATTCATGATCTTCCGTCTGTGAAGACAAATCATCCTTAAGAAGAGGAATGTATTTTAAGTTCTGAAGAAGATTAAAACATACATTTAAAAACCTGAGGGTGTTAGTGCCAAGTTGGATTGTCGAATTCTTTAAATTTGTTCCGTAAACTAAAGTTCTGCAAACTTCAGTTCCCACTAAAAAAGTCCCACTACAAGTCAACCTGGTCTGTTGTGTAAGTAGGTATGAGATAGAGAAAACACATGTGCACAACAAAACCAAATGGCTGCAGACAATATAAAATGTATTATGTAAACATCCTTTAAGAAGTGGTTGTCGGGGCGTCTGGATGGCTCAGTCAGTAGAGCATCCAACTTTGGTTCAGGTCATGATCTCATGGTTGGGGAGTTCGAGCCCCACATTGGGCTCTATGTGGTCAGCCTGTCAGTGCAAGCCTGCTGCAGATTCTGTCTTCCTCTCTCTGCCCCTCCCCTGATTGCTCTCTCCCCAAATAAATCAATGTTAAAAAAAAAAAAAAAAAGAATTGGTTGTATATTTTCCTACTAAATAACTAGTACAACGTATCGGCATTAAATATTTCCCTTGAATAAAATTCCATCATAATTTATTAATATAGATGTCAAAATGTCTTTTTTTTTTTTTTTTCTTTCCTGAAGCAACATCACCAAATACAGAGGTTACCTAGTCATCCTCCCTCCCAGGTCCTACTGGCCCAGGCTCCCCTCCCTACTTTCTTATACACACACACACACACACACACACACACACACACACACACACTTGACCATCAGATCTAAAATCTTCCAAAATTCTCTGGAGTTGTAATACGTATCAGTGCAACAATTTAGAGCAACTATTAATTTTAAGAGACCAAGAAGCAAAAGAGCCAATCTGAGGCTCTTGTATACACAACGATGAAATAGAAATGGCAAGGAATTTTGGCTAGTAGTTCCCCTAACTGAGTATTTGGGTTAAAAGCCCTGAAGTTTCACACTTTCAACTCTTTCAGAGAGAATCCTCAAACAATCAATTGGTAGTTTCACTCAGGTTTTGGTAGACAAGTAAATGTTACAGGAATTTCCGAGTCAATTGTTTCTTACCGGTAGCGTCTAGTCTGTTAATATCATAAACTGCCTGGCTGTGAAACATCCAGAAGTGTCCATTGTTGCAGGAAAGAAGGCAGGAACAACAGGGAACAATCACATGATAACCTACAATGTTCCCACTAAGAAAGAAAAGTAAATATACTCAGATACCAGGTAATAACTGGCCATATAAACATTTTCGTGTGCTAACGTAAATGAACAGACCGCCTCGAGTCCTCATTTCCTCCTAACAACCTCCATTGCTAGATCTTTGGGATGGGAGTGACTCTGGTAATGTTAAACTTGACAGTGCTACTGTCAAATACTAACACATTCTCCATTGCCTTGCGAGTGCTGCTTTACACGTTGTCCTTTCAGAAGGTAGCTTCTAGACGCCATGCCATAAGGTTGTGATGTGTTCTGTAGAACACCCAGAATTGAGGTGCTGTACAGACAAAATATATCAGATAAAAGGTTTTTGCTATCCCCAGGACTGTGGCAAGTTGGGTTCTTCTATGTTCTAGTTCTACGCCAGCACCTAAAAACTGTCTCAACAGATGGAGGAGTAGGAAGACAGCATGAGCCCCTGTACACCAAACACAAGCTGGCTGCTCTAATTTTAGTTTTAGTGTTTTTGAAGGAATTCAGAAATAAAGCAAATCCGTAGCTTCTAGAGAAAGTTGCAAAAGTTTTTTACTGTCTTCAAGATTTTCCATCTGATTGCAAGTACTTCACTCTTCCACAGATTTTTTTTCCTATATGGTCATTATTAAATAAAGTGAATATACAGGGAACGTTTTAGCTAGTACTTTTTTTTTTTTTAATCATAACATGTACTTATACCTTGGGTTGTAAAAATTCTTATTATAGCTTGTTCCCACCCTGGGAGATGTGGGAGTCAGTCAGTTTTGTGAGGCCCTATAAAAAAATACTATAAAAGGTACCAGCCTACCTAAAATATGTCTTCTAATCATAATCTGCTTGAAAGGCAAACACATGAAAGCAAGTTGTTCTTGGACCAGGACTGACAGTTATTTGTAGGACTATATTGCAAGAGTAAATTCTATGGCTTTAATCACCATCCGTATTCATTCATTCATTTACTCATTCAATTCATGTTTATTGAGCATCTATTACTATGTGTCAGGTACTGTTCCAGGTGCTGGGAATACAGCAGTGGACAAAGTCCTTATTCTCATGGAGCTGACATTCTAGTAGGGACACATTCAGACCATTTTGCTCCCCTGCTAAGGCCCCTTCCGTGGCTTCCCATTGGCCAAAACTCAAAACAAAAAAACCCCTTCATATGAAGGTCTAGATCTGTGCTATCCAAAATGTGGCTGTTGAGCACTTGAAGTTTAGCTAGACTGAACTGAAGTGTGCTGTAAATATAAAACATATGCTGGATTTCAAAGACTAAGGATAAAAAATAGAATGTAAAATATTTTGTTAATAATTTTTTATGTTGGTTACATGTTGAAACAATATTTTGGTTATATAGGTTAAGTAAAGTATATAATTTAAATTAATTTCACTTGTCTCTTCTTACTTTTTAAAATGTGGTTATTAGAAGATTTTCTTTATTTTTAGATTTTTTTAGCAGATTTTAAGTTACATATGCGGCTTGTAGATTTCTATTGGACAGCGTTCCTCTAGACTATCTGGATTCTGACCACATCTCCAGTCTACTCACACTACTCTCCCTTGACGTTCACAATGTCTCAGCCATGCTGGCCATCATCTTTTTATTCCATGACCATGTTAAGCTTCCTCTTGCCTTGGGTTCTCTGCACTAGCTGTTCCCTGTGCCTAGAACATTTTCCCTTGCGCTCCTTGTCATCCTTTCGGATTTAATTCCAATGTTACCCTCTCATGAGAGGTCATCCCAGACCATGCTATCTCAAATAGCTCTTACCTACTCTCCCAACCTCTATTTTTCTCTATCATTTATTATTATTATTATTATTATTATTATTATTATTATTATTTCCTTTGGAGCACCTTCCACCCTATTCAATATCTTATCGATTTAAATATCTTACTAACCAATCATCTTCCCACTAGAATATAATGTCCAAAAGCCAGTGACTTTGTTTTATTTATTGTTGTGTTTCCAGCCCCTATAGCAATGATTAGCACATAGTAGGACTTCAATGTATGGTTTGAATGAATGAAAGAATGAATTTAAGTCATCATTAGCACATAAGAATTTAAATTATTTGGATTATAATTTATAATCCAAACCCCATTTAAATGTTAAAAAAAAATCTCAAATTTCTTCTCTCTAAAATGGGACAAATAATACTCAAGTCTGTCTACCTCTCAAAAGATAATAGTAATAGTTTTCATCTGTGTTGTAATTTATAGTCTATCAAGCCTTTTAACATTCGTAATTAATTTAATCTTCACAACACTCTATAAAGTAAACACAAAAGATATTTAAATTTTTATCTTCTTAAGTTAGAAGATTGTTTCTATCTTCTTAAGCTATAAATTAAACAAGGAAACAGAGGTCCAGGGATTTAGAGGCTTAAGGAATTTACTCAAGATCACATTTAGAGTAAGAGTAGGGCCAGGGCTCAAACCTGATTTTTACGATTGTAACTCTGTTTTATCTTCCCAAACTACATTGACTTTTTCTGAAAATTAAAGCAGATATTTGTCAAGGTGCTTTGAAAAATTATAAAATCATATACAAATGTGACACAAGACCCTTTCAAAAAATAACTCGAAGTAACAAATGGTTTTTCAATGGCTCACTGCATGGGTTATAACCAGTGCTCGATGCAGCCCACTGAACCTTTCTCTGTGCTGTGGTGTTAACATCCATCTTCCAAATGCAGGGCCATCTAGAATCTTGCCACAAATTACCATTTTAAACATGCGATGTCTTTCAGTTTACATTTGCAGATTTCAGTGAAATAGCATCTTCCAATGAAGTCCACTGCACTGGAGAAGGAAATGTGCAGAAATGGTCAAAGGTACTTTTTAAAAAATTGTAAAAACACATATAACATAAAATTTACTAAATTAATCATTTTAAGTGTACTGTTCAGAAGTCTTAAGTGTATTCACATTGTTGTGCAATGAATCTCCAGACCTTATTTGTATCACAAAACTGAAACTCTATGTCCATCAAACAGCTCCTCATTTGCCTCTTCCCTCAGCCCTTGGCAACCACCATCTACTTTCTGTTAGTATGAATTTGACCATTTTATATAGCACGTATAAGTGAAAGCATATAGTATTTGTCTTTTTGTGACTGCCTTATTTCATTTAGCATAATGTTCTCAAGGCCCCTCCCTATTGTAGCATATGGCAGGATAGCCTTCCTTTACAAGGCTGAGTAATAGTTTATTGTATGCATATACCACATTTTGTTAATGAACATTTGCATTGCTTCCTAGCAGCATTCTTCACAGTGACCAAGGTTAACCAAGGTTATTGTGAAGAATGCTGCTAAGAACACGGGTGTGCAAATATATCTTTTAAATCTTGCACTGAATTCTTCTGGGTATATATCCAAATATAAACACATACTCAGATACATATATACACCCAGAAGTGGGATTCCTGGATCATATGGTAATTCTATTCTCAATTTATTTAGGAAATTCGATGCTATTTTCCATAGCAGCAGCACCACTTTATATTCCTACCAATAGTGCACAGGGTTCCGATTTTTCCATATCCTTGTATTTTTGGTTGTGATTTAGCAAGAATTTTGTAGACCCAAAGAGCTGAAAGAGACTCTAAAGCAGAATGATAGTATATTTTGTAAGAGTCAGTTAATACTTCTGAGCTTACCATAAATATGACAAAATTCCACTTAAATAATCTTATGTGTTCATTAATTCATACATATCTTAGTACGCTAATCCATTACTATTACAACCCCTATAAAGAAGAAGAGACAATAAGAAAAACCTGGTTCTAATGTAGACTCTGGTCTAACCTCTAACAGTTCAATATCTGAGCCCTCATCTTATTGCTTACCACATCTATTGCAAAGATGAATGGGTTAATATTTTAGGGGCATCTGGGTGGCTCGGTCGGTTGAGGGTCCAACTTTGGCTCTGGTCATGATCTCCTGGTTCGTGGGTTCGAGCCCCGCAACGGGCTCTGTGCTGACAGCTCAGAGCCTGGAGCCTGCCTCATTTTCTGTGTCTCCCTCTCTCTCTCTCTCTCTTTGCCCCTCCCCAACTTGTGCTTGCTCTGTCTCTCAAAAACAAATACATATTAAAAAAATTTTTTTAATTTGTCTGCATGTGTGCATCTGTGTGTGCTACTAGTAAGAAAAAGCTTTAGACAAAAAAAAATCATAGAACCTGTGCAATAGTAGGTTCTAGATTTATTGTCTAGTGCTTTTTTTTTTTTTTGTAACACACAGGTGCACACACACATACAGAAGTACTTAAAATATTAACCCAAATATCTTTGCAATAGATGAGAGCCATTTGCTTTGCCAGTAGGCATCTCTACACTTAAACCATTTCAGAAAAGGTTTCAAGAAAGGAGGAGTTCATAGCTTTTGAGTATATTTCCAAAATGTTGAAGTTTCTATCATCACAAAGTTCATTTTAAAGTATTATGATTGTTAGCCTAAATCTTGAAAATTACATAAGGGTATAAATATGCTGCCTATGGAAGAGAAAGTACCTCTTGGAGCTAGAAAAAGGTACATTTGAGTAAAATAAAATGGCTATTTTTCCAAATAGGTAGCAAATTCTTACGTGTCTGAAAACAGAATTTAAGAGGATTTAATGATGCAAACAAATGCGTGGTATCTGCAATAGTTGACAAGGATTGTTTTAGGGCTAGGTCTATTTCATCGCCTAAAAATCTATTTCTCTCTCATTAAGAGAGAGATTGTTGAGAAAAGAACACTGAATTACCTGGACAATGGATCTGATTCAGCCTGGCAAATTGCAAATAATGGCAGCAAATTATGAATATTTTTGGCCTAAAACTTTATGGATAAAAATGAAAAACTTAACTCTTCTAACAGTACAGAGAACCTTGCCTGAATTTACCTAGAGTCTAGGGTCTAGGTCGTGGATTTGATCCAGTGAGTTAGGATGGTTGGGCGGGGCACAGCGCCAGGGGATCCAACTTAAGGGATGTGGTCACATGACTATAATTGAACCAGAAACATTACATCAGGACTGACCACTCTGGCTAAACCACAGACTTTGTCCAGACAGTCTGCCCACTTAGTTATACTCCAAGGGGATCATCAGACTGTTGGGAGTGGCTGGAACACCAAAATGATAACCTCCTTGTTGACTCCCAGAGGTCCAAACCATACACTTTTCCCATTTAGTTAAAGGCTACCGTTGCCCGCCACTAGCAAGACTTACTTGGTAGGAGGGATGTCTGTAGAGAAAAGGTCTATTTCAGTATCAGCCAGCAAAACAGCCTTCATTCCCCTAGAGCTGAGCACTTGTTTACAGAATTTGCAACACAGGATGGACACGCACCGGTCCTCGAAACTACAACTGCTGGTAGACATGGCGTCCCGGAAAGGATGCGGTGCGGGGTTTTGAAAAAGGAAACAAGAGCAGTACCTTTCCTAGTTGGATTCCCCCAGGCCAAAAATCAAATTGCGAGGCCTCGACCTTTTCTAAGCCCTAAAACTGGGGAGGAAATGAGTTCTTTCCTGTTTTCCCGTGGGAGGGTGAAAGTGATATTTATTGAGTAGGAACAGGGCGAAGCAGCAAATGTGGCTTTCCTTTTAACTTTCGGGGAAGGCAGGGGGATTTGAAGTGGGGAGGCGGCGAGCTACAAAAGGCCTGGGAACTTCTCTACAGACTCCCCAGCCACGCGTCTAAAAGGCTCCTGTACTCTTCTGCTCCCGCCCCTGTAGCAATTCCCTTAGCTTTCTCCTGCAGAGTCCCTCCGTGAAAGCTCCTCTCCTAAGCCCCTCCCTCGGAGCGCTCCAATTCCTCGTCCTCTGATCGCCGGCCACGCGTCCCGACCCACGCCTCCTCTTTGGAAATCTTTCTCCTCTTCCCAGGATCCAGAAATCCCCTCAGCTTTTCCCACCCGGACGAACCCGGGTTCTCCTCAGTCCTCCCAGGACCCTCCCTCCTCCGCTCTGCTCGCTGCTAGGCCCCCGCTTCACTTCTCTCCTGGCAGCCCCCAGCCCTCAGCGTGCTGGCTGGATCTCGCGCCGTTTCTCTTGGTCCCGGTCCCTCAGCTCTCCCTCGTGCCCCCCGCTGTCCCCTTAGGTCTCCTCCGGAGCGGCCGCTCCGGAGCGCGCGATGGTGTTGATGGGACGGGGCAGAGGTCGCTTTTGGGGTTCAGTCGGCGCTGGGGTCTCTGTCAGCGAACGCGTCGCGTTTTGCTCCCTCTTCCGCTCTCTCTGCCTTTCCAACCGGCTGTCAGTTTGAATTGCAGGCGCAGCGCACCGATTGGGAGAACCGGAGTTCGCCCGCGTCCCGCATTGGAAGGCTCGGGAGCCTTCCCCCGCTGAGATCTTAGTGGCCTGGAGACCGTACGCCCCGCCTCAGTAACGGTGCCGAGATGAGCTCGGCTTTCTGGTTGGCCGAGTTTGGCTCCGCCTCCGCTCCCATTGGCCGGCACCGGGGGGCTTGGGCAAACCCTACTCCCGCCCCAGTGAAAGAGGCAAGGCACTCCCTTCACGCTTCTTATTGGGAGACTTTCTACAGTCCCTACTGGTCTCTACTCTCTACTGGCTAAAATTCTCCGCAACGCCCCTCCTCTCTACCCCGGTCCAATTGGTAGTGCTTTCTCTCAAGAGTTTGTGTTTGGCTGTTGGTTCCATTTTAACCCCGCCCATTAATTCTACTTCTGGGCTCGGCAACCCTGGGAGGAGCTTGCTCTATGACCACGCCTCGGTGGTGCTAGTCACACCTCCAAAGTTTCTCAAGCTCCTCCTCCTCATTCCAGACCTCTCGAGATCAGCTATTCCTATTGGCTACAGCCCCCATCGGTCGATAGAAAACGGGCGGTGATTGGTAAGGGGGTGGGCTCTGCTTCCCGGCGGGGTCCTGCGGAGTTGGCGGAGGCTCCTCAGGGGACTAGGGGGACCGATCTGCGTAGAAGCGGGTGGCGGGGAAGAGGGGAGGAGGTCTCTGAGTGGGAAGCGAAGCTGGGGACCTGAGACCCGTCGCGTCAGAGCCAGGTAAAGGCTCCTTCCCTCTCCCCTTTCCTCTTCCCGGCCGCCGGGCTGGAGCCCTGACTGAACAAACCCGGGCTGGGGCGGGAAGGAGAGGGCGCGGATGCTGCTTGCGGCATCGCCTAGCCGTGCCGCCCGGAATCACTCAGACGCCCTCCCCCTCGACCCTCTCCAAATCTTCCAGTACAGCCCATAATACTTCTCAAGACTGCATCTCTCACTGCCCTTCACCGCACAGTCTCGGGCTCTGCCCTGGGACTCTGCCGCTGTGCAGCAGGCACCCAGCCCCCTCCCCAAGTCCTCAGCCCCCTCCCCAAGTCCTCTGCACACGGGCAGGCTTGGTCCACCTTTGGGCAACCGTCATTGGCATCACCCGTAACCATCGGCTGTCCTCTTCCCCTGTCTCCAAGCCCTGGCAGACAGCCGGGTTACAGCCCAGGACCCAGAAGGATGATTGTTCCGCACTGCTTCCGGGGCTTTTTCCCTGTTCCAGCCCCCTGCCCTCCTGGAATGGTGCCTTTCACGCACTCCCTAGACCCATAGCAGGTCCCCAAGTTGCTAACATCCTTCCGTTCCATGTAACATCGTGGCCACGGTAGCCGCCTCACCACCCCCCACCCCTCCCCGAGGTAATCCTCCCTTTGCCCTCTCCCCGCCTCCCAAACGTGTGCAGAAGCTCCAGTCATCTATCCCCGGCTCCCATGCAGCCTCTGGACCCCACCTCACACCCCCCTCCCCGCTTCCTGCCCGCCTGAACCACCACGCCGCCTGGGCTCCCTCTTCCTCTCGGCGCGGGAAGTGGGAGACACCAGCGGAGCACCCCCCCTCCCCTGACACGGAGAAGGAAAGGGGCGACCTAGGAGGGAGGGTCGCCGGTGTGGCACGGTGGGGAGCAAGACTCCCAACTCTGCGCTCCCGCTGCTTCCCTCCCGCCTCCCGGACCTTGGCCAGGGCGGGATTTCCTCAGGCACCTCCTGGTGCGAAGGGTTGGGACTGCGACCCTCCCGTCCCTCCCGACCCCCCTCGCCCCCCCCCCCCCCCCCCCCGCAACCGAGCCTGGGTCTGGGTGCGGTATCTGGGATCTCTGGGCATGGGTGACAAAAAATATTGGGGGTGTCATTTAAGAGTTACTCTCGTCCGTGACTTGGGGGAGGCGGCGGCTGCCTTCCGCCCCCCGCCCCTGGGTTTTCCCGACTCCGACCCTCGCCTCTAACCCGTTTCCTGCTTTTGCCGACCACATTGTTTTCCTGGATGTGCCCCGTGCGGAGCAGGCTTTTTCCTGCAGGTCTCACCCCCCCTCAACATTTTGCTGCCAAGAGAAGCTAGTAACCAAAAACAAAACAACTGGGAGGAGGGGCGGGAGGGGAAGAAAAGTTGTGCCCGGGTGGCTTGTCCCTCCCTGGCTTTGATCCCTTTTGATGTCCTGGGAGTTGCCCCAGCCGGGGGTCAGGGGCCGCGTCGGAGCCACTGCCGAGAGTGCTCCCTTCGGCTGGCCGCTGCCCAGCGCTGGCGGGGCTCGGAGGCCGCCGAGGTGCCGCAGTCCCCGCCCGGAGCCCCGCGTTCCCGCCGCAGTCCCCACCCGAAGCCCGCGCAGGCGGCTGCTCCAAAGTGTTTTCTTCCAGCCTTAAAACAAAATCCGGAGGGAGCTTCCTTCCTCCGCACCTCGCCGCTCCGGGCTCTGTGGGCCGGGCGGCGTTTGGCCGAGATGAATGGGCCCAGGCCGGGCTTGGAACGACATCCCCTACCCCACCCCCGCCGCGATTAGGATCTGCGCCGGGGCTGATCGCCCCCTCCCCTTTTCCCTGCATTTACAGGCAAGTGAACCGGAGCAAACGACTTCCGATCCAGTCTGCGCTGCTGCGGCTCCCGTTTGGGATTTGATTTGCAGCATCTTCGAGCCTGTGCAACAAAAAACCGCGAAGCACGCCCAGCCCTCCCCCGGCACCCTTTTACGCACCCACTCCCTCCCGGGGACACAGCTGGGCGCGTCCACACCCCCGCACCCCCCACACCATGTTGTGCGGAAGGACTTCCACTCCCTGCCTGTGTCGTTGATGTCAGACCCCAGGCCAACCTCCGGGCGCTGCAGTTCTCCCGGCTAATGCTGAGGCTGCAGCTCCGGCTCTAGCACAGGAACCAGCCGCCGCCGCGCCCGGCCCCAGCGCCCACCGTCTGCATGTGCCCGCCGTAGCCTTCTGCCCAGCCCGCAGCCCGCGCTCCCCGGAGCGCTGGAGACCACCGCGGGGGGCCCCTTCTGCCCTTGGGAGAAGCGGTCTTGGAGGTATTGATTTCGGTGGTTGGATTTTTCCCGTGGATCTATCAATTCACAATTTGAATTTGGAAGAAAGAAGGAAAACATGACGTCTCCGGCCAAATTCAAAAAGGATAAGGAGATCATAGCAGAGTACGATACTCAGGTCAAAGGTAAGGGCTTTGAAAAATAGCACAATGCATATGCTCCGTGGACCATTGAGACATGTATTTCCACCCTGATTTGCAGGATGTTCATTTCTTTGGGTGGAGCAGGTGGGGGCAGGCTGAGCCCAGAGGTGGTTTCATAGGTGGGTTTGAGCCTCCGAGGGATGGGCTGTGCCAGGGGCCAAGGGCTCTGGAAAGGAATTTTCAGAGTGGGCTTTAGGTTTGTTCCTGAAGGGCTGGCCCTTATTTTGGCAGCCTTTTCCCCCAGACTAGATGGGATGGGGGAGGGGCAGGAGGTTCTTGGAGAGAGAAAGGCGGCAGTTTGCCTCTGGGTGTCTGGGTCAGGTTTCCTTGAAGGACAACTGAAATCTGACAGGTGTTTGGGAATTTATTTCAGAGGTTGAAGAGTCCTGGTAGAGAAAGGCAACCTTGAGGAGGTATACCATTTGGGGAGCCCCTGGGGAGGCAGGGTTTTTTTTCTGCTGCACTATATCAAAAGGTGACATTTGCTGTGGCATCGGACACAGAAAGTCTGTAGCCACCTTGGGTGCACCTTGTACCTACCTGGTCTCTGGTTGCCCTGCATTCAATCAGAGATCAGAGAACAGAAAGAATAAGGTCATTTCACATCCCGTCTCCGCCCTCACCTAAGCATGAATGGAGTTGAGATGTTAGGGTTGCTGGGTGGTGCTGGTTCTGGAGCATGGGAAGACATAATTGTTTAACCCTTCTGTGTTGTCACCCTCTGCTCCAGAATGCATGCTTTTAAAGGCCCACTTCCCTCTGCAAAGATGTGGAGGGTAAAGCAAAATGTGGACCTGGAGAAACCAAGTGACCCTGTCTGCACATCTGGTTGACTACCTGACTTGGCACATGAATCAGAGCCTCTTCTCAGATAACCTTTTTTTAACCAGTCATTCCCATAAGAGGGGTTCCTGCCTGTTAAAGAGCCCCAGGATGTGTTTGTGCAAGGCACTGTCCCTTCCTGGCCATTCGCTGGAAAGAGCCATGTGCTCTAGTCCATTGAGACTTCAGCTGGGGAGTGGGAGAGGTGGGTGGCCTTGAATGTTACACCACATGGTTGGAGCTCTGGGTTTTCCTTTGTTTCAGAGTACAGAGGGAGGGGCCCCTCCTTCTTTCCCTGCACCAATGCAAGGAGACCTTTTCCTATCATAGAGGACTTGGGAAGGGCCATGTCTCCCTTCTAATGATTGCCTCCGGTGGGAATAGTGTAGAGCTTGAAATGGGCAGCTGCCTTATCTCCTGGAAGGTTGGAATGTAGTTTGAAGTCCCCATTTTGCCTGTAGGGTCTTTTTAATGTCATCAGCTTGGTCATTTCTGGAGGTGCCCTGAGGGACCTTCTATCCACTGGGCTGCAAATATTGGTGGGTTTATTACAGAGATGGGAGAATTGATTGATTGATAGCTTCAGTTGAACAGGGATTGGGAGAGGTGTGGTCGTGAGTTATAATTGAGGTCTTGGCCTCTTGTCACTGTTCATAATCTGGGCCTGTTTTTGTAAACAATAAGCCACTGGCCTCCATGTCCTGTCCAGATGCACTGTATTCTGTTCCTGGAATCCCCCTTGCCATTTTAACCAGATATGTCATTCAGTTTTTTTACACATCCTATTCTTAACTGTTGCCATAGGGAGTGTTAATAACTTTGACTTTCCCGATTTCTCTCCAGAAGCACGCCATTTGACTAAGGTGCAAAGTGATTTTGCATGTTCATTTTTTTGAAAGGTTCAGGGCTGATAGGTGTTAATAGAACCTTGTCTGTGGATTCCTATTGGTGAAAGATTTCTCACGAGTGTCTCAAAATTAAACACTTGTGTATTTACAAACATTGCTCATTGGGATGATGTAATGCAGTTGGCTATTTGGGGTTTCTCATCAACCTTGCCGCAAGCAGGAGACTGTTTTGCTTTGCTCTGATATTTCCCATTGACACCCTTCAGGATCATAGAATTTTATAGGTGGCTGAGCATGACGTCTTACTCGGAGAAGGTGCCTGATAAAAAGCTGATTTAAATGATTTAGTCCCTCATTTTATAGCTGAGGAGAGTACAGAGAAATTAAGAGGCTTGTCCAAGGTCACACAGCTAGGTGGTGGTAGTTCTGAAACCAGAAGCAGGTTACTGAGTTCCAATTCTGTATTTTATTCTATTCCTATTTGCTATGAGATGTCATCTGACCAGAGTAGGAAAAAAGAAATCCTTAAGCCAAAATCTGTCAATGGATACTAGTAGCAATACGAATAATAATAGATTACATTTTGGGAGCTCATGATGTTCTAGCCTATGCCAAGTGCTTTATATATGAATTGTCTTGTTTAATTCTCACATCAACCTGGGAAGTAGATACTATTTCACCCTCCATTCACTGCATGAAGAAACAGGCTTAGAGAGGGTAAGAAACCTTCCCAAGGTCACACAGCCAAACCCTGGCAGCCTGACTCCATTCCTTTCTTTATCAGCTATTTATTGAGTGCCTTTTGTGTGTTCTAGGGACTGGTGATACAGCAGTGGGCAAGACAATGACCCCTCCCTCCCTTGTGGAGCTTCCATTCTAGAACCAGGGTTCTTCGTGGAAGAGCTTAGAGATTGGAGACAAAGGACCCGGGTTTCTAGGTTGGCTCTGCTCCCCGACTAGGTAGAAGCCTTTAGTCAGAATTCCAGTTTTTTCTGTGTTACACGAGACTGGAAGAGCTGCTGATCTTCTCTTACAGATGCCAAGATAAAAAAGAAAATTGCTCTTTTGGTCTGGTGGCTAAGAGCACAAGTTTTTGAGTTGAAGGGACTCAGGTTTAAAATCTCAGTTCGGTCACTTGCTCACCTTGGGCGAGTTATAGGACATGTCTGAAAGAGTATATGTTTCCTAAGGTAGTCATGAGGAGTCAGCGAGATAGGATATGAGAATCATTTAGCATGGTATCTCGTACTTTTAAGCGCTCGCTTGTAGCACAGACTGGTCCTCTGTTAGTGAACCTTGCTTCTTGCTGCTTTAGGCTGACCATAAGGCTACACTGCCCATATCCTCCCTGAGTGCCAGCTGTTAAATGATAGGAGACAAGTCTGGGAATGAAACTTGAGTTCTGGTTTAGGTTCGTTCCTACAACAGTGGTGAAAGGTATCTTGGGTCACTTAAACCCTGTAGACCTCAGCTTCCCTTTCTGTAAAATGAACAGCTAATTCTAATGTCTAATTTTTGGCCACTGTTGTCCTGTTTGTCTCTGACCAGAGTTCTGGGTTTTGCCTTTCGGTCAGAACGGGTTGAATCCAGTGAACTCTAAATGGACTGTGTGGGACCTTGTCTATCCTGTGGCTTTTGCCTCCCTTTAAACCACCTGCTTGCATGTGCCCTAAAGGGCTTCTGAGGCTGTGGCCCTAACCCTACCCCAGCCTGGTTTTATGAGGGGTGTGCCTCCTTAGTCGGCCTGCCTTATAGCCGCCTTCTTAAAAACCATCATTGTTTCTGGTTTGTGGGTGTTCAGATTCCTTTCAAAGTTCATGCCTCTCAATGTCTGACTTGAAAGTAATAATATTCTTAATGCGTTTACATGGCTCTTTCCAATTAGTGAAACGCTTTCATATACGTGAATCTCTGGAAATTCTTGACAACCCTAGTCAGGTTCATGGTCGAAACCTGAGAGGCCTTTGGCCTGTAGCTTGTTACCTTCTTTCAGGATTGGAGCAGCAAAAGGTGGTCAAGTGCAAGGCATGGTTAGTGGAGGTGATGATCTGGGTGGTATTTGGGTGGCTTCACATCACTGCATGGTTTCCCTGCTAGCTATTGTCCTTTCCTTATTCAAGGGTCCCTTTCCTTTACCCTCTCTATACCTTGAGTTTTTATAGTGCCCCGGACAGCTTGAGATCGACAGTTAATGCAAATATTCCAGGAGGAATCCTCCAAAACAGAGTGGCACTGTGTGTTGAGCAGTCAGATTTTCTTTCTGGAGAACATTGGGGGTCTTGTCCTTTTTTTTTTTTTTTTTTTTTTTTTTTTATGTCTTAGAAGAACGGTATGTGTGCACCACAGAGCTGAGAAGTGAAATTCTGTAATTTCCATCTGGAGCATTTTGATAGAAAAGCCTCAGGCCTTTGCCTGCAACAGTTTAACCCTTTTAGGACCCTTTCAGAGCAGGAGATGAAATTCAAAACTCCGTACATACTGTGTGTGCACACACACTGGGGAATGTGGATTGCTGGTATTTAAACAAGCTTGTTCCCCTGGGAGGTCTGAGCGGTTCTCCACTCATGCCAACAAAGGTCTACTCCGAAGCTTCTTTCCTCCCAGCCCCCACTCCCCAAGGGAGCTTTAAATATAATCAGTTTGTGAAAAGCTGCAGTAAAACATCTCCTTGGAATCCCCAAGCAGATGCTCTCATCTTCTGCGAGGTGATTGAAGGCTTCTCTTCCCTTGCTCAGGGAAAACAGGACTCTGCAGTAAGCTGAGCTCCTGGAAGAAAATGAAGCTCATGGAAAAACGAAGTCCTCTGTATCGCAGAGGAAGATGGTGGACAAGGAGCTGGGGGTGCCAAGGAAAGCCCTGGGCAAAGCAGTGGGGTGTGAGACACGTGTTTCGGGGGGGTGGCCCTTTTCCAATTTCAGGTGTTGTCTTAGGGAATGGGAACAGAAATGTCTTTGGAGAAGCCCATCTGGTAGTTATGGCCCCATCACCATGCACCACACAGGTTGAAAGCCAGGACAAGGCCTAATCATTTCTCCGCTACGAAGTTTACAGTCGGACCTGGCCCTGATATATAGGGTCCACACCCTTTTCAAATCAGCAGGTGCCCAACTCCTGACTCATATACTCCCATGTCACTCCAGATAAACACAGGCCGCCAGTGGTACCTGTAGCGCTCTTCCAGAAGAGAAGTTTTCTTCATGGGGATCGTGCTTATCGTATACCCTAGGCCACCCAGGGCTTTGTTAAGGGAAGTGTTATGTCCAGTTGCAGGGAAAACGAAGTCAATATGTGGATTTGTACTGGTAACAAAATTGAAGTCATCAGTTTTAACTTGGTGTCAGCTACAGACTTGGCCCTTTGGGAAATCTGGGAAAGTTACCTCAGAAGTTGTCTGATTTAAATATAAATAATGAGAGCACTTGAGAACATTTTTAAGAATTACCAAATGACACCTTTAATGATTTTACAATAATGTGTAGGAACTTTCATCTGTCCAGTTGTGGGAGAATACACACAACATAAAATTTACCACCTGAACCATTCTTCCGCGTACAGTGCAGGGGCGATTAGAACATTCCCGTCGGGCAAATCAGCACCCACCACCATCCATCTCCAGAACTCTTTGGGTCTTGCAGAGTGGAAACTCTGTACCCATTAAACAGTACCCTCTCACCCCCACCCTGTGTCTCTGACTGACCGAGGAACCACATATAAGTGGAGTCATCCCGTATTTGCCCTTTCGTGACTGGCTTATTTCACCTAGCATAATGTCCTCAAGGCTCATCCATGTGGTAGCATTTGTCAGACTTTTCTTCCTTTTTAAGGCCATTGAATGTGTACAGCACGTTTTGTTGATCTATTCTTCTTTCCATGGGCACTTGGGTGGTGTCTACCTTTTAGCCATTGCAAATACTGCTGCTAGGAACAGTGTGATGTATCCCTATTTAAAAAACATGTCCTCTGTACCCAAGTTTTACAAGCCTGTATGTACATTTCTGTATAATCATTTGTCCTGATAAATCTTTAGACTTAAGATTTAAATATACATGTTCATATTTTCATATTATGGATATGTATTTATGCTCATAATATGAACATTGTATATAGATAACAATTTTATATGTTTTAGTAATTACAGGAATTACTAAGCTTTTATTGTGTTTTTAACAGCTTTATTGAGGTTTAATCGACATGTAATAAACCGTAATGTTTAAGGCGTACATTAGATAAGTTTTGGTATCTGTTGTGTACCCATGAAACCATCACAATCAAGACAGGTGAACGTAACCGTCATCACCAAGGGTGTCTTCATTGTAATATGTGATTAAATGAGTAATGTGATAACCACATTATAGAAATGACATTAACCTAAAAATAAGTAAAAGCTAGGTATTACCAAGTTTAAAGAATTAGTAAATAAATGATGACCCAATCTACCCAGATTGGTTCCTGGAAATGGGATTTAGCCTTAGTGAATAAAGACAGTCTCCCAGAGAAATTGCGTTAATAATTGTGCCTCAGCCGTTACTATGTGTTTAAGGGAGAAGACACAGGATAGGGAGAGAGAGAAAAGAAAAAAATCTTGGACACAGTGGGCGTTGACGGGTGACAGTATCTGTTTCCCAAAGTCCTCGCTTGAATCAGTCCCTGGGGCCTCACACATCTTCTGAAGGGATCACAAGTGAGCCACATGCCAAGGGGAGGGGCTGGGGGCTCCCCTGGGAGAGCTGCTCAGAATGCTATGAATTTGGCTTATTTCCTCTCATGATTGATTCCCTGTTGAAAAGAGACCAGCTTCCCAGGTGAACGTTAACTTGGTCCTCAATCTTAGTCTCAATTTTATCCTTTCAGCCATATTTCTTATTTTACTGTAAGAGGACTGGTGGCCTATCTGGACTACTTGCCATAGTTTAAACGCATCTACTGTTGGCTAACATTTTGCTCTTTGCGGCTTACTGTGTAGTGGGCATTATTGCTAAATACTTGACATAGATCATTCCTAATCCTTACACTAACTCTAGGAGGAATATATTGCTGTTATCCCATTTTGCTGATGAATGAAATGAGGTGAAGGCGATTCGGTGACTCACCCCGGGGCTGCCGCAGGTGAAGGATGGGACAGAAGTTAGAACCTGGGCTGTCAACCAGAGCCTGAGTCTCAGTGCTGTTCCTGGAGTGCCCTCTCTCCCTGCCCGGCCCCACAGCTTCACCTACTGAAATCTCACCCCCATGCTGGGTGCCTTCCTTGGTCACTCTGACTGGCAAGGTTCCTTCTCTCTGGTTGACTCACACAGTGCTGTGGCATTCATCTTGTACCTCCTTAAGTTCTAAATATGTGTCTTTCGGCCTTCTGTCTTCTTCTAGACTTCGGTGAGAATGGTTTGTAGGTGTGTAGTGCCATGCAAAGGGCCAGGCTTTGGAGCCAGCCCTCAGTGGGAACCTTGTCAACATCAGCTCCTTGCCCTATGGCCTTGCTTAGGTTACTCAACTTCTCCTCTAACCGTCCTCTCCTGTAACTTAGAGATAACAAGACCTACCTGGCTGGTTTATCGTGAAAGTGTGTCAAGTATATAGCAAACAGTAAATGCTAAACAAGTAGCTCTTATTATGGGGGGCCCTTCAGGTAGGAGCGTGTCTGGAACAGTATTGTAGCCTAAATCGTGGCTCTGATGATGGAATAGAATGATGAATGCATAAATGCATGACCTGGACTACTGCAAATAATTTTTAAAATATTTATGTATTTATTTTTGAGACAGAGAGACAGAGAGCGTGAGCGGGGAGGGGCAGAGAGAGAGGGAGACAGAATCCCAAGCTGACAGCACAGAGCCTGAAGTGGGGCTCGAACCCACAAGGTGTGAGATCATGATCTGAGCCCAATCCAAGAGTCGATTGCTCAACCAACTGAGCCACCCAGGCACCCCAACTGCAAATAATTTAAAAAAAAAAAAAAAAAAAAGGCTCTTAATTTGACCTTGACAATATTATCTCACACAATATCACCAAGGTGATTTGTTTTTAAAAACACTATTATGCTAAGATCATAGCATAAAAGACTGATCATACCCATCACTTCTGTCTTACGCAGCTCACATTTTATACCATCATGAAGGTGAATTGTCTCTAGTTTTCGCACCATGTTACATTATTTCACGCTTCTTGCCTTATGCATGCTGTGTCGTCCCTTTGGAATGGATCCTTTTCCTTGAACCTGGACAACTCAGTCATCCTTTAAAAGCCAGCTCAGATGCCACCACATTCAGCAAGTCTTCCCTGCTTATCCCTTCTCCCTGAACAGTGATCCTATGCAGGATCCTGAGTGGAACTCCTCAGCATCTCCCATTGCTTTCCGCACCCTGTTAATCAACACACCCTCAGCATTTCCTCAGCAGAGTCCTGGTGCTTACTTGTATTACTGCATTCATTATATTACATTGTAATCTCTTTGTTTACATCTTTTTATTTACAGCTCACTGAGCACCTTGGGAACAGACTTCTCTTTTATTCACTTCCATGTGTCCAGCTTCTGGCACAAAGAAGCACTAAAAAATGCTCATAAATAGAACTGAATGTTTTCTGAGTTGAGGTTGGATGTGACCATGCCATGCTTCTGTGTTTCTCCCCTTACTCCAATAAAAAGCCTTCTCCTTATGTTAATGTTATTTGAAATTCAAAGTGGATCAAACATGGTGAATATTGTCATTATGCAAGGACAAGTACACACTGAATGGCATGTGGAGGCTCCCCAGTGGGGGTGTGTTTTTCCTATTTACCACCCCCTCTACCCTCTTTAAAATCACTGCCCTACAGCTATAATTGAGTTGATCACATTTCTCCAATCACGTCTCTTTCCCTGGAAACGAAGAAAAATATTAACTCTGAACTTCCAGAGTGTAAAACAAAAGTAAGGGTTCTGTAATTGAAGTAAAACAAATTCTACGTTTGTCCAGGATTTATTCATCATTTTAAACAGATATTTGAAGTCTAAAGTTGAGGTCTATTTTATTATTTCTTTTAATTTTTTTTTTTTTTTAAGATTTATTCATTTTTGAGAGACAGAGTATGAGCGAGGGAGGGGCAGAGAGAGACAGGGAGACACAGAATTGGAAGCAGGCTCCAGGCTCTGAGCTGTCAGCACTGAGCCTGACACGGGGTTCAAACTCACGGACCGCGAGATCATGACCTGAGCCGAAGTCGGATGCTTAACTGACTGAGCCACCCAGGCGTCCCTAGTTGAGGTCTATTTTAAAACCGAGTTGACTTAGTAAAGGGACTGTTGTGATACTTTTCTGAAGTATGGGTTTGGAGAGAGCTACTGGCTCCTTCAAAGCCCCTGTATGATCTACAGAAAATGGGGAGGAAAGGTCCAAAGGGCCAAACAGGGAGACTCTTCCCTCTGGGTTTTCAAGTCATTTGGTATTCAGTAGCCTTGACCTTATTTATACATTGTGAATGAGTGGTTCTGAACTTGAAATGTATCTTCGTGAGGAAGGAAAAACAGCTGGGGAGTGCCCCTCCTCCATTTCTGTGGGTATTTTAGGATGCCATCTGTTACGGAGAAGGCAGCCTTTTAAAATAACCTTTTCTTCTAAAAATGCACTAATCGGTGGGCAGGTGACCCGAAAGACATTATGAAAGTTGGGACCTTGTCTTTGCTGTCTGACCCCAGATTCTGCATCTCAAATCACAGCTTGGTGGGCAGGGTCTAAGTGCCCTAGAGACGGTGGCCTCACCAGCCATGGGAGTCTGGGTGGCCAGGGCTCCACAGGAAGACAAGGCCCTGAAAATAAAGGGATCCAAGCGCCTGAGCTGGCCAAGACAGGCCATGCCACGAGCTTTAAGAAACACATCCTGTTTCTGAAGAATTGGCAACAGTTTCTCTAAACATTGGAATCCTTTAGAGATCTGTTCCCTTTTCCACTAGTCTTTCTGTTGTGTTTTGATTGATTGATTGATTGATTGATTGGCATGGAGGGTATTGGGCCAGATCTTGTCAGATGAGTAAGTTGCTCTTTGGGGAGGCATCTTGACTGAGGAACCTGTTTTGGAGCAATATGCCTTTTGGGCCATAACAAACTGAACTACAGGATTCTACACGGGGAAAATGGTTCCAAGGGAAAGAGTGCTCTTTGGAGGCAGGAAGCTTGGGTTTTAGTTTGGCTTTGCCGTTTACCACTGTGATTTTGGGGGAAACTCACCTCAGGTCCCAAGATCCCTAGTGTCCTCATCTATAAAATGGGGACAACAATTCTTGGTCCTGGCTAACGATGATGATGATGGTGGCTAGCATTTACCGAGTGCTTCTTATATTTAAGCTCTAAGTGCTTTGCATAGATTAACTCGTGAATCTCCCAGCAGTCCTACAAGGTAGCTGTTTTTATGATCCCCACTTCTCAGATGAGGTGTGGGGAGGCTAAATAACTTACTCCAGTGCACACAGCTGGTAAGTGATGGAGACAGTATGAACCCAGGCTGACTTAGCACTGTTTTAGTTGATTGTTCATATTTCCTAGCATCGTGATACGCAAAGGAGTTGATGCGGTGTTCTGAATGTCTTCTGGTATGCACCCACTCGACCTCTCTTGGCCTTGATTTTTCTCATCTAGGAAATTAGGGCTTGAATTAGAAAATTTCTAGTGCCCTCCCAGCTTTCATGGTTATTATTCTTGCTTATTTAAGATAGTGAAGATGACAGTTTTACCCCTATGAAGCGGGCACACTTGTCAGAACAAAAAAACGTTAACATTCTCTGAACTTCGCTCTCTCCAGTGCCAGAGCTTGCCCCATCTGCCTGGCTGCTGCACGTACGTGGACGCGGCAGTCGGGGGACACCAGGTGGTGGCCGAGCAGCAGCTGGCCTGGAGAGCGGTTGAAGTGATATGTGGTCAGGTGTCACTATCTGACAGGAAGATGCGCTCTCACTTGGAGACATTGAAAGGGAGGGATGGTTGCCCGTGGCCTGGCGGTGGACCCTTGCCCCGATTACTAGGGACAACAACTGCTTTGATCAGGATAAATATATTAAACCTTGGACTTTCTGTGAGCTCAGAGGCTTACAGAGTGAGAAAGTTCTGTGCTGTCACTGGTGTGGATGGCTTTCCTGGCCCAGGTTGGTGGGCCAGAGGTGGAAATTGTGTAAGTCTTGGTATCATTGCCATGTACGTTGCTGTGTGCCATGCTTGAATGACAAAAGAGAAAAAGAAAAAGGAAGTTGGGTGATTGTCTTTTGTTACAACTTAAGAAATAGGGAAGTGAGAGGCTTTTAAATCCCTGACATCTGGGCTGGGATGAATGAGGGGGAGGCTGTGTGCATGTGGAATGGGAGCAGGGTTGATATAGACATCTGCGCGGTGGGGGAAGTGACTTCAGGCCCTCCTAGGATGTAGGATGGCCTCTTGCCTCTTACACCCCTTTTCATGTGTTAGGCCCTTTGTCGACTAAGGGATTTGTGTGCGGATTGTGATGAGGTATGCTGTAATGCGGAGTTGAAATGTTTTCATGTTTGTGTTTGTTTTCTTTTCACCTAATGAATAGACGAAGAAACAGTGTGTTGTTTTTAAATGAGTACTATTAATAATAATGACAGCTCATATTTTTATCATTACAGCATGTAAAAAAGATCATTCATAGGGAGGCAGGGACGGTCGTAGGGTAATGGAGGGCCAGCTGCATAACGCTGGACAAGGCCCTCCACCTTTGGTATTCTCATCTGCTCGGCTGAAAAGTAGAAAGATGGATTACTGGTTCTTTGCTTCATCATTCTTAGGACCTATGACCTAAAACTGGCTATTATAGAGTGAATTGCTGCATAGAGTTTCCATGTTGATTATTGTCCTGAGGGAAGGATAGAAAGCAGAGAATGGATACCAAAGATTCTTCCTACTCATCTCTCCTACTCCTGGTTTCAAGTTTCATCTTTAGCTGGCATTCATAGGCTTTGTGTGTTAGTCGTTGTTGGAGTCAGTTGTGCTGTGTCTCTTCATCTCTCTTATTTATTCAGTGATCTCTGGTGATGTAAGTTATCTCAACTCTTTGCTGTCAGCAAATTTCAAGGAAACATCGAAGCATTTCGGGGAGATGGTGTCTGCTGCTTTGATTAATGAGGCTCTTGATCTGGATATTTTAAGGCCGGTAACAACACAATCGAAAAACGCCTGGTATTCCATGAAACGTCAGGAGCACCCCCACTGCCAAAGCCTGAAAGCGATTTGTGCCACTTCTTTCTTTCTAGGAGTACATGTGCGCGTGTGAGCTCTTATTTGCTCTTTTGACCGGGAAGCAGCATTGCTAGTCCAGAAATGCCAGCTTTTCTGAACTCAGCCGCAAAAAGAGTTAATCATTATCTAGGTAGCAACAGAAACCTCCCAAGTTTTTAACTTTCCGTGGCCTCACGTATCTCCTCCTTACTGCTCCTGGAAGACCAGGCACTCATGGGCACAGGCGTGTACACGCACGTGCACACACACATACTCTCTCTCTCTCTCTCTCTCTCTCTCACACACACACACACACACACACACATACACACACACACACACACGACTTAATGTAAAATGATCTCATGTTTGTGAGAGCTGGAATTACTTGGGAGGGATACTTGTGTTCTGTAGGCTCAGTGGGCATGATGTGGAAGCAGGCCTATTTGGCTCATGGAGATTGCAGATAAGAGTGTGATATGTAATTGAGTAAGAATTTGAAAAATTATCCGATAACATTAGGAGCAGCAAACCACCCGCTTTTTTGTTCTGTTTTTGTTTTCTTTCTTTCTTTCTTTCTTTCTTTCTTTCTTTCTTTCTTTCTTTCTTTCTTTCCCTCCTTCTTTCTTTCTTTCTTTGCTCAAAAACTATTTGGAGGAGGAGTAAGGAGCCAGCATTGTTTTTAGGGTGTGGGAACCCCCTCCCCACCCCATGAACCAAATATGTTTGCCCAGGCTGAGAGTGTGAGGTCTCTGAGAGATCTTGACAGATCATTTAGTACATTCTTCTGCCCCCAGGCAATTCTTCAGACTAATCATTTCAGGAAAACGGCTGTCAGCTAACCTTTAAAAATCTCTTCCAGAAGAGTACACCACAGCCTACCTTCCCATCGTGTTCCAGTGACCCAGACTATAAATGGTCAATTCCTTCATTTGCAGAGCTTGAAACAGGATAAAAAAGGAGACTTGATGAATTGAACTCATATTTTTGCTGAGGCTGCCACACCCTGCGTGTAGACCTTTGCTTCTTTTGGGTTCTCAGACTTGGAGAAGGAAGGGGTAATTAATGATGCTCTCAAGGCGTAAACTCAGGCTTCTGGGGTGTTCTTCCTCTCAGTCCCCTCCCCTCCTCCCTTCTACCAGCGTTGGGATCCTTTGTATTAAACACAAATCATGAACTAGTTTAAACCAGCATCCATTTATTTAGCGCCTACTATGTGCTTGGTTTTGGGCTGGGTTGTGGGCATACAGAGATATAGAGCAAGGTTTTCGTTTTCAAGAAGCTTCAGCGTATTAAAAGGGATGGACAGATCGCACAGGTGCAGTGAAGGACCACAGTCAGGCGAGAGAGCCATCTGATGGGGGTGGGGGGAGATGAGGTGGGTGAGGTGGAAGATAGTGATTGCGCCTAGTATTTACAGTGCAGCTGGCAGATTTTTATCTCATTTAACCTCTGAATGGTGCTACAACAGGGCAGGGGGATTTTAGGCCTTTTTAAATGTTTTGGTCCTTTTTGAAATATTTTATTTACTTTGAGACAATTATCCATTCACATGCAGTTGGAAGAAATGATAGATTACACGTACCCTTTACTTAGTTCCCCCCAGTGGTTAGAATCTTTCAAAGCCATAGTATAGCGTCACAGCCAGGATATTGACATTGATACAGTCAAAATACTGAATGGCCTCTTTACTACTGGGATCCCTTATGTTGATTTTTTTAAATTGTTTATTTAGTTAATTAATTAGTTTATTTTTTGAGAGAGAGAGAGAGAGTACGCGGGAGAAGGGTAGAGGGACCGACCCTCTGTTGACCTTTTATAGTTTTGTCCCTCCGTTATCCTCTCATCTCACCTACCTTAGTCCTTAACTCCTGGAGTCACCAATCTGTTCTCATGTCATAACCTTGTCATTTCCAGAATATTACATACATGGAATCATACAGCATGTAGCCTTTTAGGATTGACTTTTTCTCACTCAGCATAATTCCCTGGCAATCCGTCCAGGTTGTTGCGTGTATCACTAGTTCCTTCCTTTTTATTACTGAATAATATCCCATGATGGGGGTATATGTTGGTTTACTAACCGTTTACCCATTGAAAGACAGTTGAGTTGTTTCCAGTTTGGGGTGATTATGAATAAAATTGCTGTGAACATTCATATACAGATTTTTTTCTGAACATGTATTTTTTAAAAGTTGAGGAAATTAAAAAAATATTTTTTAATATTTATTTATTTTTTTATTAAAAAAATTTTTTTTTTTAACGTTTATTTATTTTTGAGACAGAGAGACAGAGCATGAACAGGGGAGGAGCAGAGAGAGAGGGAGACACAGAATCTGAAGCAGGCTCCAGGCTCTGAGCTGTCAGCACAGAGCCTGATGCGGGGCTCGAACCCATGAACTGCGAGATCATGACCTGAGCTGAAGTCGGATGCCACCCAGGCGTCCCCAAAAGTGGAGGCAGTTTTGTGTGTGTGTGTGTGTGTGTGTGTGTGTGTGTGTGTGTATTTAATGTTTATTTATTTTTGAGGGACAAGGAGGGGAGAGCAGAGAGGGGGAGAGAGAGAGAGGGAGAGAGAGAGAGAGAGAGAGAGAGAGAGAGAGAGAGAACGAACCCCAAGCAGGCTCCATGCTGTCAGCACAGAGCCCGACACCAGGCTTGAACCCACGAACCATGAGATCATGACTTGAGCCAAAACCAAGAGTCGCCTAACTGGCTGAGCCATCCAGGTGCCCCAGTTTTGTGTTTTTTTTTTAAATGAAAAGATTATGGATTAACAGATGGAAAAGCTAGGTTTTGCTTCTCACTTGGAAGTGCTGTGTGTGTGTCCCTGAAGTTAGCCTTCTTGAGTCTCCATTTCCTTGTCAATAAAATGTTACACTGTATGTTCTGCCTACATCCCAGTGTTGTTGTATAGATAAATCGAGATAATATCTGATAACAAATGTTATAAATGATAATCAAATATAAACATATAGAGGTGGGATAAGATGCCACCTCCCCGTGTTTCTGTCCTTTAAGCTCTGGGAGAATATGAGCCGGGCCTTACTCAGAGCGGTTCTTGAATTGCAATCCAGAGATGGCTCTTTGAGGTTGTTTTGTTTTTCTTTTTCTTTTTATTGCTGTGTGCGTATTTCTTTTATATCCTGGTTACCCATCCTTTGTTGGTGATACAGGTTGCGTATACCTCTCCCAGAGTTGCCTTATCTTTTCACTTTTTATTGGATTCTCTATGTTGAAGAAATTTTGTTGTAAGATACATCTATCTAGCTTTTGCTTTGTCATTTGGACTTTTCTTTCTTTCTTTCTTTCTTTCTTTCTTTCTTTCTTTCTTTCTTTCTTTCTTTCAATGCACAACCTTTCCTATCATGAAATTACAAGGATATTCACCTGTATTTTTTTCTAAAGGGTTTTAAATTTGGCTTCTCCCTTCTCTGCCTTGAATAAATGAAGCGTTTATTTTTGTGACTGGTATGAAGTAGGGACCCAACTTCGTTTTACATTCCAGATGGCTAACCATTTGTTCTAGTTTCCCTTACTGAAAGGGTCCTTCTTTTTCACCATTGATTTGTAATGGCACGTTTGTATCTATGTCGAGTTTGCACATACCTGTGGGCAAGGTGAGTCCTCCATCGGGCTACAGTGGTGTTAACCCTGTGCCACCTGGGATGAGAACTTCTTCCACTTACAAACATTTTCCTAAGGTTTGACATTACAATTTTAGCAAATTGAAAAATTTTCAGAGACACCCAGATTTTCTTCTCTCTCGTCTTGGGTTGGACATAATGATACGGCCTGCAGAAGCCAGGACCTAGTAGTGAGGGGAGCATGTGTTTGCCACAGTTAAATGAATACATTACAGTATTTTGTGATTGCCAGTGGTTCCAAATATATCCCCTGTGCCACAAATAATTGTCATGTAGGTTCTGAGACAGATTTAGAGGTGTCTAAAGTTTAGTCCATATCCTCTGCAATCTTATAAACTGGTGGAGAAAAGCAGCCAACGTATATGAAAAGTAACAATAAAAGAAATTTAACCCACAGCAATACAAGAAATGACATCAGCCGGTGGATGACTGAAAATGAGTAATGTTGATAAGAACTTGAGGAATTCAGAGGTGGAGAGGTGTGGGCCAGAGTGAACGAGACCTTGCCTGACGGAGTAGGCTCTGGCCGGCTCCGGAGTGGGAGGGGAGAACAGAGGCAGTGTGTGTGCCTCCCTCAGCCGCGTTCCCACAGCCCCCACCACGCCGACCGCTCCTGCATCACTTCTGCACCGTAATACAAGGATGGTTTTATCCACCCTCACTCCCACCTCGAGCTCCTTTCCTGAGACACAAGCTCCCAGCCAAAAAGATGCTTGTGAGTCCTCGAGGGTGGGTGGCCTTTCATTTCACTTTCCTGGTGTCCAGCTCCGTGTCTGCGTGTCCTCGGCACCCAGTGAACGTTTGCCGAGTGAGTGAGTGGACTCTGGCCAGAACAGAGGAGTAGGATGGGGCTGGATGGTTTTGGATGACCTTGAAGGTCAGCCGGAGTCTCTGGCTCTGGGCTGAGGCGGTGGAGAACAGTGGGGGCAGTCTGATCGAAGAGTGCCATGATGAAGTTGTGTTTCAGAGGGGCTCCCCGCTTGCTCCAGGCTGGCAAGGGAGGCCTGCCCCTGCCCGCACAGGGTACGCTAGTGTGTGCCAGGCCCCTGCGGGGGGTGCTGCCAGTATGTTGCTAAGTGTGACCAATTCTTAGAGCCACCAGCGAGGGAAGCGTGATTCTCCACGAACTGAACTAGAAACCTGTGCGCAGGCCCATGATCCAAGGTGACTGGTGACCTATGGGAGAGTGGTGACTAAGGCCCGGGTCTGTTTGACTCCAAAATCAGCTTGTTCCTTTACCCTTGGTACACGCTGGACCACATGATAGTCCTGGCACCACTGGGGCGCTGAGCTGCAGAGATGGTTGTGGGAGCCAAGGGCGAGGTGGGAGTCAGGTACTCCCGACATTCCTAGCTTGGGACACAGGGACAATGATGGTGGCAACGAAACAAATAAAGATGCTGCACTTGGCGAGAGAATGAGGGTTATTTTAGACTCCTGAATTTGAGGTGACAGTTCCACTCCAGGAGGAATTTCATCAGGCAAGTGACAGTGCCATCCCGTCCCCACTTCCCCCCCCTTCATTAAATCTGTCAGTTTCCTTTCTTCTAAATTGGGAATGTCGCACTGCAACTGTGAAATCGGTGACACCCTGAGTACACGCCAAATACCTGACCTCGTTTGCAGCTTTTTTACGTTTCAGTTGGAGAAATGTTACCCCTTTGAGGGGACTCGGTGTTTGTGTTTGGGAAATCATAGCATTTTCTTTTCCCACACCCTGTAGGGGATGGCACTGGCTAAACAAGGAAAGGAAAAATTTGAGTTCTGAGCCTCTCTTCTCTGCTGATGAAAGTCTCTCCTGCTCTGAGATTCGGTTGGAGACTCTGCCTGCGAATTACAGAAAAGTCCATCCAAGCCCCCCCCCCCACGCCCCCTCCACCCCCCTAGCTCCCATGGTTGACAAAGAGCTGGCTGATGAACAAGTTATTTTAAAAGCATCCCAGGGAGTGTGGGAGAGGCTGAGTTCAGCAAAACAGGACCGGGTGGTGCTGGTGCTGTTTCGCTGTTTCGAGGTGTGGAGGCAGGAGTGGCTAATCGCCTTAATTTGAATAACTTTGGGATGGCGAGATGGCTTCTCGATAGAGAGAGTTTGATTGGAGATTGTGATGTGGGATTTGTTGAGGGAGGGGATCAAGCTAAAGCTATTTGTAGGCAAATACATATTTTAGATATTGGCAGTGGAACTGAATGTATTCCGTCATCACCTCCAACAGCTTTGGATTTTTAGTGTTATTTCTATTCTGAACAGAATGGCCTGTGATTTACTTTCATCCAGTGTGTTGGATCCAAGGAGACTGTAGAAATTATTGTCCTCCTTTTTATTTTTTTTCTTTCAAAGTAACAGAGATTACGGGTGGTTGTCTTGGGAATTTTAAGCCACAGTTCGGTAGAACACCCAACTGGAGGTGGGAGAGCTTGAGTGCCAGACGCAGCCCTGACCCTTGCCATTAATTGCATGGCCCTGCGTAGTTCTGTCACTTCTCCTGGCCTCAGCTTCTTCAGATGAAAGATGACCGTATAATGCTTATAACTAGGGGTTGCTGTGTTGATTAAATGAGATAATCATTTCATAAATGCTTTGTAAATTACACAGCCCAAACAAATATAAGCTAAGATTTTATTTGCTGTGACAAAAGAAGGGGGACATTCTCTTGGAGTTTGTTTAATGGGACTTGACCTATATAACATTGACGCAAGGATGTTTGTTGAAGTGAATCACCTGTTGCTTTCTGGGCTGTACTTGAAAGGACATGCCAGCCTATGGTGAGCCCTTTTAGCGCCACCCCAAGTTCAGGTTGCTCTTACACAATTTGGGTGAGATTTACACGCACACATTCTTCCCCCTTGGCAACAAAACAGTGACTTGGGCAGGGTAGACATCAGGAAAGTGACTTAGCCAGCAAATATGTGATTAATAACATAGATTTGGCCTAAGTGTTAGTGTGAGCCTCTGTATATGGATGGGTAAATGATAAATAGTAAGTCTGCCAAGTAGAGCATGTTGGGGAACCTGCCGGGCTCTGTTTATGCTCGAAGCCTACTGTGCCAGTGCTGTAGTCAGTATCGAACTAAAGAAATTCATACCAGTTGACAATTTGCACTTGTGTATTTGTACGTCTTTCTCGCCTGCTAAACCGTGAGCTCCTTGAAGGCAGGGACTGTCCCTGTTTACCTTTGTTTTTCTGGCACCTCGTGCGGTACTTGGCACATAGTAAGTGTTTATTGGATTATTGGATGAATGAACGAATAAGTGAAACTCTTTGCACTTTTATTCATTTAGAGGGGTTTTTGCGAAGTCATAGATGTGTGATTCTTCGTGTTGCCATCTGCTAATGTCGTCGATGTCTTCTCAGCTGTCGGCCCTCGCCGAGGGGAGAGACCGCATTTATGCATAGCTGGGTCATGACTGGGGCCGCCTCCTCCTTCATCTGCCTTGGCCTGATGATGCGGTGGTGAGGGCTAACTGAACACTCTTCCACATGGACTCTTTAATAGGACAGTGGTGTCCCTCAAGCCTTTCTTTCTAGGCTTGCGATTCGGCTCAATTCTCGGTCAGGCGATCTTTCTCCTACACACGTTCCTCTTCTTCACCCTCCTCTTTCCTTTCTCTCTTCCAGTGCTTACCCGGCTCTCAGGAAATTCTTCTGAAACCCTTCTGGATGGTGTATTCCCATTCATGAGTTAAAACCCAAGTCGAACACCCTCCCCCAACATACCTTAAGCCTGGCAGGTGAACTTGAAAAGGCGAAGACAAGCTGAAAGAGGGGAACAGCCCCTCCACGAGGGAGGCTCTCGCAGTGAAATGACAGCAATAAACACCAGTGCCATCAATGTCAAAAGCTTCTACAAGTGCCCCTAAGCCTCCTTTTGAATCACTAAAAGTTTCCATTTACCTCCTCATCTTTCCCAAATGAAATTTCCTCTTTCTCAGGCACCACTCTTGAACAACAAAGGAAAACAAAACACTCCGCACCTATTTCTCATTGAGTTTTGTGCTAGTGGACAGAGAGTGGGATTTGGAATTGAAAGAGTTAGAGTTCTGTTGCCTTAGGGTTCTGTTGCCACTGTAGCCTTGTGACTTTGAGGCAGTTTCTGGGCTTTCTGTGCCTCAGTTTCCTCAGCGGTTGGAAATATTGGAAATATTGCTGTCCTACCAAACACCCCCAATCCACAGTGTCATGGTGAAGTTTATGTATATGTGAAACTCGGTAGGTAACAAAACACCATACACACATTAGATAATTCTAGTGTTATCCCAGTTTTCCACCTCAGGTTTCATTTGCACATACTCAGTAGTTCAGTTACATTACAGGCTAAATTTGTTCTCTACCCACCTGAGAACTGAAACCCCATAGCATGCCTTTTATGGTGAAATGTGTTTGAAATTACAAATAGCCTTATTATGTAACATCTTCTGTTGGTAAATTAATTGAGGGCTGTCTCTAGATTGTTAGGTGTAGATGACAGTAACTCTATTTTATACTTCTTTGGTACCCATCACTGGTATTTAACATAGTGCTGGACGTTTAGCAGGTGATTATGACATGCTGTTGTTGATTGTTTGAAAAGCCATCTTACTCATGACCTAGAATCATTCTTATTTATAGCAATCTAAGTGCCTTGACTTAATGTTAAACAAAATTTATTTAAAATTTTTTTTGTTACGTTTCTTTATTTTTGAGAGGCAGAGAGAGACAGAGCATGAGTGGGGGAGGGGCAGAGAGAGAGGGAGACACAGAATCGGAAGCAGGCTCCAGGCTCTGAGCCGTCAGCCCAGAGCCCGACACGGGGCTTGAACCTACGAACCGTGAGATCATGACCTGAGCCGAAGTCGGACACTCAACCAACTGAGCCACCCAGACGCCCCTAAACAAAATCTATTTTAGAGCTGAGAATGGAATATTGGAGGACCTTACAGATCTATTTTGGTATTACAAACTCCAAAATTGTATAAATTTGAGTGAGGAAAATCAAATCTCCTTGCAAAAATGTTATACAAAAGAATGGCATGTGCGTACTTATCAGGGTCTTTTTTTTTTTTTTTTTAATTCTTTTCTTTTTCATTCCTTCTCAATTAACCAAGGGAGCCATTTTCCCATCTCTTATCTTGCTGGGGTGTTTTAGAAACATACCAAGTGTGAGAACGTGTAAGCATGGAGTTTATTAATCAGCTTAAAACCAGTTTTCTTTCAAGTAAGTGATCTTAACGGCCACCATTGTACTTTTGTCTGCAAGAAACAACTCAAGTTTAGTCCTGTCCTCAGTAAGCAGTTGAGAGGCTGGGCTGACACCAGGCAGAAGCCAGGTGTTTGTGGAGCAATAAGATGAAAATACAAAGGAAGGCTGTTGAATACTCTGTTCAGGAGAGTTTAGAGAAAAGAATAGAGTGCTTTTTTAGGAAGGGTATCGGTGGGCTTCTGCACGGAGGGTATGGAGGCATAGGATCTTCCAGCCTTAGTTCTTTTTCAGAAGCGTCTTAATTTTGTGCCAGGGTGGGGGGGGATGGGGGTGTGGGGGGTAGAGAAGGGGAGTCGGTGGTTGCAGAACCACATTCATCACAGTTGACGGTATTCTTGGTTAGGTTCCTTTTGTCTTATCTTGCAAGCATATCACTGCACATACTTAAATCATTACCAACTCATTAAAAGTCTTTTGGCCATTTTCATTTTCTAAAAGCTGAAACCTGGGTGTGGTGGAAACCTGCGCTGGCCTGCTTGGCCGGCCTCGCCCCAGCACCTGAGCAGCTCCCAGCATTTTGGCTGTCAGAAGGGCCACTGAGTAAACAGCCTGTTTCAGAGGGAGTCTGATCACTTCTGACCCTCGAAAAGCAGAGCTGGGTGGCCTCAGGAGGCAGAGCGATAGTTGAGGACGCCTCTCTTCAACCTGAAGCACTCTTCAGTAATTAACACCTTGACTCTTTCTTCATCCAATATCCTTTTGTCCCCTCCTCTTACAGACTGCATTTATATTTGTGTGTGTGTGTTTTTCTCCTTAAAAAATTTCTGTAGTTTGTTTTCAGACTCAAAGTGCTTTCAGTTCTATTATTTCATTTGGTGTCTGTGGTGCCGGGAACGAAGGCGTTGCTGGAGATGCCTCACTGGCCTTGGAATTGACGTTCTGCAGGCAGTACAGGCTATCACAGTGCTTCTGGTTGCTTGTGGCCTAATTTATAGATACACACACACACATAGGTATTTTACCTGATTCCAGACAAAATGGGTGACGGTGTCACGGTTTAGTGTCTCCTAAAAGAAAATTTTAAATATTAGTAATTTCCTGAATTTTCAATACCTTACTTATGTCTTGTAAGTAGAGAAAGAGAGAAAAGACTTCCTGCTTTCAACTTGAGTTGTTGAACTATTTGTCCCTTGGTGAGCTGATCAATTGCCAATTGGATTGCAAGCAAGACATCCAATCAATCAAAATATTTCTGCTACATTGGCATGCTTTGTCATGGAAATGAAAATGACAGCATGTTTTTGTCAGTCCAAATGAATAGGTTTCCTTCAGATCGATGCTAGAGTTGGTGTTATGGGCGTCTCAGAGGATGAGTGTCGATGATTACTTAGGGAAATGCCTGATGGAGGCACGTGATCTCACCTCCCATCCTCTAGATACGTTTCCCTGTTGGTGAAGCCTGTGCCAACGTTGGCGTTTCTTAGGAGTGCAGGCGGGACCCAGGACACCGTCTCTGCGGGGCCTACCCGAGGGCTCTGCCCTTTCTTAAAAGACATTCAGTTCAACTTCCATGAAAAATATTCATTCCTTCATGTTTTCATTCATGTCCTCGACATGTAGTGATGCGTGTCCACTACGTGCCAGGCTCCGGCCTGGTGCTGGCGATAGCGTTATCAACAAGACAAGCAACTCTGCTTTCACGGAGCTGCAATCCTGGTGGGAGAAATACACAGTAGACACATGGATCAGTTGAATTCAGGAAGTGGAGTGTTGAGAAGGAAATAAAAATAAAGTGCGGTGCTCAGAGTGGGGGCTTACCTAACCCAGATGCGGTCAGGGAAGGCCTGTTGGAGGTGACATCTGAGCTGGCCACGGGATGGGGAGCAAGAGTCAGCCAATGGCAGGTCTGGGGGCCCAGGAAGCAGCAGGTGCTAAGGTCTGAAGGTGCACGGAGCCGCGCGTGTCTGAGGAACAGAAAGATGGTCTGTGTGACCACGAGGCAGAGAGCCAGCGGGAAAGGCACGGGAGTGAGGTGGGATAAGCAGGCAGCATCAGACCACATGGAGCCTGGAGAGCACGGCTCGGACTGGGCATTGGGTTCCAGGTGCCCCCGGAGGACAATGAGCATGGGAGTAACACCTTGGATATGCTTTGTTTATCATTTATTTATTTATTTTTATCATTTATTTATTTATTTATTTATTTAGGGAAAGAGAGAGAGAGCAAGCGGGGGGGGGGGGGCAGAGAGAGAGGGAGACAGAATCCCCAAGCAGGCTCTGTGCTGTCAGCACACTGCCCGATGCGGGGCTTGAGCTCATGAATGGTGAGATCATGACCTGAGCCGAAACCAAGAGTCAGACACTTAACCCACTGAGCCACCCAGGTGCCCAGATTTGTTCATTTTAAAGATCGCACTGCTCGCCGGGGAGAAAAATAGATGTTAATGGTAAAAAGTGGAAGGAAGGGTGCCCACAAGACTCTTGGTGGGAATAAAGTGAGAGATGATGGTGGCTTTGGGTGAAAAGTGGACAAAGTGAGATTTGTTTTCTCTCTCCACCAGGTGAAACCGGAGTGAATGGTATTCAGGTATGGATTTAAAAGGAGCATTTGCAAGGAAGAATGGCAGGGCGTGTATGGAGCTCTGATTTCCATTTAGGCAAGACGTGTGACACACCTTTCCAAGGGACAGTGTTACTGCTTATGGCACAGGCTCTAGAGGACGATAAGGCAGGCTTGCAGACAAAACCTGATCTCTGCAGGCCCACTTGAACTTCTTTGTAAGCCCACTTGAACTGATCTGGAAGAGTTGCAAGCTTTAGTTCTCTCTTTGCCTAAGGCTGGGTAAAAAAGCAGCTATTGGGTGTGATTTGGGGGCTGTTGTCAGGGCCCCTGTGTGAGGATGGGCTAAAGACATCTCTTCTACTATTAGCTTGACCGGTTTAAAAATGGTCTCCTTCCTCACCTTACCCAAAAGTGCTGTTTGTTTATTTATACATTAGTGTGTGATCACATTTGTTTCCCATCAGAGTTTTTTTTTTTTTTTTAAGTTTATTTATTTACTTTTGGGAGGGGGGTAGAGAGAGCAAGTGGGGGAGGAGCACAGAGAGAGGGAGACAGAGAATCTCCAGCAGTTTCCACACTCTCAGCGCAGCGCCTGACACAAGGCTCGAACTCACGAACTGTGAGATCATGACCTGAGCTGAAATCAAAAGTTGGACACTTAACCGACCGAGCCACCCAGGCCCCTGCGATTACAGCTTTTGATAAGGGTCGAAGGCTACTAGATGCCACTGGGGAAAGGAGAGGGTCTTAGGGAAAGTGACTGTATGTGGGTGGGGAGTGGGCTGGGTGGAGAGGTTGAAGCATCTGCTTCGGAACCTAACAATTTTGCGTAGCTTTGAACTCCTGGCCTCTCAGAGAATTAGTTTCTTAGTTTTTTTTAAATGAAGGCATTGGATTAGATCATCTCAGTCCCTTTTAGCTCATCCCCCCAGCTGGGTAGATTTGTACCTAACTGCCCAGGCTTCTGTGTTTTTCCCCATTTTGTCCTTCTACGAGGAACTCTCTGTGGCAATGCGTAAAATGCCAGCTGGTTTCCCCAGGAAGGGAAGAGTCCGCAGTTTCAGAATGGTATCAGCCGTGGCACCTGCGTTCTGGTCAAGCAGCAGTGTTCCGAGTCTGTGCTCTCATGTTGGGGTACTTATCTGTGGGAGCCAGAAGGGCCTATGCACCCACAATAAGTTACATTTACATAGTGAAGAGGTGGGCAAGCAGATAGCCAGAAGCAAGCAGAAAGAATTCGGAGGTCAAGGTTTTCTAGGGGAAAGATTTTTGAATCATCAGCAATTATATAAAACAGAATTTCCCCTCCGTGACTTAAGGTCATCAGGAAATGTACAGCGAGGGATGTCCCAAGTGTTATAGAGCAAACATTAATTATAAGTACTTCATATTTATTTAGTATCTTATACTTTGTGATGTGAATTCACATATAAGATGTCATTTGACCTTAAAAATCATGTGAAGTAAGCAGGGCAAAAATTATTAACCCCATTTAACAGATGGGAAAACTGAAGCATTAGGTAGACTAAGTGACTTGTACAAGGTCACACAGTTAACAAAGACAGAATAGAATTTAGAATGAAGATTTTTCAATCTATTTATTAAACTTTATTGAGATATAATTTATATACTATAAAATGCACACATTTTATTTATTTTTATTTATTTATTTATTTATTTATTTATTTACTTTTTAAAGTAGGCTTCATGCACAGCATGGAACCTAATGCAGGGCTTGAACTCATCACCCTGAGATCAAGACCTGAGCTGAGATCAAGAGTCAGATGCTTAACCAACTGAGCTGCCCAGGTGCCCCTAAAGTGCACCTGTTTTAAACTTACAGTCCAGTGAGTTCTGACCATGTACATACACACTTGTGTAACCACAATCATAATAAATGTATTGAACATTCCTATACCCCAAAAGTACCTTCCTGTTCCTTTGCATTAATTAACCTCTCTGCCCCCCCCCCAAGATCTTTTGATGTCTAGTTCAATACTCTTTTACTGTCCCACACTCTGATTTGACAGGCTTTTCAGCTCTATCCTTTTAGGGAGAGTACTGGCTGGCAGGCAGCCAGCCAGCCTCATCATGTTGAGTTATGAGAATGAATGGGAAGCTGGTGGGTTGGTTACTCCATTGTTAGTTCCTTCCTTCCCTTCTTTTACCAGCTCCAGGCTATAGAAAGATAATATGGGTTCTCCTTGCCAGCAGAGCTCGAAGAACAGGACACCTGCTTACCTGTCTGTACTGGCTTCCCTGTAGTCTGCAAGGGGCAGGCAGGAGGTAATGGACTGGTGAAGGGGACAACCTCTAGAGGAAGCCTTATTCCTGCCATTATCTGCTCGGTCTTCTCTTTGGAAACCAGCCCTCTGCTGCTTAGTTGTAATTCCCTAAGGCCTTAAGCAGTCCAAACCCCATATCTGATGAATGAATCCTGAAGGTGTTGAAGATTCCAGCTCTGAGAAAGGAGCAAACCCTGGATCTCGTCGGGCGGGTTCTGGATAGAGCCATCCCTTTGCACCTGTTAGGTTCTGAGGAGAGACACTTCTCAATATGCTGTTCCCAAGTTCTGGATTTCGGCCACAGTGTCCAGCACATTCCAGAGGGTTAAGATTTCTGGCCAGGTGTCATGTGGCATCCAGCAAAAGAAGGGAGGGAGCCTGATCCTTTTCATAGGTGACTTTGCCTCAAGACCAGCCGGATAGAAGATGGTGCCCTAGCTGAGCCCCTAGAGGGCCACAGGAGATGACCCAGAATGTGGTCTCTGCTTTTCTAGGTGACACTGCTCCCATTTAGCCACTCGGTTTGAGGACAGCCCTGATGCTCTTAGCACTGATCATAATCTCTTTCATTTGTTTTGGGCTATGTGAACTTACAGGGCCCTTTCATGTCCATTAGCTTCTTGTTCTTCTCAATAAGTCTGGTACCTTCTGTTAGGGTAGAAGCCTTCTCTCATCTGACTTAGGACAGCTGCAAGGACAGAACAGACTCAGATTTCTCTTCTGCAAAAGCTCATCTTAAATCTGGGGCCCTGCAGTATTGATTTTCTTCTAGTTATCTTCGCAAATTTCACTGGCTTTACTGAAGGGGGAGAAAAATCACCAGGCTGCATGCCTGAGCTTCAGGTTTCTCCTTAGCTGGCTACCACAGCCAGAGAAAATTCTTTTTTAAAGAATTGAGCCTCAGGCACTGGTTTTGCCTTGTACTCCCTCACGTCTGGCTCTCAACAGCTGGTGGCCATCCCTCGCCCGCATCTTCAGTTTGCTGCCTACCTCAGCTCAGTGAGTCCTTGGTCATTGCCCTCCTCTTTCGCCTTGCGGGGGCCCCTTGCACTGCATGGGCTTAGAAAACAGTGGGCTTCCTGTGTTTTGTCTACCGGCAAAGCTGGTTACCCAAAGACCCATGTTGACAGCTCCACGTGCCTGACTCCAGTGTGCTGTGGGAAGACACAGTGTTGGGAACAAAGGCTTAGTTGAAAGCCCCAAGTGTGGACATTTGTGGTGGTTGCACAGGGTTGGGGGGGGGGGGCGGTGTCAGAGGCCTGCTCGCGTCTGCAGGGAGAGGGCCAATTCCAGTTTTGCAAAGGTTAAGGGCCGTAGCAATGCTGTCTCTTGCATTTCCCATTGGAGTTAGGTTTTTAAAGGTCCGTGAAGGTTTTGTTCCATTTCATCCCCAAGAGAGCTTTCCGTAGCAATGAAAGAAATGCAGGAAGTGGGTAGGATGACAGATGGCCAAAGAAACAAAAGGACTGTATTTTAAAAGAAAACTTTTTGGAGGTGCTCCATGGGCGCTCTTGGTGACCTGGGAAGATCTTGGATTTATCTGACAGTTTCCATCTTCCACTTTGGCTTCATGTGTACCCCCTTTTGGGAACGGGGGAGGGGAGTAACACTCTCCCCCAGGATCTGTGGCTGAGCTCCCGGTCTTCAGGACCAAATGGAGCTGCCACAGCTAGGAAGCAGATTGGCTCAGCTCTCCCCACAGGGCGCTGAGCTGTGTTGTTATTTCCTGTCTCTTCCCCTAGTATTTTCCTCTCTGCAGCTCTGGGCTTCCCTTGCTGCAGGAAGTCAGTCCACAGCTCTACCTGGGCCCAGATGGGCTTCTGTTCCTTTCCTTTTTCCGTACGGAGCTCATCACTTCTCTCCTGGAGGGAAGCGGGGTTTTGTTTTGTCACCCGCCTCCTGGCAGGGCTGCACCCTAGCAAGACAGATGGCTGCCTGGGCTATTTTTAACTGTCTCTAGGGAAGAAGATTCCACAACCTATTTTGGAACCTGTTCTGGTGATTGACAGCTCTCAAATTAGGAATTTCTTGCCGATACCTGACTTAAAATTCAACAGCTGTAACTGAAACTCATTTTTTTTTTTTTTTTATTCCTTTGGAAAGGAGAGAAGTCCTAGAGGTTATCTAGGCTTACCCCTAATGAAGAAAATGCGACCTGCAGATTTTCTGACTCCGAGTTGAAATGGAAAATGGCTCCTCACGCTCTCACTGAGGATCCCATCAGTTTGGGGATCTGCCTTTGAAATCACACATTTGGGTGCCATTCTGTGAGGCTCAATTTAATTTTCTAGGGGAAAAACAAGTGATGCTGGAGTTGGAATTGGAGATGGAGAACACAAGGCATTAATTGCCTTACTCTGTTTTGTTTCTAGGGAGAAAGTTAAATGATGCTTATAGAATTACCTTGCTTCTGTTGGCAGAAAGTAAAAATAAACTCAGCTCTCAATATACAAAGGCTCCCCCAGTTCTTTTCCCTCCTTTCATACCAATCTCTTGTCTTTAAAGAAAAAAAAGGGGGCGGGGATTGGTATTTTTCTCTCCATCAGTGGAATCCTCTACATGTTAAATATCTTTTTAAAGAACATTGTTAGGTGACTGAAACTCTGCTGAAGCCTCCCTTTTCACTTGCTTTCTGAGCTGCAGACTGCACTTGACATGAGGCCCTGTGCAGCCTCCCTTGACAGATTGCATCTTGATGGCATAAAGCTCCGGTGGGAAGCTAATGATGTCGCTTCAGTTTCAGTGCCTGGAATTGTCATGTGGCATAGAAATCCAGCGTTCTATGCAAATAAACAGAAACGTATTAGACTGGTGATCAAGGGGTCTTGGCAAGGGAGCTCACCCCTTGAGACTCCTTGATACTTGGTATTTGTGCCTTTTCTTTCAATAAAGCATCCTGTGAGACATTTTCTCCATGCCATGTTGGAACATCAGTTGTTGAATCAGCCAATGGGCTGTGTCCAGACCTCTGGCCAAAGCTGAGGTGGCACGGGGGGCATCCCTCATCTCTTGGCCCCTGCTTCAGGCTATGAGTAATATGTGTGGCTCATGCTTATAAGAATTAGCATCTTGGTCTCTGGAAATATGGCTAAAATTCAGTGTTCTACCCACACATTTTCTGTATGAGAGGTATTTAATAGGTCTGTTTTATAAAATCCCAGGCCAGCTTTCTCTGTTACCTAGTTAGATTGGCCCAAGGGAACGTAAACTCATTTTGCTATCAACCTAAGAGAAACTGGCATGTATACAGGGAACACCTTCTTAATGTGGAGCAATTGGACCAGTTGTTGATCAGTCAACCCCAAAAGTCAGTTAAAGCAGAGAATCTTAAAAAAAATAAAACAGATACAATCCCTAAGCGTTTTAACTTAAGAATATATAAATGTGTATACATTCCTAAATCTCTTGACATGGGCCAAGGCCTTTTCTTCTAGCGTGAGACCCAAGCAGAGTTCTGTTGACTTTCTTTCAGAAAGTACACCCTTAACTGAGAACAAACTGAGGGTTTATGGGGGGTGGGAGGGAGAGGCGGGTGGGTGCTGCGTAGTGAGGAGGGCACCTGTTGGGATGAGCACTGGGTGTTGTATGGAAACCAATTTGACAATAAATTTCATAATAAAAAAAAGAAAGTACACCCTTAACACATTATCTGTGATTTCCGGTTTCAGTTTCTTTAAGTGAAGTGGGTTCTTAAATACATTTCAGAAATAAAATGCATACTACTTCCAGATTTTGTAAGCTCCACCACCACAGTGTTTTACCATTGTCTTGCCCGCACCTAATTAATTTATCAACAGTTTGTTTTTGGCAACTTGTCTTCATCAAGTCTTTCCAAAGCGTTCAACTTATTTTTCACAGAAACACTTTTTTGTACTCCTATTTAATCAGTTTATGTAATAATTTAATATGTGATTAAAATTGTGAGTATGTCTGTTATGAACAGACTACGGGCCCTGGGGAAGCACCCAGCCCTCACAGTGTAGAGTAGGTGAAGGCATGTCTTATTTACGTGTGCATCTCTAGTGCCTAAAATAATGCCTGGCCCATATAGGTGCTCAGAAATGTTAAAAATATGTGTGTGTGTGAGTGTGTGTGCGTGTGTGTGCGTGTGTGTGCGTGTATAGTGTAGTGCTCTACACATAGTTGGTACCAGACAGCTCTTTCTTACTTTCTTTTTTTTTTTTTTAATTTTTTTAAGTGTTTTTATTTATTTTTGAGACAGAGAGAGACAGAGCATGAGCAGGGGAGGGGCAGAGAGAGAGAGGGAGACACAGAATCCGAAGCAGGCTCCAGGCTCTGAGCTGTCAGCACAAAGCCCCACGCGGGGCTCGAACTCACAGACTGTGAGATCATGACATGAGCTGAAGTTGGACGTTTAACCCACTAAGCCACCCAGGTGCCCCACAGCTCTTTCTTGATAAATAGATCTATGTGCATAACCACTTCACATAATGTATTCAAAATCTAAATAAGAATCTTTAGAATACCTATTGTTTAGGATTTGTTTAAATGTTCACTTATTTTTGAGAGAAAGAGAGAGAGAGCATGCAGAGCAGGGGAGGGGCAGAGGTGGGGTGGGGGCGGGTCGGGACACAGATTCCGAAGCAGGCTCCAGGCTCTGAGCTGTCGGCACAGAGCCCGACACAGGGCTCGAACTCACCAGCCATGAGATCATGACCTGAATTGAAGTTGGATGCCTAACCGACTGAGCCACCCAGGTGCCCCTATTGTTTAGGATTTTTTGTCATACCTGTTTTTTCTGTTTGTGCAAGAAACTGAGAATTGACCATGGAACGTTTATACTTGGTTAGAATAACATGCCTTTTAGGAAGATTTCTTTTCTTTTCTTTTCTTTTCTTTTCTTTTCTTTTCTTTTCTTTTCTTTTCTTTTCTTTTCTTTCTTTTCCTTTCCTTTCCTTTCCTTTCCTTTCCTTTCCTTTCCTTTCCTTTCCTTTCCTTTCCTTTCCTTCTTCCCTTTCCCTTTCTTTTTCTCTTTTCTTTTTTAAAGGAAGATACTTTCTTAATGATAACTATACCTCATTTTTAGAAGTGTAAAAATAACCTCAATAATAACTAACTTACTGAGTACTACTATGTGTTAGGCACTGTGCTAAGTGTGTGTTTCTCAGTTAATCTCCACCACCCTGGAAGAAGACCCAACAAAGCATGTTGTGTTATCATTCCTACTCACAGATGAGGACTGTTTGGGGGCCGGTGAGGATGTGGGAGAAGGCCTAATCTTTGAAGAGTTGAGTAATGAGTACAGTTTGTTTTCAGAGTGCTGCTTCTTATTTTAGGGATTGTGGGTCTCTCTAGGCAGGGTAAAAGGAGCCCTTGAATCTAAAGAGGCTGCCTGGAGGGAGAAACTGATCCTACTTTTTGGCTTTCTGGGAACCAGAGTTGCTCAGAGTGTTCGAATAGCTTCTGGCAGGTGATGAGGTAAAGCCAAAGTGGCAGTGAAAACGGGCTACTGCAGGGCATTAGATCTCGCCTGTCACTTTCCTCCTGGGTCCCTCACTTGTTGGAGGGCCCTTCTGAACTCTCTTGTTCTAGTAGTCTGGATGTGTGTGAACAAGCTGCTTGCAGGTGCCAATACAAACAGCAGTGTGGGTCCCCAGGGCCTGGGCTGGGAGCTGGGTAGAGGGTGGAGGGGCTCCGTTTTGGAGCAGTGATGACGGAAGTAATTTTCCGAGCTGTTGGCATGAGATTGGTTCTGAGCTGAAGTTAAGAGAGAGTTGTGGTCTTTTGTCTTTCCACACTTTTGGGATCCAGCAGATACCACAGACTTTGTCTTCACGAATTCACTCACAGACAGAAATGAATCTAAAAAAGAAAAAACAAATGTTAGTCTGTGGGTCTCTTGGTCACGAGGGCGGGGAACAACAGCAACAGCAACAAACAAAGAAACACACATGAGCTGGCGAACGGAGTTTCTCTACAGGGCTAGGTCTGCATGCCAGACTCGTCCCTTTTTGTAGGTTGGAAGAAGAGAGCATTCACAAGTCACCTTCTCTAATCCCCCTTCTCAAAAGAAAAGCAGTAACTAATTTTGTGGTTAGCTTTAAATTAACATCGCACTCTAGCCTAGAAGTTAAATGAAAGAATTCTTGACGTACTTTTCAGCCAAAGGGATTTTCTGCTGCTGTGTGGCCGTTTTTTTCTACTTGTCTGCAGCAGTTATAATTTTTGACAGATGTCTTGACAAGTGTGTAGATTTTGATTGAAGAGGGTGATTTTATTTAATAGCAAGACTGATTTCCCGTTAGAATGACTTCTCTGGATCCTTCTTGGATTACTTTGTGTTCTTTGAAAAGAAAGACATTGACTGGTCTTGGCAGTCTTTGGGTTTTATCCTGGCCTGGATAAAGTTGGCTACCTCAGGAATTCTAGAGTAGGGAGAGAATTTTGCAGTGGTGTGGGTCATGTCCATGGGAATGTGCTGTGTCCATCATGGTGGAAGCCTCCTCCACTTTGGCCTTAAACTCATAGAGCTGGCTCCCTGAAATGCCAGCGTCCTAGCCATGCACACAGGCAGCAATTGTCCACGTCTGGGCCTTATCTGGACATCATTCTTCAGTTTCATATTTGATCAGAGTGAAGTCATACAGCCCTCACAAAACCATTGGCCTTAGCAGCTCCCCCAAAACACAATCCTCACAAGAGCCTTGGAAGGTGTATATTGATATTATTAACCTCATTTTATGGAGGGGAACCTGAGGCCCAGAGAAATTAAGTCATATGCCTGAGGTCACATAGATCGAAGAACTGAGACTCAGGATTCCAAAGTCTGACTTAAAGTCTATACTTTCTTTCCCCACAGGGCTTTTGAACTTGACTTCCACCCTCTGCCATTTATGTTGCCCTTTGCACTCCTTGGAAGTAATGGACTGAAATGGGTTTAAGAGAGAAAAAGAGAAACCTAACCATGAGCGTTCAGTTAGGTGCTTGTGGAGGATCCTCGCTGTCAAACGGGAGCAGACAGCCCTGTCATTTTCATTTATGCTGACAGACTTCCTCCTCCTGTGCTGGTGGCCAGTGGATAGGAATAGGGATGCTGTGCAGGGGAGAAGCAGCTAAATGTGGCTTCCTGTGATTTACATAATAAAATAAGAATCTCCCCAATGGCCTTTTCCTGTCTGCTGGTGGCTGTGTTGGAGTGGGCCACCCTGGGGACAGGCCTCACTTAAGGGCCTGACTGGGTCATCAGGCCTACAAAGGGTCTTGGGATCAAATGTGCAGTTAAATTGATGAGACCATTTCATTAGGATAAAGACTCCCCCTACTTCCAAAGCAGCATGGGGCTCAGGCCAGTCTCTCTCCTTTAGATTTCAATCTAAGATTTCATATCAGGAAGAGATCTATGCTGCCCTTTCCCACAGCTTTGATTATGTGACAAGAGGCAAACATTTCTTCAGCCAACGTCAAAATACTCAACTTTGAAAGAATTTTTTTGAGTCTAGTTTTCTTCCTGCTGTTTCTTTTAGAAATGATTGCTCTATGAGTTTAATAGGTGATGCAAGTGACATTTTTTTAAGTCTGGGAGGGGTTTTGCAGATGTGTGTGTGTGTGTGTGTGTGTGTGTGTGTTTTATACCTCCTTCAACAGTGACTGCCTGGCAGCCGGCCTAATCTCTCCCCTGCTCTGGATCCTTTAATTCAACATTTAATTACCTATTTTGGTGCCCACATGAGGTTTTTGTTTTTTTTTTTTTTGGCTTTTTCTGAACTCATAAAATGCACCCCAACCCCAGAGGGAATAATACCACTTCCCCTGCACCTTCAGTGGACACTCCTTTTCCAAAAGACAAAACGGGAGAGCGGTTTGTGTTTGTCCTCTTTGCTTTAGTTCACGAAACACCTTTCATTTCTTTTGCTCTTAATGATCTTATACTTGTAAAGCAAGGAAAATCCATTGAAATCAAAAGATGTTAAACTGAGAGTGAAAAAGATGTTGCTATACTCCCAGCTAGGGGCTGACTTTAGTCTGTAATTTCAGACTTATCTTGATTATAAAGAGTAGTGCCCTCCCCCCCCCTTTTTTTTTTCTGCTTTTCTTTCTAGTTCTATAGTCAGAAGTCTGCTATTCTCTTTCTAGTGCTATAATTAGCAGTCTGGTCTAAAATATAGGAACCTTAGAGTCCGTAACAGAAACACTGCGTGCTCACTTGTCTTACAGAGCTCACTTGGCCTCTAAGGGTCATTTAGTCATTCAACAAATACCACTGAGCACTGACTTATATACATAAACCCTGCTGATGCTGGAGATTCAAAGACAAAGAGAACATGGCACCTGCCCCCGAGTGTTGCATTGTCTGGTTGGTGAGGCCCACATACAAACAACCGGGCCTAGTCAGTGTAAGAATTGTAATCAAGCTTGTCCGTAGAGTAGCAGTTTCCATGCTATGTTGTATTTGCCCATTCACTTGCTTGTTCCTCTGTGAGCTCTTAGGGGCTAGGAATGGATATGGATATGCATATAGATATGGCATGAGTGAGTAAAAGGATGTTTTTTTTGTTTTTTTTTAAATTTTTTTTTTAACGTTTTTATTTATTTTTGAGACAGAGAGAGACAGAGCATGAATGGGGGAGGGGCAGAGAGAGAGGGAAACACAGAATCTGAAACAGGCTCCAGGCTCTGAGCCATCAGCCCAGAGCCCGACGCAGGGCTCGAACTCACAGACTGTGAGATCATGACCTGAGCTGAAGTCGGATGCTTAACCGACTGAGCCACCCCAGCGCCCCAAAGGATGTTTATTAACAATGCCAAGCCTGTCTTACAAGGTGCTCCATAGGTGTTAACCTTCCTGCAAAGTGTTTTTGTTACTAAGGACTAATAGGAAGTGGTCTTGGGGTGGAGCCACCCAGGAAATGATGGATTTTTCCTTCTTTCTTTAGCAAAATGTCTGATTTGTTTTTTAAGGATCCTATTAGGTTAAATCTAATGAAATTGTCATTTTGTAGGTTATTTCACATGGTTCAGACCATGTGAATAATAAAGAGACCATTTTTATGGTCTTCTGGTCTTTACGTTTAGGACATGCATGGAGGTGAGGTTCTGGACAGGTACTGGGTATCCTAAACATTATCTCTAGCGGGTTAGTATTTCTGAACTTTTGGAGCTCCAGAGAGGAAGGCTGTGCACCAACTATTCCTGCGACACTTAGCTGTGGAGTAGAATTCTTCCTGACAGTGCCTTTTTGTAGCCTGGACAGGGAATAAAACTTTTTCTCTGTGCTTATTTAAAAATATTTTCATTTACCTTGGAGAATGTACAAGAACAGGGTTTCATGCATATATAAGAGGAAACAGCAAGTGAAGAGGATGAGTGAGTACAGAGCAGCAGCGTGTTCTTCTTAACTGGAGCTCTAACAGAGAAGGACAAGACACAGGGTGCTTCTGGATGTGGACTCCAGCTGCCCCAGGCCAGAGCCAAGAGGCTTCAAGTGATAGGGAAACTTGTGACAGCTGCCGGTGTCCTCTAGACCTTTGTCTTGAGTTAGAACATTTTACACTCTCTGTGTTTCAGGCTGAGATGGAGGAGGGGTGGCTCTCTTTTTCAAGGGGATGTGGAGGGGCACCTGGGTGGCTCAGTTGGTTAAGCGTCTGACTCTTGATTTCAGCTCAGGTCATGATCTCATTGTTCGTGAGTTTCAGCCCCATCTCAGGCTCTGCACTGACAGCGCGGAACCTGTTGGGGATTCTCTCTCTTTCCATCTCTCTCTGCCCCTCCCCTGCTGTTGCTCTCTGGCTCTCTCTGAATAAACTTAAAAAAAAGTGGGGGGTGGATATGGAGAGAGAGAGTAGACCAAGCCTGGAGAATCGGACTTCCCACCTGTTCTGCTTCTTCTGCAGCGATGATCTAGATGTCCGTGGTAGATGGAACAGCTGCTCGTTCTGGGTGATTTAGTTCCTGAGAAAGAGAGGGGTGCCTTGGCGAACTGGACTAAACCTTCTTCAGCAGTTCAAGAATTCTTTGATTTGTTGCTCAGTCTTTCATGGTGGGGTTGAACCTGATTTGCTTTTGAAAGTGAAAAACTAGGAATAGAAATGCTCGACTTCTGTTATAGCCACGGTGGAGTGCCGGCCACTTTCTAGTTGCTCGGTGGCTACTGATTGATTTGAATATATCAGTGTCTAGAATTTGGACCAATTGCCCAGCTGCCCTGTCTGATCATGTGATTGATAGAGAGGAATGTTTCCAGGTAGGATTTTCCCACAGGATTGGGATGGTGATGGTATTAGCCAGGCTATGTGTTGTCACCATCACTATCATGGAATGATCTTTATTATGCAGTTACTGAGACTGGGTATAATAAGGTGATATACATATACATCCAGTCCCCATCATATATGCTTATTGTGTAACACTGACAACAGCTATAAGTCAACATTTACAAATGACATGTCTTTACTTATTTATTTTTCAGTAAGTTTCACTTTTTTTCAAATACATTTTATTTTTATTTATATATTTTTAAGTAAGTTCTACACCCAACCTGAGGGTTGAACTCATGACCCAGATCAAGACTCACATGTTCTTCTGACAGAGCCAGCCAGGTGCCCCATAGGGCATGTCCTTAATTAGAGTCCGATAGGAGATGAGATTTCTTCAAGGAGGGCCTGAGATTGTGGCATTACCTCCAAGCAGACTGTCTGAAAGGGATGGGGTCTGTGCATAAACCAAAGTACTTCCTCATTTCTCTAAATGGGAGAAAAAAAAAATCGCATTTCCTTTCTTTCTTTCTTACTCAGAACACCAAGTCCCTTCAGCCAACCCCAAAAGACATTGCAACCAGGGCACTCCTGTTAGAAGTCAGAATTTTTCTTCCTAGAGAGTGATGCATAGGAACCTCACATTCTCCTTGCGCCCCTCTCCTGATTTGATTAAGATTTGAGTGAAATGAATGCAGGGGAAGTGTGGATAGCAGACAACTGTGAACCTGGTTAACAGCACATTCCCGTTCATGGTTACTATGTGCTTTGACTACGTGAGGTCCCCGTATTTTCCAGCTGTCATGCTATGTCATTGCTGCCGCAGTCTCCTTCACAAGACAAATGCCATTTAGCTATCTTGATCTGATGGGGAGGCGGGAGGGAGAGAACAATTATTGTCAGCTTCTCCATGGAAGTGGTAACCGTGTCAGAGCCAGGCCCTGGAGACCTGGCTTGGAAAAGCACACGAGTTACTGCCAATAGCCCCTGTAGATCCATAGACCCTCCCTCTCAGTGCTGAGTTTAATGAGTCGTATAGACTTCAGGTAAAATCATTTTCCAGGGATCGTGAGAACCTGCCCAGTTTGGTTTGGACTATGTCGCATTTACTTTTTCTGGCTTATATTTGCTACTGAATTTTTGTGTGTGACTTTTCCCCCCAGCTGCTGTCAATGATTTCAGTGACACCAAAGATTCCAATGAAGATAATTTTCTGCAAAAGCCATGGAAGCAAGAGGGCTAGAGAATTAATCTTGCCCTTGAGCTGACAAATTGTGATCAGTTCTGGATATGTTCTGGGACATTTGAAGTTTGACGGAAGTATGTAGCAGGGAGGGTGGGCAGGAAAATGGCCCCACAGAATAAAATCTTCATACAGATGCGATCCCAAAGAACTTTTTTGGTTTAGTGATGGCAAGGTGCTGGGTCATTTTCTGTGTAGATCCGGAGTATGTGAAGCCATCCGAGCGAAGGGGTGTCGGGACAGGAGAAATGATGAGTCTTTATTGGAGGCTGAAGGTCTCCTGATCTTCAGTCAGGGTTCCTCTGCATTGGAATTTGTGTAGCTAATTGGAATTATGGTCTGGTTTCTGTTCCGAAAGACATGGCTCTTGGCCTTGGACTACTACTTAATACTCATTGCTCACCAAACTGGTGACATCAGTAATAAGGCATGAGATGTAATATTTAGAGTATGTTTTTGGATTATAGGCTCCTTGGGTTCTTAAGTTAGCAGAGAGAACCCAAGAGAGGCAGTCTGGAGTAAACACAAACAAACAAAACCCCAAACCATAAGCTGTGGTCTCCAGAGAGCCCTGTGCTCAGGTCCTGGCTGTGTTTCTGTTATTAGCAACACGCTTAGCCGTGTATACATCTGTCCCTCTAAGCTTCCCACTCCTCCATTTGTAAAATGAACTTGACATTCCTTACTCAGGGGTTGACAAGGAGCCAAGTGAGGTATCTGAGGATGGATCCTGGGACCAAACTAGGGCTCTCTACATTACAATATATTTATAAGTTGTAGGACTCTGTTAAAAACACACCCTGCCAGTTTCCCCTTCTTGGTCTCCCATTCACAGGGGGCTTGCTGGCCTTGTGCTTTAAATAGTCCTCACATGGTGACTTGGATAGTAGATGCACACAGCCCTTGTGAGTCCATTTGCCCTGTGTTTGGAAGCTCTATTCTTAGACCCCAATCACCGGAATAGAAAGCCTGTGACCTGACATCCCACTGGAGCCATGTGTGCTCCAGCAATGGATTTTTTGAGAAGCAAGGACAAAGGACTGGATCTGCTCCTGTCATTGAGTAGGCCAGGTCTGGGACGGTCCATGAAAAGCCAGTCTCCTCCTAATTGGAGTTTATGAGCCTGGCTTACCTGGGACATCCCACATTGTGATCCTAATGGAAGTTTAGCCTGTTTACTCGGCTCCAGTCGAGAGGTTATAGGAGAATAAAGGCAGATAAGATATTTATGGGTGAACCCTTTCCTGTTTCATTTTTCTCTGGGTCTGTGATTAAAGGATTGACGACCCTTGTTATTTACTGAGCAGAGCACCAGGAGGGGGAAGGGCTTTAGCACTTACTTGGCTCCTTTTGTGAGCCCAGGGCTGTGCCAGGGACATTTCACATGCTCCTTCATTTAATCTCAGTAATGTTAGCCCCATAATACAGAGGGAGTAATTGAGGGTCAGGACTTGCCTGGGGGTTCATGGTCATGGGTCTTTACTACTTCATACCTTGCACCCCATCTCCTAATAGGCAGCAGTGTGGTCATGTCAGGGAGATACTGGGGATTTCAAAGCATCACTGAATGTTTATTAAATGTCTGAATGTAGCTATTATGTGTGTGAGATTGGTTCACACATAGGGCTCCTGACATTATCTGCAAAGAGACTTGGCATTTTATGCAATATTTTGGTCGCCCAACTCCAGAGGCATGCTGCTGGGAGGCAACGTACTGCATAGGGCTGTTTCTAACAGCGGTCTGACCCCTTAATTATCTTACTAAAGACATTGTCTTCTGTTCGTGGAGTGTCTTTCTCCAGGAAACCCCTGGAGCTTCCAGAGACATGAGCTCAGCTTCATAATATCCCTGTTAAGACAGGAGGGGGCTGAAATCATTTGCTGTCCTCTACAGTGAGTGGGAGACTCAGGCACAGATGGGAGACAGAGGCACAGAATTTAAATAATTAGGCTGAGGTCACATCAAATGATTTCCAACTCAGCTGACAAATCCGTCCAGGACTTGGTCTTCCAAATGTCGCAGCTTCCTTTATAATGTAATTTGGTCTCAACCATTTTTATGTGTCTTATCTTTTTTCCTTTCCTCCCACCCCCCAGTTTGGTAAATAAGATGTTTTTCACACCTACTGCCTGATTAATGTTGGGTTTTAATTTAACTTTTCAAGATGATCAATGACTTAATCGAGAAATCTGCTGCCAGAATGTGGTTTATAAAACACCTTTGTCATTATTTCTTCCTGATGCTGAATTTTCTGCTCCTTTATTTTGCACACTGTCAGTCCCTGGGGGTTAAGAACCTTGGGACTTTCAAGGTCTCTCACCTTGACAGAGAAGCTTCTATAGTTGGGAACTGTCACCTTTTGCAGCACAGTGCTATCAGGGGGGGAAAAATGTAGAAATTCCTGAACTCAGCCTCACAGAGGAAGAGGAGCATAGTCGAGGGTAGCACAGTTGCTTGTCCTATGGGGATGGTACAGATTTGGCTTGTGTCTGCTTTGCCTGTTGTAATAATATTATTGTTCATAATTACACCTTTCTTGTTACACTCATGACTCAGTATTCATAAAAACATGAGATTACTCATGAAACATTTCTTCTGGTGTTTTAGATGGGAGTTGTTGAGGTGGTGTGAAATTTGGTGAATACACATGGCCCCTTAGGGAAATGGCCAAGTTGTTCGGATGCTCGGCCATATTATGTGAAGTTTTTGGTTGGCTTTACGGCTCCCGTGAAGTGAGTTATCAAGGAGAGCTTTTTACAGAAAAGATCCACCCAGGAGAAAGGGATCCATTGTTAGTAAAATCTGTCTAGTACGAAATGCTTCTTGTCTGCTCATGACCAACGAAGCTGCAGGTCTTTTGGCCACATCATATATTTAATTCCACATTCATTCACTCAACACTTTCTGCATAACCATTATGTGTTGGGTAGTGTATCAGACAATAGATGCCAGTCGTGAACAAACCCTGAAATCTTAGGATCTCACAGTGGATGTCAGAATTTAGTGTCATTTGACTTCATTAGATTCCAAGATTTTCCAAGATCCTGTCCCCCAGGGTCCAGTTGACCCTATTTCAGAGTATGTCCCAGACTCTGACTGTCCTTCATCACCCCCCACAGCTGCTACCCTGGGCCTGTCTGCCATCATCTCTTACCAGGATGATCTCAGCAACCTCCTGTCTGGTCTCTTGCATTCACTCTTGCCTTCTTTGGAGTGTTCTCAACACAATAGCTAGAGCTGTCTTTTTCAAATGGAACTGAGATCATGTTACTCCTCTGTTCAAACCCACCAGTGGTTTTCCATTCTCTAAGTGATCAGGCCCTCCTGCCTATCTGACCTTACCTTCTAGTACTCCCCACTTCTGACTGGATTAGAAGGAATCTGGGAGACCATTAGGCCCACTTCTCTCTTACTGATGCGAGAATAAGAGTCTAGAGGAAATGGGGGAGTTATCCAGAAGCATAAAGCTGGTTAGGGGTCAATCTGAAATTACGCTTTTGACATCTGGTTCCATTATCTTTACTACATCTAGTCTCGTCTGGCTGAGAGAGTTCACAGGCTTTCAGATTTGACGGTTTCTCTCCAGACCACAAAAAGGAGCTGAGCTTTTGTCTGGATATTCTGGGTTATGTTAGATGGATGGTGACCCTGGAATATGTGGAAAATTCCAAAGATTGACCAGTGTGAATGGGAACTACCCCAGATGTGCCAGGAACACCCCAGGCACGCTCACTCTTCCATTGGCAGGAGAGTGTAGGGTGGAAAGGAAACCAACATCAAGATCCTTTGCCGCTCTGGTTGTTTTATTACATGTCGCAGCCAGAACGTGTCTTCCATTTAAATTCAGAGTTTTTGATGAATGGCCAGACCAGCTGCAAGCCCTTTAGGCCTTGATCTCGCCAACTGTTCATTTTCTTGATGGACTTCCTTATTTCGGGCGCTTGTGTCTAGCTAGTCTATTGTGGACTTGTCAGAGGGGTGTAGAGCCCTCTCTTTGGGACAGTCAGTTCCCCCGTGCAGCATGTGTCCTGAAGCTGGCCTGCCTCCATCCCCTTTTTAAGTGCGTGTGGTCTTTTGTTAAGTAGGGGGAAGTGAGAGAGGACTCTTAAAAAGAGAGAAACTCCTCCAGCATTTGCTAGAACATGTTTGTGAACTGACAGGGCTATAATTGGGATGGCAGAGAAAAGACTTACATTTATTAATTTCTTGCCATCTGTTTTGTGATACAAGGTGCCCCGATTTGAGTTTAGGAGGCACTTTGATCATACATGAAGCGTGTGTCATATTTAATTCTCCTCTGCGTGGCCTCTTTGACAGTACAAGTCATGCAAAAAGCCCATGTTTTTTGCTACATCTAAGTTTTGCTCAAACAAAGGCTCTAGACTTTCTTAATTTACTTCAGCATATTTCCAGTTTCAATATGAATTGTACTCTGGGGATGCTGATTTCTGGACAGCCATTTTGGGGTCAAAGGAAGGTAAGTATCCTGGGTATAGTAGCCACACTACCTGGAGAGTTCCATTTCGGTTTGGTTACAAAATTTGTTTTAGCTTAGTTTTCTTACATTCAGTGGGCAAAATGATAAAGGCCAGAAAGGTTAGGGTTGTGCCCTAAGACACCCAGCAAAACAAAAAAACTTAGAATTGGTTACCAGAAGTTACTTTATTTGTAGATTTTATTTATTTATTTATTTATTTATTTTTTTTGCAGGCGGGGCTGATAGGGCTTCTGAGCACCATTGAATTCTCCCCTTTACATCTTCAGATTTTGTAAGGGTACCTGTTAGCCCTCTGGGGTTTGCGTGATTCTTAGATCCAACTCACAGTTACTCATGGGAGCCTGTGATGTACACAAAGTGGACTGGACCTCAAGTAGTTGAATTCACACAACTAGGGAGGCGAGAGAGGCTCTACTCTTGGTTAGGTACATTTTCTTACCACAGAGCTAGAGGAGTCCTCTCAAGGTCGGAGAACTCAGCCTGAAGTTTTGGGTTGTTGGGAATTACACTGGATTCTGACGTGGGTATCTGACTTGGGTCATCAGATACAGAATGCTCGGATCCTTAGAGGCAGAGGCAGGGGTGGGCAGGGGGTGGGGGGGGGGGTGTCAGTAACCGGGAAGTGGAATTCTCACCAGTTCTTGTTTTCTATGTTAAAAGTTACACTTGGGGATTTGAGCCTGCTTCTTTTTCTTTTTTTTCCAGCAACAGTTTTCAATTACCTGTTCATTTAGACAAAAGCAAAAGGATATTAAGCCAGCCTTGGAAATAAATGTGAACCCACATATTCTTTTCCCAGCTTTTTCTTTTTCTTGCTATCTTGGTAGGAAGTTAATTGTATTTCCTCTCTCAACCTTTCCCCTGCCTCCCTGTTTCTTTGGCAGACATTACTTGTCTTGAAAGAGCAGATGAAGAGCTGTTTTTAGGACTCTTTGTAAGGGTACACAGTACAGATGACAGCCTCAGTGATGGTAACCAGAGCCGGGGAGCTGAAGTCAACCTTAGCAAAGCACTGATTCTTGGTGGCAGCAATACAGGTGACCACAAAGTGTTAAACACATCTGGAAAGGGATTCTGACATCATCCCCGGCATCTGTGGGGAATACACACAGCCCGTAGACCCATTCCTGTTTGACCCTATAAGGATTCTTTAAAGAGTAATGCCCCGAGTGGTTTTCTGGCCAGCTCACCGGCTCGTTTATCTTTGAGGGGATGGAAGGAGACAACCTGCCTGTGGAGTTCCAGGGCCCCAGAGGTGAATGGATTCTGCATTTGAAAGTGCTGAAGCTAAGAGACTGGATCTTAGGGGACCCCAAGGGATCTGCTTTTCCTCTGCTCATTGTCCCTACAAAACTTTCCTGGCAGCCGGCCTCGCTGTTTAGATGGGCCGTTCTCTGCTGCTTAAGTTGTTTGGCAGTGGTGTGTCAGGATGCGGGTTTTCTGAATGCTTTCCCAGCTGGCTGCTTGAGCGGTGGTTAGGGCGGGGCATTCCGAGCTGCCGAGGCTGGCTCCTGTCTGGATGCTCACAGGGGGACTGGTGGGGAGAACGCCGTGGTCTTCATTCTGCTGCCCTTGGTGGTGCTGGGGGTGCTCTTGAAATGCAGGTAAGGGTGAGTCCGGGGAGTGAAGAGGTCTATTTTTGATGCTTTTGGTAAAGTAATCCAATTTGACTTTTATCCTTGTTCTTGGCACTCTTTTGGGCTAGCCATTGCCACCTTCTTCGTGCCTTAAATTTCCTCAGCTCTTCTTGGTTAAACCTGTATAAGGCTTCCATTTTCAAGACTTTTCATTTCCTAAGCCAATTAGGGCTGAAAAGTAAGATCCTTAAGCAGCCTTAGATCCACCATCGGGTAAACCATGCTACCAACCAATCTGGGATCTGGGGTTCCAGGTCAAGTGTTGCACACTGTGATGCCACTGTGACTTGGCCTCTCTGTATATCCTTCCAGTTGGCTCAACACATCGGGGCTAAAATTGCCCCTTATATCCTAGTCTGTCTTATAGGCAGAGGTCTTGCCTAAACACTAAGCTGCTTGGCTCAAGTTCTCTATTGCCCTTGTTTTGGTCATGGTGGTGTTGTTACACATGCGCAAAAGAAATCATCAACCTCCCTTTACCCAACACTCAGATAAAGCAGATAATATTGCCAAATTTGTTTTCCATACAGGGTTTTCCATACCCCCTGAACATTTAGTGTTATGCAGGAAAGGCTGGATAAATACTTAATTCCCAATATTTTTTTTTTCTGAATATCATTACAAAGTCATAGATTTGTTATGTATTTGATGTGGTTCAACCCATTGCAGTCATTATTTATTAACTGTTTTGGACGCTCAATTTCTCTCCTCTTAGGTCAGTAGGCATCCCTTCAAGCTGACTCCCATGTTTTTTTGACATGATCCTATTTAACTTTGATAACTTTCTTGCTTTCTGGCCCAACAGAATGTTCCAGGCTCTATATTCTGCAGCAGATGTGGAAACAGCCATTTCTTTGGTCGTCTTGATTCTTTTTAGTAGATAATGCAGTCTGGGCTCTAAGATAGAATTACTTTTGTCAACCACCCCACCCCCCCTTCCGCCACCGGCCACAGCCTGCCCCTCTGCCCAGGCCTACAGCCTGCTCTCCTGCTCCTAGTCAGTGTGAAACTCTTGCTGGGAATTAATAGATCAACCATCAACCACTGTGGAGTTCTGCCTCACTCTGGTAAAGATTCTGAGGATCTTGTGCCCTACCCCTTGTTTTGACATGTTTACTTCAATTCCCCCTGAATTTTGCTAGCCCTGTGTATGCTGTGTCTTAGACTGCCAAGCTTTCCTCCCTGGGGCCAGATCCCCTGACTAGAATAGTAGCCTTGGCCCATGACTAATACCCTGTATGCAAGGTTCTGTCTGGGCTCAGCCTAACTTCTGCCCTTTGGGCCCTGTGTTCCACCAGTTCCTAACGTTCCATTTTTCTGAAACTTTCCTTCTCCTCATCGAAATCTTATCTGATCTTTAAAGATACACGCTGAAGAATGAGCCCAGGAGTTTCTGTTTCAGGTTGAGAACCTATAGGTCTGTCTCATCAGGTTAGTACCAACCCGGCTAGGATTGGGCAGGGTGGGGTGGGAGGGGGTTATTGTGCTGTTGTCACAGCACGTAGCTGGCTGGCTTAGTCTCAGCCTTTTCTTGCCTCTTGTAGTCCATGGGTTTCAGCATCTTCAGAGCGGTGTTTCATAGGTTACCCTCTTGATTTCCTGCCAGGGGGTAGGGTACTCTGGCTCTGTACCATTGACAGAGGGCTTTAAGGATAGGTCATGGGCTGCCATTTCATTGAATGGAACAACATGAGAAGATGGCCTTGTGAACAGACTTGGCAGCAGGGCTCATCTGAATGGTTGGCCCTTGGCTGCCACATTGGCACATCCTTGACCAGAATTTTGAATGGTCCCAAATGTGACAAATTGGTGGTACTTCAGAGGCAAGTCAGTTAGTCACCCTCAAGGTCAACTGTGTAACTGTCTTGTGTGCAGTTTTGTGGATCCCTGGAGGTTTTGTGTATAAGGTTTAATCATTTAATTATTTTAGTTTAGCCTGCTTGGCTTCTTTACATGGAGATTATAAACGTGGAAGAGAAGTAGAACCAGGAGCCTCGTTCCCTCCATTCCCTACTTGGGTTTTGTGATTGGATCTATCTGTAGGTGAGTCGTGAAGAGTTAGGATCAGAGTGAAGTCATCCCAGATCTGGCTTTGCTCTGTGCTTCCTCCAGTCTGTCAGCCAGATTTACTTTGGATACAGAGCGATCACTCAGGACCGCACTAACTTGCACTTCATTATATCAAATGGTGGACCCAGTAATTTATAGCCTATCATTTTTGGAGTCTGGAGATAGCCTAGCATAAGCTCTGCTGAAACAGATTCTATTAGATTAGAAGAGAACCTAGCCGGCTGCATCCAAGATGCTAAGTAAGGAGGCCATGCAGAGGGAACGGGATGACCCTCAAGCTCAATCCACTACCTGAGAAAGAGAGTAATAACATTCTGGGTTGGCCTCTTTTCATTTCCCTTTGATTTTGAGTAATAAATTCGCTCCCTTTGTCCCAGCTGAATGATTTGGGAGTCTGCATTCCCTAGAAAGACTCTATTCTTACACCCATCAGACTGAATTAGGTGCAAACTCCTTGGCCTTAATGAATGTTGAAGGATTTCAAAGGACTAATGGAAATTTTTCTAGAAGTAACAATTTCCATTCTATTGGTAAGGCAGTTCTGCAGATATTACCTGAATGCCTTGGGTTATTTTAGATGGCAAAACAGCTAGCACAGAGTATTTTTTTGCTAATAGATGACAGAGACAATGTGGACATTTGGAATTCATGGAGAATCCCTAAGTTGCATCTTAGCCTGAGTTATGTCTTTTTTCCTAACCACTCACCAGAGCTGCTCACAGAAAAGGGCATCGAGAGATTTGCTTGACTTCCCTCCCTCCCACTTCCCACTTCTTTTAGAGAGTGGTGAGTGGCTGCTTGCTTGGGTAGAATTGGGGCAAAATCTAAAGCCAGATTCAGAATTATAAGCATAGCCCCTGCTCAGGTTGCTTACAAAGAAAAGAAAGAAAAGCCAAATTTTGCTTCATTGGCTTTAAATTTGGTATTTATTGAGTTATCAATTCTAATTTAGCATTGGGCTAGTTGCTGTACCTCTGTTAATTACTTTCATCCAACATTTATGGAGCACCTACAATGTTTCTGACGTTATGCAGGGCACCTGAGGTCAAAAGATGAACAACGGGGCGCCTGGGTGGCGCAGTCGGTTAAGCGTCCGACTTCAGCCAGGTCACAATCTCGCGGTCCGTGAGTTCGAGCCCCGCGTCGGGCTCTGGGCTGATGGCTCAGAGCCTGGAGCCTGTTTCCGATTCTGTGTCTCCCTCTCTCTCTGCCCCTCCCCCGTTCATGCTATGTCTCTCTCTGTCCCAAAAAAAATAAATAAAAAAAAAACGTTGAAAAAAAAAAAAGATGAACAAGACGTCCTTGCTGTCTAGAGCCCACGGTCTAATGGGAGAGCATCAGAAGATGTGATAAGAGCTAGAGTAGCCTTGCCACATAATTTGCATTTGTACCCTAAAACCGGTGGGAAGCCATGGATTATTGTAAGCAAAGGGGGTGACATGGTCCAATTTGAATTTTAGAATGATTGCTAGTGGCAGGGAGGACATCAGTGACTTAGAGGCCGTAGCAGGTCAGACAGGTTTAGTGAGCTCCTGCTTAGTGCCAGGTACAGTTCTAGGTGCTGGGAACACAGGGGTGAACAAGTCAGGCCGTTTCTGCCCTCAGGGAGGTTACATTCTCGGGGTCATGGGAGGTTGGGTAGACAGACAATATACATGTAACAAATGATGTTTTTCAGATGGTGACAAGTAGTCTCAAGAAAATAAGTAGAGCCATGGGAGTTAGAATGGGCACTGGGTGGGTGCTGACCTCTTGGGGTAGTTTTAGTGTGGGTCTTTGTGAGCAAATGCTGTTCATATGGAGGCAACTCTGGGAAGATTTGGGGAAGAGTGGTCCCAACGGGAGAACAGCAAGCTCAGGGACCCTGAGATGGGGACATACTTGGCACATTTGAGTGCCACAGAGGTCAGGGCGGCTGGAGGATAGAGGGCAAGTGGTATTGAGCTGAGGTTGGAGGGCCTGTGGGCCATGGAAGGAATTCGGATTAATTCCAAAAGAGTGAGAAGCACTGTAACTAATTAAATCAGGGGTTGGCAAACTATGGCCCATGGGTCAAATCTGGCCTGCTGCCTGTTTTTGTAAATAAAGCATATTGGAACACAATCACGCCCATTGGTTTACGTATTGCCTGTGGCTTTTTTTCCATTAGAAGAGCAGAGTTAAGTGGTTGTGACAGAGAACATATGGCCCAGAAGCCTTAAATATTTACTTGCCGGCCCTTTACAGAAAAAGTTTGCTGACCTCTGAATTAAATGATCTATTTAATTTTCAAGAAGACACTCTGGGTGCTATACAGAGAAGGGTAGGAGACAAGAGTATATCTGAATAGTCCAGATAAGAACCAGATGCTCAACACCAGAAAGCTGGGATCACACCGTTTGTCTTCTGCTTAAAAGCACCTAGCTATGATCTATACACATTAAATGTTGTTGAATGAATGATGAGACACTGAATAAGGCAGTGACAGTGAAAAGGAAGAGGAAGCCAGGCTTTGAGAGATACTAAGGAGGTAAAAAGCCAGTACACCTTATCATTGACTAGGTGGATAGAAGTAGGGGCAAGCGGGAGTGTTAGATTTCTGGTTTAGGTATTTTGATGCCTGGCAATGCCGTTAACCGAGACAGAGGAAGTGGAGCTAGAAGGAGCATATGTTGCCAGGTAGAAGGATCTTTGGACATGGGACCTCCAGGTAGAGATGTCTAAAGGGTAGTTGAAACAGGTCTGGAGCTCCGTGGCATGAGGCTGGACTGATGGGGACAGGAATTTTGAAGATCAGCAGGGATAGATCTCATAGGGCATTTATTTCCTATACAGGTTTGTATCTAGGCAGGAGGCAAAGCTAAACTAGCTGTCTGGGCAGTTTGCATCAGTTAGCTAGTTAGCTAGTTGTTTCATTACTAGAGAATATTTATTCTGTGGAGACCAGTAGGCTCTGGGGAGGGCCTGCTTCACCCACTCTTCCGGATGCCATCCTCTTTCTCCCAGTGGGGTGACTGGGGCAGCTCTGGGGACTCTTCCTTACCAGACTCCCTGCTAACACTGGCCTTTTATTTTATTTTTGGGACAGAGAGAGACAGAGCATGAACGGGGGAGGGGCAGAGAGAGAGGGAGACACAGAATCGGAAACAGGCTCCAGGCTCTGAGCCATCAGCCCAGAGCCTGACGCGGGGCTCGAACTCACAGACCGCGAGATCGTGACCTGGCTGAAGTCGGACGCTTAACCGACTGCGCCACCCAGGCGCCCCTAACACTGGCCTTTTAAATCTGCACCTGATTCACGCCTGCGTTTATCTACTTGAGGGTATGGATCGGCAGGAGAGTCTTAGTTGTCCTTGGATTTGCTGGCGCAAGAACTCTCCGATACGAGGGTCAGACACTTGCCTTAATGTTATTCAGTAGGTGCTCGTCATCTTAACTCACAGAGCTAGATCAACTTCCGACGCGCCCGTCTTCTCTCTTCTTTGTTCTTGTCTGGGGAAGGGGGCCGCACAAAAGATTTATAAAAAAGCACTTGTGTTGAAAGTGGCCTTAAGAGAGTTGTAATCCTAGACATGAATGTAAATCTTCCATTTTCACAAATGTCCTTTATGAAACCCCAAGAATAAAATCAAAATTGTAAAGGGAGAAGAGAAGGAGGGCCGCTCTCTACCTGTTCTCCCCTACCTCCACCTTTTTTAGCGTAGTGTCACATTTCTGCTGTTTGCAGATTTTTAGAAGGCCAGGTTAGCCCAGTCTTACATATAATGTTCAGATTTCATACGCTCTTATGTTGATCAGTTTCTCCTTCCCCTAAGGAAACAGTCAAGTAATAGTCTTGACACTTTTCTGACCTGATGTGCTACTGTCCTGAGGTTGGGGACTTCTCGCAGGCTGAAGTAAGAAAAGTGAAGCCTGATCACTTGGTCCCCAAAGTGAAGGTAATAGATTCCCCCCAAGCTCCACCACCAAATGAAGTAGTTTGTAAAGATCAATTAAAAACTTGAGAAAATTATTGAGAAGTATTAACTGCCATCTCAGTCTGACCCACCCCATGGACCCTCTGCCCCTTATTCTATGCCTCTCAATAGGTTCTTATATAACTGTCTAGAGTTTCTTTATGTAAATACAAGCAACTATGAATATATATTCTTATTCCTCCCACTACTCTTTTATCCAAAAGACTACACATTATAAGACCCATTCTGTAACTTGCTTTTTGTCCTTCGCGGTAAATTCTGGAAATGGCTCCGTGTTGGCAAAGACACGGCATCCTCCTTCTTTTATCAGAGCTACGTAGTATTCCATCATGTGGATGACTGCCCTTCTGGTTTATTGAACCAGTCCCTTCAAATGGACACTTGAGTTGCTTCGAGTATTTGCTGTTAACAAGCAATACCTCGGTGAACAAAGGAAGCTTTTTAAGGGGTTATACAGCATTGCATATGCCACTTAAAGTGAAATTATTATTCTTCATTCTTCGAATGCTGGTTGGTTTTATTGGTTGATAAATTCCCAATTACTGGTATTCATGAGTGGAGCATTGAGGATGGGACCGACATCCCTTCATAACTCGAGAATCATTAGTATGACTGCCCCGTGGAGGCACACCGCTTCATCTCAGGTTTATTTTAATAATAAAACCTTTGGAAATCTTAATAATGAAATCTACTTAAGGCCCTTTGCTCAAGAAGTCTGAATCACTGATCACTGCAATTACTGCCATGGCAGCTGTAGAGCAATTTAACAGGATAATAGTGAATAAGATAAATTACACTTCAGATTCTTAATGGATTGATGTGCAGAAGTATGCAAGGGAAGATGGGGGTGGGGAGGAGTTCCTTTCAAATTTCATCACATGGCTTTATAAAATAGGGAACTGGGCCATTGTAGCCATTACTACTTGGAATGAGTCATTCCACGCCAGCCTCTGGGCTCTGTTTAGTATAGACGACAAATTGAGTTAATTCTCTTGTTTGTGTGCCTCTGTGGAGTGGGTGGAAATTCTAGGTGACTTGCTAATTGTCTTATTTAGAATACTCCCCTTTCTACTAGAGAAATACTATCTTTGGTGTGAAAACAGGGAGGCCGACCAGTTTTACAAATAGCTTCTGGCCAGGGGAGTAACAGTTTCTGCCAGGTGAGTGGTTAAAATAAGGCCGACTGGAAAAATGGCTGTGGGGTGCTGAGTGTTCTGCTCTTATTCACGAGGCTAACATAGTCTGCCTGTGTGGTGGGCGTGGGGGAAGGGATAGATCAGTTAAGAAGTAAGTACAGTGCTTGCTTTGTATGCCCCTCGATTTGTGTTTAGGGGAGAATAGTAAGGATGTCTGTCACGTGGCGGGGGAGGGGCTTTCAAAGGGACCAAAGGAAGCCAATCCAGGGAACTTGGCTGAAGTTCCACCCATACGGACCTGGTCACGTTGTGGGTGCCTTAACGTCAGCTGGGTATTGATCTTGTCCCTTTATTCTGAGTACAAAACACTTAACACCCATTATCTTGTTCATCCCCACCAAAGCCCTAGGAGACAAGAGCAGAAAAATGAAGTCTTTGCTTTCGTAATGTTTAACCAGCATTAACACATCTTTTAAGTGCCACTGGATTTGGGGTAGTGTTGTGTTAATATGAAAGCAAACTAAATTGTCTTGAAAAGTAGAAAGTCCTTTTGGGAAAAAACAAAAACAAAAACAAATGAGCAGAGATAAGCTGAGATATCGAGACAGGAGACAGGTGCCAGCTGCAAGACGGCTTATGCCCGCAGAGGATGCTTCAGACAGTATGGTCAGAGAATTCTGTGTTCAAATCCTAGCTCTGCACCTTGCCTAGTTATATGTAGCATCTGATTTATAATTATTTTAATCTGTAAAATGAAGAGAATGATATCTACTGTACATAGTTGAAAAAAATGATTAAATGAGGTAAGAGATACAAAGTAGGCTCTAATAAGTGGGAGCTGGTACTATTATTAGCAGAGGGTCCTCTAAAGGGGCTCATTTATAGATTTGGCGAGAAAGAAGGTGCTTTCTCTTGCAAGAGGAGACTGGTACTTCTGGCAGTAGATCAAGAGGGCTGCCTTTAAGATTGGGAAACATATTGACAGTTTGGAGGAAGGTGTTAGTTACCATGGCAACTTGGGAATTCATTTGGCGGGAGAGTCGTAACTGGAGGTTATCTCACTGTAAGAGACTGACAGTGGAGATAAAAAAAAAAAAAAAAGGCCCGTCTAGTAGGAATGAAATCACATTTATATCGGCAGGAAATACCAAGAGACACACTCTAGAGAAAGTTCTGTACATGGGTCAGGCCTTCCACGGTGGTGGGGGATGTGTCTTAGTGGACCTAAATGCTGCTGCCAGTTAATTGCTTTTGTTCACATGTAGTGGGTAGAAAAAAATAAATGTGTAAATGGGATTTCAATGATTTTTTTTTTTGTGTGTGTCATCTGAAAACGTGACATCAAACTGTTATATATTTTCTTTCCTACAGTTGGTTATCAGTCCCTAAGAAGGTTTCAGTTCCAAAGATCATGACTACCCAAATGTACCTCAATCATTTAGTTTGTACCTAAGGTACGTGACATAATGAATACTGGTATTTCCTCTTGATTGGGCAATTAAGCCGTATTTTCTTTTTATAAAGGCTCTTTTAGTAATATCACTCGATGACTGATTTTGAAAAGCTTTCTGGCATGATATATGTAATGTCCGTTTTTAGTTTGATCTGCTGTTACCTGTTACCTTCTAGTGCATCCTTGCCCAGACAGGAGGAATGGACCAAATGAAACCCTTTATAACAGCATGATTCTAGATTTGCTATTTTCCATAGGCTTCCAATGCACATCCTATCCACTTCCCTCCTTTCCTTTGAAGTTAGGTGTGGCTGTGTGAATCGCTGTGGCCAGCGAAATGCGGCCATACGTGGCACCTCTTGGCAGAAGCAATTGCCAGTATGAGACAACGCACTGTTCTCTTTTACTGCCTTGGTAATGTGAAAGTTTGTGACTAGGTAGAGCCTCTGTCAACCTATGATGGACATCTTCTCCCCTCTTAACTCCTATTGGATACATACAATAATCAAGAAATGAGCCTTTGTTGTGTTAAACCAGTGAGATCTGGGGGATGTTTGTTATTACAGCAGAACCCAGCTCATCCTCAATATTTCACCAGGCATTTAACACATATTTATTGAGTATTTACTGCCTGCTGGGCATTGTTAGGTTGGGACATAACAGTGAATGAGACAGATAAAACCTCTCTCCTTATAGAGTGTAAAGATTCTATGAGAGGAACAGACAATAAATAAACAAATGAATAAAGATAATTACAAATTGAGATAAGTGCTCTGAAAGAAAATAAACAAGTTCATGTGATAGGCAAATCTCCAAAGAGCAAAGAGGTCATGAGAAGAACATGGGAATCCCCTAGAGCTCCTGATATGTCTTAAGGCTCTGGGTGCTTCCAGAGTAGTTTCATTTGCCTTGGAAAAGAGATAGTACTAAAGGTAAGAGAGGAATGTGTTGTTTGACTTGACAGCATTGTGACAAAATTAAGTAGCTGGTATATTCCAAAATAAAATGACAGCCGAGAATGAGATTACTTTCCTTTTATCTTTGAAGACTCATTAGCGTCCCACTGGGTTTCCTGGAGATGTCATCTCACTCTTGTTTATATGTTGCATTAAGTGTCTCCTGAGAGCACCCACTTTCAGTAGTCAGACTGTCCGGCCTGACATCTGGCTGCTCAGTGGACACTGGTCCAGTTCAGTAGTGTTGACCTGGCTCTTCAACTGGCGGGAAGCAGAACAGAAATGGATACAAAATCCTTTTTATCTTATCTAATATGATTTCGGAAGCAAACAGAACGGTGAAATATTTCCTTCCATTTTCCATAAGTGTCCCAGTGAGAGTCTTGGGACTGGCTGTACTTTTATGAGAGGAGTGTAGGGTTAGAGCTCAGGTTTGGTTGATGAGAGACATTGATTCCACTGCCAGCTCGCAACGATTTGCCTTGTGGGAGCATAAGAGGTCTGTTGGTACGAGAGTGGGCAATACCTATTCTGCTTTGATGGGAAGGAGTGAGAAAAGTGGTGCTTGGGAGCTGTGATGGGGAAACGGGGAGCTTTATCTGCTTTTCTTGCCTCTCTTTCTTTGGGGCAAACCAGAGCAATGAGAAGGGGAGAAGGTCAGGAGAGGTGTCAGGTTTAAATGATAGTTAAGGAGAGAACTGACTCATCCAAAGACTGGACATTAGGACAGTGTGGATTGCCGAATTTTATGTGCAAATTTGGAAAAATGCTTTTGCAGTCACCCCGAAAAGGAAGCCAGAGGCTTGTGTATGCTGAAGTTTGCCCTTCCTCAGTCCAACCGGTCTTAGGATCATCATCCTCGGAGGCAGATGAAGAATCTGTAAGCTGGAGCCCAGACATTTTTTTCCTGTCTTAAATATTTTAGTCATCTCATGTTGGCACATGCTCTGAAAATCCCATCTGGGTGAACCTTCAGGGAAGCAGGAAAATGGATAAAAGTAAGAATTATCCAGCATCGAAGATATATACATCCTTGCAAATATATGGGTATGTTGATGTAGTGTAAATTTTCGTGCCAGGACACATGCCAACAATTTAATGATGTGTATAGCAAAGTTCCTTGTTAGCCCCATTCAGAAACCCTAAAATGAGTTGCAACACTGAAAGTATTGAAGCTGAAGGCCAAAAACAACGATCATGTTACCTAGGGTCTCATGAATAATTCAGCTGAGTTTAATGCTTTTTCCATGGTGAAAATAAAGCTGAAATATTTGGCGTAATGCAGGCAAATTATAACCTCTGGGGGAGGGGATGGTTGGTTATGAGGAATGTGAGGAAGGGTGGAGAAAAATAAGGAATCTTTTCATATTTCTTTTGACCAAATTTATGGAATCTCTCGACATTCCACCTCTAAAGAGGTAAATATATAAAAATTCAAGTTGGGCATTTAAAGGTGTTTCCTTTGAATGCTCATTAATAGCTGAAGATTTTGTTTGGGCTTAAGAAACACTCAGAAAATTGCTCCGAAAGGCATAGAAGGGTGGTCAGAGAAATACCAAGAGAGAAGGAATGTCTGATATACTTGGTGATATGCAAGCCAAAGAGTGTTGGTCTATTTCAGGAAAATAACAATAAAAAATATAATAAAGTAATAGTCCTTGGATATGAAGAAAAAGAGCTTACAGATGTTCATGAAAGTGTGTGCAAATTGGATTACTATAAATTGAATCATAATTTAATGAAACTTTTTAGGAAAACATTCTAACAAGACCTGCCCAAAGTTTAGAATTATTTTTCATAAAGTGAACATGTTTTCTTCTCTCCAACTTTAAATCTCCAAATTTTGTCTCCTGATTTTTAAATCTAGGTTTTAACTTAAATTGAGACTTTTGCTATCCAGGGGATAAAAGCGCTGGACATTCTGTATCTTCAGACTCTAGTTCTTGTCTCTTAAATAAGTACATGAATTCTCCTATTTCTTTCTACTCTTCTCCTAAAAATAACGAGAAGGCAAGTGAGTGAATAGAATCTAAGAATGTTCTAGCTGGAAGGAGATTGATTAGAGGTTGTCTAGTGGAAGTCACCCAGTTGATACAGACTGAGGCCTGGACAGCTTATGTGACTTGTCCATAATCTCCCACTACCACAGAGGTGACTTATTATGAATAGAGCAAAAGAAAACAAAGAAAAAAAAATTCTTATTAAAAAAATCATGTGGAAAAGGAAATGGACCTAGTTGACATGGTCCATTTCTTTCATCCTCCATGCTTTTAATTGCTTGAAATATGATGTGATGTCTGTAAGTTCAGTTGCCCTTTTGTGATATAAAGTACCGTGCTAATTCACTCGAGAAGAAGAGATGGGGCCCTGAACCCCTGATGAACCATCAAGGTGATTCATCAGCAGTGCACTTCCTGTCTCTAGGCTTCTTCATTGAAGTTTTTCTTCTGAATATCATGGGCAGGATAATTCCACATAGAAAACCAACGAATAGGACACAATTTTAAACAGTCAGTTTTAAGTCATTGGAGAGCTAACAAAGTGAGAAGGCATTATGGAGTCAAGATTCTAGAGAGCAAGGAAACTTAGAGTGACACCGAGGCCTCTTCTCCCCTACGGGCATCTGCTGATTCTAGAAGAGGCAGCTGAGGTGGCTGAGAGGCTAGAAACCTAGTAGAGTTTTCAAACACTCATGGACTGAGGGATGAAAAAATTGTATTCAGGACCTGCCAAGAAAAGTGGGCGCTAGTAAAAATCCTGAATTTTACATTGATAACTCTCCAGGGCTGACCTTTCGGATTAAGCATAACTAGAAATTGACTTGCCTTCCCGAGGATTGAGGCCCAGCTTCCTATCTTCTCATTCCTTGATTGGAGCAAGGATTTTGAATGGTTAGTCAGTTTCCCTAGCCACATCTCAGAAGCAAAAGAAAGTCTTGTTTGGAAAAAATAATATCATCCTATATCTTACATTATTATATAATCTTTTCTTATAAAATGCTGAGTATGCAGTGAAAAATGACCAGACTCATGAGATGATAGGACAATAAGATTTGAAACCAAGAGAAATAACAGACAATAGAAACAGATCCACAGATGATCCAGATCATGGAGCTATCAGACATGGATTAAAAAATAGCTTTTGCACAATAGGCTTACAAGTAAGAAAAATCCAAATGATAATTTTGGCAGAGATCTGAAACTTAAGAAAACGATATAATGACAATTATAAAATGAAAAATATATAATAAATGAATGTAAGAGGATATTGGATGGGTCTCATGCAGCTGGAGGAAAAAAAAGAATTAGAAAACTAATAGCACTAGAAGAAAATATCCAGAAGGAAGCACAGAGACCAAAATTATTTTTTTTAATTTGAAAAAGGATACTAGTGATATAAGGAATCCCACATAGAAAAAAATCTAACATACTTAGTAATCAGAGGTCCAGAAGGAGAGAATGGAGATATCAGTATAAAAGCAATATTTAAACACATAATGTTTCATTCTTTTCCCAAACTACAAAATATATCAAACTACAGATTCAGGAAGTACTTTGAACTGTGCAGAATAAATCAAGAAAACCACACCATAGGCACATCATATTGAAATTGACCAAGAAACAAAGACAAAAAGAAAATCTTAAAAAAAAAAAAGATAAGAAAGAAAAGAAAATCTTAAGAGCAACCAAAGAGAAAACAAAGATCTATTATCTTCAGTGGAGAATCCATAAGACCATAAGACAGCTGAATTTTCAGTTGGTGGGAGGGGTGTGTGGGGGGGGGGCAGGGAGAAAGGAAGCCAGACAAATGGATTATTCCTGAACTATTTTAAGACAGATTTAAGACAAAAGCAAAGGTAGGGATAAGAGCAGAAAAGTAATGTACGTAAATTGTCTATGTTCTGACAAATAAAAATAAATAAAAATGAGAGGAGAAGAGAGGAAGGCATATAGAAAAGAGAATAGAGTCGGATTGTCACAGAGTTGATGCACAGGTGTCAAAAGAGTCTTTGAAAGCTGACGAGACAAATAGTAGTAGACTAGGTAAGGAAAAAAGGGCGCTACAGATATTATAAAAGTATTAGTATCAAGATAACCTCTAGGACAAAAGTATATACTCTCAAATAGGGGGGAAAAAGCAAAAAGAAAAAACAAAGAACTATAGAATGAATATAGCGTACTAAAAACAGTAAAAATAATATAAAATCATGGGGTTGAGACTGAGTGTATCAGTGACATATAAATGTAAATGAGCTGAAATTCACCTAAATAAAAGAAAAATGTTTTCAGGCTTGCTCTCAAGCAGAAATACAACTCTGGTGCATATATGAGACATACCTTAAACCAAAAGGATTCACAAAAGTTAAAATTATCAGGATGACTGAAAAACACATCCAAAGAAGTTCTCAGTAATGTTATTTGTAAGTCTCAAACAACTACCAAAATGCCCATTAGAAGAAGAATGGGAAATACAGACTGTGGTATATTCCTATGGTGGACTACTACTGTAGATATTTCTAAGAATATATGAATTAAAGGTACATATAACAACACGCATGAATCTCATGATCACAGTTTTGAGCAAAAGAGGCACAGAACAAGAGTACATAGTATATGATGTCATCTTAACGGTTTTTTTTTTTTTTTTAAAGATGCGTTTCATCTTTATTGGGGTATAAATGGCATATAAAACTGCAAGATACCAAATCATGGTGACTTGATATACGTATACATTGTGAAAGCTTTCCCCCTTATCTAGTTAAATTAACACACTCATCACCTCACATAATTTATCTTTTTGTGGGGAGAGGGTGAGAACATTTAAGTTCTGTTTTCTCAGTGAATTTTAGTTATACAATACAGTGCTATATACGATTACCGTGACCATAGATTCCTTCTGCTTGTTTTTAAAGTTGGTATTATGATTCCATCTGTATGAAGTTCATAAACAGGCAGGCAGAAGGACTCTATGGTGATAGTAGTCAGGATTGTGGTCCCCTTGAGGGAGGGTGACGGGAAAGGGGCCACGAAGGGGCTTCTCGCACATCGGAGCACTGTTTCTTGAGCTAGGTGCCAGTTGCGTGGTTTTGTCTGCTTTGTTGAAAAAATTTTAAGATGGATACGTTACCGAGTTGTGTCTTTTTGTATATATATGTTACATTTTAACAAAAGGCTTACATTTAAAAATAAATGTTCACAAGAATAAGAACAAAGCATAGGGTAAAGGCCCTATGGAATATTGTATTTAGAGTCACTGGAGAAAGTGATTTTAAATTCCAATTTATATCAGTACTGTCTCTAGGCTCTTAAAGGCCATTTCCTTTTCCTTATGATACCTCAGGGTTGCTCCCTCAATTTGTTTTTGCCACGACCACATTAAAAATAGAGTTCAAAAAAACAGGATAGAGAACTCAGAAGTCGATCTAAATTCACACAGGAATTTATTTATTTTTATTTATTTATTTATTTATTTATTTATTTATTTATTTATTTTGTTTTCAACGTTTTTAATTTATTTTTGGGACAGAGAGAGACAGAGCATGAACGGGGGAGGGGCAGAGAGAGAGGGAGACACAGAATCGGAAACAGGCTCCAGGCTCCGAGCCATCAGCCCAGAGCCTGACGCGGGGCTCGAACTCACGGACCGCGAGATCGTGACCTGGCTGAAGTCGGACGCTTAACCGACTGTGCCACCCAGGCGCCCCTCACACAGGAATTTAGCATCGAGTAAGAGCATGTTTTTCAAATTGGGGGGATAGGAGAGAAGAATGGATTTTTTAATAACTAGTTTTGAGACAACTGGGTAGCCATTTGGAAAAATTTAAATTGGATCTTTATCTTCCTCTGTAAGTCAGAGTAAATTTTAGATGGGTTAAACTATACATGTAAAAAATGAAACCATAAAAATAGTAAGAGAAAACATGGGAGAATATTTTTTTATAAGACCAATGCTGTAACTCCTGAGTTTTGGAGCCACCCCATGTGAATATAATCTAAACATGACAGAAAATTCAGAAGCTATGTGAGTAAAGATCGACACATTCTTGGGCACCTGCGTTGCTCAGTCAGTTAAGTGACCGACTTCAGCTCAGGTCACGACTTCATGGGTTTGTGGGTTCGAGCCCCACGTGGGGCTCTGTGCTGACAGCTCAGAGCCTGGAGCCTGCTTCAGATTCTGTGTCACCCTCTCTCTCTGCCCCTCCCCCACTCGTGCTGTGTCTCTGTCTCTCAGAAATAAATGTTAAAATTTTTTTAAAAAAAGATTGATACATTCTGAATTTTCTGCCTGATTAAAAAATATAAAGTGAAAAGATGAACTGGGAAGCGTATTTGTAGCATATGATAGAGTGCTCATTTCTTTTATAAAGTGCTCACATAGTCAATAAAAAGTAAAAAAAAAAAAAAAAATCAGTAACCCAAAAGAAACTATGAACAAAGCACATAAACTAAACAAATAAAATACCACAGACTTATTGCAACATACAAGCATACCAATGTAGGAAAAGATGCCTGGACCTCACTCACCAGAGAAAAAGGCAAATTCAGTCGCAACTATAGCACTTATAATTTCACATATTACATAAAAAGTACTTGCTAATATATTAGCAATATATTAGCAATATATTATATACCGTTCTCACAGTACAGGGCAGCAGGAAGCAGTCTTATTCATTGTAGGTTGGGCAACATCTGAAAGGAATTTGAAATGTATATACCCTTTGACCTAGCAGTTCCCTTCCAGGACTTTATTCTATAGAAATACTTGTGTGTGCATTCAAAACAGCATTGTTTATGGTAGCAAAAAATTGGGAACAATGGCAGGGACCATGAAAAGGGGACTGGTTGGATAAATCAAAGCACAGCCATCCAGTGGAATGCTGTACAGCCAGTGGAAGGTGCCGACAGATGTGTACTAATGTGAAAAGTTCTCCATGATACACTGTTAGATGAAAAGAAACATGGTAGAGAGACACATTTAAAAAAAAAAAATTGTTTTATAAACGTTTATTTATTTTTGAGAGAGAGAGACAGAGCACGAGCCAGGGAGAAGCAGAAAGAAGGAGACAGTTCTAAGCAGGCTCCAGGCTCTGAGCTGTCAGTATAGAGCCCGACTCGAGGCTCAAACTCATGAACTGCGAGATCATGACCTGAGCTGAAGTCAGATGCTCAACCAACTTAGCCACCCAGGCGCCCCTAGAGAGCCACATTTTAAAGAGGGGGGAGGATGCATATACATGTTGCTTGTTTACAGACAGCAGATTTCTGGACAGATGTATGAGAAAATTAGTACCAGTGTTTCCTCAGAGGTATAGAACTTTGAGGCAAGGTCTGGGATAGGAGAGAAACCTCTCATTGTTTACTCTTTAAAAGTGGCCTATGTGTGTCCCTGTCCCTCTCGCCGCCCAGTGCCTGTTATACGCATTTTGGAAAACATAAGACAAAACCACTTCTGTCCAGAGTGATTCTTAGCAGAGATGCATTGCCATTTGGGGTGTGTCGTATCCTTGTCCCTTTGGACTAAATGCCAGTAGCACTTCCCCGATCATTGTGCGACCCCAAAATGCCCTGTCGGTTTCTCAACTCCCCCAGGCTATGGGGTGGGGCTGGGGGTGGTGCTGTTTAAGAACCTGCCCCTCTTCAGGGTTTCTCAGTTCCCAGGTTCTGTTGGCCTCGCAGGGGCTTCACATGGGCAGCTGTGGAACTTCACCTGGTGGAGAACCTAGTAAATGTCCTTTCCCTGACTCTGCGTTTTCAGCCAGTAACAGGCCGTGACTGGTTAGGGAGCTCTAACTATCCAGAACTGCACCTTTCCTGGGGAGAGGTGTAGCGCTCAGGCTTTGATAATGGTGGGCAAGAGTTTAGGAAGCAGGATTTGGTCCCTCTTCTTCTGGAGGGTTGGCTGCATCCTAAAAGGACTGGGTGTGCTATTCTTCCGCGGTGTGTGCTTTTTAGCTTTGTTGTAACAGTAACAACAAAAATCCTCCTGCACTGTTCTGTGCCAGCAGAGTTTCCTGAGCTGGAAGGAACAGATGTTTCAGTTGGAAACTGGCATCTGTCTCGCCCGCGCTGTGCTGTGCACTGCCTCCCAAGCCGAGGCCCGTGTAGCACTGAATGAGCATTGCTTCTCTCACGAGACTCGTGGTGAAGAACCTACCAGACCCCGATCTTGCTGGAGTCCATCAGGAGGGCAGACATGGAGGGCGAGCCGTGATCTCCCTGGACGAGGGGGGGCGGGGGGGGAACGGTGCTCCTGCCTTGTCTGTTTCTCACAGTGGCCGAGAGATGACTCTGGTCCTCCTGAAACAGGAGGCAAGCTTCTGAGACAACAGAGAAACCCTAAGCCTTTAGGATCCTGTTGTCTCTCAGGGTCTTACAGCCCTGACACAGCCAGAACAAACCCAGAAATAGGGATTCTTTACTTTGAGTACTTTCTGGTGCAGTGCATTGAGTGGGTGCCTTCTGTTACAATTTTTTTTTTTTTTCCCTAAGTGGCACACTAAATCAGGAAATTCCCACCTTTCCCCAACCTCCTAGATTTTCTCCTTTTCTTTTTAAACCTGGGTTGTCTTTCATTCTTTTTCTTTTAGCTTCCCTTCCCCTGCCTCCTCTCATGACCACCACTGCCCCTCACTCCTGCTTCATGGGTGGGGTGCCCCCAAAGCACTTCCTCCCAGCATTTGGGATAGTGCTTACTTATGCTGACTTTTAAAAACATTTTAAGTAACATGTATTGCTTTTTTCTAATTAAAAAAGCAACATGTTTATCATAAAACAATTTGGAAAATATAGGAAAGCAAAATGAAGAAAATAATAATTATCAAGAGATTCATTACTCCCCACCCCTTTTTTTTTTTGATTTGGGAGAGAGAGGGAGAACATGCGCGGGGGGAGCGGAGCAGAGCGGGGGACAGAGAGAGAATCCCAAGCAGGCTTCATGCTCATTGCAGGGCCCGACATGGAGCTCGATCCCACGACCCTGGAATCATGACCCGAGCTGAATTTGAGTTGTTGCTCAACTGACTGAGCCACTCAGGCGCCCCAGTACCCTTTTTTTTTTTTTTTTTTTTTGAAAGCATCATTTTCTCTCTCTCTTTACAGCCACAAACTCCTTCACTCCACTTTTTACATCTTTGAGAATTTGGGAATTGGCACACAGATGGTTGGAGGTCTCTGGTGCTCTGTGTTATAAGAGTACTGAAGTATCAGGGTGCCTGGGTGACTCAGTCGGTTAAACGACCGATTCTTGGTTTTGGCTCGGGTCATGGTCTCACGGTTCATGAGTTCAAGCCCCGTGTCTGGCTCTGTGCTGACAGTGCGGAGCCTGCCTGGAATTCTCTCTCTCCCTCTCTCTCTGCGCCTTTCCCGTTCTCTCTCTCTTTCTCAAAATAAATAAACCAAAAAAAAAAAAAAAAAAAAGAGTACCGAAGTATCACAGGCAACCCTTGGCTTTGCTTTGAAGCCTTGAAGAATGGGAGGGGCTCTGCAGCTCTGGAGGACATTTGGCTCCAGTCCCCTTCCGAGGAGAGTGGTTTCTGGGAGGGAGGAACGAGCAGAAGTAGTGGCATGTACTGGATGGTGCAGGAATTTTCCTCCCTCATACCTGGTCAGCTTTTGCTCTTGGACAGAGGAAGAGGATGTCTAGGGATTTGTGTTTTCCACTAGAATTCAGAACTCTGTCACCCTGGCCCTTCCTCTGTGTCCTTGCATTTTTAGGGCAGAACCTCTTTGTTGTGAAATCCTGATTATTCACGATGTTGAGTTTTTCAGAGAAGAATTGGGATCCAGAGTGAGAACCCTTCTGCTGGAAGCTCTGAACTATTGCTCTTGGCTAATTCCTGGCAGATTCTGACCGTAGGAGTAAGTGGCAGAGAGGTCTGATGTCACTTCAGACTGGCACAGGCCTTAGAGCCCCTCTTGGGAACAGCAAACGAGATTGACCCTCAGCATTAAAGGCTTCTGGGAGAACTTTTCATTTTCTCAAAATCCCTTCTGTGGGTAGATATTATGTTGAGAGGTGAGAATTTACAAGCTTTTCCTCCGGGTGCCTGGGTAGGTCAGACAGTTAAGCATCTGACTCTTGATTTCGGCTCAGGTCATGATCTCACAGTTCGTGGGTTTGAGCCCTGCATCGGGCTCTGTGCTGACAGCTCAGAGCCCGGAGCCTGCTTCAGATTGTGTGTCTCCCTCTCTCTCTGCCCCTCCTCTGCTCACATTCATTCTGTCTGTCTGTCTGTCTCTCTCTCTCTCTCTCTCTCTCTGAAGAATAAATGGTTACAGGCTTTTCCAGTTGATGCCATTGTTGTGATATCAGTTATATGTTTCTACAAAGACAGTTAGATGTTGGGCTTGGGAGTGTATTCGTCGTGGGGCAGACAGCTTTGCAGTGCTCCTTTGTGCCCAAATGCTTTGATTATTTTTTTCCATTCTTTCTCCCGGTCGATTCTGATACCTTAATATACCTAATACCTATACCAAATCAGGAGGTACTTTTAGTCCTTATTCTCTTTCTGAAAATTCTGTATCTTTCAGAACAGGAGAAAAGAGAAACAAGCAGGCTTATTAATAACTATGGCGGTTTTAAAAAAATCTTGCAGATTATAATTTTTCAGAGAAGAATGTGATGTAAAGATTCTTTCTGCTACCCTTCCTGCCAGACGGCTCTTCAAGAAGCATATATTCCTGAGCATTGCTGGCAGTCGTCTCGTCTCTCTCTCTCTCTCTCTCTCTGCTTTTGTCTTACATTCTTTAACTTTCTTCTTTGTCCATTCTGGGCTGGGGGTGGCAAACGAATCCAAAGAAGCTGTTAAGAGTGACCTTTGGTTCAGCATAGCTTCTTTATTATGTATCTCTCTTTTTTTTTTTTTTAATTAAAAACATGTCTTATTATTTATTTTTGAGAGAGAGAGAGAGACAGAGACAGAGTGCCAGTGGCGGAGGGGCAGAGACAGAGGGAGACACAGAATCCAAATCAGCTCCAGGCTCTGAGCCTTCAGCACAGAGCCCGACGTGGGTCTTGAACTCACGAACCGCGAGATCATGACCTGAGCTGGAGTCGGACGCTCAACCGACTGAGCCACCCAGGTTCCCCTATTCTGTATCTCTAATCAAAGAGCCTTTGCTAGATTTTCCCAAAAGTTCCCTCTTGGCGTGTGGATAGGAGCCCACTGTGGTTTGGATGGATCAGGGCTCTGACCACTGGCTTTTTGTCTTTCTGCACCAGGCATAGGGGTAGGTGCTCAATAAAGATTTGTTGGATTGAAGTGGTTAGAATTAAATATGATATTTATGTGATTTTATATTCAAATTAAGTCTGTTCCTAGTCTAAGTTACTTTTCAAATTCTATATTGCTGCTCCAACGATTGTCATTTCCTGAATTTTCCTTTCTTTTTTCCTTTGCACCCATTTGCTTCCACTGTTCCAAATTTAGGCATGTTGGAAGTGAGAAATAACTTTGTTGAATTAAATTGTTCAATCAGGGAAAAATAGGGGAAATGGCTTAAACCATCAGAACCTTTTGTCTGGGTTTTAGAATCAGAAAGTGGAGACTGTGGTGGAGCACAAAGGACCGAAAGTGACAGGAATACCTTGCTGTGCTTTTAATCCCAATTTGCCTTAGAGCATCCATCTGCCTGGTGACTGCAGGCCTTCCAGACTCCTTGGGTTTAACCCCCACAGGCAATGGCTCCTGTGGGGTGGGTGGGGGAGTACTCTTCCCTTCCAGGAGGCCTTCCAGAGCCTTCTAGGCCTACCCAGCCCCTTTCTCCTCCTCCCCTTCAGCTCTTGGCCCTCCGCTTCCCACGTCCATTCCCCACACACCTAGCAGCGAAAGTGAGGCAAAAGAGCCATTAGCTTTCTGTCTGTCCTGCTTTCAGTCTGCTTCCCAAGGCGGCAGGAAGTACAATCGAGCCCCTTTCAGCCCCTTCTATGTGGGTGTTAGACTGAAGGTTTAACTTCTCCTTCTTCATGAAAATGCACATTAGCTATTCAGAGACTTAATCTCCTAATGATTTGTGTATGTTGGTAAAGAGGAAAAGCCATCATGCCTGCCCGGTATACTCAGATGTTCCCTTTGGTACACTGATGGCAGGATTTCAAACGCGAAGGACCATTTAATTTAATTTTGCAGATGGCAGGAGGAACTGCAGGAGGCTTGGTCACAATATGCCCCCTCCCTGGAGAGTAGCTTCAGTAAATTCAGGTTGCCTGAGGGGCTGGATGTGAGGAATCTAACCCTCTGCCTTCTCTCCCTTCCCCTCCGTTATAAAATATATTTTTGGGGGAGGACAGGGAGAGGAAAGACAATTGTGTGGGTTGAAAAGCCAGTGACTGATGCGAGATTGCCATTTGTAGTGATGCTCTCTGGACATATGGATTATGACCAACTACAGATTAACCCGTTCCCTCTTTAATTGTTTTATGGCCTCATCCTTCTGAAATTGCCCCCTCGTGGCCTGAAATCCTTTCTGGGGTTTTCCTTAGTCTGGGGACTGTGCTTGCCATTGAGAAATAAATCTCCCCGTCTCCTGGGCACTGGGTCCTCGTTGACACTGAGGAGAGGACCAATGGGAAATCTCTTAACTTCTTATTTTATTTTTAGGGTGATATCCTTCCACAGAGAAGCATGTCCAGGATCCTGAATCATTACTGCATACAGTGGGAGGTTTGCTGCCCGGTCCTGTTAAGGTCTCACGATTGGAAGTCCAAGCTGTTGGCTTTTTAGGCTAGCCCCCAAAATGTGTTCATGTATCACCCTTGGGCCCTGTAGACACACCCCAGATCGTGGTGGTTTTCACAGTCTGGCCATTAGATAAATTTGATTTCAAATGTTGCCCGAATGAGGAGAAATCGTTTCTCTTCATGTTTCCGAGCCACGCGGCTCTATGAAGACATCTGTGTTAGATAGGTACAAACCTGTTTTTCCATAAATCATTCTAGATGTAGCTCTACGCATTCAGAGGCTTGACAAAAATATCTTCCTAAAACTTCTGTTTGTTTGTTCTCAGGTAAAGGAAACATAAATAGCTCACAGATAAGTTGTGAGCTTTTAAAAGTTTCTGTTTTTTTGCAAGCATCTTTCCTTTCTTTGCTCTTTTCTCTTCATTTGTACTGACTGCCGTTCCCAGCTGCAGAAAACTACTCTTCTATGAAAACAGAGGAGGAGCTGATGGTATTAATTTATGCTTTGGGCTTAACTGTTCCAGCTGAGTGTAAATGAGCATTTGTAGTTCAGTCATTTATCTCCATCTGTGCCTAGGAAGCCCTGTCCTTGTTTTAGCCATCACCAAGTAGGTGAGGAGATAGTTATAATCTATGCCTTAGATTTATTCATTTATTTATTCACTCACTCACCTGTCCATTCAACAGGTATTTACTGATCATCTGTCATACTCAGATGTGTTGGAAGGAGGTGAGAGGGTATAAGTGGATATTGGGGAAGGAGCATTTCAGGCAGGGGTAACAGCCAGTGCAAAGGACCTGGGGTAGGGCCCTAAGACCCAAGTGTGCTTGCCGTATTTGAGAAGTAACAAGGAAGCCACTGTGGCTGAAGCAGAGTGGTCTGGTGGGGGAGTTGGGGAGTAGCAGGAGATGAGGTCAGAGAGGAGGGTATGTAGGGGAAAGACATGTTTGATCATGTTATGCCATGTAGGCCATTGGCTTTTACTCTCTAAATATCTTGTGTATATCTATATCTATCTACATATCTCCATCGACATCTGTATCTGTATGCGTATCATACTAGGGATCATCAGATCTCACAGCCTTCCATCTCTTCCATGTTCTTAACTCCGTACCATAAAGTCTCTCTTTAGGAGTTGGGGCAGAGGGGAGGGAGATTGATTATGAGGCAGGATATAGGAAGACTTTCATTAAGCTTTGCTGGAGGCCTGTGGGACCTGTGCTTTTTGAAACTCGGCAAACTGGGGAGATTCCTCCCCGACCCGTCCCTGGCACACAGAGCAGGAGGACTGCGTGGCTTTCTCTTAATCCAGCCTCTCCCCTTTCTGTGTTTCAAGAATCTCAAATATGATTTCTGGCATAATTTGGCATAATTTTAGTCGCTTTCTCAAGGTGTTTCCCCACTGTTAGCCCTTCTCCCCCAGAGAGCATCCTGAAATACCATATGTTCTCATTCTCCTTTCCGACAGCATCCAAGTGAGGAAGTGGGAGAGAAAGCACCCTGCAGCTTCCCGTCCTGGAAGAGACGGGCTCCTGCGTCACTTTTCCTTACCCACGTGCACACCCACAAAAGCGTCATCAGAGGCTCCCTAGGGAGGCATTTCTTTAGGGGAAGGAGTTCTCTCTTGGCCTCACTGGGTACTGGACATGTCTGGGTCCAGCTTAGCTCCAGTCTTTTGACAGAGTCCCTGTTTCTTTGTGCTAATCGTGGTGGTGTGGTTTTCCACGGGAGGATATGGGATGGTTTATTCTAGATGAGAATTCTTGTGTACCTAATTTGCTGTTTGCTTTCTTTAAACATTTTTAATGTTTATTTATTTTTGTTTAATTGTTTTGAATGTTTTTATTTATTTTTGAGACAGAGAGAGACAGAGCATGAGCAGGGGAGGGGCAGAGAGAGAGAGAGACACCCACAGAATCCAAAGCAGGCTCCAGGCTCTGAGCTGTCAGCACAGAGCCCGACGCGGGGCTCAAACTCACGGACTGTGAGATCATGACCTGAGCTGAAGTCGGACGCTTAACCGACAGAGCCCCCCAGGCGCCCCAGTGTTTGTTTATTTTTGAGTGAGAGATAGAGACAGAGAAGTGAGTGGGGGGCGGCAAAGAGAGAAGGAGATACAGAATATGAAGCAGGTTGCAGGCTCTGAGACGTCAGCACGGAGCCCTGTGCGGGGCTTGAACTTGTGAACCGTGAGATTATGACCTGAGCCGAACGAAGTCAGACACCTAACCAACTGAGCCTTCCAGACACCCTTGTTCGCTGTCTTTTTAAGAGCTGCTGTGTTACTGTCTGAAGTCCCCAGATTGATGTGGAAAACACTGACCAGACCCCTGTCCACAGACCAGTGTTTTTCTGACCGCAAATTGTGACCCTTTACTGGGTGGGTCATGAACCCAATTTAATCGACCACTCACCAGCTTTTTTGAAAACGTAAGTAGAATAGGATAAAGGAAAGATAGAAAATATCAGAGTGAATTGGATGTAGAATCAGTACATATTGCTGCATCAAACATTTCTTAGAGATGTGGGTGTGGGTGTGAGTGGGTGTGTGTATGTGGGTGTGGGGGGTGTGCATGCGTGAGTGCCCATGCATGTGCATACTGGATCACTATGTAATATGTATTGCTCATTATGGATCATAGTCAGAAAAAGTGAAACATGGTCTCAGACTGTCCACAAATTGTGTTTGCTTAGTATGTGACTGTTGAGGACAGATGAGAAGTGAGTGGCTCAGAAGGTTCTGTCTCCATGAGATGAAAGTAGAAATTCAAATGACGGTGTTTAGTTAGAAAAGCAACCGAGATTAGGTTCATTACTCCTCTATGAAGGAACATTATGCTGTTCAGGTCAACAGGAACTAAGCTTGTTGTTTCTCTCTGCACAAAGAATTATGCAATTTCCAGTGGGAACTCCCCTCTGGAGGTGGAGAGGGAAGGGGAAGGAAGAGCGGAGAAAGAGGCTGTTAGGCAGAAATCTTCACTGTGAGTCTAGTGGACCCAGGAGCTGCACGTAGTTAATTCTGAGGCTTTGTTGGAATCTGCCCGAGATTCATTGTTGAAGACAGGGAAAGCACAACTCATTTCCATTTATTTCAATTCAGCATTTATGCCAGCTCTGCGCTAGGTGCTGGGATGTAACAATGAATAAGACATGGTCTTGGACTTGTGGCACCCCTAGCCTGGCAGGGAAGACAGATGTAAATTGCTAATTACCGTACATTGTGCTGAGTGTCATAATAGAGAGTGTGTATAAAATGCTCCGGGATAGAGCTTATGAATTAGAGGAACTACGCTTTCAGGTTTCGTTCTGAGAAATGTGCCATTTAATAATAGAGAACTGGAATTGGGGTTTCTTATCTGAAAGTTGGAGAAGTCACTCTATTGGAAAGGAAAATGAAATTTCTCAGAGAATCAGGTTCATCCATTCAGGCTACCGTGTTACTTTGTGTCTTCTACTCTAAACGTGTTTTGCTATTTTTAAATAATTATTTTCCAATACATTTAGACATAACCCCTGCCCGGAAAGTCTGGAGACACATAAAATAATTAAAACAATTTTCTATAATGTCCTTAGAAAAACACTAACAAGCAGAACAGTGGGAACTTGAGTGCTTCCTCTGTTGCAACCCACAACACTTTGCTTTTGCTTTCTCATTGATCTGTAACATCAGTAGTAACTTTCTGGGACATGTAAAAATCATGACTAATTCTACGTGTGAAATATCAAGTCACAGAGTGTGTTCAAGGTCTAGAACCCCGGGGCTCCCAAATCCAGGCTAATTTACTTCTGTCCACTGCAAATGGCCCATGACTGGGGAACCAGACTGAATCAAGAGCTGAGTTTAATGTCTTTTGTTTAGTTTTTGTTTTATGAAGTTCAGTTTTTTTTTTTTTTTTTTATTGTCAGGTGACTTCCCTGTGAATTTTGTTCCTGCTGACAAATTCTGAATACGCCCATCTATGGATTTGAACAGCAGACTGTTTTTTTTTCCAGAGGTGTGAAATAATTGGGCAGCCTTATAACTGTAGACATACTGTATGTTATGAAGCATTTTCTTCTTGTGCCTTTCTGGGATTGAGGAAGAGCAGCTGGTCAAATCCTTTCCACTTATATCGTTTGAGACATGGCCTTCAAATGGTGTGAGGTGGGTAGGCAGAAGATAAATACTTAACCACAGATTCTCGGATGAGGAAAGTGAAACCCAGAGACCCAAATCTTCTGACTCATGCAAATATCCTGCCACCGCCTCTAAATGTCTTAAGTGATGGCACTGATCTACGTGTTGGATCAGAACTTGTGTTGCTTTTGTTGTTATTGTTGCTTTGTTTTGCTAATATTTGGAAGCACTAGGCTTTTTGTGTTTTGGGGAGGTATTTGCATTTTACTTTATTTGGAAAATTCAGCTTGAGGGAATCATTACAAGAAGAGTCTTGGAAATCTTGAACCCTCTGAAAATAAAAGTCTCACATTTCCCCTCTACTCTGGCTCTCTGTTGGAGGAGAACACTTATGTCATTAAAAACACTGTAGTTTGCTTATCTCATTTCTACTTCATGTTCGTATTAATGGATTCCTGTTGCTCTTAGGAAAAAAATGCGATTCTTCCTCAGACTGTTTGCAGGACTCTCCAGGCTTGACCCCTGCCTCTCTTTAACCAGTCTTGTATTCTTTCATTCTCCCACTTAAACTCTCTGTTCCAGCTACTCTGAATTTCTTAGATTATTTCGATTCTTTGCATGTATGTGGCTTTCTTCTCTTGCCTCTAGGCCTTTGAACATGCTATTCCCTCTGGGCTGGAACACTTTTCCTGCCCTCTTCCTCTGGCTCCCTCCAATCCTTCAGGTCTTCTGGGAGCTCCTTACTGAGTTCTAGAATGTCCATTCTGACAGCATCCTCTTTTCCCCTTTTAAACATTTATTTTTTAAACGTTTATTTATTATTGAGAGATAGGGAGAGGGACAGAGAGAGACAGAGCACGAGCATGGGAGGGGCAGAGAGAGGGGGAGATAGAATCCGAAGCAGGCTCCAGGCTCTGAGCTGTCAGCACAGAGCCTGACACGGGGCTCGAACTCACAAACCGTGAGATCATGACCTGAGCCGAAGTCGGACGCTTAACTGACTGAGCCACCCAGGCGCCCCGTCTTTTCCCCTTTTAATGGGCTCATCACACTGCAGTTACTTTTTATAGTCTGTCTATTCTGGTAGACTAGTTTCCTTGGGAAGGCAAGCCTGGAGTCCCGAGAAAGGATGCTAGTTAAAATGACTGGAGTCTGCTTCAAAAGACTGGCATTTCCCAACGTTTTACAATTTATGAAGTCCTTTCAGAGTAATATAATTTTGTGAGCCCCCTCAGGAGCTTAAAAAATAATGTTGCCATTTTTATAAACTACGATAAAGAAGTGAATTTAGGTAAAACATTTTCTTTTATATCAACATTATTGAGATTCTGTTATGCAGCTTATTTTAATATACTTAAATTTTTAATAGCCTCCATTATATAAAAGGTAGTTTTTTTCTTTCCTCACATTTAACAAGTGATGTGCACCGTTTAATTTACTTAAATAAATGATGTAACAAAGAATGTGATTTGTCAAAAATAAATTTAAAAATAAAATATTGTGCTTAGTTTGGGACCAAATATGCATTTAAGTGTAGTTGGAAATTTAATGATCTGTGAATACATGTTTTTCAAAATAAGAGAAGCCTATTTTCCTCACCAAATGTTTAGAAGTTTTGTATTTCACACTCTGAAAAAAATGACTTCTTCATATAATTTTTGCGTTTTCTTTCTAAATGGTGAGATACCACAGACGGTTCCAACTGCATATTTGTAAGGCAGCATAACACATGGTTGGTGTGGAATGCCTTTCTTCTAACTGTTGGAAAGCCAGTTTGGAGAGGGTTATCCCTGTGTCTCACGTCTTTAACATTGGACCCGTAAGACTGGATCAGATGAACGCTAACATCCATAAGACTGGATCAGATGAATACTAACACAGGGAGGGTCTGGTGAAGATCATCTTGAGGGGAACTGAATGAGTGACTTGATCCCATATTTATGCTTGTAACTGACAACCGCATTTCATCATTATTAGTGTTCTTAGGCTTCTTATTTGTTTGTTTGTTTTTAATTTTAATGTTTATTTATTTTTGAAAGAGAGAGAGAGAGAGAGAGAGAGCGGGGGAGGGGCAGAGAGAGAGGGAGACACAGGATCCGAAGCAGGCTCCAGGCTCTGAGCTGTCAGCACAGAGCCTGACACGGGGCTCGAACCCACCAACCGTGAGGTCATGACCTGAGCCGAAGTCGGATGCTTATTGAGCCACCCAGGCTCCCCAGGCTTCTTGTTTTTAACCCATAGGTCAGTATGATTATATATTTTATGGTATGTGACAAAGAACTAAAACAATGAAAAAGTATAGAATGCTCAAAACCACCTTGGCCTAAACGGAGGTTGCAGGGGCTGGTGGGGAAGGGAGAATGGGGAGTTAGTGTTTAATGGGGACAGAGTTTCAGTTGGGGAGAGAAAAACATTCTGGAGATGGGTTGTGGTGATGGTTGCACAGCAGTGTGAATCTACTTAGTGCCACAGAACTGCACACTGAAAATTGGTTAAAGTGGTAAATTTTATATTGTGTGTATTTGACCACAATAAAAAACCACCTTGTTCTAGTTAGTGATTGACTCATCACTGCTAACCATTGTGCACACTCATGTGATATTCAGAGGCTCTAAACTGTCCCATTTTAAAAGGAAGATTGGGAAAACATTTCTATTGTTGATTTTTTAAAAAGACAACGAGGCAGCTGCCATGACCGCTGTTGGCTGTGAGAAGGCTTTAGAAGACGTGTATCAGCTGCTGGGGACTCACAGTCTGCTGCTTGGTCAACAGCCTTAGAAAACGTAGGTGGAAATGTCAGGAGACCAGGTTTTGAGTTCTACCCAGGGATGGATAACCTCTACAGTAAGGCCCGTGGGTGCCAGGCTACTCGACCACATTTCCAGAGTGAACAGGCTGTTGCTGCTTCCTTCCTGATCATGAAAAGAACAGAAGGTGGGGGTAATACCGGTGACAGGAATCTAAAGGAGAGACCCTGAAACCCTGGCCTAGTTTTTGTGTGCCACTCATCCCTCATGTTCGCCGTTGGGCCTCACTCATCAGTGACTGGGGGTGGTCCCGTGCCCTCCACTTTCCCCGGGCCTCTTGGATGGGGAGGAAGCAGATCATGCCACTTGCTGATCAACACTGGTGGGTGTTGCCACGACGGGTTGGTTGAAGGGACGGGTCCATGAACGTTTCCTGGTGGTGTATGTGTCGCTATGGCTCACAGGGGCCCTTCATAGTCTTCTCACTGGCCTGTGTGAGCTCTGTGACTCTATGGTCCTGGTTATTACATGTTCAGAAAGCATGAGCATATTTGAAAGTGATACTCTTGTTTTCTGTGTAAGTATTACCAAAGACCATCACACTTTTTCATTTGTAGTATGCTAACAGACTCTGGCATCTGGATTATGGCAGCAATATTGAAAAAAATATTGCAATGGGAAGTGATATTTAGGAAAACCTTGCCAATTTACATTCTCACTGGGGAGCCTTGGCTTCACACTCTTTGGTCAGCCCTGGGCAATTAAAACTTTTGTTCCAGTAAAGGTTCCTCCTAAAAAGGTTTCACTAATTATGAAAAATGCCCTGTGGGCATTACATGGTGAACTCTTTTGTGGCTATCATAAATGATGGGGCAAAAACACTTGTCAAAATATGGTAGAGCTGATTAGATAATGCAGCCCTCCTTTGATTTTTGGTTGATTTTCTGTTTGAATTTTTAAAGGAATAGCTATCGCTTCCTCATAAAATGGGAATGCTCATTATAAAAAATCCAAGCAAAACTGAGAAGTACGGAGAGGTTAGCAATGAATCGTTGGTAACGCCCGTTACACCAAAAGCATTCTTCACTCATTCATTCATTCATTCATTCATTCAATGAGTGTTCCTTGAATGAGTGCTGACTATGTGTTAGGCAGCAGGGATCAGCAATGAATAAAGCAAAGCCCTTGCTATCCTGGGGCTTATGTTCCGGTGGAAGGATAAGACGATAAATAAATACCTAAATAGATTTATAAATGCCATGAAGAAAAATAAAATGGGGTAAGGACATAGAGAGGATCTTTTAGGTGGAATGGACACAAAGACTTCTCTGAGAAGGTGACATCTGCAGAGAGCTGAGTGAAGTAAGGGAGCTAACCATGTGAATGTTGGGGAAGCATGCCCCAAACCAAGGGAAAGCATATGCAAGGGTCCTGAGGTGGGAGTGTACTTGGCGTGTTCTATGAACAGAGAGGCCAGTGTGGCTGGAGACCAGTGAGTGAGAGAGACTGGGGAGACAGTTGTGGACTAGATTAGGGCTTTAGAAAGCCTTCAGCTTTTTTCTCCAATGGGAAGCTCTTGGAGGGTGATGAGCAGGGGATAGACTACAGGGGAGTGAAGGTGGTAGCAGCAGGATCCTTAGGAAGCTTCCACAGTAGTTCAGAACAAAATGGTGCTGATTTGGACTAAGTTAGGAATGGTGGAGGGGATAGGAAGTGGTTGGATGCTGGGCACATTTTGAAGATATAGCTAATTAAGGATTTGTTCATGAATTGGATTAGGAGTTTGAGAGAGAGAAAAGCATCAGTAATAGCTCCTAAGGGTTTTGGCCTGATGGATGAGTAGAGGTGCTTTAACAGAGATAGGGAACGTGGAAATCAGGGTGAGTGTCAAGAACTCAGGTTTGGGCTTGTTAAGTTCTAAGTACCTATTAGCCATCCAAGAGGAAATGTTAAGTCATTTATAGTAGGCACGAGTTCAGGGAGCTGTCTAGACTGGAAATTCAAATCTGGGAATCACCAGGCACAGAACTGGAAGAGGTCTACAGAGAAGCAACTAGAGATGGAAAGAGGTGCTAGAACTGACCCGAGGAGTATTAGCAATTAGAGGTTAGGAGAGAGGAGGAAGGTCTGCTAAAGAAGTTGAGAATGTGTATCCAGGGGCATATGGGCATATCAGGGAGGATGGTATCCTGGGGCTGGGCAGTGATCCCCTCTGGTGGCGTGGAGTAAGCCATGTCCTGAGAATCGGCCATGGTTGGCACTGTGGAGGACATTCCTGCCATCACTGAGTGAAAAAAGCTCTGACTAGTGAGCTAAAGAGAAAAAGGGAAGAGAGAAAGTGGAGGGAGGGAGTGTGGACAGCCATTTTGAGTTTCCTTGTAAGGAGAAGGCAAGATGGAAAAAATAGCTCCAGAGGAAGGGGGAGATCAAGGGAAGTGTGTGTGTGTGTGTGTGTGTGTGTGTGTGTGTGTGTGTAATGAGATGGGGGAAAATATAAAATGCTTGTTTCCTTATGGGAATGATCTGGTAGAGCAGAAATGATGATATAAAGCATAAGTGTATGATTTTAGTGAGCAAGAAGTGATTTTATAAGAATGGCATTATGCCATATGTACTTTAAAAAATAAAAAACAATTGAGTTTAATTTTGCTTGAATTTAGCAGCAGGAAAAAAAAAAAAACAACTCAGATGTGAAGGCAAAGGAACCGCTGACCGTCTTGTAAACGTTTCTTTGCCATGAAAGATCATAGCTCTTCTTACCAGCTCTCTCAAAGGCTAAGAAAATGATTAGAAAAATCTTGAGGGGGCTGAATTCACTATTAATATTTTCAACTACATTTTTAGCTAAATCTTCACTTCGAGACAAATTGGCTGATTCCTTGCCTGGCAGGATTAAGTGATTCACGTTCTTACACCTTCTTGTACCTCTCTTCCCCATCTCCCAATTTTTGTAGCTTGTCTGGATTTTTGTTTGTTTGTTTGCTTGGCAGGGTTTCTAACATTTACATGCTGACCTGCATGCTCTCATGTGTTTGTTCTTGGTATTGTGTCTACTGGGTGTTCTTTTACCACGGCGTCTGTGTTCCTGTGGTTTTGTTTTGATTTATCTGCTGGGTACAGGATTTCTGCTTCTCAGGAGGGGTTCATGGGTCTATATAGGCTGAGGTCTTCTGAGTGTGCCAGTGTTGGTGTCTTTTTCACACTTGAACGGTGACTCAGCTTGCTGTAATATTCCTGGATCACAGTTATTCTGCCTCAGAATTTTTTTTTAGAACATGGCTCCATCATCTTCAGGCCTCAATCGTTGTTGCTATGGAGAAATCTGACCCCTATTTTTTTAGAAGTGTTGCTTTTTCTCCACTACTTAAATGATTCTTAAATGGTTCTTTCTTTATAGTTGAAGTTCAAGATTTTAGACATCATATGTCTTGATATTGATCGTTTCATGTACATTTCCTGGCATATGGTATGCTTTTTCTACCTGCAGATTTAGTTCTTTCATTTTAAGGAAATTGATCTGTAGTATATTTTTTTGGTTATTTTTTTCTGTCCTGTGTGTCTTCTTTTGTGTTTACCATGAGGATCTTAAGCCTTTTTTTTTTTTTTAACATGCCATTAATTAGATTTTTAAAGACCTTTAATTTTGAAAAATTTCAAACTTCTAGAAAAGTAGGGAGAATAGTGTTATCAACCCGCATGTATCCATCGCCTTGCTTCGATAACCCTCAGCTCACGGCCGATCTTGTTTTATCTATATCCTGCAGCCCCCTGCACCTCCCTCCTCACTCTGAAGCAAATACCAGAACGTATTCACCTTGAATATTTTAGTACTTATCTTTGAGAGATAAGAACTCTTTTTTTTTAACTTAACCACTAATAAAGTTCATCTATTCTGTTTTTAATCCATTTATTATATATATAATGACATTGCTTCATTGTGTTAGATCAGCAGTTTTTTTGCTCCAGCGATCCAGTGGGTGACTGCAGTTGCTGGGCGTCAAAATCAGGAAGGCGAAACCAAGGGGACGAGCGGGGAGCTCTCTCTGGTGTGAATGGTGATATGTTGGGTTGGGCGGTCACAGAAGCTGCATAGACAGGAAGTGCCCACTGTCTCCTTGGCATTCTCGGATTTCGAGTGTCCACGTGAACTGTGGAGGGAATGGGAGGAGGACCCAGAATGTCCAGTTTTTTTTTTTTCCAGCAAGAAGTGAAACTTATGCCCTTTCTGACTTAATAATAACCATGAAGAAGGAGCTGAGAGGTTTGAAGACTCTGTGTTCTAGTTCTGGTTTTGGTGGTCATGTGGTTTATTGCCGAGCTTTTTAAATCTGTAGGTCAAGAAATCAGTAGGTCATGAAATGAAATTAGTGGGCTGCAACCAGCATTTAAAAAGACACAGAAAATGTGAGTTTGTGGCATGTACTAAGGATATGTATTGTTTCAGGAGACTTCTGTTTTGTGTATGTGTGTGTGGAGGCGGGGGGGTTGGCTTGTGAAAGTTTGGAAGCCACTAATTCAACTCCTATTTCTATACTTTCTTGTCCAGAAAGTTCTAGGATCAAAGAGCCCACGAGACAGATTTGATTTAGGTGTTGAACAAAAACACACATAGTACGATGTACTTGGAACTGTTCAAATTAGTTTACAAATATTCACTTATAAAATCTCTAAGAGGGGGGGCGCCTGGATGGCGCAGTCGGTTAAGCGGCCGACTTCAGCCAGGTCACGATCTCGCGGTCCGTGAGTTCGAGCCCCGCGTCAGGCTCTGGGCTGATGGCTCGGAGCCTGGAGCCTGTTTCCGATTCTGTGTCTCCCTCTCTCTCTGCCCCTCCCCCGTTCATGCTCTGTCTCTCTCTGTCCCAAAAATAAAAATAAAAAAAAAAAAAACGTTGAAAAAAAAAATCTCTAAGAGGGTACTATTATCATGGAACTTTTACACAAGGCGACATTGAGGCACAGAGCAGTTGAGTAAGTTGCCCAGAACACACAGCTAGTAAGTGGTGGAGCTGGCGTTTTGAGCCCAGCCAGATGGGTTTCCAAGCAGATTTTGCCCTGCTGCTTCTCCAGGTGAAAGCCTCTCTAGGTGGGGGTATGGACTTCTTCCTGCTCTTGCCTTCAAGAAGAAATGAAATAAATAAAGTGTTTTTAATTTATTTATTTATTTATTTATTATTAAGAATAAATAAAGGTGTTTTCCGACTCCACCCCCCCATATATACTTAAACATTTAGAGCTAAGATAGTGAGAATGAAGACTTTTATTTGTTAAATTGAAGAAATTCAGGGATCCCTTTTATTAACCAATATTGCCAACCTAGAACTGTAGGATTCCAATGTGAAAGATAACCAAACGAGTCCATATATCAGCCTTATGATATATCAGCCTGTCGTGATCTGTGACTATCTGGGTGACCTCAGGCAATTAACTAACCTCTGAAGTCAGTAGTCAGTAGTCCTTCGTCTGTAAAGTGGGAGGGACCGTGGTTGACTTTGGAGGAGGCTTACCGGGCACCAGGCATATAGTAAGTCCTTTATCTCTTCTACCCTTCATAACGACTCACTGGTGTGGCTGCTGTTACAAGCTCCATTTTATAGTTAGTGAAACAGACTTACAGAGATTAAGTATCTTATCCAGGGACACACAATTAGCTTGTGGCAGAGCTAGAGTTGAAGCTCAGGTCTTTCCGAATGCAGAGTCCTCACTCTTAACCACTCTGCTTTACTGCAAGCTTACCCCATAGGGATGTTTTGAGGATTAAATGAGATCATGTGCCTTTACACTTGAATAGTGACTCGACTTTCTATGAGCTTGCTTGGCTCATAGTAAGTACTGAATAAATGGTTTCCGTGCTCACTATTGAATGTGTAAGACGTGCCTATGTGTAGCTTTTGTGGAGCCAGTTTACCTTTCCAGAGAAAATAAACTGTAGTCAACTCAATCAGTTCTTACAACCAACCAATCGCTTCACATCTCTATGGAGTTCTTGAAAAATAATTGGTTAGCTATTCTCAGGGATCTCCTAAGCAGATACTTTCACTGGAATACATTTCATCAAGGAAGGGACTGTCTACACAGCATCTAGAACAGTGCCTGGCACATGGTGAGCATCTTAGTCTGGATTTCTTAGAAAATAGAGCTGGAGGCACAAGCTTACGCTTTATTTGGGAGAGCCATTCCAGGGAAGCCGGAATGAGGAGGCGAGGGAAGTGGAAAATGGCAGGGAAGGAGAGCAAATATAAGGGACTGCTTGTAAACTGGCTACAGGTTCGTGAGAGACTGATGGTTTGTCTTGTGGGACATCTTCAGAGAAATTACGCAAAGCTACTGCACCTCTGAACAGTTCACTGGGGAAAGGATAGAGAAGATGCCATGTGTCCGCTCCATCTCCTATTGGTTGAAGGTTGACTACACGGAGCTTCGGCTCGCCTGTGCTTCTTGGTCACATGGCTGGTGGCCGAGGAGGTCCCTGTGAACCTGTGCCTCTGCGGCAACGAGGAAACCCTGGGCTGGGACTTGAGAGGCACGCTGCACGGGTACAGGGCAAGGCGCCGTCAGGCTGGCCCACGAACAACTTGAAGGACTGGTGGTTCCAGCCGGTCAGCCAGGCAGTTGTGTTCATCTTGGGCGATGTATAAACTGGGTCTGGCGTAGTAGGCTCTTGATACTGATAGACTCCCAACTGCCAAAGGGAACAAACTCTGCCCTGCTTTCTTATTTAAGTGATTTGCTGTTACTGACACTTGCAGATCTCTCTTTCACTCTTGCTCTACTTTCCCATCTCCTCTTCCTATGCTTTCCACCTACATGGGGGTGTCGCCAGGCCTAGGCTTACTTCTCGTTCATTCTGCATGATTTCTATGGGCCACTGTGTTCACTTGTATAATTAATTTCATACTTCCGTCTGCTTGCTGATGGCTCCCAAATGTCTGTTTCCAGACTTGGCCTCTCCTGGGAGCTCCAGACTGGAGAATAAAACTGTCTTTTCCAACAGGAAGTTCCACAGGTACTTCAAAGGCCAAGTGAATATCCTCGTCCTCCACAGTCATCTTTGTCTATGCCTCTTCCCAGCAAGGAACAGGTGCTCAGTCCGTGCTTGTGGAACTAAAACTGGAATAATGTGCTGATACTACGTGCCAAGCTGGATCCTGCACAGAATGAAATAAACCTTCCAGAGCCAGCTCTCTAGGAATTTAGGGTCTGGATTTTAATATTGATCCAGTTTGTTTTCAGTTCGATTGTGTTGGAGGCTTGAGCAACATACAGTTTACCGTTGTCCATTACTGTCGTGAACGTTTGGTCTTTTGAGGATTTGATTGGTAGGAGATTGCTTGGGTTTTGACTCCCTTGTGCTACCCTTTTGCAAGACTCTCCTTACCTTGCTTTGTTCACGTTTATAGAGCTTTTTTGAACCTTGGTTGTATCTGATCTGCATCTTTTTGAACCTTGGTTGTATCTGATCTGCATCTTGCTCCCCTCTCTGCTCCTGACCCCCATCTCACCCCATACCCTTTTGACTACGGTGTGGCACTCAGAGCCTGCTGACCGGATCTGCCCATTCCTACCTCCTTCCCTTTGCTTTCCATCCTCTGTCACCGTTATATCTCCATAAATCCTTCTCAGCTCAAGGCCCCAAGATGGGCTCAAGTCCACACTGGCTTATACTGATCTCCTCCTCTCTGAGCATCTCAGCCATTAGTTTGCACGTAGCACGCACGGACTTACCCTGTTGAATACTTTTGCATTTAGTTCCCTTATTTTCCAATCCCTTTTGGATTGTAAACTGCTTGAGAGTAAGACAATGTCTTATATTTTCTTTTGTGGTCCAGTGATTCATCACTCAGATCTTTGCACAGAGGCAAAGATTTGCTGGATTTCTTGGTTGATTGCTGTGGTCCTTGAGAACCAACATCCAGTTAGCCTTCAGCAATAAATCAGGGCCATCAGGTGACATTTCCCAGAGGAACTGTTGGTCATCTCATCACATTAATACAAGTGAATTCTGGACTTTGGACTGCAGGGATTTTGTTGCTTAAACATCTCAGGCAAGGCCTGTGAGCTAAAATTACTACTTTGGCGTTCGACGTGGCAGCTTGTTCATTTGGGAGCCTTTTGTCTTTGACTTTCTATTGAGTCACTTGAGAGAGCCAAGGTGGCTTGCCAGAGCAGTCGCCATGATTAAAGTTCATTGAGACATTCCCCTTCACATCCTCCTGCCCCATTGGCTTTACGAGGTTCCTTTGTATATCTTCACTGGAGGGCTTGCAAGTTAATGGATGACTGCGTGTCCTTTGGAAACTCTTAGGGCCGTTTTTCTCCTCTTCCTTCCCACTGGCTGGTTTCTCTTGGTCTCCAGGGCTGTATGCATTGGTTTTCCGTAGTGTGAATGTAATACAAGGGGAGGGGAGGTTCTTTCTTTAATAACTTTGGGATATTCTACAGCACGGGGCAGACAGTTTTGAAGATGAGCAAACTTAAAAGTTCAACAGAGAGAACTGTAGTCAAAACGAAAGCCAGGGAAACCAGGACTTCACTCCCACCTTCCTCTTCCTGCCAAGATAACTGTCTTACCTTTGAATCCAAAGGTCTCTCATCTGTCTCCTTTGCTCACCACTGCCTAGGGAGCGATAGTATAGAATCACTAGCTTTGGGACCACTGGCTCTAAAGTGTGCATTATTTCTAATGGTTAGAGTAGGTACGGACAAGGATTTTTCCACTCATGGAATTCTCCTGCTCATGTTGACTTCTGTACCGTTCAGCCTGGATTGCTCATTAATGCTCACTCCATCTCTTAATTTAGAAGGTATAGGAATCCATCCAGCAGACCTCCTCTGATCTTCCTTCAGCTCTGTTTTCATCATGACACACACTTTCACTAGCTCCATTTCTGGCTGCTGGAAATCTGAACTCCTCTGTTTGCTTTTGAAGCTACTGCTGTGTACCCTTATCTCTGACCGGGCCTCAAGGTACCCTTTGTTCTAGCTAAGCCATCCTCCTCACTCCCTTACAAAGAGGTCATGCTCGAACATTCCCATCTCTTGGCTTATATGTTCCTCTGGAATATTGTCTCTTCACCCTTCCATTTCATGGGTAGATGAAATTCTACCCACCCTAAGAATATGAGTTCAGACTTTGACTTGCTCCCTTCTTCCCCTTCACTCTCTCCTCTCCCTTCTTCCATCCACAAATTTGAAGGCCTGCCAGATATTGTTCTGGGTCCCAGGAGTATGCTGGTGAACTGAACAAATTCTTCAAGGATTTTAGTCTTCCTCAAGAAGCCTTGTTTTAGTCATTTTAGTCCTCACTGCACTGTCTGAGTCCTCAGAACTTATACTTGTAGTATTGATTCTTAGTTCCAGGCATACAGCATACAATATACAGCAACATAAAAATTTATGTAGTATGACATCTAGCAGAAATATCTATTAAATAAATATCTAGCATAATTTATGTAATATAATTTATGTAATATATTAATATATAATTTTTGAAAATGTATATTTAAATCCTATCTTCACAATCAGATTATAAGTTTCTTGGGGAGCCTGGGTGGCTCAGTCGGTTAAACGTCCGACTTCGGCTCAGGTCACGATCTCGCGGTCCGTGAGTTCGAGCCCCGCGTCGGGCTCTGGGCTGATGGCTCAGAGCCTGGAGCCTGCTTCCGATTCTGTGTCTCCCTCTCTCTCTGCCCCTCCCCCATTCGTGCTCTGTCTCTCTCTGTCTCAAAAATAAAACGTTAAAAAAAAAAAAAAAAGAAAAGATTATAAGTTTCTTGAGTGTAGGGAACTTCATGCTTCTGAGAGCTTCAGAATCCCTCACTTTATTCATTCGGACTTCATTGTTTCCAAGGAACCAAAAATGCAAAGCAAACTATTTTAAGCAAAAAGTGAATGCGTTGGCTTATGAGACTAAAAGGGCCAGGGATAGGGCTGGCATCTGGCCATGACTTGATTCAGGGGCTTGAGTTTCCTTTTCCCATTTCTCAGTTCTGTTTTCTCCGGGTCAGCTCCATTCTCAAAGATGCTTTCCAGTCATGGTGACGAGATGGCACCAGCAGTCTCAGATTCTCATTGTCTTCAGGTCTTAAAGCTCCCAAACAAGGCCTGCAAGTGACGTCCGCCATCTTTGGAGAGGGCAGAGGTGGAATCAGCTTTACCAAAAGCACACGGACTGAGCGTCAGGGAGATTATATAGATGCAGGGAAGGAGAAACAATAAGTATCTGTCACATCCACGTATTCTGGAAGCTTAAGCTCTTGTCGGTTGGTTGCTTGGATTAACTCATGTCTAGCTCTTTGTTGTATTTAATAGGGTAAAGTAATGATGAAAAAGTCTACCAGTCACTCTTTGAGGAAGAATACTTGCTGTTTTCTGCTTCACCGAAAATAGCTTGCTTGTCTTTTCTCGCAACGGCGACTGCTCATATATAAGTGATAGTGGCGATCATTGAAAGAAATGGTAGAGCGGGTAGACTGGAGCTGATATAGGTCTCTTTTTTTTTTTTCTCTGCTCTCGTATCGCTATGTGCATACCTCGTAGTTCACCTTGTTTGCTACAGGTGTTTCACTTGTTTCTTCTCTACGACCAGGCTAATTTTGAGGAAGAACTTCTGTCTATTCTCGGAGGACCTGGAAGGTGCACAAATAAATTTTTATGATAAGAGTAAGTAAGAAAGGACACGGCTTCAGGCCTATATCTGCAGCTAAAATAGCTATGTGATCCCCGGCAATTCCTTTCCCTTCTCTGGTCTTTGATTCCATCATCTGCCCACCAAGGATTTTTAAGGGCCCTCCCGTTACTGAGTTTGTAGAAAAGCAAAGCAGTAGGGTGAAGAGCAGGACTTGGCACGGCATCTCAGCATTTTGTTTCCTTGGGAACAGTTTTGATAGGGGCTGATTACCCTTGCGATAAGAGGTCTTGGTAAGAGATACGGAGGGTAGAGCCCAATGAAAGCCTCGATTGTCTTCTTATATAACACAGGCTGGAAAGGTACTAGGAATTAATATTCCTGAGGTGGCTGAGGTGACATCATGTGTTTGTGAAAGGACTAAAAGCAGGTGAGGCAGATTTTGTGGAAAAAGACTGCCAGTCGATCTGAGCTCCCAGTGGGGAACATGGGCTGATCTCATGCTCTGTGTTCTGAACAGAACCTGTGGGAGTCATAGCTCCTGTCCCTTAGCTGCCAGCCCATCAAGGAGAAGGGGAGGACCTGTGTTACTCTCCTGAAAGATTACATGTTTCTCTCTGCCTGCCCTCCTATCCTCATTTTCTCCTCAGAAATGTGGTACTCATAAGGAGGGGACTTTGTGACTTTGTGACTTAATCGGAGAAGACTCCTGAAGAAAGAGATGAATTTTGAAAGAGGGGAAGAAAGAGACTAATATCTCTGGATCGAAAGCAGCAGACTGAACAAAATTCCCCTACACCCTGCTGACTGGTGAATTCCCTGGGTGTTCTCTGAAGTGAGGACATTTTTCAGAGGACTGCATCGCCTGTGTTGGCAGATGCTATATAATTTAGAGTCTACACGATTGTAAGTGTGGGAGGGCCCTGACTGTTTTTGTTAAATGATTGGTATCCTATTAGGGCTAGTTTTTCTTCCAATTTTATCCTTCTTGTGACCCTTGATCCTCTTTCTAAAACGGAAATGAGCTTCCTTTTCACTCCCAGGACAGGTATAGTTAGGATCTCAGCTGTGGCCAAGCATGGACAAGGAGTCTGCACTTTCCAAGGGAAGCTTTGTTGGATGTGTCTGCTGATCCCGTATCTGAACTCATGCATAAAAACATTCCTTGCTTGGTTTTGACTTGACACCCTCCAGAAATGATGGAACGGTGATCTGCCAGTAGAGTTCAGTGTCATGGCCAAGCTTGCGATCCAGAGGGGCAGTTTCCAGGATTTGCTTTAAGAATATTCAGTGCAGAACTGAGACCCAGCACATGCAAATGGAGAAATGGAGACCAAGGGTTCCTTCCTCTTTCTGGTGCCTGTCCGTTGGGGCCATTTTCCCCTTTGCTGGCAGGATGGTGCTCAAAACACATGCTATTTGGTGGAGTGAAATTTTTTAAATGAGATGTAATTGATATACCATAAAATTCACCCTTTTTGAGGGTGTATACAAAGGTATACAAATTCAGTGCTTTTTTTAAGTACATACACCAAGCTGTGCAACCATCACCACTATCTAATTCCAGAACAGTGGGGTTAAATTTTGACTTGGATCTTTGAATGAGATATCAACCAAAGGTCAATTCTGGTTTTCAGGAAACTAGTTCTAAGGCTTTGGTTCTTTTTGCAAGGGAAGCTACAGAAGTGTCATTTAAAAAAAAAAAAAATTATAATAGAAAAAAGAGTCAGAGGACGTGAAGTTTTCTTCGGCTTGTTGTTTGACTCCTTTCGTCTGACTGTCTTTTTCAGTCTTTGGTCTTTGGGCTGGGACTTATCTCCATGGCTATGTTATAATAAAGAATATCCAAGGCAAAAGCAGTAAGACTGGCTTTGCCTTCTTTTCCTGTCTCCTCTTTGTCAAGCCACGTCTCATTAGGGCAGCGCGTGGGCCTGTTCTGTTCTTTGGTACCATCACCCACCATCACCGAGCTCAGGGTCTGACACACAGTAGGAGCTCAGTAAAGATTTGATGAATAAAAGGCTGTGTTAGGTGCCCAGAGGAGGTTGTTTTGGCATTATCAGTCAAAGCTCATGGTGACCTTTGTACTTTGGCTTTGTGGATGGCCTGGAATCCATTCGCACCCTGAGATACAGCTGCTTCTAGAAAATGAGAGCTTGATTTCTTCCTGTGTAGTGCTAGCGGCAGAACCGACAAGGACGCCCTCATCCCCAGTTCCCAGGAATGCTCATCCAACTGTAGACTGGATTTCTAAAGCCTTCTCGAGTTGGTATGGCCAAGCGCAGTGTGGGTGGTGTGAGTGTGTGTCTTTGAGTGTGCACCCGCATGCACGTGTGTACTCGCCTAAGCACACGATGGAATCGTGAAGAATTCCTCCGTGTTTTTATAAATCGTCCCTTTCTTCTTTCTGCCCCTGTAGTTTATTGGTAGGCCAGGGTGCAGAGGGGCCTCCAGCCTGGGCACAGGGCCCAGGCGAGCCGGCCTTCAGTGGCCTATTGTTTTCGGCCCCTTATTGCACGGACAGAGGGCTGGGGCTGGCACAGCTGCCTTCTTGGGGACCATTGTTTGTCTTTTTGCAGCAGCAGCAGCAGCAGCAGCAGCAGCAGCAGCAAAAGTCTGAAGCAGCACATTTTGCGCTGGACAGAGCAGCCATTCTGTTTTAGAGCTGCAAGCCTAGAGATGGCGGTGGTTGGAGTCTCCCTTCCGTGTCTGCGTGGATGCCCTGAGGATGGAGACCAGGGAGGCTTCTCCTTCTAGGCAGGTTGCAGGAGAGGGGAGATGCTCAGTGGAGGGTTTCACAAACCAGCCACAGTGGCAGGTGGTATCTGTTAGCAGAGACTCTTCTGTTCCTGGATCGGGGGTGGAATATCATTGCGTTCTCACTTTCTCTGGCCTCTGGGCATATTGGCAGACCTCAGCGTGTGCTCCCAGGACAAGGAAAGCACTTCCTCCAAAGTTGTCCTGTAGAGTAGATCCAGGAAGCAGGGAAGGGACCCAGCCCAGTTGTGGACTAGTTGAAACATGGGCTAGTTACCGAGTCAGTGGTCTAGTCCAAACTGGATTCTGAATCACCCCCCGCCCAGCTGGAAGGTCGAGAAGAGGATGTTCCGGGGGTGGGAGCCATAGACACTGTAATTTACCCAGAAGTACTTTCAGAGACTCCAGACTTGTGTTCTGTTTCTTTTGTTTCCCTGACCGACCCACAGTCAGCCTCTTTGACAAGTTAGACGAGCCTTAATTTAGCTTCAACCCCACTTGCACCTAATTGTATGACCCTTTGGTAAATGACTTAACAGGTCTTATTTCATTTTTCTTACCTGTGTTATCAGGATAATTGGGGAGACCTAATGGGATACTTGTGGAGATTAAATGAGATGATGTATGTAAAGTCCCATAAAAGGTGTTCGGTAAACACACGCTCCCCTTCTCTCAGGATCCCTGAGGGGATGCCTAAGGGCGCGGTGCACTTTGTATTGTGCTGCCCACTAGAGGCACCTGAGAAAGTCAGGGTGGAATTCTGTGTTGGTTGGATGTGCTTGGGGGCTTCTTAGATTAATGCACATATTTCAGAGGCCTCCTATAAAGGGCTAATTCCTGCACGGGACAACCCTGGGGTGGCCTATCTCTGGAACTTCATAGGTATCATGGGAATTTGCCCAGCCCCCTCTTGTTTTGGTGGAGGGTGGGCATCATCCATTCTATGGGGTTCCTTTCCGCGTTCCTGGTTACTGAGATTATTGAGGGGAAGTCTTGGGTGAAGTATAGGGGACTCAAAGGGGGCTGACAGCCCCTTACCCATCCACATCCTCTTGCAAATCTGGGACTGACTGGGTGGGCTCTTTGTCCTAAGATGCCCTGATTCCTCCTTAATGAGCAAGTTGTAAGTAATGTCACTGAGCATTGTGAACGTGGTCTCCACCCATAGTTTGCCCATCCAGTGGCTACTACTGCCAGCTTCCACTTCTGCCTGTTGATAGGCAGAAGGGGTACAGATGCCTCTAGGAATAGTTTTGACAAGGGCTGCTGCCGTTAAGAGGCCCAGAAACCCCCGGCAAGAACTAGATGCCTGATATGCCCTCTGCGGCTCCTCCTCCCAACACCCTTGTAATCAGACTCCCCAAAAACACAGAACAAGAGAGCTTTGATGAGTGATGAGGTAGGCGGCTTTTCTGCTCAGCCTTCTGTCTGCTTGAAACAATCCTCCGGTGCTCAGTTTCAGTTCAGGTAAGGTTACTGTCAGGTTTGATTGGCATTGGGGGTTGGCGAGGGGGAGGCATGGGGATGCAGAGGGTGAGAACCGCACTGAGAGATCACCCAGGAAGTATCAGATACTTATGCTACATTCGGATATGAGTAAAAACAGAGACAAAAATGAAGATAAGGATAGATTACGGACCCCTAGCCACTTCAAGGCAAAGCTAAATGTGCCATTTGCCTATCCATCATTGTTTCATAAGCGTGGTGGGCAGAACTTTCAACATCAGAGCTGGGATCCTGGCTTTGCCTCTGGTTTATCCACAGCTCAGGTGAAAACTCTAGATCCCCCCGTCACCCCTGCTCCCATGCATTACATAGCATAGGCAGAAAGCATTGTTATAACCCTGCTCTTATGGAAATGAATTTGGAGCGTGCATAAGGAAAGGCATAATAATACAGGTGCTCTTTTTTCCTGGGACTGGAGTCATTGCCACAGGCGAATGCACTGGAGCTGAGCAGGCTTGCAGGGAAAGGGATAAAAGAAATGTCTCCATTGCGGCTCAAACGGGGATTGGGATATAACTTCAGCAGGATATGCACTGCAGGCCTTCTCTGAGCTGAAAAACAGTCTGGTTTTGGCATGCTGCTTCTTGCGGGTGCCAGGGCTCTTGTCAGTAACAAATACTGTATTGCATTTGAGGCAGATCTGGTTGCATCTGGAGCTACCATTGCTGCGGTCCCAGAGAGGGTGTTTGCTAGCCCTGTGTGAGGACTCTTGGCTAGGCAGAAATCTGTCAAGCTAGAACTTCACCTGAAACATGTCTAACTTTGACACAGCAGGGGCTCTGAGCATCACTGAGGATGAGGCAACCGCTGTATGAGTGATATTTGTTGAGAACAAATGAACTTCTTGAAGATTGATTGACATTCTGTGATTGGAAACTATGGAATCTGATTGACAGTGAAAGAGTTGCTTGCCTAGAAGTCTGGTGCTTGTTTCATTCTTGATTGCCACCAGTTGACCTTGGGCAGGACCCTGTCTCCATTAAAATATCCTGACCCTCGCCCTCCCTCTTGGAGATGTGGAAAAACTTGTGTTTATGTATTTAGTTTTTAAGTTTATTTATTTACGTTTGAGAGAGAGAGAGCACGAGCTGGGGAGGGACAGAGAGAGGGAGACATAGAATCCGAAGCAGGCTGCAGACTCAGCACAGAGCCCGACGCAGGACTTGAACTCACGAACTGTGAGATCATGACCTGAGCCAAAGCTGGATGCTCAACCGACTGAGCCACCCAGGCTACTTGTGGAAAAACATTTTGAAATGATGGGAGAAAGTATAAAAAGCAGGAGCTTGGGCTCTAGAGTCAGTCTCTCTGGTTGAATCCCAGTTACATTACTTTAATAATTTGACTTCCTTAAGAGTCAGTTTTCTCATCTTTAAAACGGGGATGAAAGTAGTACCTTCCTAATAGGATGGAGATAAATCATTAGGCTCTCAGCCAAACAGAACCCAAATTCTGGCACTGTGCCAGAAACACAGTAAATTGCTCAATAAATGGTAACTGAATATTAAGTGTCTAATAAGCAGTTTCTCTTAAATGATTCAGCAGACTCCTGGTTCCAGGTTCTTCAGGGGTCCAAAAAGAGTTGGTGGAATTTTTGGAGGTGCTTCCTATCATATGGCCATTTTAAGCTTTCGGCTTGTTATTTTATTTTTTTCCGTTAAAGGCATTAAGTTCCCACCTGAATGGAAGGGGTCAATGTTAGTGTGTATGTATTTGGTTTTGTTTAGTTTTGTTTTGAGGGATTCCACCTGACTGGCCGGCCTGGTTTCTGTTGCAGAGATCCGCACTCAGCTCACAGAGCAGATGAAATGCCTGGACCAGCAGTGTGAGCTCCGGGTACAGCTGCTGCAGGACCTCCAGGACTTCTTCCGGAAGAAGGCGGAGATCGAGATGGACTACTCTCGCAACCTGGAGAAGCTGGCCGAGCGCTTCCTGGCCAAGACGCGCAGCACCAAGGACCAGCAGTTCAAGTAGGGGCTCTGGTTGTTTCGTGTGCGGAGACCTGAGACGGGGCTTGGGGCGGGAGGGAGGCAGGGTGTGCCGCCTACACCCTCCTGCATTCACGACGGTGCCCCGGGGACTTCAGGTTGGCTGAGGGCTGAGAGCCCTCTGGGACTTCTTTTCCAGATTGGTCTTTCGTGCAGGTCAGGATCCTGGAGAGCTCAGAAGAGATGATGAACTGTGCTGATAATAACAGCAGACACTTTCATAGTTCTTCCTATGTGCTAAATGTGGTTCTAAGGGTTTTTATATGTATGTTAACTCATTTAATCTCCCCGGCAAGTTCGTATGTTGGTTGTTGTAGTCTCCCCAACTTACAGATGAGGAAACTGAGTCATAAGGAAGTTAAAGAACTTGCCTTAGGTCTCTCTCTCTCTCTCTCTCTCTCTCTCTCTCTCTCTCTCACTCACACACACACACACACACACACACACACACCCCTCGTACATCAATATCAATCAATATCAGAGCTGGGATTCAAACCAAGGCAGTCTGAAGTCTGACTCCAGAGTCTCTCTCTCTCTCTCTCTCTGCATCTCTGAGTCTCTCTGAATCTCTCTGTCTCTGTCTCTGTCTCTCTCTCTCTCACACACACACACACACACACACACACACACACACACGCATTCACACACTCCTAGTACCTCAGTAGCAGAGCTGGGATTCAAACCAAGGCAGTCTGGCTCCAGAGTCTGTGTTCTTAACCATTTCGCCAAACTGTCTTTAACTGGAAGAAATGAATGATGCTTTAGCATACATCTGACTCATTGCCCAGACAGTTGCAAAGTTCTATCCCTTGCATAGTATTTTATGCAAGTGACCCATTCGCTCTGTTCTCACTGCTATTGCTGTAGTTTAGATCATCATTATTGCTGTCTGAATGATTGCTTTACTTACTGTATCATCTGCAGCAGAGGTTCTCAACTCTGGCTTCATATTAGAATTCCCTGAAGAGCTTTTTGAAAATGCTGAAATCTGGGCCCCCTTCCAGAGCAATGAAGTCAGAATCTCTGGGAGCAGGGCCTGGGTAACAGTATGGTGTAAAAGCTTCCCAGATCATTCTAACGAACAACTAGTGTTGAGGACCACAGTGTACAGCTTCTCCCTGTTCCAACCTGCCTGACCCACTGTTATCACATTTAGTTTTCCTGGAACACACTGGGGATCCCGCGGTTTCTCTGTGCAGTGGCTTCCCACTGTCTGTGTTCTTGACACTCAGCGTGTGGTCTCCCAATATCGGCACCACCTAGGATGCTGGGAATGCAGAATCTCAGGTCCTGCTCCCAGATCTACAGCGACAGGATACTCAGGTGATTTGTGTGCACATTGAAGTTTGAGAAGTGCTGCTCTGTTTACAAGGGTATACACTCTCTGGCTTGTTCTTTGAGCCCCTGTACATCTGACCTGGACTAGCTTTCCAACCTTACTACCTGTTGTTTTTTTCCCCTACTATACCATAGCCAAACAAAGCATTAACTCCAGTGGACCTTTGCCCATCCTGTCATTTGAACTTAGGTACCCATCGTTCACATCTATGCATGTCAGGGACATACCTGTTTTAAGAATCATGTTCCAAGAAGCTTTCTTGATTCTCCCAGAAGAATGTTCTCCCTTTTCTGAATTCTTACAGCATTTTATTTGTTCTTTTATTAGGGCAGTCAGCACTGTCTGCCTGATATTATCTTCTCTTAGTGGACTATATAAGCCTTTCTGATTCGTTTTCCAGTCTCCCATAGTGCCTAGTGTAATATGTGGTATATAATAAATGCTTACTAAACATTATTGGATGAGTAAATGAATGAATGAAGTTATAAGTGAATGCCAAGTGTGTCTCATTTTCCTCCATTTTCTATTTTTGTTTATCATATCACCCTAATAATTTGGGACACAAATTATCCTTAACAAACCAGCTCTGGGCAATGACTATGGAGAGGCTAAGTTTGAGGACAACACGTGACACTCTCAAAATAAGCCAGCATGCGAATTTCCTCCACATGTTTTGTCCTCAGAGCTCCTTAGCTTTCCCAAGTTCTGTTCTCTTTACATAAGCAATCCTAAGGGAATAAAATGTTATTTTAGTATATGATGAACGAAGATTTTGGAGAGAAATCATTTGCTTTAGAAAGAGGGGACTCAAAGTTGGATTTATTCTGTTGGTAAGCTACTCCTTAAAATCGCATTTGATTTTTAGGACTATATCATATTTTCAGCTCAAGGACATATTTGCTACAAATTAAGGTACAGATGTGTTCATCTGTAAGTCAGCTGAATTGCTCTGATTAAGATCACATGCAAGAAATAGGGTGTTTTCTCCAAAGCTGGAAGAATTGAATTCCCTTCTCACAGAGCCTGGTACCTGGCTTCATTTTCCCCCAAACAACTAGTGGGTATTTATTAAGAGCCATCTGTGTACTCTGTATTGTACAGGCATTGGAAAATACAAGGGAAGTTTATTGTGTGTCTCCATAGGGGGCCCTATCTGGCTGGGGAGGAAAGATTTTTAATACAAGAAGCAACTAGAGAGTAAAGCAATAATGATCTCATTAAGAAATCATAGAAATCATTGGTTATGTGTAGAATATAGACGTGATGAGAGGTCAGAGATAAATCATCAGAGAGACACATAAAGGTAATGGAATAGTCAGGAGAGTTTCCATGAAGCAAGTGGGACTTAGGCTAGGCTTTAAAGGTAGATTTGAGGGGCGCCTGGGTGGCGCAGTCGGTTAAGCGTCCGACTTCAGCCAGGTCACGATCTCGCGGTCCGTGAGTTCGAGCCCCGCGTCAGGCTCTGGGCTGATGGCTCGGAGCCTGGAGCCTGTTTCCGATTCTGTGTCTCCCTCTCTCTCTCTGCCCCTCCCCCGTTCATGCTCTGTCTCTCTCTGTCCCAAAAATAAATAAAAAACGTTGAAAAAAAAAATTTAAAGGTAGATTTGTGTAGGAGAGAACCACAGCACATGCAGGTGAGAGGAAGCAGGAGCGTTTGCTGGTGAGGGGTACAGGGACCAGTGAGGGACCCAGCTTCATTAAAAGGAAGTTCCTTTCCCATTCATTCAACAAATGTCCATCACACATTCCTCGAACTCCTTCAGTCCAGACACTGGGCCTTGGGACATAGTGGTGAGCTAGCGCTGTCTCTTGCATGCGGCACTTACAACAGGATGAGGAAACAGGCATTGAACAAATCGCACAGTTGGATCAGTTGAGGTAAGTGTTGAGGAACAGAAGTACAAGGCGCTAGAAGAACTTGTAAGGGGGACTTCACTCCTTTTGCTGTCACTGTGTGGCTAGTTTACTTTAATAACTTCCTGTCTGATCTCCTGAGTAGCAAGCTATTTACCCAACAAACCCCTTTTAAGTACCTACTGGGTGCTGCCCTCTGCGCTCATTCCGGTGGAGACTCAGGTGAACTCTGGATTCCTGGCTAACCGAGAAGAGAGACACGTGGCAATGTCACGAGCAAAGGGCTTCAGTAGAGGTCGGAGCGAAATATTATGAGAACAGAGATATTTACAAAAGCAGTGGAAAACAAGTTTAGGTAAGTGGAGTAGACACCAAATAACAGCTCCGTGATAGACAGGCAGAGGAGTTCAGGTTCGACGCGACAGCATGGTAATGAGGGCTCTCGGTTCTTGAGTGGGGAGAGCAGGAGGTAGAGTTTCTGTTCCTGTAGGAGAAGAGGAAACAGCGCGGGACTATTGGCAGCCTTGCCGTGTTCGTTTATGATGTGTAACGGGGTGAGTGTGTAAAAGATCATGTCCACCCACCATACAAAGTGCCCCAAGTGCAGGGGGAAGAGACATTTCTTCAGGTTGGGGACTGGGCGGGGCTTCATGGAGGTGAAGTTCGTGGATGGGAAATGGGAAAATACAAGTGTGAGTGCTAGGTGCTGGTCCAATGGCTTGAATTCAATCGAGACAGTGTAGAAGTTGTAGAAAGAGGATAGAAAGATGGGGGAGGAGGCATTTCAGGCAGAGAGAACAGGGATGGTAAAGGCACAGAGCTGGAAAAACGAGGCCGGTGGGTAACTCATCCGTTTTGCTGAAGAGCAGAAATAACAAATGCAATCGTGAAATAAGCTTGGAAAAATTGGTAGGGGCTTGATCACAGTGGTCTGGGAACACCAGGTGATAGGGTTTATTCTGTAAGCATGGGGAGCCATTGATAGTTTTTGAGCAAGGAACATAATTATGGCTGTGCTTTGGGAAGGTAACTATGGCAACACTGCATAAGATCAATCGGAGGGGAGAGACAGGGTAGCAGGAGGCCTGTTGAGGAGTTATGGCCGTGAGCCTAAGGTTAACATGGGCCTAACCTGAAGTCGTGCCCTCAGAAATAGAAATGTGAGGGCAAGAAGCGATCAAACTCAGAGAAACTAGGACAGAAGAAGGGCTGTGGGTGTCCTGGGTCTCTGGAGTGGTAATTGTACTGTATTTTCATTCAGCTGGTGCAGTGTAGCCTCTATTTTGCTGACTCTAGGGCTGATCCCTAGAATAGTTCATTCTCTGCCCAGAGCGTCTCAGCGGGCACTCGTCACCTCCCCCGGAGCTGTAGCAGCTGTTGGCCCAGCAATGCCATGGATTTGTCTCTCTGTGCTGCCAGGAGAACAGCTGCCAGCGGCAGCTCTGGACAGACGCGTCTTAGGGACCTGGAAACTATTCAAGTCGGCCTGGGGTAGGGTGGCCAGGGCCAGAGTCCGTCTATATGGACCCGCCGTGCCCTTTTCCAGACCAGTGTCTCAGCCTGGCTGGATCTCAGCCTCTCATGCTCAGTTTGGTTGGTTATTCAGTTACAGTTTTAAGTGACTGCATTTAGGGACACACATTGCTGGACTGCTTTTTTTCTTTTTCTTTTGGACAACTTCTTACCCTGGAAGCCATTAGCCTGTCACTCTTTGGCTTTGCTTCCTATTCTGCTTTGCTCCTGCTCACCTTTTGTCCTCTCCCACACTGTGCTCTGTGCAAACACCCTCATTAAAGCCCACACAGCTCTGACTCCATTGCAGAGTCTGACCCTGTGGTCCCATCACGCTCCTTCTCTTCCCCCTCCCCCACAGAAAGAGTGAGAGATGCTGCAGATAGAACTACATAGTGTTTATTTGATTCCACCGTATTCTGCTTTGTTTAAGATAGGGAACATGGCTTCCTCCATCCGTTTGAATTGTGGGTGAACCCTCTTCATGTCTGAAATTCTATCCGCCTGGTTTGATTAAGAGCAGAGATAAAATACTATGTGAGGGTAGGAAGTCTTCCTAGGGAAGATGTTCTTGCATTTTCTTTGGCTCTTTGAAGAGTATAAATGTATTCCTATTTGTTGCTGAGCCTTTGATTGTCTCTTTTAAGTGGAATCTGTGTTAATATTGCTCAGCGGGACTCTAATTGATAATGCCTTGGCTGGTTTTTTGTTGTTGTTGTTGTTTTTTTTTTAACATGGACTTGCTGTAAATTACCTTTCAGTCTTAGCTCACTTGGTTTTGATCTCCTACTTTTAATGGCTCAGTTCTTCTTCTTCTTTTTTTTTTTTCCTGTTGAGTCTTTAGAGGAATACTCCTACATTGCTATCCTGCTGTGTTCTTTCCAGAGACCTTATGCTACTTTAAAACCCACTGCCAACATTTTTTCTGTCTTTCTTCCAGCTTTTTATTTTTCTCAATAACAAATATTTGTTGAATATTTTTAAGGTATTGTTCTAGACTCTAAAAGGAGGGAGATCCAAAGAAATAGAAGTCGTGGTTCTTTCCCACATGACTTTATAGTCTAGTCAGGGATAAATTGTACCTAAATACAATAGCAGAACTTCAATATAAGGCAACATGTGGTAAGTACCAAGTGTGTGCTATAGAAGGGATGGTGCACAGTTCGAAGGGTCAGGAAACTTCCAGGGAGGAAGTGGAATCTGAACCAGACATTGAAGAAAATGGACAGGATTTTGATAGACGGAGACAGAGGCAGGGGGAGGATGTTGTAGGCCGGGAGGGGCACAGCAGGAGGAAAATACAAAGCACCAGTGAGTAGACTGGTTTGGCTGGTTAACAAGAGTATATGGAAGAATTGGACAAAGGTAGACAGGACCATATTGTGGAGGGCCTTGACTTTTGACTAAGGTTTGATGCTATGCAATAGACACTGGAAACCACTGAAGGTTTGAATAGCTAGTTGTCCAAGCCGAGGCATAAACTCTGCTTACAGAAGATTGACCTTAACCTTAATGGTGGTGAATTGCTAAATGACTGGAAACTTGAGACGGTGACACCAGTTGCCACAGTATATAATAAAGATCTAAATTAGGGTGGGATGGTAGGAATGAAAAGAATAGAAATTGATCCTTTGGACCATTTAGCAAATATGTGTTGTGTTCTTACCATGTAACAGACACATGCCAGGCAGGACAGATACTGCCCCCTGCACTCCTGGAGCTTACAGTCTAGAGACAGATGGAAAACACCTGGTGCAGGAAGAATCTACAGGAATTGCTGACAGATGGGATTCAGGTTTCAAGTGAGCTCAGAAGCACAAAAGAAAGAGGGCTGTGAAGTTTCTTTTGGACTTGGGTGACTGGTAGATTAATGGTGCCTTTAATAGAAATACCGAAGTTAGGAGGAGTTGTTTTTTGAAGGGCGTATGAGAGATTTGGTTTTTGGATGTGAAGTTTAAGACACTGGAAGGATATCGAACATGAAATTTTCAATACTTGATAGAAAATGAATAGATGTATTCAGGGCTGAAGTCTGGGTTGTTGGTAGATATTTGGGCATGTTCATAGAGAGGTGATGGTCGAGGCTGTGGCACGTTCTGATTTCCCAGGGTTTAGGGGGAGAAAGGGGAAAACATCTTTCATATTGTCTGTAGTACTCAGATTGCAGAGAATGAAAAGTGATTTAAAAGATGTATTTGTGCGTTCATTCAATTTGCATTTTGGGGACCAGGCATTGCTCTAGGTTAGGGATATATCCAAGACAGTATCCTATTCTCACTAACATGAAATTAGCAGGACATTAAAGGGACACATGGAGAGTAAACCTGCTTATTTGGCTGCTTATGAGTTGTGCAACTACGGGAAGGGAGGTGAGGGAGCAGGACCCAGGTATCTCAGGAATCTGGTAGACATCAACCTACAATACGCCTTTCAGTGGGAGGTTAGGTACACAATTAATTAGAGAGAAATTCTTGTAGAGTCCATGTTCTTGGCCCTGGGCCCAGTATTTGACTGTGCACCGTCTCTGTGGTTACGTCACCTATTGCTGATGGATTTTTCCTCTGGAGTTAAGTTCAGAGTTGTTCATCAGCCTCACAGGATAGCATTGGGTTGAAAAGCAGAGTCAGTTGGCCATGGAGATTGTTACAGCTGTGATTTCAAATCAGAAAAGGGTGGAGGACCAGAAAGTTCCTCCTTGAGTATGGGGTGACTTTGAGAGGGAAGTAGGAGGAAGCATGAAGTTGCCAGAAGGGAGAACCCCTCACTTCCCGGGACCAGTGTGTCACTCATTCATTTTGGACATATTTGGGAGCTGTTTGTTCCCTCAGGGGAGGTTTTGCCCAGATGTAGCATCTGGTGTTGAGCAAGGATTGGCTTCCCTCTGCCATGGCTCAAGCTGCCTTTATTTAGAAACGAACAAAAGGTCCCCTGGTGACTTTCTTGCTGGCCTGCTCCATACAGAACTTAGGTGGTGGTTGGGTCCTTTTTGGAAGACTTGGGAGCTCTCCTTACACATGAACAGAGCAGGATAGAAGAGACACAAGAAGGCAGTTTGGGGGGGTGGGCGGTCAGCAAGACAGAGTGCTGGCCAGTCTTTGGAACAGAGAAAGAATTCATTTGCAAGCTCTTCGGGAGGCTTTATAACTTAGCAGGAAAAGCCGAGCGTTTAATCCAGACACATTTAGGTCTGAATCCTGACTCTCCCGCTTACAGCCGTGTGACCTTGAGCAAATCACTTACACCCTTCTAGCTTCAGTTTACTCGTCTATGAAATGCAGAGAGTAATACTTACCTCGAAGAGGTTGTTTAAGGATTGGATATAATATATGTGAAGCACTAGCCTCATGCCTATAACTTACTAAGTGCTCAAAAAATCGTAGCTGATGTAATTATCATCGCCACAGAAGGAGTATAGTGTGGTACTCAAGATCACAGGTTCCGGAACCAGATTTCCTGGATTTGCAATCTTAGATTTCCCACTTACTAGCTGTGTGATTTTAGATGAAGGTTCTTAGTTGCCTCAGTTTCCTCATCTGTAAATTGAGGATAATAATAGTGCTCATGGAGTCATTCTGCTGAGTAAGAGAATGAATACATGTGAAGCCCTTAGGACAGCACTTAGTACATAGTAAGTATAAATAGCAATGACTGCTTTGGTACTCAGGAGATGGGACTGAACATAGTTACACTGGGTAAAACCCTGATAGATTAGATTTACCATTCATTTCCTGTGCTGAGTTAAACATTTTTTAAAAATTTTTTTTTTTAACGTTTATTTATTTTTGAGACAGAGAGAGAGCATGAACAGGGGAGGGTCAGAGAGAGGGAGACACAGAATCCGAAACAGGCTCCGGGCTCTGAGCTGTCAGCACAGAGCCGGACGCGGGGCTCAAACTCACAGACTGCGAGATCATGACCTGAGCTAAAGTCGGACGCTTCACCGACTGAGCCACCCAGGCGCCCCGAGTTAAACGTTTTTTTAAAGTTTATTTATTTTGAGAGAGAGAGAGAGAGAGAGCATGCACACGTGCAGGGGAGGGGCAGAGAGAGAGAGAGAGGGAGAGAGAGAGAATCCGAAGCAGGGGCTTGATCCCACAGACTGTGAGATCATGACCTGAGCTGAAATCAAGAGTCGGATGCTTACAACTGAGCCACCCAGGCACCCCCAGAGTTCAGCATTCTTAAACATGGCCCCAGATGATATCATGTCAGTCTCCCTTTTCCTCAATGACCCCTGTGAGTGGGCCCTTGTGAATGACAAACTCATCCTCCTTCCTGATTTTTATGATGTGGCTGTATTGGCAGGAAATATGCAATTATGTCACATAATTATATGCCCAATTCCTATAAAAACTCAGCAATTGTACATTTTGTCCTATAAGCTGTCATGTTCACAAAGTGTCATGAGCTACATTAAACCAGGTAGTTAATCCTGGCATGTTACCTTTAGATCCAGACTCATAATCCTCAAGAGGAGGAAATTTGTCTTACGCTCACCCTCTGATTCCCTTGTCCTCACAGAGTCGCTAGTTAGCACTAATTGCCAAATCATTGGGTTTCCATAAAGGTATAGTGCTGAGGTCCCAATTGCAACCTGGGTGGATAAAAAGCACGCCGGTCCTGTTCAGCCTCCTGCCGCGGCCACCAACCATACCAGCCGGCCAGCTCTGTCCCAGCCTCGGTCCTGAGCATCACAGATTGTGGTTTACGGGTTGCCTCCTGAGGCCAAACAGAAGCTCCTACGCTTCTGTATAGATGGCTTTGTATTATCCTTATAGGGTAGGGAATGATAGAGGGCAGTTGGGAGCAAACATGCTTTAATGAGCAGTTGGGGGATGCTGGAGACACTGAGGGCTTCCTATGTCTCCCAGTCTCCGCCATTGGAATGCTAGCAGGACACGCCTCAGGCTTTCGGCTTTGCTGGAGCACAGACACTGCTGATCATGTCCCTTAACAACAGGGCTGGGGTGCAGGGAACTTCCAGTATTTGTTTTCTCGGCTCTTGTAAGTCCCATAATAATTCCATAGTAGACACAGGAAGCGATGTGCATCTGGTTCGAGGGATCTTTAATTTTCAGGAATTCACAGCCAATTAAATGAATTGACTTTGATCCAGTTCCCTTTTAAAGGCAAAAGCCATGTCATCTTTATTGGAAGCTGACTGCGTTAAGTGGGAGGGTTTACAAGATAAGAAGAAAAGACAGTCTCTGCCGTAAGGACTTTCATAATTAAAACGGGGGGGGGGGGGAATCAGATAGCAGGCTGAGAGAGAATAATAAGAATACATATGCGCATGGGCACATGAATCTAAAAATAGGACCCCATCTAAGGCAGGTTCTAGTAGTCACCGGGAAGGGAGGGAGGGTGGATTACTCGGGAGGGCCTTGTGCTTGGCTTAGGCAGGGAAGGGTAAAAGATAGCAGTTATGTTCTCAATTAGATTTGGTCCCAAGTTAATTGGAGTAAAGACTTTAATATCTAATTCCTGCACTGTGCTGAAGTCTCATGCTGTGAAGAGAAACAGAGTCATATGGGAAGAGCTCAGTGTTAATGAAGGATTTAGGGAGAATGAGTAAAAAGGAGGGTTTGGATTTCTCAGAGTTGAAAAAGGATCATTCTTTCTGCTACCTCCTGCCCTTTTACACCGCCACCAATCACTGGATCACTGCCCCCTCGGGTTTTAAACTCAGGGAAGATCAATGAGCACAGCTCTGCTTCTTAATATATTTTGGGTACAGCTGGTTAAAGAACCAGGATTAGAAAATGAATCGAACAAAGTAGGATTATCTTCAACAGTAGGATGCTGAGCTGTGTTTGCTGATGCCTACTTAAGCAGTTGGGACAGGGCATCCTTGCATGAAGTTCAGACATCCCTCCCTAGCAGCCTCTGTGTTAAAGGAGAGGTTGTGGAACAAGTCTGGCAGCTCTCAGCCTGAACCCTTGTAAACAACAGATGTTCCGAACTACTAAGTTCTGAGGGTAGGGGTGGGGGTTTCTGTTGGTGCTTAAAATTCTTTGAATTTACAGGCAGCATCTCAAAGATTTAGCAAAAGGAGGAAGTTGGACGGCATTGATTCTGCAGCATACAGGTGGAAATGATGCCTGAGACAGTTCCTTTGGAAGACAAAGCACATGCTATTGAGTGGACTCTGACAGAGAGACACTGAAACCCTGGAAGGCAGGCCCAGTTTAGAAGGATTCGGCTTCCTACGTATATTGACTTTCTGCCCTCCTCTCTTCTTGTGCATGGACCAGATTTGTCAACCACCTCCTTGCTTCTGTTTTGTCTGGTCATGGGTGGAAACGTATGCCCTTTCCTGCCACAGAGTCCCATGTACACATGCCTGCAGACAATCAGGGGCATGCCGTGTGGACTTTTGCATTAGCCATTCGGGTTCTTATAACCTGGGGATTAATGGTATTGTTAGGGACTTTGTGTTGGCCGCTAACCTTATTCTTGTACGTTCTCAATGTTAGTTTTGCCAGGTCTCCATTGCACCATTAATTGGAGGTGATTGAAGATAATGTTCCTTGTAGAGAATTCAGTTAGGCCTCTTTTCTCCCCACCCCACTCCCAGCCCCCAAACACACATACTGAGTTTCAAACTGGATGATAAATGCTTGGGGCACCTACTTTACAGTGCAGTTCAGGGAAGCCATATGGAAAAAAGATACATAATACATATTTTTTCTTTCTTTCTTTCTTTCTTTCTTTCTTTCTTTCTTTCTTTCTTTCTTTCTTTCTTTCTTTCTTTCTTTCTTTCTTTTTTTAAGTAAGCTGTAGGCAGGGCTTGAACTCATGACCCTGAGATCAAGAGTCACATGTTCCACCTGCTGAGCCAGCCCGACACCCCTATAATACATCTTTAGTGGGCTTTCTTGGTACCAAATTAAAGAAGACTTTAGAAAAGTTCTCCCCTTTAGTCAAATGAAAAAAGCAATTTATCAGGTCTGGGACAGTTTTCAAGACACGCTGGTCAGGAAGTATTGCTTGAAAATCTCTCATAGAACATCCTTGTACCTTGATTTCTTTTGAAAAACAAGTCCACTCCTGGCCCTTTTGTTCATTAACATAGAAAGTTTTGGTGAACACCAATGCTGGGATGTGCGGCTCACCTATGCTTTTCAGCCAACATTTTTCAGCACTTTTTCTACACCAAGAGCTATGCTAAGAATTAAATACACACAGAATAAGCCACTAATCTAACGCACGGAAGTTAGCATTTAATGTGAAATATTTTAAGGTTGTGCATGTGTGTGCGCGTGTGCACACGTACATGTGTGTGCTCCGACAAGGTGCAGAGTTCAAGGTTGAGGAGCCAGAGCTGTTTGTTGAGTGACCCTGTAAATCACCTGTAGTATATGTGATCCAGTCATCAACACATGGCTTCATCTTCATTATCAGTATTGACCAACAGGTTCTGGCAGGTCCTGGGATCACAGAGACATTTAGGACCCAGCTTCTGCCCTTAGGAGGCTCATTGTGTCACGAGGAAGACAGGAGATTTATATGGGAGGAAAAAAAAAAGATAACACAAAGTAGCATACATTTAGTGCCAAAGCCAAGATGGGAGAAACGATTTCTTTTCATTTTTCTCCAAAATGGGATCTTTAAAAATTGTTTTTGGTATCATTTTAGACTTACAGAAAAGTTGCAAGAATAGTCAGAGAATTTCTGCCACTTACCCAGATTGCCCAAAATGTTAACATATTACTGCATTTGCTTTATGCTTCTTTCTCCCTCTCTCTCTCTCTGTACACAACTCATGCACATACATATTTTTTCTGAAACACTGAACATAAGTTGTAGACATGATGTCCCTTCACTCTCACATACTTCAATATGGATTTACTAAAAATAAGATGGTTCTATGACACAATGACTAGTACAGGGGATCAATATTGATACAGTAACATTATATAATCCACAGATATTCCGATTTACCATTTATTCCAAAAACATTTTTTTGGCCAAAGAAAGTCCAAGATTATACATTTCATTCAGTTGCCCTGTCTCTTTAGTTTCCTTTGATGTGGAATGGTTCCCAAGTCTTTCATTGTATTTTAGGACATTGATATTTTGGGGGAGCATTCAGCTCAGTTATTTGTAGAATGCCCCTTAATTGGGTATTTCTGCTAATGTTTGATATTTCTTTCTTTTTAAATTTTTTCATGTTTGTTTATTTTTGAGAGAGAGAGAGAGAGAGAGACAGTGTGAGCAGGGAAGGAGCAGAGAGGGAGGGAGACACAGAATCCGAAGCAGGCTCCTGGCTCTGAGCTGTCAGCACAGAGCCCGACGCAAGGCTCGAACTAACCAGCCGTGAGATCATGACCTGAGCTGAAGTCGGCCTCTTAACCTATTGAGCCACCCAGGTGCCCTGTAATGACTGATATTTCTTTATGATTACATTTATGTGCCTTGGGCAAGAATACCGTAGAAGTGATGTTATATTCTTAGTGCATGATATTAGGACTCACTTGCTGATGATTCCCCGTTACTGGTGATGTTAACTTTGATCATTTGGTTAGAGTGGTATCTGCCAGATTTCTCTACCATAAAGTTGTTCTAGTTTATGCTTTGTAATTAATGCGTGTATTTTGGACAGATACTTGGAGACCATGTAAATATATTATTCTTCAAAACTTACACCTATCCGTTTCAGCATGTATTGATGATTCTTGTTTGAATCAATTATTATTATGGTTACCAAATGGTAATTTTCCCAGTTTCTATCATTTTTTCTACATTTGTCGGTTGGGATTCTAATGTAAGGAAGAATTTTCCATCTCCCCCGTACATTTGTCCGGTTATTTGTTTATATCAGTTTGGACTCATGGATTCTGATTTTACTCAATGGGTTATAATCCTTTACTATCTTTATTTATTTTAATGTTCATTCCAGATTTGATTAGTGGAGTCCTTTCAAGGTGGTTCCTGTGTCCTTTTAACATGTCCCCACCGTTCAACTTTCTGGCACAAAAAGATATTCTAGGCTCATCTTATACTTTCTTTTCTTCAACTCTGGAGTAAAGAGTTCTCTTCAAAGAGTCCTGGATCCTATTAATGGTGAATGGTATTTAGAAATGATGGATGCTAGGGGCGCCTGGGTGGCTGAGTCGGTTAAGCTTCTGATGTCGGCTCAGGTCAGGATCTCATGGTTCGTGGGTTGCAGCCCCACATCGGGATCTCTGCTGTCGGCATGAGATATTGTCTCCCTGTCTCTCCCCTCCCCTGCTCACGCTCTGTCTCTGTCTCTCTCTCTCTCTCCCTCAAAATTAAATAAATGTTAAAAAATTTTTTGAAAAAAGAAACGATGGATGCTAGATGTGCTCTTTGTTACTATAGTACCACAGTTTATAGTTCCTCTTAGCAGAGATAGTACACACAACACGTGCGTGTATGCGCACAGGCATATACCCGCATACTTCTCTGCGTCTCTATCTATATGCTTATCTATATTAAAGTCTATGAGTCCCATTAATATCTTCAATTCCAGTCCAGCAGCACATGTTCTATTCAATTTTCTCCATTCTCTACATTTATAACCCTGTTATCTCAACAGTGAGAAACCTGGTACCCATTTCCCATAATATATTTATTTAATTGCTATCGTCCTAGAGGGTACACAAAATAGTTCCAGAGTTGCTAACTCATGCCTCTGAAAAAGAAGACTACTAACTAGGTTTTAGTACTGGTTCGGAGGCTTTGTTTGTTTTCAACCTTCAGGACCAAAACGCAGTGTTCAGAAGTTGGTTGCTAGTTCCTTCTCTTCCAGCCTCCAGACCTTTCACGTGGTTGCATTACTTATTAGAAGTACCATTTGGTTTATTTATCTCTGTTTGCATTTAATTTTTTCCCTTTCAGAATGAGGTCTTGATTGACCTTTCTCACTGCCAGATCTTTTCTCTGGGCTAGAGATTGAGTGGCCTCAGGAGAGGCGAGGGACCTGCGTGTCCTTAGGCGCAATCAGGGCTTTATCAGAAGTCAGTGTGGGGGCCACAGGCCAGACACAGGGCAGACACCGAGGATCATCCTGGGGCCACTCCGCCCTCATTGCCGGGCCCACCGTGACTCCACCTTATGGGTTGTGCCCCTTGCTTTCTCCTGAGATGATTCCTCTCACGTTCTGCCTGCTGTTCTCCATGATCACCTCTCTTGCACTTAGGAAACCAAGATTCCAGCTCTCATTTCAGTTCTAGGCTGTGACTGTGAAGACTGTTCACCAGTAACTCATGTCATATGCTCCACATTGTACCTTGGACGGTCTTGATCTGGTCTCTCAGACGTGAAGCTCTAAGACACTGCTCGCCGACACCCATACTTACAGAATTTCCGGCCCTGTTGCTAGACCGTTTGTCAGCTCCCTGTTCTGATGCCCCAAGTGTTTCTTCTCCTTGGCTTTCTTCCTCAGATACTCCAGCCTCTCTAACAGCTCTTTTGCACCAATTCTGACCTGGCCGTTTTCTCCTTCCTGTGTGAGGATAGCTTCCAGATTCCCCTTCCTTTGCCCCATTTAAGTCTCTTCCTCCATCTCCTGCACACTCATTCTGTTTCTCTCCTTCCTCCAGACACATATAACATGTCGGTGCTGCTGATTCCAGCTCTTCTGAATTTTGCCTTCAGCTTAAGTTCAAAAACAGATGGACCCAAAGCATCCTAGATGCTGTGCCAGTTTCCACCACATGAAAACAAATTACTGAAAAGCATCAGGAAATTTTAGAATAGTTTTGAAGTCTGCTCTTCTGTCTTCTTCCCAGTCCTCCCTGCCTGACTTCTCTCTCTCTCCTGGCCCCTTTCCACATCATATCTGCCGTTTTCCATCTCTTCCTTGTGTGCCTTATTGGACCAAGGCTGGTTTCTAAAACCTTTGCCCCCCATTTCACCCTCTCTTTGTGCAGGTAGGTTTAACCATTGGGATGAAGCCATGGAGATGTTGAGGATCCAGCTGGGTCGTTGCTCTTTTTCTAATTGTCTGTGCCTTTTTTGAATCCCCCATCAAGGACTAAGGAATTTCTATCTCTTTGACTATCAGATGAGGCTGGGTTCTCTGTGTTTATAAATGTGTGTACCTTCACTGGCCAAAGAATTCACTGACTTGGGAATAAAGGTTATGTTCTTCTAGTGACTTTGTCACTAGGGGTGCAGAGAGGCTCCGTCCAGTACCACAGCTTACCCTTGTGTGCTATATATAAATAGGGAGCACATCCCTTGGGAAACACTGACATTGTACCCACACCACTGCTCTCTTCATTCTTGCAGTTTGCTACCAGCTTTCTTCCCATGTTCTGTAGAACACTGTTGAACTGCAACGTTTCTAGTCACCATGAATACGAGAGAAAGACAATCATCATGGTGGGGACAATTACCTTACAGGTACATCTTGCAGACATTGGCAGTCATTTACAGAGCATCGCGAGAAAGTTGTTGACACAGTCTAGTAATTAGCAGGTGCCCACTGTGACCAGAGTACTGGACACTGTAGGAACTGTCCTCAAGAGAATGTCCTCAGGGAATGGGCTTCTCAAAGTTCAGGGACCCATGACTCATATGCAAATTATGGTATGTATATACACAACACCTCCCTCCCTCCCTTCTTTTCTCTTTTCTTCAGAGAACTCTTGGAAGAGAATCCTTAGCTTCTCAAAAGGGCCTGGGGTGTGTAATCACCCCTAAAAATATTTTATAAACACATTTTAGGGTACAAGCTGGAATACACACATGTACAGACATTTCATGGTGTATTTTTAAATAACTAAGAACAGCATTTTTGTAAAACAATCCCTATAAGTCTTGCTCTATGTGTTGTACTCTGATATCTTCCACTTTGTTCTGTGTTATTATGTCCCACTGTTTTCTGTTTCAATTTTTGAGAACTGCTAGGTGGTAACCTGCTAAATTGATGTATTAACCCCACTAGTAGGCTGTATCCCCATTTGAAAACCATTGCTTTAAGAGCATTGGTTCTTAAAATTCTGGTGTGCGTGACAGTACCTAGGACGTGTATTTATAGTGCACCTTCCTGAGCGTCACTCCACCCCTAGCAAGTCAGAATCTCTGGCAGAGGAGCACAAAATCCACATCTTAAACAAGCACCCAGGTGATTCTGATGCAAGGTGATTTGGGGTCCTGGAGACTCGCACTTAGAGAAGCTGCTGTCTCTCAGACTTAGGAGCCCGGCCGCTCAAGGCTTCAGGTCACACACTCACTTGGAGATGGTAGATACTAGTGGGCATTATCTGCATCCACACTGAGAATCTCCCCATGGATTCTCACTCTTGGATCGTGATTTCCCTTGAGAGTCTTCTTTTTCTAAGAACTGCGGTGGCCCTTGTGAAAGCAGAGAAGGAGTTAACTGAGGCCACAGAGCAGAGAGTGAAGGAACCCAAGGGTCATTTTATAGAGTGGCCGGGGTGTGGCCCAGCGCTTCAGTCGTGCCCAGAGCCAGGCCCAAATTAGAACGGGGTGGGATTCAAAACTGCCTTTCCTGGCCACTCGCCTTTCATGTGTAACCACATGCAGTGTGTCAACATACTTTCCGGCGCCGTCAGGCACCAGCAGTTTTGCTCCCTCTGAGTTCACGGACCCTCGGTATTCCTGTTATGTGTTGTCTTGGAATGGCCTAGTGCTCTGGGGCTCGGGCAGCTGAGCGGCGTCCATTAACTCTTTTGGCGCCAGGGCTTCACAGATGTTAAGGGCCTTTTAGTTGAAATAGAGCAACAACCGCCGTGAAACAAGAACGTGATCGCCACTCAGGAGACCTGCATCCTTGCCCTGCGCCACCCCTCCCTGTGACCTCTGTTTCCTCACTTGGAAAATGACAAGTTTGGTCTCGACTCTGGACCATCTAGAAAGTCTCTTCTAGACCTGAAGTTTCCATGATTCTACTTTTTGTACCCTCTGGCTTTTCCCTCTGTGTCTTACAAGTCGTCCTTCGAAATCCGCTTCTAGGTGGGGCACAGGAGATTCACTGAGTGTGGGAGTTCCCAGAGAACCAGATGATAGGTTCATGGCAACAGAACGTGTTCCTCTTTAGTGCACTGATGCAGTACGAAACTTAAAAAGCAAGTTCATTGCAAATTTAGGTAATAAGGCTTGGGACTTTTGAGATGTGTTTATCTGTTCAGACGTGACTCTAGCCAGTTTGTTTTGTGAGTGTGAGCCCATTGTATGGCCTGTCAAGTAATAATAATGGTTATAACAATAATTACAGAAGATGACAATACTGATTTGTAGATGTGGAGCACTTTAGCGTTGATGAACTTTTTTTATGGCCATCACCTTGTTTGACTTGATCTTCGTAATAGCCAAGTGAGTTAGGCAGGGTGGGTCTACTGTCCCCATTTACTTTTTTTAGCAGATAAGGAAATTTTGAGGTCCAGAGTGCATCTGTGACTGATTCAAGATTACCTGGCTTTAGGAAGTGGCAGAACTAAGACTGGGCTCTAGGTCATGAGCATGGTTCGGGGTGCTTTGCAGAGGACCACCTCGCTGGGAGGGGGTACCATCATTCATCCAGATTACTCACAGACCTGTAGAACTCAATAACTTACCAACTTGGAAATTGACCAGGGCATCTCTTACTCCATCCAACCCTTTAAAATTTTGCCAGCAGAGTATCAGCATGGTTAATAATATGCTGTCGTTCAGAGCAAATAAGCCGGTGGGCGCACAAACTCAGCCACTCAGTAGCCACCCAGATACATGCTGCAGCAGTTGATTAGGCAGGATTGATGGAGGTTGGAGATACTAACTATTCATTAAATGAATCGTTTCACTGTGCACAACACTTAAAAGATTTCTGTGGCTGTGGCATCTGTCATTAGTCAGTGCTGGTTAAGTACCCGCCCATTTCTTGGTGATAGGTGTTCACTGACTATTCCAAAATATATCCTGTCCTCAAAGGACTTCCTTCCAATAAGGTCAGGTAAATATCAAAATAACACATGAGAACTGATAACAATGCGTGGGGTTGATCTGATGACTATTTAGACTTCATTCTACTTAGCTCTGTAGTTTCACAGAATCAAGTCATATTTGTTTATTCCTCATTCCTCATTGTTATCGTGAGCCATGTAAGGAACTCATTATTCCATTAGGAGGTATTCAGGAAGGGGAGGTCTGAAACTTAGGGATACCCTTTCTTCCCAAGTGGCTTGTCGCTACTTGGCATGGTTAAGCGCCATTTGCTAGGCAGGAGTTTCTGGCTATAGATCAAGCTTCCCTGCTCGTGCCTGGTGCCAGGGAGATGCCTGCTCCCAAGGTAGTGGTTACTGCTTTGAAAATAAGTGTGTGGATTTTTGAATGACGTCATTCCAGTTTGGCACAGACAGGTATTTATTTCTCTGGAATGAACTACCAGGGGTGAGCCAGGCTGTCTGTCTCAGTCATCTCCCAAGATTTCATTTCATTCAAAAAAATCTGCTAACACATCTGCGTGTATTTTTTTTTCCCCTCTGTATGTTTGTCATGTGCTGTAATTACTTATGGGGTTTCTGGTGACATCTTAATTAACTAGAGAAGAAAAAAACTGAAGATATAATTGTAGAGTTATTCACGGATTATTCTATAGAATTATTATATGAGTTATTATGTGGAATTATGAGGAATATGTGTTAACTGTTAATGTAGATGGTTAAAGAATCCTTTTAAACTGAGAAACGTGTATTACTTGTTTGTTCCTCGGTCAGCAATATGATGTTTTATTTTAAGGGAATTAGTCAGCTCATACCTTTTGGTATGATCACAGCGTATTTGGGGAGGGAAATGTCATATATAAATGAATTTCTAGGCCTTTGGTTCTATGGACTGTATTGGGGTGGAGTGCATAGTGTTTGTTCTCTAGCATTTAGATTGTACCCAGAGTACACAGGGAAGAGTTTAGTGTAGCCTCTTTGTTTTTACCTCCCTACAGTTCTGAGAATGCTAGTGGCAAGACAGGTATAAACAAAGGGAAAGTCCCAGGTCTACACAGAGAAGGCTGCTGGGGATCTTCTACGTCAGCTAGATCAGGGTTTCACAATGGTCGGTGTACACACGGGCATCAAGACCAGGATAAGATGTGGGTTGTGGCTGGTAGACAGTCTAGGGGCAAGAAGACCAGGTGTTGGATCCAGAAGGTTCTGCAAACATGGGAGAAGCCGGTCAGAAACAAGAGTGTTGCTCCCTTTATCTCTAGTGCCCAGAACAGGACCTGGCACATAGTAGGTACTCAGTCAGGATTTGTTGAATGAATGAAATAAGAAGACTTCAGAGCTCAAGGACTCAGAGAAGGGGTCTGGACAATAAGATGTCAGAAATGTAGGCAAGAAAGCTAGGCAGATTTAAATCTTGTGTAGATGCCCTCCACCGCTATGTCTGGTCTCATGGGGTCCACGAAGCTGTCTTGAGTGATTAAAACAATCTCCAACCTCCTCTCCCTGCCATGAACACGGGGTGGGGTGGGATGGTTGCAAGGAAAGCAAAATCCCTTGCCTGTCATCAATTGATGGGGAGACATCTCCAATTAGGGTCTACAACGGCTCAGATTTGAGAATGTCTCCCAGTTCTCTGACCTAACCCAGGGGAACCTTGGTCCTGTAATCACTCAGGAAATAATTATTAAGATGTCAGACTCGGTGTTAGTCCAGTTCTCAACTTCAAAGCAGATTCTTCAGCTCTCAGCTCTTGGACAAGCCATGATCCCAGGGGTGTGGCTGGGCTCCCTGGAACGAATCCAGAGCCACAAGAATTCCATTTCCATACAGCGCTTCCCCCAAACCTGATTATAGAGGACAATTTAGACTATTTTGAGTAAGGTGGGTACACCACTGCTTGAATCCTTTCTAATCATCTGTCTAGGCTACCGAGGACAATTTGTGGGATTAACTTGTCCCTGAAAATGTGAAATCTCATTTCTCTATACATAGAATATACATTTTTGCCTTTGGCCCTTTCTCTGTCTCTGAGCTCTCCTACCCTGATCTCACTGCTGGCAGAGCTGAAGCGGAGGTGTGATAAGCCCCAAGAAGTGTGCCTGCCCCCTCCCTTCCTGCCTGCTGTCTTTGAAAGATGCCTCCAGGCCGCCACTGCACTCCTGGGCCGAAGAACCAGCAGCCAGCGTTACAGGCAGAATCTTTTTCAAGTCACTTCCCACCTTGGTGATTTTTTCCCCCTCCTTTTTTTAACACCTTCCCCAGCAAATCCCATCCATCCTCTGGCTTATCTGGGTCAGCAAGGGCCTGATTTTATGCATGGCGTGTCAAACCATAAATCTGCTGCGGCTTTGCCTCTCCATCCAGCCCGTCTGCTTCTGTCAGCATCAGCAAAATGCATAATAGGGAAAATAAGCCAGAAAGGCTAATAACGTTCATCTGAATAAAATAATCTCTTTGGCTGCCTCAGTTCATTTCCTTTTAATCAAGGTGCCAGGAGGGAATTTAGGCTTAAAAATGCGACTCCCCACTTGTCACTAGTTCCCTGTCCAACTGTCGCGAAATGATCCCTTTTATTAAGCAGGTGCCTTTTTAAAAATATATATCCTCTTCATAGGTGTATGCTCAATAACATATATTGAATGTATTTAACTCATTTTGGGTCTTGTCTGTCATCACATCTATGTCTATTTTCAAAGGTGAGAAATGGTATTTTTCTTAGATGTATTGATATTTGCCATCCCTACATACACACTGGCGGGTCTGATAGGAATTCTGCAAAAGAGAGGCTCGGAGGAAGTTGCCGAAGCACCTAGGGTTCTGGTGATCCGAGTTCCCTGTGGCTTCCTTCCTGTCCCCTTCAGCGCACAGTTCCCTGTGTGGAATGCAGGACTGACTGTTCCACCCTGGTCCTTAGGGGGAGGGCAGTGGAAGATTAAATTCTGCTTTCCCGTTGGTACCTCCCTCACGTCTTCCCAGCAGAGACTTACAGCTGCTTGGTTAATTGCCTGTTGCTGCTGTCCTATCCCCACCATTATTTGCCAAGGGCTGTGCATTTTCAGCAGGCTGCGCTCTTGGCCCTGGCCCAGGGCCGGGTGAGGAGCCTGTTGGAAATTGATGAAAGCCGATCCTTAGTTTGTTTGGAAATAAAAATGATAATATTTCTTCACATTTGTATAGTGCTTTACAGTTGATGTAATTCTCTTGCATTCAGCATCTCATTTCAGCCGCGCAACAGCCCCGTAGGTGGGCAGGTCAGAGACTGTTGGGCCCGACAGGAAACGCACCTCGGTAGACAAGCTCAGAAGCTCAAGCCATCCGGTCATGCCAAGCTTGTGTCACGCGCCCCATCTGCAGAGCTGGGAGCCTAGCAATTCTTCATTAAATGGCACCTTAGGCCAGGAGGGCTTCCGGGATTTTACATCCCTGCTTTGAAGATCTTTAGGGGGCTAGACGTACACCAACAGGGCATGCGTCCATTTTATAGGTGAGACAGCTGCAGTGGAGCAGAGGAGGGAATATGGCCAAAAAAAAAAAAAAAAAAGGAAGTGTAACATCGAGGCCAGCGTGGACCTTTATAGAGTTCTCTCTTTACCCTAGATATTGTAGAGAAATCCCTTTGAGCACTTGCTGCTAAGTTTGTTGAACGTCCATAAATAGTCTTAAGTTGAAGGAGAAAAACTGGGCTGATGTATTTGAGGCTAACGATTCAGCTGTGCACGTTTAGCTCCACGCATTTCTAACGAGAATCTCTTCGGTGGATGCATAGCCAGCTTGTGACTTTCTGGGCCTCCTTTTTTCTTCTTTTTTTTTTTTTGACTCCAGAGTCATTCCCTCTCCGGTGTAGTATTATGTTTTCTTGATCTGCCTCCTGAAAAAAATGTTAAGTAAGAAAAATACTTCTGGATATTTTGTCTGCTTTTTAGGGATTAGTGCTTGAGGAGGTTTGCAGCTGTTCAGTACATTCCTAAGGGATGCAGACCCTTTTCTTTAAATGCCCGAGTATTACACAACCTGACTCCAGGGGCGGGGAAAGTAAAGACACTGTGCAAACAAATGATAGATGGAAAAGATAGAAAGACAAATTTCAGTCTCCTAACCAAACGAAGTTCCCTCGGCTCGAGCAGCCCCAAATAAAAAAAGGCTGCAGAGCTGCTGAAGCAGGAAACCACTCTAGCAGAACCTTAATATGCTCCCCATGAAATCACGTCTCGTTGACTTGCTTATTTTCCAGCCTGAAGTGTGTTTCATCTTTGTTCGTGTTGGCCAGGCAAATTGTCTCTGTGGTGTTCCCCTCTTGCTACATGCCCTTTACCTCCCCTGCTCCACTGCCACCCCAAAATAAATAAATGAATTAATTAAAACACCTAGGTTGAAAGGAGGAATATGTCCAAGAAAGCATACAAACTCAAAGAACTAAAAATATGGCCTGAAAAGCGGCAGTCATAGTAAAAGAGACTAGGAACCCATACAAGAAACAGACAGCAGAGTTTAAGACTATCTTGAAAGACTTTAAAAATAAAGATCTTGCATAAAATCCCCATACATGCAGCAGATCAAAGCAGTGTCTTATTGGTGTAAATCCACTTTTAAAGTGCAAATTTATGAAGAGTACTCGTTACAGGGTCAGTCTGTGAGAACAGGGAGGCTGTGTTCGTGGCCCCCAATAATGAAATCGGAATTATGAATCAGAGTTGCAGTTTTATATCCGTTTCAGCATCTAGGTTTTTTCTGGTTCTGGTGTGGGCTGCCCAGTATCAAGAAAATCCTGATTCACACAGATGAGTTACAATCTTGAGAGAGTTTGAAATTGGCCTGGGCTCTTGAAAAAGGGTAATTTTGTTTTGAAGTTGAATCGCTAACATTACCTAGCAGCTCTTCCAGTTCCCCTTCATAACTATTACTGGGTAAGCCCGGAAGTGTATACTAAGCATTAAGACAGTTGATGATGATGTGCTGACATTGAGCAGGTACATGCTCACTACCCGACCACGGTGTCCTGCGAACCCAGCACCGGCCCCTGAGCCCTTCTGTGGCATGTAGTTTAAACTTGGCCTCTGTGGGTCGAGTCGTGTGCTCACCCTGAACAGCTTCGCCTAAGGAGGCACACAGGCTTGAATTAAAAGCGAAACCTGTGCAGAGCAACATCGATTCTAACCAATAGGTCATTTTTCAGAAGTTCGGATACATGCATTGATTCTTTATTCCAAAGTTTGCATACCATGAAACTCACATAGCAGCCCGTGAGACATCGTGATAGTGTCTACCCCAGGGAATCTGGGTCCCTTGCACATTTAACTGGAGGTTGCTCATTGAATGGATGTGTGACAGTTGTTGGAAATTGAAATGTGATTTTCTGTAATTCCAGACTTTCTCAGAACACACTTTAAAAACTCCTGCTCACCAACACCAATAATAGCCATCCCACTACATGCTGTCAGGATGGAAATATATGTGCTGAAAGTACTTTACCACCTTAGAACTTCTTAATAAATATAAATACATTAGTTTTAAGGCATACGGCTTTTTATTTTAAAAGATTCCCACTCTGCCCATCCTTTTTATTAATTCCTCTTTGTTTACTCATCCTTCTTCTGAGGGGCCCCTGGGGATTTATGCTCTGTATCCTCTTCCATGGCATTAGGTTGGTTTTGCCTCTCCTGCCTTCACTTGTGATCTGCGTTGTACATTTGTGAGCTAGCGGACCCTTTGTTCATACCTACCTCTAGTGTTCTGCTATATTATAGCTCTTTTTCTCTCTCTCCCACGCAGCACTGTGATATCAGCACTTTCATAACTAAAAGCCCCTAATACTGTGTTTTGTTCACGTAAAATACAAATGTTTATGTCTGTGAAATTAAATTGTAGTACCATTTTTGTGCGTGAAGCACTCCAAGGAAAGGCCCGATAGAGACCACCAACCCATGTCCACCTATAAGAAGCAAATTGAGACCAGTTGTAAAGTTTAGATCTTGTGAGATCTGCCCTTTTGAAAATGCAAGTGTAATTGCCTAATACATTCCATGCTTGATGAAGACATGGATGCTTTGCCACCCGACAAAAAAGTAAATTCCATTACTTAGGGTTTTGTAACTGAAGCTGATTTGGAATGCATTTGAAAGTTTTCTTGCAGTGAAAACAAGCAAAGGTCAGTGAATGCCCATGCTCAGCTTTGTGTAAGGATTGTTTCCTATTTGCTTTTTCCGGTTTGTTTCTCAGGTGCTAAACATTTTGAAAGGAGTAGATTAATTACGTGTGTATATCTCTCTCAGCTAGTATATGTATTTTTATTTCCATAGAAATCTTTTGATTTTTTTTTTCTAGGAAGATAAGTGGACGTAATGTTGCCGAAGTGGTCAGCACATAAGTATTAGGTATTTTGTTTTTGTTTTGTTTTTTTTTTTTAATGTTTATTTATTTTGAAAGAGGGCAGAGAGGGAGCTCGCACACACACCAGCGAGGGAGGAGCAGAGATAGAGGGAGAGAGAGAATCCCACCAGGCTCCGCACTGTCAGCACCAAGCCTGATGCAGACTCCATCGCGCAAACTGTGAGACCGTGACCTGAGCCGAAATCACGAGTTGAATGCTTAACCAACTGAGCCACCCAGGAGCCCTAGTATTAGGTATTTTGGCTGTAGATGTGTGATGCATAGGGCAGAGGTGGGGGCAGATATAGGACAGTTTCAGTTTGGACTCAGTTTCAGTTTGGACTTCAGTATTCATTGGTTTGAAGTAGCTTCTTGGTGCTGGTTAGACAGATATTTGACTTAACGGTCTGGTACGTTCTAAAGCCAGAGTAGCTGTGGTGTGATTATTTGCTAATAGTTACCTTAGTACAGAATTGGAAAAGCCCCTTCTAAAGTTGAATTCCATGCTCTGCAGATCACAGCTGCCCGAGAGCCTCCAGCTCTGAATGGAGGCAGTGCTGACTCAGGAACCAAGCCACTGTCAACTCACTTTCTTTTCATTAAGAGTCTGACTATAGGGAGGAAAGAGGGGAAAGAGAAATGAACAGGATAAACAGGTTGTGATTGTTTGCAGTGATTAAGAGCATTCTTTACAATCACAAGGCTTGGTTTTGAATCCGAGCGTTGCCACTTTTTAACTCTGTGACCTTGAACAAGATATCTAACCTTTCTCAGTCCAGTTTCCCAGATCTGCTGAATGCGCTTAATAACACCCCCTTCATCAGGCTATTGTAAGGTTCAAGTTAAACAACGTGAGTACAGGGCCCAGCCACATGCCAAGTACACAGTAAGCCCTTGATAAATAATACAACAAACAACCCCTACTTTCTGTTTCTCTTTTTAAAGAAACCCAACTTGCAAATGCAGAACTTTCTGTTGCTTTAATAGTGTTGTGAACTGAGTAGATGATCAGTAAATTCTTTTGGATCACAGTGTTTTCGTTAAAAAATGAGCACCTAGGTTTGGCACTTTACTGCCCCACTCGGACTGTAGAAGCTGTAGGAATACAAATGTTCAGATATGGTTTGTGCTCTTGGCTGTATGGGACATGACAAAAGGGCTCAACCGGGGGAAGTCAAAACCTCCTTAGATGCATTCTGTGGGACTGGCGTGTTTTTGGTGACTTTTTTCACGGCAAATGCCTCCAAGGTTGTCTTCACTGAATCCAAATATAGATAAATGTGGGGCGGGGGGGTGGCCTGTGTCCTCTCATGATTTTTGTCTCTAGACCTCTAAGTGTTGTCTTCAACCCTAGACACAAACCAAATGACTTAATGGCTAAGGTTATGGACTTTGGAGTCAAACAGCCTAGACCGGTTCTAGTCAGACAACACAGAGCTGTGGTTCTAGTCCCTGACCCCTTCTGACTGTCTCTGTGACTCCTTCCCACTAGCCATGGGCAAGTGGCAATCTCTCTGAGTTTCAGTCTTCTAATTAGTAAAGTGGGGATAATGGTAGTTCTTTCCTTACAAGGAAATGATAAAACTTAGGGAATAATGCACGTCAAACATTTTCCAAGTTCCTAGAACATAATAGGTGCTCAACAGATAATCCTGCTTCTCTTCTTCTCCTCTTTCCTCCCTCTCCTTCTCACTCTTCTTATTTTCTGCACTGAGTTTTTACAAAAAGAGAAAACTAGAGGTGCAAGCTTTAGGAAAGATATCTGTTTCTGGCTTGGCTTTGATCACTGTGATTTTGTGACATGGACTGTAAAGTCATAGCTGTTGGCTCTGGCTACTCACCAACACTGATTTTTCTTTCTTGTTGTTTCTCCGCAGGAAGGATCAGAATGTTCTCTCTCCAGTCAACTGCTGGAATCTCCTATTAAACCAGGTGAAGCGGGAGAGCAGGGACCACACCACCCTGAGTGACATCTACCTGAATAATATCATTCCTCGATTTGTCCAAGTCAGCGAGGACTCAGGAAGACTCTTTAAAAAGGTATATAGCTATTTCTAGACATGGAGCTACCCGGGTGAGGCAATGATACCACCTTGTAAATAAGAGAAACACCTTCGTATTGGCCCACTTAAAAGGCTTTCTCTTGGTCATTCCTTACCATGGTCTCGTGGTGAGAAAATACTGAATAGCCCTTCTTTTCTTCCTTTCTGAGTTGAATTAATAGTAGCCTTGGGAGAGTAACCATTTGCAAGATAGACAACCCCAAGACTGGCAACAGAGTTCATAATCTGCCTATATCAGTGATAATGATGTTTGCTTGGTTTCCTTAAGTGAGCTGTAAGGCTGTTGAGATTCAGGGACCTTCAGAGTCATTTTAAGTTTTCCTCTTCTAGTTCACGTATGTTTGTGATTCGGTTTAGTTTTCTTTCCAAGTGCTGATCTTAGCCAAGATGAACTTATGAATTTGGTTATTCTTATCATGTCATATCTTGGTCTTTGGGTCCCTGAATGCTTTTGGAACTCAGTTGTTTGTCATAATTCCTTGGGTGTAAGTTGAAAAATCTGACCAAGGGAAAACTCAAAATTAATTGTGGTAAACTTAAGAAACTCATGCCAAATTGACCTTATCTGTCGGTAGTGGAAATAGTCTCTTGGAAACTAAGGAGTTCTCTCAACCTGAGCTCTCAGTGGAGTCACTGATTCATGACTTTTGGTTACACATGGTGGTAAAAGCCCCAACCATTGTACATGATGTACCGTGTCTAACATTCAAGCTCTGACATCCCCAGCAGATCTTAAAGAAGGCGAATAATCTTCCCACAGTTTTGGGTGTAAAGAGGGTATATAGAGCTATTTCTTTGGTTTCATATAGAGGAAATTCATTGGTTATCATTTGACAAAATCCACTGTTAAAATTTGAGGCTGGGAGACAAAGGACTTCAGTAAACAGGGCTGTGGCCAATAGTAGTCAGTTTTCCAATTCTTAACATTTGGAAGTTTTCCAGATCTTAGTAGGTCTGGAATTAGAGCCCAATTTCTTTTGTTTACACCAACATGAAAAAGAACATGATTTAGAATCTTCCATTTACATAATTGCATCTGTGTTGGGGCTTTTCCTGTGTCTTGGAGACAGGATATGAAGAGTAAAAAGCATCTGACAATGAAAAGAAGGAAGAGAAAGATAACTCCTCCCGGAGTTCACCAGCTATTTTTAGTGACCTGGCTATGCTGTGGTTGGGGCCATACTTCATTTAGGGGTGAAGGTACTTTTCACCATTTCCTCATGGTTTCCAGCGTCTGTTCTAGCTTCCTTGTCATTCTTTTGAATTATTCTGCAATGTTTGGTGGTGTGTGGGTGTGACTGAAATTAACAACTGCAGTTAATATTGTATTGAATACTGGAAGTATGCTAGAGAGTAGATTTCAGGTGCTTTTTTCACACACTCACACCAAGGTAACTGGGTGAGATGTTATGTTAATTGGCTTGACTATAATCATTTCACTGTGCATATGTATCAAATCATAATGTCATACTCCTTAAATATATACAGTTTTATGAGAAAAAAAATTTTAAGCCTATTTAGGTAGAACCTTGACGGTAATCAGATGCCACTTCAGCTCTTCACTGTGACCTTGACGGCCTCTTAGACTATCTCTAGAAGGACAGGGTAGAGGGAAGGGTAGAAGGGAGGGTAGAGAAGAACCAAGCTGAAGAAGTATTATGGCCCCTCCAGATCTCACAGGTGTTTAGGCTGAAGGCAGCAGTTGTTAAAGCCACAAATGTTTCCGGTTCTTTGGGTGCCATTCACATTTCACCAAGAGTCTAAGTGCACGAATTGTATGTAAGACATGGGGACTTTGCCCTCCAGAAGGAAAATCTGCCTGTGGATGATACTCCTAGCCACAGTCTCAGAGTTGACCTCCATCAACTGTGCATTTCTTTGCTGGGGGTATAAGGAAGAATTTCTAATTACTCATAGGACTGTGTATATATTACATTCCATTGAAGATAGTTGCACATACCACGGTCTTACAGCTGAATGCATTTTTACAAACTGAACACTCCTGATAACCAGCTCCCAGATCAAGAAACAGATTAGTTCAGTACCCTAGAGGCCTCGCTCATGCTTCCTCCTAGTCCTTGGGGGGTTGGGAAGGGTATTCCAAGGATAACAACTGTCCTGACTTTTAACAGCAGAGATTAGTTTTACTTGGTTTCTTAGTTTTTATAAGTAGACTCATACAGTGTGTACTCTTTTCCGTCTGGTTTTCCCCATTCAACATATGTGTGTGAGATTTATTCATGTTGTTGTGTATGGTTGCAGCTCATAGGACTTTCTCTTGATCTTTATAACTTTTCATCAGTTAAATTACGGTTGATTAGAGATATGCATAAGACTGTTAAATAGCCAATGTTTACTATCCCACTGGGTGAATAATCTCTTTTCTCTCTCCCCTGGGGTCCAATGTAGGCAGAGGGTTCTAAGGTAGATGCTGGTTTGGCAGATCACAAGTGTAAATCAATTCTGTTTTGGCCAGATGAGAGCCTCTCTCCTTTCTAGTAATGGACACAGAAGCATTCTCTTTCCATACCTCAATTTTTGTATTCTCTTTTGCTTAAAGTGTGTCACACATAAAGAATTAGAATCCCAGTGGTTAAGATATAGTAATCAGATAAGAGAACTAAGGAATGAGCCTGGCCACGCTGTCAGTTATGTGAAGCTTCCCAGGGCTTGCTTTGCTCTATCAGAGCAGAGGTCTCTTCCAAGTGACTCTTTCTCTTGGGCTTAGCTGTGCTAGTAGCTCTGAAACCTTAGACAATTACTTCTTTCTGTGCCTTAGTTCCCTAAAGTTTAAAAAAAAAAAAAAGTGTTTGGCCTGTATGATCTTCATGCTGCCTTCAAAACCTAATACACTGTAGTTCTATGATGAACTACATCCAAGTAAATTGGAGTCCCCAGGATATGGGCAAACAAAAGTGGATGTGGGTATGGAGAGGGGGCTAGCTTAGGCAATTAAAGATCGACTTTCTTGAGGAATGAAGCACTGTTTCAGATTCTTCTATCTATAATAACCAGCAACCAAGAGAGGCCAAACTGCAATCCAAATGTGTGAAGTAGATATACCTTTTTTTTTTCCTATAAATTCAGTTCCAGCAATAAAGGAAATCCACATTTCTCAGGAGACACAGACTTTAGAAAAGATACCTTTGTTTCTGGTTCAGCTATGGATACCTGAGAAAATTCACCTGAGTTTTATGTGATTTGGCTCTATTTCTCACTGGCAAAAGGCATAGGTTTTCTTCCTTTTATAATTCTTTTTTTTTAATCTATAAAACTTATTGATTCACTAGCAAAGGTTATGATAATCAAAACTGACATTTTTTGAACGTTTATGTGCCAGGTACAGTAGTAAGCACTTTATACGCTTGATCTTTACAATAATTCCATAAAGTAGTTGCTATTATTATCCCTAATTTATGAAGGAGGAAACTGAAACTGAGTGAGTTTAATCAAAAAATGAGGTGAGGCTACTATTTAAATCCAGTCATCTGGCCATAGAACTTGAGGTTCTTTCTACATATTCTGTTAGGATTCTGGGTATGGTGTGCAGAGAAGAGGGTAGTTTGGATTTTCTTACTCTTTCCTATTGAATCCAGATATTTCACTTAGTTATGGAATTAACCCAACCTTTTCTCTTGCACACAAGCCTTCAAAAGTTTTGGAGGTGTTAGACATCAACATTGGGTTGTTTCTTTCACCTGCATTGGGTTGTTTCTTTTACCTGGCGTCTGGGCAAGCAGCTGGAAGTTGACAGTGAAATAGGACAACGTGTTTTTCTCTCCAGGGGCAGGATCTCTAGTAAGAGGGAAACAAAGATTCATTAAATGTGAGAACTGGCCAAAAATCCGGCTCACAGCTAACTCAGCTAATTTGGGGATGTCAGGGCGGCTGTACAATTGGCCCCTCTGTACTACTGAACCCCCTTAAGGGATGCTCCTCGCTGGCACTCTGGTTTGTGGTTATGTCTGCTGGGACATATTTTACATTTTGCACGAAGCCATGGTAGAGATTCCTTTAGCTAAATATAACATGTAGAGAAAGTAGCCTCCTGTCCACAGCTTAGAAACAGACCCACTTTGTCTAGGACTCCAGGGGAAATTGAGCCCATTTGGTGCTCCTGACATCTCTTTTTGTGTAATGAAAGCTCAGTCTGTCTAACCCTTGTTGGAACCAAGGTTTAGGCAAATATTATTGCTGCCACCTTCATTTGTTTAATGCGGTGGCTTCAAAACCAGGGGCCAAACACTGCCAAGTTCGACTTCCAGCTCTACATCGTCTCTGTGAGAGACGTGTTCTAAAGAATCCCACCAAGAAGAGAAATCAGTTTTCCCACTTTCTCTTTTTAAACTGAAGTAAACTTGGGTGTGCTTTTTCCCACAGGGGAGAGGACAGTTCTGTTCTCTCTTCTTTCACTTAGCTGGAACACACCAAAAGTACCTCTCACTTTGCTTTTTAGCTCACTGTTTCTAGCTCTTAGCTGCTCATACTCAGTCTTGGAAGCCAGTCAATTCAGACAGTCCAAGACTCTGAATTGCAGCTTTCTTTCTTTTCTTTTTTTTTTTTTTTTCCTCTCCAGGATTCCAGCTAGCTATACTTTTGTTTTGCCTTTATTAGCCTATGTTTCTATGGTAGGAAGGTTACATTGAGCAAGTTATGTTAAATTCCCTATAGATCAGTAGTTTGGTAGTTCTCAATGCTGCCTGTGTGTGAGACTCACTGGGGGAGTTTTTAAAAAAAATCTTCGTGACCTTGAAGAAACAAATTTCTTAGGATGTAAAAAGCATGAACAATAAAAGAAAAAAAGGTAAATTGGACACCATCAACTCTTGGACTTTTGTTCTTGGAAAGACATTGTTAAGAAAACGAGACACATCGCAGACTGCGAGAATATATTTGCAATGCATAGAACTCAATAATAAGAAGACACACTGCCCAAATCTTTAAAAATAGGCAAAAGATTTTAATAGACACTGCAGTAAAAAGGTATATAAATGGCCATTAAGCCTATTACATACTCACCAGAATGGCTAAAATTAAAAAGACTGACACTAACAAGTGGTAGTCAGGATGGATGGCATTCTCTTATGATGCTGGTGAGAGCGTAGAATGGTGCCACCGCTTTGGAAAATAGTTTGGCTGTTTCTTATAAAGTTGAGTGTGTACTTACCATATCTAGCAATTCCAAGGCTAGGTATTTACGCAAAAGATAATAAAAACAATACCTGCACCAAGACTTGTACCTGATTATTCATAATAACTTTTGTTGTTGGCTGAATAATGGTCCCTTCCAAAGATGTCCATGTCCTAATTCCCGAAATCTGTGAATTTACCTTATCCACACAGGACTTTGCACATATGATGAGTCTGAGGGTCTTGTGATGAGGATATTATGCTTGAGTATCTAAGTAGGCTCTAATGCAGTCACAAGTGTCCTTATTGGAGGGAGGTGGAGGGAGATTACAGACAAAAGAGAAGGCCGTGCAATAGAAGCAGAGGAAGCAAGAGTCACAGGGAGAAGATGCTAGGCCACTGGCTTTGAGGATGGAGGAGGAGGCCATGCGCCAAGGAATGCAGCTCTAGAAGCTGGAAAAGACAAGGAAACAGATTCTCCCTAAAAGCCCCCAGGGGAAGAGCAGCCCTGTTGATACTTGGTTTTGGCCCAGTGGAATGGGTTTTAGACTTCTGACCTCCAGAACTGTAAGAGAATAGAAATTAAAAACAGAACTACCATATGACCCAGCAATTCCACTTCTGAATATTGATCTGAAGAAAATGAAAACACTAATTCCAAAAGATAGATGCACCTGTGTGTTTATTGCAGCATTATTTACAGTAGCCCAGATATGGAAGCAACAGAAGTGTCTGTCACTGGATGAGCGCATAAAGAAGTTGTAGTGTATATACCCAATGGAATATTATTCAGGCATAAAAAAAAAAGCTTGAGGTCTTGCCATTTGCAGCAACATGGAGGGACCTGAAGGCCATTGTGCTAATAAGTGAAATAAGACAGAGAAAGACAAATATGTGGTCTTACTTATGTGCGCAATCAACAAAAGCAAAAAAACCCTAGGTTTATAGATAAAGAGAACAACCTGGTGATTGCAAGAGGCAGGGGGGTGGGAGGGTGGGAGGGTGGGAGAAATGGTGTTTTCTTGGGTGTTTGCTTAGTTTACATAAACTGAATACAAATTTTAAAAACTGAGAATAAATGCATGTTGCTTTGAGTCACCAAGTTTACAGTAATTTGTTATAAGTGCCTTAGGAGACTCATATTATATTCATAATAGTCAAAACTGGAAATGACCCAAATATCCATCAACAGATGAATGGAAAAACATATTGTGGTATATCCATATATGAATACGACTCAGCAATAAAAAGAAATGCAATGCTGATGGGTACAATGATGTAGATGAACTCAAGAAACATTATACTGATTAAAAGAAGCCAGACACAATGAGAACATTCTGTACGATTCCGTTTATATGAAATTTTAGAAAAGATAGTTCTAATCTGTTGTGACAGAAACGAAATCAGTGATTGCCTTGGGGCCAGGGTAGGGTGAGGGGTTGACCGCAGAGGGACACAAGGAAACTTAGGGATTATGGAAATGTCCTACAATCTTAATTCTAATGGTGGTTACATGAGTGTGTGGATTTGTCAAAACTGGTACTATACACTTAAAATGTATGCGTTTTATTTTATGTGAATTATGCCTCATTAAAGTTGATTAAAAAAAGTAATTTTAGGGGCGCCTGGGTGGCTCAGTTGGTTGAGCATCCAGCTTCGGCTCAGGTCATGATGACCTCACGGTTTGTGAGTTCAAGCCCCGTGTCAGGCTCTGTGCTGATAGCTTGGAGCCTGGAACCTGCTTTGGATTCTCTCTCTCTCTCTCTCTCTCTCTCTCTCTCTGCCCCTCCCCTGCTCATGCTTTGTCTCTCTCTCTCAAAAATGAATAAGCTTAAAAAAAATTTTTTTTTAATAATAATAATTTTAAAAATAACATGCCAAGGCCCCATCCCAGGGCAATTGAATCAGTCTCTGGGATGAGCCTAGGTGATTCTTGCATACAGCCAGGGTTGAGAACCACTATTGTAGGTATTCTGGTTTCCATCTTGGGGAAACCTAAGAGCACAAAGGACATTTGAAGTCATAAGATCCTGTCTATATGTATCTATCTTGTAGGTGAGCCACATTTGCCCCTGCAATAATGGTGAAGCATTTAGACTGGTTTGTCTGGGCAACCCATTGTGGTTCTCTACTTTATTCTTGGAGGGTGACAAAGGGTAAATCTGGATTCAGATAAATAAGTCACACTGCAGAAAGTGGGAGATACAAGAAGGGTGCTGGGGAAGAAATGTAGGAGGGTGCAATTAATTCTTTTCTCTAGGATCTCCAGGTATCCTTTCCCATTGGTTGATCGGTCACAAGAGACTTGCCACGACTAATCAGATTTCATTCGGCACCAAGGAAATGGGTCTGGCAGTATAAAAGGATAAAGGAGATTTGAAACCGAAAGCGGTGCATGTTACCTACCTACCTGTTTGTCCCCTTTAGATGAGGGCAGGATTTTCTACAGTTTTGGAGTCCAGCTACTTTGCTTATGTGAGGAGACTGGATACTATAAGGAGACATGTTCTGTGGTAGTGTTGTCATAAATAAGTAAAGGAGAAGTGATCCACAATGCTGGTATAGTCAAATGTTCCTGGTAGGTAGTGTAGATTCAATAAATGGAGAAAGAACGGACTTCCAAAGGTTGTGTTCTGCCCTTCTGAGAAAGAGTTTAACCTGGAGACATGTTTGGGAGAAGGAGTAGCTGACTGATTTACCCCTCCCTCTCTTCCCTAGTCCATCCTACACCTCGTTTCGATGGAACACAGTATCTGCAATTGATTGGGCTTCCTCCACATTATAACATGATCACGAACGGCGTGGCGTGGCGCGGTGCTTTACAGACAGCTGTTCCTGTTACCCAGTTTGTCTTGATGGTAGCGAAAATCTGTTGTGATTAATTGAGCTTTATTCTCTCATATCTGATGAAGAGATCCTCTTTGGAGAAAAGAATAGGATGGCAAGCTGAACTTATTTGCGTAGAGGGTGGAAGGCTGCCAGCTACTTCAAAGGTATCTCTGCTGATAAGGGGCGTCAGGTTTGCTGCCAAAGCCAACACTGAGGGGAGCTTTGCAGCTAGTGCTGTTGGTGGTGTTTTAGCTTTGGTTTCTGTGACACTAGGTCAGCAGCATCTGTATCCTCTCCCTTGGGGCTTCTCTCTGGGTGGTCTAGGCTTTTTTGGACTTAGGAAGATTCAGCTCAGAGGGAGCGTGTGCATCAAAGATGCCTGTAGTCTTTTGCTTGGGTTAGTTTATATGCTTGGCTTTTTTGGTGTCTTAGTTCTCAGGCACCTATCAGCCTTTCCTGAAAGAGCAAGGTATTTGTTGCATGTGTAACATTCAAAGGTATAAGGATAAGTCAACAGATAGTTAGGAGAATCTGAAGAACAACTACGAAGTATGAAGTGAGATGCAGTGGGCAGAAACAAAACTGTCCAAGTGCAACCTTGTGTCTGAATATTTTCCTAAACTGGAAACGCACTAGTCAGTGAGAATTTTAGTGAATACTGTAAACACAGCACTGTGCAGGCTAAAAGAGCTTAAGATGAAATTGACAAGTTAGGTTTGCCCCCAGGGAGCTTAGGGCCTCTCCGGTCTGCTCTTCAGACCACTTAGATCTCCCAAAACTTTCTGTAGGATGGTGATAAGACCAATAATAACAAGCTTTCATAAAATGCCTGCTATCACTGTGATACACTGTAGTAGGTCCTAAATGTATATTTTCTCTAATCCTTTCATGTATTTTACAAGGGTTTTTTTTTTCCCTTGTCTTCTCATGGAAGTTTAAAATACTTAGAGAAATGCACATATCTTAAAGTGTACAGCTCAGTGAATTTTTACAAACGGAAAGCAGCTATGTAATTAGCACCCAGATAAAGAAAAGAGTGTTTCCAGTGTCCCATGAGCCCCCACTCTTGCCCCCTTCCATTCATTTCCCCTTGAAAAGTAGTCACTATCCTGACTTCTAACACAATGTAAGCATTTGCCTGCTTTAAAAAAATTTTTTTTTTTTTTTTTTTTTTATAAATGGAATCCTAAAATATGCTCTCAACAATTTAAATATGTCATTCTTTTGTTTTCTGGCTTCCACTGTTTCTGATGAAAAGTCAACTGTGAGGTTCATTGTTGTTCCCTGTAGGTAATGTTTTGGGGGTTGCTTTTTTTTAATTGAAGTATAGTTGACATACAATATTATATTAGTTTCAGGTGTACAACATAGTGATTTGACAATCATATACATTACGAAGTGCTCACTGCAATAAGTGTCGTTTACTGTACAAAATTATTACATTAAAAATTATTATAATATTGTTGACTATATTCCTGATGCTGTACTTTTCCTTCCCATGACTTATTTATTTTACAGCTGTAAGTTTGTTTCTCTTCATCGTGAGAGCTGCTTTGAATATCTTTTCTTTATCTTTGGTTTTCAGCAGTTTGACTGGGATGAGTCTAAGTGTGGTTGCCATTGTATTTCTTTGACTTGGATAAGGGCAAGATCTAACTATTCTGGAACTGTGGGTAGTGTTTTTTCCTCAATTTGGGAAAATATCTGGCAAATACTTTTTTCCATCCCATTTTTACTTCTTACCTTGACTCCTCTCATGTTTGTTAGACTGTTTGATACAGTCCCACACGTCATTGAAACAGGCCTTGTTTCCCCCCTGAGTGCTTCAGTTGAGATGATTTCTAAAGTTCACTGATCCTTTCTTTTGTGTGTACAATCTGCTATTAACACTATCCCATTCATTTTTTTCATTTTAGATATTATATTTTTTTAGCTTCGTGATTTTCACTTTGGTTCTTTTTTTCAGTGTCCAATATAATTTCTGAAATTTCCTTTCTCTTGTTATTTTTAAAACACATGTAGCAATACTTAAAAATCATTATCTGGTATTTTCAACACCTACATCATCTGTGGTTCTGTTTCTATTTCTTGGGTTTTCTTTTGACCATGGATCTCATTATTTTCTCATGTTTACTAATTTTTGGGACATATTGGACATCTTAGCTGATGTATTATAGAGACTGTAGGTGTCCTTATCATCTCTCTGAAAACTGTTAAGTTTTGTTCTAGTAGGCAGTTAAATTACTGGTTGGTCACCTTGAACCTATGGAGAATTCGTTCTGTGCTTTGTTAAAGTGAGTCTGGTTTGGTTTTGTCCTTAGTTCTGGAACATAGTCTGTATACTTAAGACATGACCTTTCTGAGGTTTCCATGGAAAGCAGGCCTTGAACTCCACACTCCCATCTCCTCTGCAGTGGGCAGCAGCTAGGATGACCAGTGGTCCCAGTCTGTCTGGGACTGACGGGGTTCCTGGGTTCCTGACATGAAACTTTAAGATTTATCTATTCTACTATTGATGACATTTGGGCAGTTTCCTTTTGAGGCTATTAGGGATAATGTTGCTATTATACATTATATAGGAAGGTTATTTTTCTTCCCATTGTATAGTTGAAATCATTAAAGCTCACACTGGTAAAATACTTTTAGTAAGACCACAAAGAGATGACAGTGGAATTTGAACTCCCTTGTTTGTCCTACTGTATCTCACTACCATCCACATTTCAGGACTTACAGGTAGTGTTTTCAGAAGATAGTTGTTGCCAGATCACACTGCTGAGCCTGGTCCCAATCTGAGCTTTGAGAATAGTGAATTCAAAACCTGCTTCTCTCTTCCCCCTACCCTCTCCTTCTCCCCGTCTCCTTCTCTTCCCTTCGCTGTCCCTCTCCTTTTTTCTTTCTCTTTTTTCCTCTCCCTCTTCCTCTTGCTCTCTATTCTTTTGGATAATCTTTTCAAACCATGTACATGGTAGAAAATAGAAGAAGCAGAGGTATTCTAATGAAAAGCCAGGTTGTATTACATACTGTTTTGTAGTCGAGATCTTCACTTTGCCATTTCATCTCTAAATTTTCATCTCATCTAATACCCAGGCCATGTAAACGTTTCCCTAATTATCTCGAAAATGTCCTTGAAAGTGATTTGTCCAAGCTAATACCTAATGCACATTGGTTCTTAGGTCCGTTAAAGTCTCTTTTAACCTAGTACTTTCCTTTTCCAGGACACCGATTTGCTGAGTAGACCAGGCTACTTGTCCTGCAGATTGTCTCACTTCTAGATGTGTCTGGTTGCTTCCTTGTGGTGTTGCTTAACTTCTTCCTGTATCCTGTATTTCCTATAAATTGGAAGTTGGTTCCAATGGCCAAATCTATTCAAGTTACACATTTTTGACTACAGTGAGTAATAGGTGAGGTTGGGTACTTCATGTGGTATAACATTAGGAAATATTTAATATCTGGTTAACCTGCTGATAGTGATGCAAACATAGGCCCCTCAGTTCAAACCCTCCGTTTTGCAGTTAGATTTTTCTTCTCACATGATAAAAGGGCCATTATCTGGTGTTAAATGTGATGCTGTCTTACAAATGTTGGGTGTTAATTCAGTCATTCATCTGAGGGTTTTAACATCAACGATGATTCTAGCCAAATTACTTTTTACCATCTCCGTACCTCTTTCACTTGACTGCAAGATGCCTCCCTGAGAGAAGGGGAGGATTTTTAATACAACTCAGCAGGCACCATACAAAAAGACAGTAGTGTATACCAACTGACTACTCTCAGGAGAAATTCCATTAATGGTGTGAAAGCTGACTAGGTCCCAATTTTTTTGTTGTTGTTATAAGATTCACAGCAATAATACAAATAGTCATTATAACTAATACTTAATGAGTGCTAGCCATGCCCAGGGACCATGCTAAGTATTTTGCAGGTATTAACCCATTTAATCATCACAACGAGCCTTCAAGATGGTTTTATCATCTCCACTTCTACGTAAGCACATGGACGGAGAGGGTAAACAATGGACTCAAAGTTATAGAACCGGTTGGGGGCAAAATTGGGATTGATGGCTTAGGCAGCGTGCTTCCCCTGCATCATCTCTTTCACATCCTGTGCTCTGTGGCCTCACATGGAGCAGGGTGGCAGTCATTATACTGGTCAGCTAAAGGGCCACGGCTTGTGCAGGGGATTAAGGGCCCGTGCATTCTGCAGTCACGCATTTAGATGCTTCTGCCGGGCCAGACTGTCCACTGTGCTCTTCTGATTCTGCATCTTGCCTGGCTTGTCCAGACAGAGACGGGGCGGGGTGGGTGGGTGGGGGGGGGGGAGGCGGGCATCTTTGATTTCAGCCTCCCTTCTTGAAGGACTGGCTTCTTTTGATTCTCCTATTTATCTCTGTCAAGAGTTTTCCTTTGAATTTCTCCCTGCTTATCTAAGCATGATTTTTTGTGTAAAATGGCGGCGGAGTGGTGGGGGGGGGGGAGAATAAATTCTCCTACTTTTGAGATAGCAGCTTTAGTTTTTCCATTTTAATTTTCTTCTTTCCATATGATAGTGGACTTTTTCTGATCTCTTTTCTTGGATTTTCTACTCGATCTTACCTTTCTTTGCGTTTAAGCCCAGCTCTCAGGGGTTTTTTAATTTTTTTCTTTTTTCTCTCCCCCTTCCTTTACTCTGTGCTCCAGAAGTCATTTGGGTCTATATCTAGCTTTTCCTGATATGTAGTCAACATGAAACTTCCAGTTATGGGTTGATTTTAATTGTTGGGACTAATTCTTGTCTTCAAGAGATGATAGGAACCTAGGAGCATCCCCCCTTATGGTTTCAAGAGTTCTCTGAATCATCCACTTGCTGAGCTAAGAAGTTATTGCCGAGGCCGGGCAACGGGGCGAAGAAGTAACAAAAATAACAATTTTTATTTTATGTTTCCTTTGAGTTTTGAAGCAGTCCAAAAAACCCTTTAGCGTATGTTTTTTTCAATTGAAAAAATAATGTGTTTTTTGAAGACATCTGGAAAACAAAAATAATAAAAAGAAAATGATTACTGGGAATCAGTTATTCCCTTCTAATATTTTTTCTATGTGCATTTTTCTTTAGAAAATTAGAAATATATTGTATATTAAATTCTGTGTAATTTTTTCATGTGACATTTTAAGTGAGTATTTTGACCCTGTCTTTGCAACTTCTTGAAAAGCCTTGTTTCTGATGACTGTCCAGCATTCTATCTTGTGGCTGTCCCATTGCTTATTCATAAGGTCCTTATGGTTCTTTGGCTGGGTGGTTTCGACTCTACTGGATCACGTTCTTGTACATCCAGAAGCAATCTAGAATCTCATTGGCATCTTCTTGGAAGTTAGTTGTTTTTAGAGTGACTAGTTTCATCTGTGTTCTCATTTGGAAATACCCTACTTCTGATGTGAGGCAAGGAAGAGGGTTTCCCCCCTATTTTTTCTTCCTTTTATATCTTCCTCATTGTCTCTAAGCTCAGCTGGGAATCTAAACCTCAGAGCTGTGCCTGAGCCCCCGGCGGCACAGTGGAGTACTTTCGCTGTGCAGGGTTACAGTTTCCTCATCTCCACAGTGCAGGAAATTGCTCATAGCCTCACTCTGGCTTCCTGGCATGTCATAAGAGTCAGTAGAACCTGGGAAGAAAGTGCTCTGCCATGGTCAAAAAGACGAGAGATAACGAATTTTGGTGAGGATGTGGACAGAAGGGAATCCTCATATGCTGTTTGTTTGCATGTAAATTGGTACAACCACACTACGGAAAACAGTATGGCGGTTGCTCAGAAAATTATAAATTGAGCTACCATACGACCCAGCACTTCCATTCCTGGGTCTATATTTGAAGAAATTGAAATCAGTATCCAAAAAGATATCTGCACCCCATGTTCACTGCAGCGTTATTCCCAATGGCCAAGATATGGAGACAATCGAAATGTCCTTCAACAGATGAACGCGTAAAGCAAACGTGGTGTGTGTGTGTGTGTGTGTGTGTGTGCGTGCGCCCACGCACGCGTGCGCGTCCAATGGAATATTATTCAGTCATAAAAAAAGCAGGAAATCCTGCCATTTGTGACAACATGGAGGAATCTGAAGGGCAGTATCCTAACTGAAAGACAAACACTGCATGGTAATACTTACATGTAAAAAAAATTTTTTTTTAATCCAATTTCATAGAAACAGAATATAATGGTGGTTGCCAGGGGTTCAGGGAGGGTGAAATGGAGTGATACGGGTCAAAGGGCACAAATTTTTAGCTGTAAGAATAAGTGCTGGGGATCTAATGTATGGCATACAGTTAATGACACGGTATAATGCACTTGAAAGTTGCTGAGAGTAGATCTTGAGTATTCTCACCACCCATACACACATCGCCAAAGAGCTAACTATGGGAGGTGATGAATGTGTTAATTATTTTGATCTCGGCCATCATTCCACGTGTATATGTGCATCAGATCATCATGTTGTACACTTTAAATGTGTATAATTGGGGCGCCTGGGTGGCGCAGTCGGTTAAGCGTCCGACTTCAGCCAGGTCACGATCTCGCGGTCCGTGAGTTCGAGCCCCGCGTCAGGCTCTGGGCTGATGGCTCGGAGCCTGGAGCCTGTTTCCGATTCTGTGTCTCCCTCTCTCTCTGCCCCTCCCCCGTTCATGCTCTGTCTCTCTCTGTCCCAAAAATAAATTTAAAAATGTTGAAAAAAAAAATTTTTTTTAAAAATAAAAAAAAAAAATAAAAAAATAAATGTGTATAATTTTATTTGCCAATTATTCCTCAGTTAAAGTTAAGGAAAAGAAAAGAAGAAAAGGAAAGGAAAGGAAAGGAAAGGAAAGGAAAGGAAAGGAAAGGAAAGGAAAGGAAAGGAAAGTGCTCTGTGGAGCTTGGTTATGCTCACGTAGGAGAGTGTGCCCCTGTGCCTTCTCCCCACCCGGGTGGTCTTTGTCTCTCAGCTAATCTTTTTCAGCAGTGTGTTCTCATATAGGGTAGGGAGGAAATAAAGAGGGCAAACTGGGAGACCCATTCTCTAGCTTTAATCATCTTCTTGCCAAAGCCAAGATAATCCAGTCCTTCTGCCCACATAAGCATTGCATCCTTTCCTGCCTTGCCTCTTCCCATGACCTTGTTTTCTTTTTGATGTTCATTTTGAGGGTGGAGAGTAGAAAAAAAAGCCTTCTCTTTTCACAGCCCTCTGAGTCAGTGGCCTTTCTGGGCCTTTGAATTCTCAGGCAGGAAAACTACATAGCCCACCTGACTCTTCTTTCAGGACCCTTAAAAGAAAAGGGCAGTGCTTTATTCAAATTCAGGAGCACAAGTACCACTACCTGTTTTTTCAGTTCAATTTAATAACTACTATTTGATTGTGTATAATCGCTCAGTATTCAACTTGCCACTATAAAAGTACTGCAGAGCAAGCTTAAGACATGCTTCAAATTCTTGGATTTTTTTATATTTCAGTTGGATGGACAGGCAAAGACTCTTGAAGCAGGTTGCAACTTAAGACACCAATTTAATGAGGGATGCAGATAATGAGTTGTCTATAGAAGCTTGGAAAAGGAACAGATTCATGAGAGGTGATCGGGCAAGCTTCACGGAAGGGAAAGAGTTGGGCTGATGTTCTTTTAATTACATGGTGCCAGAATTCTTCATTATCTATTTCTTATCCTATGGAAATACCTTTTGAATATTTCCATATTATCTGGTGCCAACTTCCTCTCCTACCTCTTTGTCCCCATTAGAGACGTTCCCCATAAGACAGCAACAGAAGCTTCCTGTTGGCCAGTGATGGGAGAGGTAGGTGGGATGAGCTTGGACCCTGAGTGCTTTGAAAGCCCGCTCAAGGTGGTCCAGCTACAGGACAAAGAGAGCCGTTGTTCATTTTAGGTAGGGCAATGAAATACTGAAAATCATGATCAACGGTGACATTGGCAGTGGTGTTCAGTGTGGTTTAGGGTGGAAGAAACTATCTGGAGGCCTACTACAGTAGTTCGGAGGGATAATGGAAACCAATTCTTGGCTCACGGCAGTGGGAACTCAAAGAATGGGACCTACTAAAAGACACAACAAAGACATTCTAGATAGGGGAAAGTAACCTGACATGAGGTAGGAGGAGGTAAATGTTAGAGAGGACTCAAAGTTCATTTGGTCATTCCATAAATATTGACAGTGTGCCTCCCATGTTTCTGGCACAGTGGTAAGCCCTGTAATACAGCAGATAACAGAACAGAAAAAGTCTCGATTGCCTGTGCTCTAGTAGGAGAAACACACAATATACAAATGAAGCAGTAAATGTATAATATGCTGGATGGTGATAAAATAAAACAGGGGAAGGAGGATAGAGGTGGTGGGAGTATTGCTATTTTATATGGCGGGGGGTGGGGGGGTGTCAGGGAAGATCTCACTGACAAGTTGGCATTTGAACTGATTCTTAAAGGAAATTAGGGATTTTACTCCCCCAGGAAGGTCTTTCAGGCAGAGGAACCAGCATGTCTAAGGCCATGAGATGGGAGTGTGCTTATTTGGTCAGAGAAGCATCAGGGCCTTGTGCACAGGAGGGAAGAGGAAGAGTGGCAGATGTGGTTGGGGGTTGGGGGCAGGCTGCATCCGGAATGGCCTTGGAGGCCACGAGCCATGAGAGGATTTGGAACAAAGGAGTGATACAATCTGATTCTTGCTTCAGTAGGATTTTTCTGGCTTCTGTGTTAAGACTGAAGGAGGAGCAAGGTGGGAACAGAATAGGAAGGGTTGCTGAGAAGACTTCTGTAAACTCAGGCAGGAGATGATGGCAGATTGGAACGGGGTGGTGGATGCAGAGATTGTGAGAAGTGGTCACACTCTGGGATGTGTTTTGAAGATGGAGCCATTAGTATTTGTTGCTGAATTGAATGTGCGTGCGATAAAAAGAGACATCTAAGATGAGCACCTGGGTGGCTCAGTTGATTAAGTGTCCAACTCTTGATTTCAGCTCAGGTCATGATCATGGTTCGTGGGATCGAGCCCCGAGTGGGGCTCTGCTCTGACAGCACGGAGCCTTTTGGGGATTCTTTCTCTGCCCCTCCCCCACTCTCCCCCCTCTCTCTTCTCTGTCTCTCTCAAAATAAATAAATTAATTCTTTAAAAAAAGGTGACTGTAAGCATTTTGATCTGAGCCATCAGAAGTTGGAGTTGCCATTTATTGGGGAAACTATGTGAAAGAGCCACTGGCTCTCATCCTGCTCTGTGATTAGTGAAGAATCGAAGAGCCAGCAAGTCGTGACTTGTGTTAGGTCACCCAGGTTGGCAGTAGGAGAGCTGGGGCCAAACCTACCAGGTCTTCTAACCTCCAGTCAGTGCTCTTTCCAGGACATGACCCCAGCCCTCCTTGGTTCAGCGCCACACACGGCACAGAGATGTAGTGAAGATTAGGGCTGGAAGGGGGATCTGAACACTGACCACGTACAAAGTCGATAGTTGAAGCCATGAAAGTGAGTATTCAGAGAAGAGGGCAGTTGAAGCCTAGAGAAAAGACGGAGAACCAGCAAAGAGGACGTAAGAGCAAATTAAAATGGGCAACAGGAAAATGAGTCACATGGCTGAGAAGAAGCTGGCTCCCCGAAAGGCACTCCGGAGAGGTCAGGAAGAACAGGAGCTGAGCAGATGCCATTAGACTTGGGTTTTGGAACCTTGGGGGACTCTGTTGTCCTCAGTAGAACCTCCATTGAGGTTCTGAGCATTTTTCTTATCCTTTCAGCTAATGGTGAGAAGGAATATAATAAATAGCATAAGCCTAAGACGGGGAGTTTAAAAAAAAAATCTCTGCCAACTCTAGCATTACCGTCTTGTGAGCCTTATACAAGAAACTGACCCCCCCAGACCTCTGTGGGCCCGTCTGTAAATGGAATGAGAAAGCATCCTTCATGCTCACTTGGCCTTCTAGAAATGGTGTGAGGGTAACAGTGACAAAGGATATGAAACTGCTTTGGAAGAGAAATGTCACATAAGTCTAGGTAGCCTTTTCTAGTTGATTTTAGCAAGTTTTTAGTTAAAAAAAAAACTTTTGATAGGGTCATAAAAAAACTTTGCATTAGGGATATATTAAATGCAGAACACAAGGACCAATAAAATAGGTATTCCTTTTTGAAACAACATAAAATATGTCTGTATCCTTTTGATTAAATCTTGCTTAATTACTATGTCCATTAGACCCCTATCAAATCCTGCCTGGGCTTTTAAATTTAATTTAATTTAATTCTGTAGTCACTGTTACCCAACCACAAAAGAATTAGCCTTGCCCTGAAGGCCATGCAGGTCTCTTGAGCACTTGTAGGTTAGCACTGGTCCCTCTGATGAAACACAGGGTGAGGTTTGCCGTGCTGATTCTGATCAGTCTGCCTGTTTCCGAGCTGCAGGCTGCAGCCCCAGTGGGGCTGAATTTTGCCCTTCCAGTCCCCTTCACATAACAGTATATGAAGAGCAGGAATGGAAATTAATTGTACCTGCTGGCATTATTGAAGTTATCAGCGCATATCCTCTCCTGGGCAAGGAAGATTAAAAAGGGTGTTGTAATCAGAGCAGATGATTTCTGACACTCGGGATGGGTTTCCTCCCCAGGTTAGATGTAAGCACCTGATGTGAGCTTGTTGCCTCTGGCCTGACGCTACGTAGCTCGGGGCTATACAGAGTTCTGCCTCATTTTCCCACCAGCCCTGGAGGAAAGCCAGGCTCCTACTCTCTCTGGATCAGAAGTCTTGTAGGTAGGAAATCTGGCCTTCTCACTGCAGATTAGTGTATTCTAGCTGCACATTCCTGACTGCACGGTGCAGTCAGGTGTCTCGGTTAGGCCAGGCTGAAAGTCACACCTTGTTCAGGTTCAAGCTGAATGAAATAAGGCACTGTGGTGCTGCTCCCTGGTGATTCAGTTCATTTTAGCAAGCGCTGATTAAATGCTCTCTACCCTCACACAAAACCTAGGGCTATAGGCTGTAGTCTCCTGATGTGACAGGATCAGGGAAGCATTTTTTATCAGCTTTTCCAGAAAAGAGAATATGCAAGTCGGCCAAGAGAGGGAGGGGGAAAGGGCAGACACTCAGTTCTTACCTTGAGAAGCAGCATAGGAGAGATGCTTATTTACTAGGGAGTAGTAAACTTTTTTTTAGTACAGCTTTGTAAGGGAGCTGGAAAGCTGTGTAGTTTTTTGACTAGGAGCTTATTGGGTAAGCTCATTTGTAGAATGAGATGAGGACTCTGGGATTAGCCTAAGCATTTAGGGTTGTCCTGACCCCAGGCCAGTTGCCTACTTCACCCAGGCAGGAGGAGATGGAATCGAGCTCAAAGTTCTTTTTGCTCCAAAAACTATGAAGGTGACACGCCTCTCCCCCCTGACCCCCCTTATAGTCTGGAGGCCTCCTTGCTAGGTTTCTACAAAGCCCCTCATGCATCATGAAACAATAGCACTTTGACTACATTTCTGTCCATGGTGATGTGCGCCAGTTAAACTGGCAAGCAGATAATGGAGGGAATGGGTTATATATCCCAGGCGGGAGGTTGCGGCAAAATGGATCTGAGGCTGACGAGAGGAATTTCAACACGTATCCTAATCAGATAGGATTGTCTGAGATGCCCTGCCTCGGCCTTCCTTGAATAGACTTGAGTCCTTCTGGCCTACAAGACTCTGGCTTCAGAGGTTCAGCTGGACATTCATAAATTAACTCAGAAAGTTATAGCAGCAAGCAGGGATGCCCTCTTTGAGAGACACCACAGCAAAGGAAAAGACCATGAGCCTGGGGATCAGGTAACTTGGGTGAGGACCCAGGGCTCCAGATGGCTTCTTTGTTTGTTTTTCTTACTGCTTTAATTCTCCACCACAATTTTGAGATTCTCTGGATATTGGCTGTGGTCTAGAGAAGCAAATCTGAATTAAAATATGGTTCCTAGATAAGACAGAGTTTTCCGATTTTACAAAATTATGGGTGAATGGAAGAGAGACTGGAGAAAAGGAGCAGGCATAATTGTGACAAAGCTCTCTTTTCTAGTTCTGCATTCTAGAAACAGTGCTGATGAATACATTCTTTTTTTTCTTTTGCTTTCCTTTTTTTTTTTTTCCTTTTGCTTCTGAATGTCTGTGTACTTGCCTAAGAAAACATTTCTCAACCTCTTCAGAATATTTAGAGTTAAATAAAAATTATAGGGGCATATCACAAACTTAGTGCACTCTTTATGCGTTGGGTTTACACAAAAAGTTAACATGCTCTGGCTTGGAGACCCTGACCCCATCTCCTCAACCTGCTGGCTTCAGCCCTACATATTTTGCTCCAAAGCTCTAATGCCACAAAGAATGCGGAACTGACGAGTCCACTCCATCTACAAGCTAGGACATCTTGATTAAATTAGTGTGTGTGGTGGTTGGGGGGGGGGGCGGGTGCTGTGGAGAGAAAGGCACAGTGACACAAAGGGCGTTTTGAGGAGCCCCGTAGTGCCTGTGGAGAATGAATGTTCTCGTTAAATATGGCCATGACCTGCAGTTCCACACATGCCAGAGACACAGCTCAATTGTCCCCAGGAGCTGGGGGCTGGGGACGATCAGGGGAGAGGCCAGCCTGCAGCCACACTCTTCATCTCCAATGGAGAGGCAGCCCAGCATGGAAAGGCCGGAAGGCAGGAGCAGGAAGACCCACTGTCACTTTCTTTTTTCTTCAGCTACGGCAAGTGATTCTTTGATCATGGTTCTTGCTTTTGGATTGGATCAAAAAGTGCCTTCCTCTCCCTTGGGTGTTTGAACCTTCCCTCTGCTTCCCCTTTCTCCACTGGGCACTAAGGGAGCTCCTGAAAGCATCCATTGTCTTAACGCCTCTTTCTACTCCCTTCTTTGGGGCTCCCCAAGAAGATTGGTGCCTGAACTCTGTAGGGCAGTGCCCCCAAGACAGTGCTCACCCTTGTCATTCACCACTATCCTCATCCCATGCATCCTAAAGTCCCAAGACCAAAGTGAGAACAGATGGGCCATTGAAGGCTTCCACCCAGGCCACCACATCAGTGGGAGAGCGGTGATCGGTAACCCCTGGCTCAGTTCCATTTGCACCGCGGCCAGGGTGCTTCATGAGACGTGCGTTTGCCATTTGCCCTTTGAACTGCCAGCTATCCAAATACAGCCGGATGGATTTAGAAGCTGGTTAAGTTTCGGACTCACTCCCTATAACCAAAGTATCCTGGAAGCTCATTTTTATAGCCCTACATACATGATTCTCCTTTTAATAGATGGAGTCTCAACCTTTTCAGTAGTATACACCTGAAGATTTCAACATGCTTTTGTACTGTTCCTCTCTTCCTTGCTGTGAAACTTTATGGCCTTTCATTCTCTCGTTTTCACCCAATTAATAATTATTGGGTGTTTACAGCATGCAAGGCCTTGTACAAGATGAGGAGAAGATAGGGGCGCCTGGGTGGCTCAGCGGGTTGGGCGTCTGACTTCGGCTCGGGTCATGATCTCATGATTCAGTTTGTGGGTTTGGGCCCCACATCGGGCTCTGTGCTGGCAGCTCGGAGCCTGGAGCCTGCTTCGGATTCTGTGTCTCCCTCTCTCTGCCCCTCCCCCTCTTGCGCTCTGTCTCTCTCTCTCAAAAAATAAATAAACATTAAAAAAATTTTTTTAAAAAGATGAGAAAACAAAATAGCATTGAATAGGAGTTTGTGCGTTCAAATTCTAACTCTTGCATTTGATAGCTGTCCCTTTGGACAAATTGCTTAACCTCTTTAAGCCTGAGCATCCCTGAAATGGAGATAATAATAACACATTGAGTTATTACCAAGATTAAGTACAGTTATGCCTGTAAATGGCTAGTGCACAGTGAGCACTAGGTAAAGGTAAGCTATAATGACTATTTTTATTAATTACTAGCTACACGATACAGTCCAGATCCTTCGGAAGCTTATGCTATAGTTGAAAGGGGGGAAGATGTTTGCATAAATAGTTCTAATCAAGACAATGTGGCTATGATAAGTGTACCATAAATAATAGATAGACGGTGTTCCACGGATAATAATTGCTACAGAATATAGTACAGGCAGCAGAGGAAGAGCTCATATCCAGCTCGGTTGTTCAAGGAAGACCTGTGAACCAATGCAAAAACCTTATTCCTGCATTTGTGATAGATGTCACCGGTCAATCATGGATTGAAAAAACATGAAAAAAATCTTCTTTTTTTCAGTTTCAAAAACTTGAAAAGTATTTAAAATATGTATGTATAATAAGGCAAACAAACACACAAGCAACCACTCACACAAGCAGGTACAGAGATCCTTATCAGCACCTCTGGACTCCTTGCAATACTCCCTACAGTTACAACTCTGTTTCCTCCACTGTCCTAATTTTGTGATAATTACTCCCTTGCTTTTCTTAAATTACATCTTCTAGATATTCATCTCTAAACAGCGTGGTTTAATTTTGCAAGTCTCACCGCTTCTGTTTGCCACGGTTTGTGAGCTCCGCCCACGCTGATGCATCTAGCTCTGCCTTGTTTCTTTTCATTGCTTTAGGGGCCCATTTATTAATTCACCACAATTTACTTATCAGTGTGAATTTTGTTATCAGTGGGCATTTGGGTTGCTTGGAGTGTGGGACTAAAGCAAACTATGCCACTGTGAACATTCTCATCTGTGCGCACTGGCATACACATGGCCAGATTTCCAGGGAATATACCTAGTAGCGGAATTGCAGGGTGAAATCTCCTTTACGATTTCATGCCAAACTGTTTTCCGAAACGATATTAGTCATTTGTACCCCCACCAACAATGTATGAGGAGTTCATTTTTCTACAGCCTTGCCAACATTTAATATGGTCAAATTTTTCACTTTAACTGTAGTTTTATTTTTAACTTTTAATATAAGCTATTATCATATTGGCTTTAATGTGCATTTTCTGATTACTAATGAGTGTGAGGGCCTTTACTTATTTTTACTGAGCATGTAGATATATTCTCTTGTGAAGTACCGATCCTGAATATTAGTTATCTTACTGATTATATGTGTTAAGCACATGTTCTCTTACACTGTGACTTGTCTATTTTTATAAATATTTTCTATTGGTTAGTAAAAGTTCTTAATTTTACTGTGGTTGAACCCATTTTCTTTTATGGTCAGTGCTTTTTCTATCACGTTGAAGAAAGCCTTTCCTACCCTAAGGTCTTGAAGATATTCCATTGTATCATCTTCTAAAAGTCATAGTTTTGTCTTTCATATCATGGTCCAAAGCCATCCCCATAAAACCATTTTTTATATATAGTGTGATGTAGGGCACAGTTTAGTTAAAAATAATAGGGGCGCCTGGGTAGTTCAGTCGGTTAAGCATCTGACTCTTGATTTGGGATCAGGTTATGATCTCACTGTGAGTTCAAGCCCCTCATTGGGCTCTATGATGGCAGAGTGGAGCCTGCTTGGGATTCTTCTTTCCCTCTCTCTCTCTCTCTCTGCCCCTCCCCCCTCTCAAAATAAATAAACTTAAAAAAATAGATATGCAATTTCCATATCATCATTGATTGAAAATTTTATCCCTCCCCCCCTGCAACCACACACACTCATTTTTCAAAAATATATATATTGAAGATTTACCCCGTATCAGACAGTCCTAAATGCTTCCTATGCAGAAAGTAGAGAGGTGACATTTGAGCTGGGTTTTTAGTGAATGAAAATGATCATAATTAGAGATGGAAAAGGAGACATTTGTGAGTGTGGGGAGAGCAGGGTGGAAGAACCTTCCACATGGAAGGAACTACTTCAAGACAAAAGAGAGCCCAGGAATGAGTGAGGCTTCTTCAGAAGGTGGTGAGTGTAACAGTTTGGCTAAATCAGAGTATTTATGAAGAGAGTAGCTGAAACAAAGCTGAAAAGAGCCCTGGATGCCCAACCAAGGAGTTTGAACTTCATTTGGAGAACATTTGGGAACCATGGAAGGTTGATTCATAAGCAAATGATGTAATAGAGCAGCTCTTCAGAAAGACTGGGCCTCTAATCCAGGAGCAGGGGAATAAGGGCCTGCGATGTGGTAGCAATGCCAGGAGTGTTGAAAAGGGGACAGTTATCAGACGTATCATGAAGGAAAAGTCATCAACTTATGGCCACTTATTGGAGAGAAAATTAGAAGTTAGGGATTACTTCTTTCTGTTTTTATGCTGATTTCACAAGGGAAAGGCCAGTGTGGTGCTAAGGAATTTGGGATAGCTAGTGAAGCTGACATTTTCACATATGTCCCAGGAACTAGATGCCCAAACCTTCCTCATACCCCCAAATGGCCCATTATATGTGCTCATTTTTAGAACTTAGTGTGGGGTTTCTCCATTTTGTGGACTCTGGGTTACCAGAGAATGCCTGAGATTTGAATCTGGATTCTCAACCACTACAACTAATTTCATAGATCCCCTTTATGTTAGGTAGATTCAGCCCCCTGCTGCCCTTTGATGGACTGTGGTTTTTGAAAAGCCCCTAAGGAAGTAATGAGGAACCATATTGAAAACCTCAGGCTTGCTTCTCTTTTGTTTTACCAGAATATTTTGGTTACCGTGTCTTGGGAAATGAATAACTTTAAGACATAAATATGATAATCCTTCTCTTTTACCAATATCAATTCATTCTTTCAAACAAAACATATTTTAGTACTTATTAGGTATCCAACATTGCACTGGACCTGGGGAGGGTAACATTTAACCATAACATAATCTTTATCGTCAAAATCCAGACTTTGGATTGAACTTCTAGAAATGGCAGCTTAGGTAATTCAGACCAACCTTCTGCTCCTTTGGAGCCGTTTATCCCCAGGAGGCATCTGCTATTCTAGAAAAGATCACTGAGAGCTAAGAAGCCAAGCAGAGCTTTTAATAGCCTTGTAGGGCTAACAGGACAAAAACTGGAATGTAGGACCAAGGATGGGAGGCGGGGGGGTTGGGAGGCTGGTAGACTTCTTCAAGCTTTTAGACCCCACAGGGATGCAGTTTGGAAGTGAGGGTGAACCAGAAATAGACTTCAGGGGTCTCACAGGGACTGAAGCCTAGCTTCAAATTATCTTAATCTCTAATTGGATTAAGGTGATCTAGGCTAGTAGTAGCTAGAAGCAAATTTAAGTCCTCTCTAGAGGAAGATACTATCACCCTAAGCCCAATAGTTCTCACTCACCATTTTGTATATATACAGTGCTTATAAGAAAAACAACATACCCACAGGAGATCCTTGTAATGGTTATCAGACAAACTTTAAATTAATTATGTTTAATACATTTATGAAATCAAATGACAAAAATTGGAAATTATAAAAGAGAAACAACTTAAAATGGATCAAAGATGTAAATGTAAGAACTTAAACTTTTAGAAGAAAACAGGTATAAATCTTTCATCTTGGATTAGGTAACATTGCTTAGATAAGACACCAAAGCAGAAAATAGGCATAAATCTTTGTGACCTTAAGGGGTTAGGTAACTTATCTTAGACATGACACCAAACACAAGCAATAAAAGAAAAAAATACATAAATTGAACTTCATCAAAATTATAAACTTCTGTGCTTCAAAAGATACTATCAAAAAATTAAAAAAGACTACCTGTATAATAAGAATCAAAATACTTTTAAACCATCTATCTGATAAGGATCTAGTACTCAGAATATATGAAAAACTCTTACAACCCAACAACAGAAAGACCAACAACCCAATTTTGCAAAAGGCAAAGGGCTTGCATAGTCATTTCTCCGAAGAAGGTGTACAAACGGCCAACAATCACATGAAAAGGTGCTCAACACTGTTAGTCCTTAGGGAACTGCAAATCAAGACCACAATGAAATACCACTTCATACTCACTGGGATGGCTATAATGAAAGAAAAATAAGAAAAGAACAAGTGTTGGCAAGAATATAGAGATATTGGAACCCTCAGATATTGCTGGGGGGGATTGTAAAATGGTGCAGATGCTATGGAAAACAATTTGGCAGTTCCCCACAAATGTAAACAAGACTTACGCAAAAACTTAAGCATGGAGTTACCCTATGACCCAGCAATTCCATTTTCCTACATAGATACCTGAGAGAATTGAAAATAGGCCAACACAAAACCTTGTACATGAATGTTCATAGTGGCATGATTTATAATAACCCCAAAATGGAAACAATCCAGATATTCATCAGATGATTAATGGATTTAAAAAAGTGTGGCATATCCATACAATGGAATATTTCTCAGCCACAAAAAAGGAAGTAAGTACTGATACAACATGGATGGACCTTAAAAACAATATGCTACGTGAAAGAAGCCAGCCACATGTTCTATGTTTCCATTGATAGGAAATACCCAAAATGGGAAAAACCCATAGAGACAGAAGGTAGATTCATGGTTACCAGCAGCTGGGGGTGGGGGTGGAGGGGTGGGAGTGAGTACTAAACAGTTATGAGATTTCTTTGTAGGGTGATGAAAGGTTCTGGAATTAGATAGTGGTGATTATTGCACAACCTTATGGATCTACTAAAACCCACTGAATTGTACACTTTAAAATGGTGAATTGTAGTATGTGAATTTTATTTTTATTAAAAAAAAGGAGGACTCAGATTTTAGCACTGAAAAAAATAAAGTAACTAAAAGAAAGAGCTCAATGCATGGATTACACAGATTAGACAAAGCTGAATAAAGAATTAGTGAACTGAAAGACATGTTGGAAAAAAATGTATCTACTGAAGTTTAGAGAGGTAAAAGGATGGAAAATGAAAAAAAGAGCATAGGAGGCCTGTGGGATATGGTGAGTGGGCCTAACATGCATACACGTGAAGTTCCAGAAGGAAGAGAACAAAGAGAATGGGTAGAAACAATGTTTGAAGAGATAGTGACTGTGAATTGTCCCAAACTAGAGAAAGACTTCAAGTTGCGGGTTGAAGAAGCATTATGAGCCCCATGTAGGAGAAGCACAAAGAAAATTAAAGTGGAGGCGCATCCTAGTAAAATTGCTGAGAACCATGACAGAGACCATCTAAATCTTTAACACAGCTCGAGAGGGGAGAAGGCACATTACCTCCAAGGGAGCAAGGTTGACAGGTGACACTCAGCAGAAATAGTGGAAGACAGGGGACAATGGAATGAAAAGCTGAAAGAACTGTCTTCCAAAAATGAAAGTGAACTAGACATTTTCAGGCAAGTAAAAACTTGGAGAATTTATCACCAGCAGCCCTGGACTAAAAGGAATACTCAACGGTATTTTTTTTTTTTTAATGTTTATTTTTGAGAGAAAGAGAGACAGAGCATGAGCAGGGGAGGGGCAGAGAGAGAGGGAGACACAGAATCCGAAGCAGGCTCTGAGCTCTGAGCTGTCAGCACAGAGCCTGATGCGGGCGTTGAACCCATGAACCGTGAGATCATGACCTGAGCCGAAGTCCAGTGTTATTCTTTATGCAAGTGCCCCTAAATGTTATTCTTTATGCAGAAAGAAAATGATCCCAGATAGAAGCCTTGAGATGCAGGAAAAGAAATATTGTACATCTAAATGAATATTGACTGTTAAAAAAATAATAATTTCAGGTGAGGTGATAAGCAGATATAAAATTAGTGTAAATGACAGCAATAGAATCTATCTGTAGGTGTGGGTGGGGAAATAGGTTTAATAATATTGTGCAAAAAGCAGTAAGAGTATTGATTTATATTAGACTTTGACAAGTCACGGATATGTATATTGTAATTTAGGGTTACCACTATAGAAATAGCACCGCTACCAATCTAAGAGAAGATTCAGTTAGTAAGAAATGGCCCCAAAGAAGGTAAGAACGATTCTGGTAAAGGCAAAACTGTTGGGATCTAGAACAACAGCAGTGGCTTCCAGGGGTTAGGGATGCAGGGACTTTGACTATGAAGGGACAGCATGAGAGATTGTTTTTGATGGATGACGGACCTGTTCAGTGTTTTAATTGTGGTGGGTTTCTCAAAACACATAGAATATACCAGAAGGGTGACTTCCACTGAAGTTTTAAAAATGGAAAAGAAAAAGAAGATAAAAAATAAGGGAAGGAGGCTCTGGAGATAGGTGGAACAAATGGCATATAGCCAGTTGGTGGATTTAAACACATCAGTTAATTGTAAAGGTAAATTGACTCGTGTAAAATTAAAAGATCGTCAAAGAGATTTTGAGCAAAACTGAATTATCTGTTGCTTATAAGAGAAGACACATGACTTAAGTATAAGGTTATAGAAAAATTTAAAGCAGAATGATGGGAAAAGAGAGCCCTCCTAAAATCAGACCAAGTGGATTTTAATTCGGAAAGTATTATTAGAGATAATGGTAGACATTTTCACCAGAAAACGGTATATACTTAATAACATAATCTTAAAATATATAAGTCAAAAATGAACAGAATGAACAGATAAATCATCAATCCCAGTGGGAGATTTAGTTCACCTGTCTTGATGAATGATTAACCAATTAGACCAAAATAAATTAAATAAAGATACAGAGATTTGAAAAAACAGCTAGCAAACTTTGCCTGAGTGACCTATATGGGCACTGTGCCTAGCTGCAGACAGATACACATGCTTCTCAAGTGTACCTGGAACATTTTATAAAGTCTGAATCAAAGAGGAAAAATCGAAGCACTTAGGCGAAAAATCAGAGCTGGAGATTGGAAATTGCCAGTTTCAAACTCTGGACATTTTCCTTCTCACAATTCAGTGATTTTTCATCAGGAATGAGGTACTGGTGAGAGGGAAGGTGCCCTCCTCCAAGGGTATAGGGGTTTTTTTTTTACTGTCTGCGGAACATGCCTGATGGGAGTGGCAACGTGGACTGAGTGCTGACAGAGACAAGAGTTTGCACACCACCTCAGTGTCCAAAGAAAGTTGGCCAGTCCAGGCCTGCACCCAGCCCCAAGGAAATGCATTCTAACGCTGTGCCAATAGGGAGCTCTACTTAGTCTCCTAGAGTTGATTTAATGCAACCCTCGGGTACAGCTCTGGCACCTGCAGTGTCGAGAAAATGGTCTCTCCCTTAAATGAACCCCCTGGAGGTTCTTCTCTCTCAACAGTGGGATTCTATGGCATCTCCAAAGTACTAAAACTACACAGATCCTTCAACGAATTGACTTTGCCTCTGGGTTCCCCTTTCTTAAAGCATTTAATCAGCGATCTTCCCAGTGCCCCAGGCATTTCCTGTACGGGTGCTGCTGACTCTTTTACTTCCTACCAGGCCGCCCTCCTCTCGGTGTTCACGCTGCCAACTTTCAAATGAGCTCTATTAACTCCTGTTCTCCCAACCTTTTCCCAGCCATCTGGGAGCCACACAGGCATTCTTCCCATCCCCCAGCTCCTGGAATTCCTTATTGTGGGAGGGCATATGCTTGCAAGCACCTTATCATTCTGGCTCCCCCCCCACACCACCCCCCACCGCTGCTTCTTGCCCAGTTCCAAGCCATTGATTGTTTTTTCTCCCGCGTTCATTTTACAGTTGCTGAGAGATTTGTGCTCTCATGTTGCCTGTTTGCCTTTGTGTCTTTTGTCCCCTGTGTCCTGGCCTACCCAGGGCACCACAGTTACCTAGACACCATTTCTATGACTTTAGTGTCCTGCCTGGGAGATCTTCAACATGACCTCAAGAAATGCTTTGGCACTAGAGATCAGAGCCTGAAGACAATTACTACACTTCTGCTAAAATCATTATCCAGAAGAGTTAAAGATGGAAATTTGCCAAGAAAAGGCTCACAGTGGTGATTTAAGAAATGAAGCCTCAGACTTAGTTGTCTCTTTCCTTTTAAAGGATGTTGCCTTCAGCTTATTTTCTTAGTTTTATAATCGGTCATTGTAAGAGATAGAAACTGCTATAGGGGAACATTCAAGTTGTTACAGGACTGTGTTTTAGTCTGTGCCATCTGAGATCTTGGGAGAGCAGAGGGCCTCCAGCCTCTTCCTGGCCCCCAGCCCCATCCCATGACTCTGCCCCAGTCCAGTGGGAGTCAGTCTTACCTGAATTAGGTGTTTCCGTGGCAAGAGGTTCTGGTTACTTGCAACAGAGCAGAGCGAGCATCCGTGGAAGGTAGGAACTGAATCTGCAGAGTTCACGGTCATGCCAAGGAATGGATTTTCTCCCAGGGCCACTAGCATTACTGTGGTTATTAAGTCTGACTAGTCAGACATTGCAGAACTTCTGGAAAAACCTTAAAGAAATGGCTTTCAGAAACAAGTGCCCTGGAGGAGAAAGCCCCTGGATTTCATTGAACCAGAACTTGGTAATGGGCAGTCTTTGACTTTGCTGACCCAGGCGGTAGGGGGCTCCTACCTCCCGACATTTAATTTATGACCCCAATTGAACGAAGTCCCAGTTGCACAGTTGAGAAGGATTTTTTCTCTTTAATCTTCCTGAAGGGATAAAAAGTAATTCTATCCTCCTTATTTTCCTTCTATACCACCTCTCTACCCCCCTCCCCCCCTCCCCCAATTTCCTCCTTTTGGCTCAACACCTCTTTGTTCCCTTCTCAGGAAAACTGCATATTTCTCAGAGTCATTGTTACCTTGGTTCTTACTGACACCACGGAGAATAGATGGCGCAGCAGCAGGCATAAGGAAAAGCAAAGATTCTTCTTCCCTGTATGTTGCTAGAGCTCTTCCATCTGAGAGATTTAGCTGCATCCCTGCCTGGGGATTAGCTTCCGGGACCTTCCCAGTTCCACACATCATGATCATTAATGTGTTCCGAGGACACATAAGGAGCACAGGGTGGTAGAAAGACCGCTCAAATCTGTGTTAAGAGGACTGGATTCTAATATAAGAAGAGCTTTCTTGAGCATCCTAAGTGCTAGGTTCTGTTTGAAGGACTTTACCTGGATTATCTCATTATTACCCTGTTTTGCAGATGTGGAAACTAAGGCATGGGGCAGTTGTAGTTTACCCAAGGTCATGCGATCACGTAGTGGAAGGATTCAAATCCCGCCCCACCCAGAGCCTGCATGTTTCTTCACCCTCTTCCAGTATGGCATGTGGTCCTAGACAGGATACCAAACAGCTGTGTGATCCTGGAAAAGCCATTTCACCTTTTTTGCGCTCAACTGTGAGGGAGCATATGTGGGCAACTTCTGATGTTTCCGCTTTTAATAATCTGCATGAAGAGAAGGCAACTGTATATTTTTTTCTTGTTGTTGTGTGAAAGCACAGCGTTTAAGCTAAAACTTGATCTAATTGATTCAACGGCTTGTTACTTCATGTCTCCTATACACAAAGCAGTGGGCCAGGCACCACGGGAGACAGAGAGGTGCTTCAAAAATTGTAATCTAGTTTTTGTTGTTGTTTAGTCTAAGTAATCCAGATAATTAAACAAGAATCTAATTGAGAAACTAGTTGTGTTAGAAGGCGAATTCGGAGACAGGTATTGAGTCTCAGACTATCAGGTTTCGGACATTTTCTTCTAAGTTATGACTCTCGTCACTGGGAGCGCTTAACCAGACCCGTTCACTTCGAAGTGAAGGAGCCACTGGTGAGATTGGTTTTTACAGGTGCTGACAAGCTCAAGAGATTCTTTGAAAGTGGAATGTGCCCACTTTGGGAGTCACTTATAATGAAGCAATGTCATTATAACCTGAAATATCTATTATCACTTAGAAAGGCAAATTCAAAGAAAAGGGATATGCTGTATAGTAGCTAGATTTTTTTTTTTTTTTTTTTTTTTTTTTTTTGAAGTTGGATTTCTGCTCTGGCACGCTAGATTCATCATCTAGCTTGCTCTGGGGTTAGGTTGAAGTGCGGAAACCTGTTTGCTGAGATAGAAAAAAAATACTGATCTTGAATAGAAAACTGGCTTAAGAAATTCCATTTCTAATAATGCCTTTGAGACTGCAAGAATTGTGTTCTGATAGTTATGGTAATCTGACATCAGATTAATGTCCATCTTTCTCAGTGGATTGTAAATTTTAAACTGTTTTGTATACTGCCGTATTCCCAGTCAAACCACAAGTGCTTCACACATAATAGGCCTTCTATAAATATTTTGCCAACAGACTCTTTATTGCTCACTCCTTGAAATCCAGCATTTCCCTCTCGCCAAGATCTAGGAATTGAACTTGCTTCCCGACACCCGATCGGCCACCTTGAGAGGGCGAGTCATTTAGTGCTTGTCTTGGTTGGTGGGCTCCAGTCCCTGACCCACTATTTTCTTTATTAATTCTACAATTACAGCGTACCCAGTCATTTTAAACCTGTGTATAATGATTCATTAATGAGTTGTAAACTGCACTTAGTGAGTTATGGCTAACTTAAAAAAAAAAAACACACAGGAGAGAAGAGAAAAGAGTAGGCATGAGCAGAGTGCACTGCGCATAGTAGGTACCTTTATTGTAGACACACTATGATGTACTGGATTGCAACTTTAAAAATGTGCATTTTGAAATCCCGGTCTACCCTGTCTTTAGAAGGCAAAAGCACTTTAAGTGTCCCTCTTATGCCAGCTCCCAGCCTACCTCTCTGTAAAAGTTCTGCAATTCAATATATTTTGTATTTTATACTACCTTGGGCTCCCCAGAGTATTAAGTCGTAACTGAAGCACAGCCTTCCTGGAGCCCTCGCGTGGTATCTTAATGAGCGCATGCCGAGTACAAAGAGTCCCTCTGCATATACACAAGTGTTGCGGCGGGGGGAGAAATCTAGACATCATTTCTGAGCTCTCACCTCCGGGATCACCACCCTCCCTCGCCCACAACTTCACACGGCACCACTTGTTTAGATGGGCTGAGGCGGGTAGGGGAGAGGCCAGACAGTGTCCACCGTCCCCTGCCACCGGACCCACTGCCAAACACCCACTCCTTTTACCCCTGTCCTCCCCACCAATAGCATTTCAGGCGAAGCTCCAGCCCATGAAACTTGGCCTCTTTGAAGTGCCGAACGAGTGCCCCTGAAACTGTCACTGTGCATCTGGTGGCACTCCTCCTGCTGCCAGAGCTTTGTATAGGGTTCATGTCCCTTTCCTCTGAAACCTGTGAATGTAAATTCAGTTTTAAACTGGATCTTTTAACGGTTGGCCTCAGAAATATCTTTGGGGGTGGGGGTGCCAGCACTGGCGAAGGGAGATACGTGCCCTTGAAAATTGGATTCTTTTTTGGAAAACTGCTGACACGGGCTAATCGGCAGAGAGCTAAATGACCCTACTGTTTCTACCTGCTGACAGGCTAAGCCTTGGGATGGGGCCGAAATTAGCTCTCACCACATGGCAGAGGCATGCCTTCCTCTTTTTTTCTTTCATACAAACGGGGTGATTTTGTGCCTGTCAAATAATACGGCTTTGTGGTGTAGATGTAGAATAGATGGAATAGGCCACGAACAATGGCCCACCCACCCCACTATTTGCTAAGCAAAACAGCTACAGACAAGGTAAGAGGTAATCTCCCGGGATGAGGACCAGTTTGAAAGCCCTTTCATCCTGTGCATTCTTTGGGAAATGCTAATAGACAAAGCCATCCAAGCTCAGGAGATGCATCCATCCAAAGAAGAGTGACCAGCCTTAGCGTCAGGCAGCCCAAGACCGAGTAGCCTCTTTCTTGTTCCTTTGCATTTCTGCCGCTGTCCCCTTTCTTTGAGTGAGGTGGCTTTGGAAGATTCCAGTCTTGGGGAAATGCGGCTGTGCATTTCGTTTGTGTCATCCAGTGCTGTTCTCTGTTGGAAAAGGAGGATTCCCTGCCCATTTTGTAAATGCACAGCTGGCAGGAGCTGTAGCAATCTCACTGCCTTCCGGATCAGCTCCACCCCAGCAGCAGGCAGAGTGGGGGCCCCGGGAAACACGCTCTGGCTGGCGCAGTTGTGGTGAGTTTCAAAATAAAAGATCCCCGCCTAAGACACCATTGCACTTCCTATCCCATGGAACCCGCATTGTTAACTGTGCCACATCTCTATTCTAAATTTAGGCATCTTATTTTTTTTCCAGGCAAAGATTACTATGCAAACATTTAAGAGAAAAACTTTGCCCAAAGTAATTTTTCCCCTCGACTTCTATTTGGTTTCCTGCAATGTTTAGATGACTCATTCTCTTCCAAGAAATTTTAAAGAAAAGAGATGCAGGCTGTGTGATAGGGCACAAAGACTGCTCTGTAAAGTCTTTTTCCTCCCTGCCTAGAAACCCGTTGCATGTTTTTAGGAGGGAACGGAAGAGCCCTGCAGACTTCATTCTCATCAGGTTTTGTTGTTCCCAGGATTAAATGTCCCTTTTGTCTTTGGGTGGGGCCCCCTTGTAGCTTCCCAGCTACAACCCTTCCACAGTGGCCGGCCAGCACGGAAGCCCTTCCTGGCACGCTGGGGCCACGCTGTCCCCACGCTGTCCCCAGAGGCACACAGTGAAGGTTTCCGAAACAGAGAATGGGTGGCCTTTGAGCATCCGAGAGAGGAGAGGGAAGCACTGGCTAGTTCCTGACTCTCTACTTGTGTCAGAATTGTTCCTGATTGCCAGGGGCTCTCTTGGACACTTTGACTGGGCTAGCTTCACGTGTGTTCCCAGCCCAGCCCTCAGCCACAGGGAGCCGTAAGTCAGAATCCGCTTCGGCAGCCTGTTCAAATAAACAGGGATAATAGTTGAGTCGGTCCTTTTCCAACTAATCGGTACACGAAAGGAAACATCTGCCTGGGCTTAATTGCTTTTTTATTGGTTATGCTTTTTTTCCCCTCCTCCCTTCCCCTCCCCCCCTCCTCCTGCGGCTAAGTTATTTAAGTCATGGGCAAGCAACTGGGTAGAGGAATGGGAGCTTTCTCCAGGAACCTCTACCATTTAAACACAAGGAGGCAGTAAGGGAGGATGGGTGGCTGACAAGGGAGTTGGCTTGGAGGCCAGAGGGCAGGGTGTTTGGAAGTGATACTCGTGGTCACTTCCTGGCCTTGTTGCTGACTCTGGGGCTGGTTGGTGAGTCATTTTGCCTCACTTCACCTCCTTGGATCTCTGCTGCTTCAGCGGAGCTCAGCTCCCTTCATGATGGGAAGGAGAGGCTGGTATGTGAGATTCTAGATGAAAGGCATTTCCTCTTGTGGCTTCTTCCAGTGGTTGAGGGCATTGAATGAGAGACATTTGGGAATGGTAAATTTAAGACTGGCAAGATACGCCCGAAGCCATCCATTTTGTAGAGTGTCTCAGTCCCGAAGGGGAACTCGCTCACCATCTCCTACTGTGCGGAATGAAGCCAACCAACCATACCCTGAAGTGGGCAATGGTTGAATCTAACGTGGACTCAAGAAGCCAGGCAAAAGATCGTGAAGAATCATAGAATGGCAGAGGTTAGGAAGGGCCTTAGGATGTGTTAGCCTTTCATTTTATGGAAAGGAAAAGAGAGGCCCAGAGAGAGATTAATCGTGTTGTTCAAAGTTATCTTCTTGATGGTGGAGGAGCCAGGAGTAGGGGAATCTTGTGATTGCTCATTCAGGGCTCCTTCCGCCCATTTCCACACAGCCAGGTGTAATGAGTCCGGTGTAGCCGCCACAAAGGTCACACATGTTATATTCCATAATTAATTCCTTCGTAGAAAATGGCAAAGCATTAAAGAGAAATGAAAATGGCTCATTACGATCAAAAAGACTACCAATCACAACAGGACATCATGTCAACTTGTCAAGAGGAAAAAAGTGAAGCAACATGCACATGTGCTTCTGGTGCATCAATGAGTAGTCTTCGACTCAGCAATGTTACTTCTAGGAGAAAATAATGAAAGGTGTGCGCAAAGCTTATGCACAAAGTAAATGAATACAGTGTGTTTTATCATAAAAATTTATAAGCAAAGTAAATGTCCAAGAATAGGAGCTACGTCAATATAATCTCTTATAATTTTCTGGAAGAATAACACGTAGGGAACTATTTACAACATTTATTTAAGTGAGTAAGTTAAGTTCCAGTGTGTATAATGCAACCCCCATTTCACGAAAATCGTACCAAAAAGATTTGAAAAATAAAGTCTAGAGGGGTGATTTCTTAGTGGTAGGAATTAAGTTACTTTTTCTTTTTTGATGTTTTCTACTGTTTTCTTTTGTGTGTGTGTATTTTTGTTTTTCCAGTGTTCTTATTAATTACAGTACATATACTCCTTTTGTAATCAGGAAAAAAATGGTTTTATAATCATACATCTTGAAAAAGCAGGATCATAAAGGGCTATGTTTCTGACATGCAAGAACTCTTCCTTTCTTTGCCCGGGAGCTGAGCGGTGCCATGGGTAGTATTCTTCCTTTTGTTAGAAGGTCACTGTTGGTATCTGATTTGTAGGAAAGAAATAGAGCTGGCAGAAGATAAAATGAGGGCTTCCCCTCATGACCCAGTGATGCCAATCAGTGTTTTAGCCCCTGCTCCCTTGGGCTCGGCAAAAAAAAACCCACTCAGTATATAGAAGGCGTGGCTCTTTTTTCCTTCCTGCTTCTTCATTCTTCCTTATTTCTGCTATTCCATCTGGGTGGTGAGATGCCAGCCCTCAATGGCAGCAGCAAAGAACCCAAGAGCCACTGCCACTTAGGATTGGCCGGCTGGAGACCCCTTAACATCCATTATCAGGATTGAGGAGCGTTAGCTAATCTGCACACCAGAGTCATTATTGGGGTACTACTGCCCTGGGGGGTTGGGGTAGAAGTAAATCAAATAAGACAAATAACCCCTTCCTGCTGGGAGGTCTTTAGTCAGGTACTTTGAAGTCCTTGGATGTTTATATGCTTCTTTCTCTCTCATCCTATTTCATATCTGACTTGCATCCAGGAAGTCTTGATTCTCAGGAAGGCTCGACTGCAAGTCTCAGAGAAACAATAGTTGCTAGTTAGGAGGTGGCTTTTAGGCCTGCCCTTTGAAGACCAATCGAAAAATCAAAGCCTCTACCCACTTGGCCTCCACATGATTGCCTTAGCTAGGCTATAGAAGGGGCGCATTTCATTTTATTAAAACTCTTTGAGTAATCTGACCGTAATTGGGTCGGATCGGAGTGGTTATCTGATTTGCTGGATTAAATAATGGGCCTTAATTGAGTCTGTGTTAGTTGTAGAGCCAGTGTTGCTCTTGCCTTTGTCGCCCCCTCCACCCTCCTTCTATTTCCCTATTAACCTTCATTCCTCTTTCCTTGCAGAGTAAAGAAGTCGGCCAGCAGCTCCAAGATGATTTGATGAAGGTCCTGAATGAGCTCTACTCGGTAAATCATATGGGTGCCTGGCTCTTTAACAAGCAGAGGGAAGCAGCATTTGGCAGCTCGTGGCCATAGTCACATCAGCAACAGAACTGAGCTGAGGTTGAGGGCAGTGCATGGTCCCCATTGGGGGTGACTCCACCCATTTCTTTCTTCACACTCTTACTTTCAAATCTGAGTGAGCCAAATCAACACTCTCAGAATAAGATCCCTCCTTGGCTGCGCGAACTAACTCTGCCTTCGTGGGGGCATCATCGCCAGAGACCAGCCAAGGCCTCTCATCAGTACAACTGACTCCCATTAGCAGCAAACCAGGAACCCCAAACCTAATGGCAAAGAACATAGTGTGCATCGTACCATTAATATGTGTCTGTTGGAAAGGACTTGATGTGCAAGGTTTTGCATCAGTTCTTGCATTGATCTATGGGTTTGAGACCAGAGCGGGTGCTCTAGAGGGAAGCACAGAGGCCTAAATGCCCCCAATCTAAGGGGCCGATTCAGGCAGAGAGAGCTTTGCACTGACTCCCCGGGGTTTTATAAAGGCCAAACCTCAGTGAAGAGGCAGGCTTCAGGTTTGGAGAAGAAAATACAATCTGTTTTGAAATGACTGGCACTTTAGGCACATGATGCCTGTGGCTGATGTATTTCTTCATGCACTGGAAGGTGGTGGTGGTTTTCTCCCTAGCCGTGTTTAGTTAAATATAATTAGAACACATATGCACACCAAGGAAATTCCTGTTGCCGTACAAGGAATATTTTGATTATACAGCTAAAGCCTTTCAAGGCCCCCTTCTTCAGCTGGCCTGTGCCCGGCCTTTGCTGTCAGTCTCTGGGGTTGCCCCCATCCTGTTGGGAAGGTGAAATTGATTTCCTGTGTTTACTTGCTTATTCACTGCATTTTCTTTTCTTTCTTTCTTTCTTTCTTTCTTTCTTTCTTTCTTTCTTTCTTTCTTTCTTTCTTTCTTTCCTTTCTTTCTCTTTCTTTCTTTCTTTCTTTCTTTCTTTCTTTCTTTCTTTCTTTCTTTCTTTCTTTCTTTCTTTCTTTCTTTCTTTCTAATTCACAGGAAGACAGGCAGTGGTGACATGCATCACAGACATTTGGGATCAGAGAATTCCATGTTCTTGATCCAAAAGCCTAGGTGTGGCCATTTTGTCATGGCAACTATTGAACAAGTAAATAGGATAGAGTAGTCATCAGACTGGTCTCCAGTGACGCTCAGTTTGTTTGGAATTCTGCTGTGTGACTCTTCTGCTCTGAAGGAGAGCAGATAGATGGTACTCTTTGGTTCAACTCCCAAGTTTTCATTTCTTTCAAGTGCAGTTAAAGCTCTTTATAAAAACAGAAGTGTGTTGATGTGAACCATTTACAGACTAGATGTGTTTTCCTGAACCCTGTTGTCTTTGTAATGCTTTACTTCTGCTCTTTATTTTTAGAGCATCTTCTAGGCACCCTATTACTCCCATATCCTGGCAAAGAATTCACTAAGATAAAATTTGACACATTCAGTCATTATATGAATCTTTTTATTTTTTTGCAAGTATCTTGGGCCTCTGCTCTTTATTCTTTCTGGGGAGGCACAGGATGAACAAGCAACAAACCCCAAACTAGTTCAAACCCAGTTTGCTGCTTCTGCAGTGGGACTTGGGGTAGCAGTGAAAGAACAGTGTCTGAGGATCCATTGGCTTTGCTCGGAGTCCAAGATCTCCTAATATCCTATGATTTTTAAAAAATATTTAAATAAGGAAGGGGCACCTGGGTGGCTCAGTTGGTTGAGCATCCAACTTCAGCTCAGGCCATGATCTCACAGTTTGTGAGTTCTAGCCCCACGTCAGGCTCTGTGCTGACAGCTCGGAGCCTGGAGCCTGTCTCCCTCTCTCTCTCCCCTCCCCCCCCCCCCCCCGCCCCTGTCTCTGTCTATCTCTCAGAAATAAACATTTAAAATAATAAATACATACATACATACATACATACATACATACATACATAAGGGAAAGGGCATAATTCATGCAGGAATGAGGAAGAAAACCAGAGAACTTGCCGCTCTGGTTTGAGGGGGCTGAACTGGCAGCTTGGACTCTGGTCTTCAGGCAGTCCAGCATTGGCCAGTGCTTTCCTGCTCCACGCAGAGCTTAAAATCTTCCTGCTGGCATGCAAACCAGAGAATTGGCTGGGCATGGAGTCTGTTGCCATGAGATGAATTGGTATACACTCTTTTTATTTTTATTTTATTATATTTGTTATTGAAGCATAGTTGATATACAATGTTATGTTGGTTTCAGGCATACAACATAGTGATTCAACAAATCTGCACGTTATGCTGTGCTCACAAGTATGGCTACCATCTGTCACCATACAACACTATTATAATACCATTGATTGTATTCCCTATGCTGTACCTTTTATCCCTAGATACACACTCTTTTAATTTGTCAATTTGGCCAAGGCCAAAATTAAAGTTTGTTCTTTTCCTCTAGCAGTGAGAAGGGAAGAAAGAGTAGAGAACACTGGAAAGTTCGAGGGAAACCAGAAGGGTCTAGTATAGTGATTTGCAAGCATGGTGATTTTTTTCTCCAGGGGGACATCTGGAAATGTCTGTAGACATTTTTGGTTGTCACAACTGGGGTAGGGGTGTGCTAGAGTTCATGATGCAACTAAAATCCTATAATGCATGGGGTAGCCCCCTGCAACAAAGAATTATCTTGCCTAATATGTCAATAGTACCAAGATTGAAAAACCTTCATCTAGTGACTAGAATCTTCTGAAGTAGGCAACCCAGATTCTACCTGATCTGCCACTAGTTATATGATCCTGGGGGATGTCCCATGCTTTCCACATACTTCATATACTGAGATCTCCAGTCATACTTCCAAAAATATTAGGCAGTAGTTAAGGGTCAAGTAAGTTTGCAGATTCTATAGGCCATTAGCAAGTTCAGAGAACAGAATTATGAGTTTCTTCCTCTGTGGGGTGAGATAAGTGTAGGACTGGCCCCAGTCAGGCACCATGGCATTAGGGTGACTGACTATCCCAGTTTTCCTAGGAATGAAGGGTTTTCAGGGGCATGAAACTTTGAGTGCTAAACCTAGGGAAGTCCTTGGTAAGCCAGGATGATTGGTCACCCTGCATGGGACGATGGTTTCATCAAGTAGTTACATGGCACTATTATATGCTGGCTTTGGGAAGCTACTTGCTGAATGTTCTCTATCCTCTGTCTGTCAGAGGAGTTAAGAGGAGAACAAAGGAGATCTTATAAGGAGGTTTGCCTTATTTGCTTTTTGGGAAGGCAGGAAAGGGCCTCTTGTTTCAATGACCCTGTGGGCAATAGAAGTTATTTGTGGGCATGGAATAAAGGAAACCAGGGATATAAGGAACCCACCATATTCAGTACTCTCCTTAGCTTGCATCTCCCCTATTGCCCAAAATATTTCTTTTTAGGAGACTGATTACCCAAAGGTTTATAATTTAAGTACTTTTTAACCTTGATGATCCAAGGGGCAGGGCCTGAGTGTTCCCAAATAAAGATGCCTTTGGGCAAGAGGCCCAGACTCACACCATAAGTGGCCAGCTGCCCCTCTGTACTTCCTCTTTTCTGCCTGAAGGACCTTTGATTTCCCTGACATGGCATTCTGTGCCAGGGGTTGCTTCCCACAGCTGCCATTCAGAGAGCAACCCTAGTGAGAATTCTCTTCCATGTATTTTTTCCTCCATAATGAATTGGCTAGTTTATAGGCTGTGGCATAAGTGGTTTTCATTTTCAGACCGGTGATCCAGGAATGCCTTTGAATTTGGGGCACACAGCTTCCCAAAGAACTCTGGAATTCTCTGCCTTGGTTGTATCTGGAAAAGCTCAGCAAGTGCCCACAGGAAGGAGGCTATGTGGGGGCACTGAAGCCACATGGATTGGCTAAGTAGGAAGAGTCAAGTAAGCCCTAGAACTGAGAAAGCAAGAAGAGGTGTTGGGACACAGGGGCTGTTGTCACCCCAGATGTTTTATGCTTCTGTGCTCCCCCTGAATATATGACTCCTTGAGTTGGTGCTAGAGCTGTCTGCTGGCAGAGCCACTGCAGACTGGTATTTAGCACCTGCTCCTTTGAAACCATATCTGTTACTAGTCCCCCAACTCTACTTGACTGTTTGTCTCCAGCAGTAGGCACTAGGGATACAAAGACAAATAAGAGATATCCCTGAACTCAAGGCATTTAGTTTTAATAGAAGGGAGAAAAGTAAAGCAGCAAGTACAATATGAGGTGATAACTTTTGCATGTCTTTCCAGAGGAAGGGCACGAAGTCCGGCTCCTTAGAAAATTATTTGAATTTAATCTTAATTGCCAAGAGCTCTTTATTGTTCTCTAAATGTTCCTTTTTTGCTGCATTCTGTTCTTGTTTCATTATACAATGTCTTTTAATTTTTCATTGATCTCTCTAGGGATATAATTGATTATTTTTGAAGCTTTTTCCCTTCTGTATACTTTCTGTTCCCTCTAAATTGCTTGTTTTGGTCTTGGCCTTTCATATTAGATGTTTTCCTTAAATGTTTGGTAAGTTTTAGCTGCCTTCATATTTTAAAGTGAGGCAGTGTTGGGGCACCTGGGTGGCTCAGTTGGTTGAGCGTCCGATTGTTGATTTTGGCTCAGGTCCTGATCCCAGGGTCATGGGATCGAGCCCCACATCGGGCTCCACACTGAGCATGGAGTCTGCTTGGGATTCTCTCCTCTCTCCTCTCTCTCTCTCTCTCTCTCTCTCTCTGTCTCTTTCTCTCTCCTTCTCTCTTCCTCTCTGCGCTACTCCCCCATTCGCATGCATACTCTCTCTCTCTCTAAAATTAAATAAAAAATTTAAAGAAAAAGCAAGGCATTGAAAATCTGGTTGGAAGTTCTGGTTAACTAAACTTAAACTTTCCTCCCAACTAATCCAGCTCTCGTCCTGTTCAGAGGAAGACACTGGTGCCTAGTGGCTAAGAATGTGGACTTTGTGATCTGACTGAGGTGTGTCCTTGGGGAAGCCCTGATAACCAGTATTACTAGGTCTTTTATCTTGGATGGTCAGATTCCCTAGACAAGGCTTTTCTGACCTCCTGCCTATGTCTGAGGTCTGAGTTATGAAGAGGCTGAGGCCATTACAATATTCAGTATAGAATTTTCAGTGATCCTCCTATTTTAAGTTCAGTACCCCTATCCTCAGCTGAGCCCAGTGTTCCCAATCCATAGATTCCCTATAAAAATAAGCCTCTAGTCCTTCACTGTGGAGGGGGAGGAGTTGAGATCTGATAGTCCAGTGATTCTTGGGCTTCCAGCAGTTTCTCTTGTTTTAGCTTCACCTTCATCTCACTGCCACCAGTTCCCCTTAGAGCTTCTGTGATATAAGTCTGGTTGCTTCTTGGTTCTGCCTACTTTTGGTTTAAGGTTTGGTAGATATTTACTATTTGCCTCCCTGCTTTTTATGTGTTGCTTTCATTCTTTTTGTTTTCCTCAGTTTATATCTAAAATAATAATAATAATAACTCTTTTTTATGATTTTAGTGTGGCTTGGAGAGAAAGCACGAATTAAAGTTAAGGCATGAATTAAGATTTAGTTTTTTTGAAGTAAAGTGAATTCTCTTCATAGAACTGAGAATTTAGACTTCTGAGTTTTTTCCCTAGTTTGTATTTGCCTCACTATGTATATATTTCTCCAAGTCCTGTCTTGACTTCCCTATTTCTCCAATTGTTTTGGCATCACTTATTCAAGCTTTGGCCTCTGGATACCTCAGTTTTGCGTTGAGTTGAAAGATACTAGTTATACTTCTTCCATATTTCCCCAAAGGAGAGATTTAGTGTCATTAAGTCATTGGGGCAACCACATTGATTGTAAAACTACTACTGTGTAGATGACACATTTCCCAACTGTGGAGAAGAGAAGAAAACACAAAAGAAGTGATGCTTACTCTTAAGAATTCATAGTTTCTTAGATGAGGTAGTATTTTACTCTTTTAAAGAGAGTTCTTCAGGGGCGCCTGGGTGACTCAGTCAGTTAAACATCCAACCCTTGATTTCAGCTCAGGTAATTACCTCACGGTTCTGAGTTCAAGCCCCACATTGGGCTCTACGCTGACAGCACAGAGCCTACTTGGGATTCTCTCTTCCCTCCTGGTGCTGTCTCTCTCTTTCTCTCTGAAAATAAATAAGCTTTAAAAAAAAAGAGAGAGTTCTTTGGTGGAAAAGAGCAATATAAATCATTGATTTTTATTATTATTCATAGTGTTTCCTCTTTATTTATCATGCATCTTCAGGAAATGGAAAACTGCTTTCTTAAAAATCATTCATTTTTGTAACTGTTCATTCAAGCTGTTGAATCCATACTCAGATGAAAAGAAAGAAAATGTGGTCTCCTGAATACCCTTCTTCAGACAGGATAACAGATGCCTCTTCCTCACTTCTTAGTCAGCCTGGAATCTGGAAGACCATTTGAATTACTTAGAAAGGCTTTTAATGCTACCAGTTAAATATCAGTTCTCCTGTGTAGACAATATACAGAGTTGATCTTATTATGGGAAGTGATGTCAGGTCCAAAATAAGGTGAAGATGATTTAAGATACTCTGTATCCAAAATGAGACCTTTAAACTCTAATGTACTTTGATTTTGTCAATGCCCCAATATTCTTTATTCTTTCCACCACCTCTAGCTGATCCTAAAGAATCAGTACATCCATAAGGTCCTTCTAACCCAGGGTTTCTCAGCCTTGGCACCATGGACATTTTGGGCCAGACAACTTTGTTGTGGGGGCTGTCCTGTGCCTACGGTGTTTAGCAGCCTCCTGGCTTCTACCCACTGGATGCCAGTAGCAAGCTCCCAAGTGGTGACAATCAAAAATGCCTCCAGATTAGCCCCCAGTTGAGACCACTGCTCTAATATGAAGCCATTAATAAAACCAGCTCCTCTTTGTAAACCTGCCTTGACTGAACTTAACCTTTCCTCCCAACTAATCCAGCTCTGGTCCTGTTCCGAGGAAGACACGGGGGCCTAATGGCTAAGAATGTGGACTTGGTGACCTGGGTTTGAATCCTGATTCTGCCATTTACTAGCTGTGTGTCCTTGGCTGGGATAGTTTGTCTCCTTCAGCCTTGGTTTCCCCATATTTACAAGTGGAAATAATCGCATCTTTCACAGAGTTGTTGTAAGGGTTAAGTGAGAAAACACGCATAAAGCCTCTGACACACAGCACGTACTAATAAGTAAGTGCTAGAGGTTATTATCAATATAATACCCGTACTCTCCTCTGTTGTTCACTCTGCACCCCCTGCCCCCACACATATGCACCCAGCTACCACACTCTGTTTCTCCCTCTCAAGGAAATCGCACGGCACCAAAATGTCAGCACTCTTGAACTTCAGCTTGCTTAGTTGCAATCAGCGCTTTTAATTCCTAGATAGGAGCTAGGGGCCCCTGTGTGGGAACAGAGAGCTCCAGCAGGGAAGAGTGGGCACCTTGTGGCTGGAAGTATGTTTGGGAGGAAACACACACAAGTCCTAGGCTTCCTGGCCTCCTCATTAAGAAAAGAGATTGGGGGGCGCCTGGGTGGCTCAGTCGGTGGAGCGTCCGACTTCGGCTCAGGTCATGATCTCGCGGTTCGTGAGTTCAAGCCCCGGGTCGGGCTCTGTGCTGACAGCTCGGAGCCTGGAGCCTGCTTTGGATTCTGTGTCTCCCTCTCTCTCTGCCCCTCCCCCACTCGTGCCCTGTCTCTCTCTCTCTGTCAAAAATAAGTAAACATTAAAAAAAAAAAAATTTTTTAAAAATTAAATAAAATAAAAAAAAAAAAGAAAAGAAAAGAGATTGGACTCCCAGACGGTTGCTTCGACGGGGAATTTGAAAACGATATTTCTCTCCTTTTATATATTCCTTCCCGTGGCAGCTCTCATTTCATCTGATGTGGGTTTTATTCCTTCTTAGGCTCTTACCTGAATTATTGTGTGGGTCTATAGTCTTCTTAGGGTTGTTTTCTAGACCACAGGGTGGCTATAAGGATGAAATGAGAAGACGGGTGTGTAGTACTCAGCACAGAGCCAAACATATACTAAACGCTCAGTAAATGATAACTGCCATTATTATTGCTGCTGCTGTTCTGGTTCCCGTGAGAAAGGGCGTTCGATCTTCACGAAGCAGACCAGACTGACCCCTAGAATGCTAGAGCAGGAGAAAGAGCTTTTGGAGCCTGTCTCCTTCCGTATTTTGTATCTGAAATGTCCAAAAAGCAGACTACTCCACAGGCAGTGCTGCCTTCTTCAGGGTTCCTAAACAGCCAGGGAAAGGGCTTTGCTCTAGGGATCTGAGTGGTGGCGGTGTTTCCTGCGTGCTTGGTGTTGTGAGACGGCTAAGCAATACAAATTACTTAGCCAATATAAAGGAGTAATGATTACAAGTGTTAATAAATAGAAGTGAATAATAGATGATGGGAGACGCGAAGTCATTTTAATAATAAGACATATTGGCTCAGTTCAAGTGCTGCTTTCCTGTGCTTTGGAGTGGTCTTTAATATACAATGTTTGCTGAACCAAACACTTAAGAATTTTTCCCTTAAGGGTATGAGGGTATTGCTTCATGAGGGACATGAATCTGAATCTGTCAGTCTGTAAAGCAGAACTTGACCCCGTTGGCTTGACCTCTGGGGGTGGGGGCGGGGGGTGTCTTGCAGGTCATGAAGACATATCACATGTACAATGCCGACAGCATCAGTGCTCAGAGCAAACTAAAGGAGGCAGAGAAGCAGGAGGAGAAGCAAATTGGAAAATCAGTAAAGCAGGAAGACCGGCAGACCCCACGCTCCCCTGACTCCTCATCCAACGTCCGCATCGAGGAGAAGCATGTCCGGAGGAGCTCGGTGAAGAAGATTGAGAAAATGAAGGAGAAGGTACGTGTGCTTCAGCAGCTTAGGGGCTGGGGACGAGCACTGTGGAAGTCAGGACCGATAGGAGTTTTCCAGTAGGTGCTGTGAAGAACAGAACAAGGTAACTCTGGTTCCTTTAGGGCCTAACAGCCAAAAGTCAGTCCTTGCTGTCTGCCCTGGAAGAAATTCTGGATACTGGAAGAACTTGGGCCCGGGGCGGAGGGCTCCTAGTTCTTCACCTGTAGCAGATTCACAAGAAACCATAGACACCTTTCCCAAACCTTTCCCAAACCTGGGAGAGGGACTGCACATCTAGGGTTTGGCTTCACATGTCCCATATTCAGGGGCAGAGGTAGTGACACCTTCTTCTGGACGGTGGCACAAGGATAGAGGATGGTATTTGCAGATAGAACCAAAGTGGGACATGTGTCTAAAGTAGGGAGCCCCATTAACCTTTCCTGGATTGATCTACATTATGCCCTCGAATCTCATTAAACAGAATTAGAACCCAATTTAAGGCAGACAGCGCGTAGGGAGTAGCAGCACAATTGTGGTTCTCGAATGTACTGTCCTTTCATCTTTTAGAGAACAATCTCCCCTTTTAAAAAAAAAAAAAAAGCAGAATTGAACTTTTGTTCTCTTTTCAGCGCCAAGCCAAGTATACAGAAAATAAGTTGAAGGCCATTAAAGCCCGGAATGAATACTTGCTGGCTCTGGAGGCAACCAATGCATCTGTCTTCAAGTACTATATCCACGACCTGTCTGACCTTATTGATGTAAGTGCTTAAAGCTGGGGGTTCCGGGGCACCTTTTTCCTGGTTTTAGAGAACTGGTCAGGTGTTTGTTCCCCAGTCCTGTTGCCCCGGCATCTTGGAGCATTTGGAGAAGAATTACGAAGATAGTAGCCACAGCCCGTTAGGGGTTTTGCCATGTACCAGGTACCAGGTGAAGCCCTCTTTGTCTTTTTCAGGTCTTACTAGAATCCTGGGAGGAAGGCACTCTTGTCTCCACTTTTACAGTTTAAAATTCCGAGTTTAGATGACTTCCTCAGAGTCAGCTAATAAGTGACAGGGGCAAAATTTGTACCTAGGTCTGATTACTCAACTCATGCTCATAACTGCAATGCGCTTCTGTCTCCAGGGAAGACTCTCTCACATCAGCCACTTGCACATAGAAGTGAGTGGAAAGAGCTAAGGAGTTAGAATGCCGTGCCTTATATTTAGATGGCACTTAACGTCTCCCACTGCTATTTCACTTGATGGTCATATTGCCCTCTGGATCAGTGTTACCACCTCCAATTTGAAGATAAGGAAACTGGGGCTCAGGAGGCTTCCCTGCCCCCAGTTACACTGCAGATGAGGGTCCTGGTCGGGAAGGCATCCAGATGCCACTGACATATGGCCCATTCTCTCTGATATGTGATACAAAGATGACGAGAAAAGTAGGTAGCTAGGCGCGTGTGTTTTGCTTGGGGCGGGCACGAAGGATACGCTTTGTGTCTTTGGCCTCATGGGTCAGCCTTGGCCAGTTTCTCCTGCTGCTTTTCCTCGCACTTCATGGTTGAGTCTTGCAGTCTCTCCCACCCGCAGCCTCCCATCTGGCCCAGTTCCCGAGCCAGTCCTGACCGTAGCTGCATAAATACACCCTTCCCTCCAGTCTTTAAAGTGGAGGGCCTGGAGCCGGCTGGCTTAGTGTCAGCGGCCCAGCCTCCTGGCCTTCAGGTACACGGGGCTGGCCTTCTCTCTGAGGCCTGATATTTGCCTCTAGCTCTTAGCGGGCAGCCACTGGGCTTTACCAGCTTCTGGCCACCCCCTGCACACTCGTTCGCCTGACGTGGTTTCCCGGCGCATGAACCTACCACACTCTACCACACCACGTAGGGTCTGGTCTAAGATTCAGGTCATCCCGGCCTTGTCACTGAACTGTTTTGGAACTCTGCCTTGCTCCCTTCTCCCCGACCTCTCTGGCAAACAGAACTAGACTAGATCATTGGTACTTAAATCTGGCCTTACATGCTTGGAGAACTTTCCTAAATTAGTTCCTTCAGGGGCTCCTGGGTGGCTCACTCAGGTAAGCATCTGACTCTTGGTTTCAGCTCAGATCGTGATCTTGCAGTTTTGTGAGTTTGAGCCCCGCATCAGGCTCTGTGCTGACAGCATAGAGCCTCCCTCTCTCTGTGCCCTCTCCCGCTCGGGCTGCTCTGTCTCTCTCAAAGTAAATAAATAAACTTTAAAAAAAATGAGTAAATAAATAAAAGCGTTCCTTCAGCTGGGGATTTTTGATGCAGTAGATTTCAGCCTCTTAATGCCCTGAGTGTCATTGTCTTACTGGGTAAGTGGAGCCCTGATCCCTGCTCAGGCACCGCTTTGTTCTCTTTGCTTGTTGAAGCCAATCTGAACACTGTCCTTCAGCGGAGGTCAGAGCCCTAAACAAGATCCTTTCTTCTCCTGAAAGGAATGGCTCTTCTCTGTTGGGGCAGATGCCTGTTCTCAGCACAAGGAAGAGAATCCTTTCTTATGCTCCATTTCTACTATGTATCTCGCGCTTGGTGAAAAAAAAAATCAGGCTATGCAGTCCATCACACCTCTTCCTCTGGTTTGTCCTTTCCTCTTTCTTTGGCCCTCGGGGCACCTTTCCCACCCCTTTCACCAAAATGCTGACCTCAGGGGGAGAGAGGGCCCTACTGCTGTGTCAGTCATGAGCTTTGCAGCCCATAGACTCTCTAGCAGATGTAAGTAGGTGTTTTAAAATCAGTCGAAGTAGCAAGCTCTTTTGCACCTTTTTCTCATTTAACAAGAAGAAGAAGAAGAAAGGTATGTTAAGAGCCTGTCTTCCTGGGATGTGGTATGGGGTCTCATGAAAAAGAACCCTACCAGCCTCCTCAGTGCTTAGCCAAGGTGTGGGTGTAGGCTACTGTGGCATTCTGGGCCACTCAGTAAAGCGCTCTGGTTTTGTTTTGTTTGTTGTTTGTTTTGCTTTTGTTTTTTGCCTAAGGTGAGGACAGATGTATTACTCTTTTTTTTTTTTTTTTTTTTGTAAAGCTGATAACATTCTGCTCAGTAAATATTTCTTTGGAATGAGGCTATGTGCTTACCATCAAAAATAATTTTTGCCCTAGAGGTATTCATAGACATACGAAGAAATAATTTCCATGTAACTGGCTTATGCAACACTAAGCACAGGGGGCTTCAAACTGTAGGTTTTCAAACTGTAGGCCATGAGCCATTTAGGGGAAGTCATGAAATCACTTTTATGGGTTGAACTAGCCGTAGAATAGAATAGAATAGAATAGAATAGAATAGAATAGAATAGAAAATAAAATATCTTGGTACATCATACTAGTAAGGTTAAGTTTTATTTTGTGAAGCTGTTACGTTAGGGGTGTGTGTGTGTGACAGGATAAGATGTATTTCTTACTGTGAGTTGAAAGTTAAAAAAAGTTTGAGTCACTGCACTAAGAGCAGAGGAAAGTGTCTTAGTCTCCTCTATAAGTTCCCTGAGGGCAGGAAACAAGTCTCTTTGCCTTAATATAGAAACCGGGGCACCTGGCTGGCTCAGTTGGAAGAGCATGCAGCTCTTGATCTTGGGGTTGTGAGTTGAAGCCCCGCATTGGGTGTAGAGATTACTTAAATAAGTAAATAAAAACTTTAAAGAAAATACCTTACCGTATAAACATATACAAGGTGTGCTTAATATATAGCTGAACATTGTATATTCATTGAAGGAAGAAAGAAATAGAGGAGGAAGAAGGTAATTTCCTAAGGCACGATTTGTTTTTCCGTTTTGTGCCTTTTAATACTGTTTGAAGATATAGTTTACATTCAGTGCCTGAACTTAAGTGTTACAGTTTCAAGAGTTCTGATAAATTCAAACATCCTGTAACCTACATCTCTATGAAGATATAGAATATTTCCATCACCTCAAAAAGTTCCTCTTTTCTCTTCTTCCCAGTTAGGCCTTCACCCCAGAGCAGCCACTGTTTTGAGTTCTTTCACCATAAATTAGTTTTGCCTTCTGTAACACTCCACAAAGATGGGATTTTACAGTATATACTTTTTGTATCTGGCCTTTTTTGCCCAGCATGATGTTTCTGAGTGTCATCCCTCCTGTTACATATTATTAGTAGTTCTTTCTTTCTTTCTTTCTTTCTTTCTTTCTTTCTTTCTTTCTTTCTTATAGCATGTGTGAGCTGGGGCTAGGGGCAGAGAGAGAGGGAGAGAATCTTAGGCAGGCTCCACACTCAGGGCAGACCCTGACGCGGGGCTTGATCTCATGACCCTGGGATCATGACCTGAGCCGAAATCAAGAGTGGGACGTCAACTGACTGAGCCACCCAGGCGCCCCCTCGGTAGTTTTCTAGACGATCCATGCAATAAAAACGGTCCAAAGGATGATTTGGCAGTAAGCCAACAGGGCGTGAGTGAGTAGGGAGTCTGGGTATCTTAATGTTCTGACCTTCACAGTTTCTAGAGCTTGCTTTAAGACATGGGAGGACTCGCAAGCCAGTCTCTTGCCATCTGTGTTATGTGCACCATGCTGCCTCCTTCCTGGTGGTGTGCAAGTGCAATGTGTGCTGAAAGCATCAAGGACAAGTGAAAAGAAGTTATTTCTGTCGATGCCAGTGCATTGACACAAGGACTAGCCTCTGACTTCGTTTTATAATATAGTAAGATTTCAACTGAGACTGTAGAAGTCCGCACGAGGCATCTGAAACACACCAGGAAAACCTTGACTTCAAGCCAAAAAGGCATTCTGAGCTGACCTACAGTCTAAGAACTGTAGGCTCACTGGGAATGTGGCTTTCCTCCCCCGTACTCCTGTGGCTTTCCCAACCCAGGAGCAGACGGATGAATGAAGAACAGGGCGTTGTCCTCGTGCGTAAGCCGGAGGGTTGTGAGTGCTAAGTACGCGGGTAGAGAATCTGTGACACCGTGTGCACCCAAGTTGGACACGAGACAACTCAGCTTTCTTAGTAGGAAATCTTATAAACGGCATTTATTTTTCTCTTCTGTGTGACCTTGAAGAGGCTGTTATGAAACACCCATGTTTCTTTTCTAGGCCTTCTCTAGAGCCTCTGGGTGAGGACATGAACTAGAAAAGGGTTAATGAGCTGTCAACTCAAGTCATCACACATCTGGATAGGCTATCATTAAATTCTTATAAAAATTTGATTTCCCCTGAGAGAGTTTTCATCAAACATTTATATAACCCAGCAATGGCCAGGGGAGCTCGGCATGGCCACAGAACTCATCAGAAGCCACCGAAAGCATACTTTGTCCCCATTGTGAGAAAACTAATGTGCTGCCTCTACTCACTATTCTATTCTCCCAGGAACAGAGATGAAATATTCAAATCTCGTTTACCTAACCTTGCCAGAAATTGCTTCTTTGCTAAAGCCTCAGTTTCTGGCTGTCATCCTTGTGGAGATTTGTGGATAGCCAAGGCTCTGGAAAACCTATTCCAAATCTCCCTGGCTTGGCTGGAGGCATAGAGGAGCCAGAGGGCACACTGTGAGTCAGACCCCCACTCTCTGGCACAGAGAAGCTATAGAACAGTTACATAAATGAGGCAGCAGGCAGCCTTGCATAGGCCATACAGAGTGAGCAAAACAATGGGCTTCAGTGGCCACATCTACCCACTTGACGTAGGGTGTTCAGCCTAAATGGATTATTTCCCGAAAGGCTAGAATCTGTACTCCTGGCATCAGTCAGTCACCCGCTATTTATCAAATGCCTACTGTGAACAAGGTTTCGTGGTAAGGGATACAAAGAAGGAATGGCACTGGTCAGGCCCTCTTTGAGGCTTGCCTTCTGGTTGGGGTGATATGAGATGGCAAGTCACAGAGTGGGGGAGTGTGTTCTGTGTCACGTGAGGGCTGCAGATGAGTGTGGTTCTGAGTGGGGGCCAAGGTCAATATATGCCAGGGTTGCAGGGCTGGCTGGCTTCCCAGAGGCTGGGAATTTCATTTGGATCTTGAAGACTGGGTCCATTTCCAACAAGTGAGAAGAATGGGAAATATGTCAAGGGGAGAAAATGCTGGGGAAAGGGCAGAGGTCAGGGGTTTGGGAATCTTGGTGATTGATGTTCAAGTGGCTGCGTGGTGCCAGATGCATGTAAATGCAGTGCCTGTTATCAGCCTCACAACAACCTACAAGGCCGGTGTTGTCCCCATTGGAGGCTGAGAGAGGCTACATTGCTTGCTGGCCATCACGTAGCTGATTTGAGGCCTGCTGTTTTCCAGTCCTTTTCCCTAAGCGGGTGTATGTCATTGGTTAGAGCAGAAGAAAGAAAAGCAAGAAAATAGAGGGAGGTGATGTTGATGGTCAGACTGAAGACAGATTGCCATTTGTGCTGGCCATTGGCCTTGCTTAACTTCGCTGAGCGTCACCTGTCTAGCCTGGGAAATTAAGATAATGCCAACCTCGTTGGGGTTATTAGGATTAAGATGTAGAATGCACATGAAGCACTGAGGACACATCTGGTATACAGTAAGCATACTTGGTAAAATAGAGGCACTTTTAAGTTTCCAAATTAAGGAAGGTGGACTTCACTTTAGAAAAAAATAAAAGCTTGTATAGCTTTTATTCTTCAGCAGGGGAGTGGCATAACAAAAGCCACGTTGGAAGACAGTGAAGCAGACAGCACTGGTATAAGATAAGGGTATGAATCAAGGCAAAGGTAGAGAAAATGGAGAGGAAAGTGGGGTGACCAAAAATATGTAAAGGGTATGAGGGGTGCCCTGCCTCCCCCTAATTCTCTTCTGTATACAAAGCTCCCCACTGGCCGGGCGCCTGGGTGGCTCAGTCGGTTGAGTGTCCAACTTCGGCTCAGGTCATGATCTCGTGGTCTGTGGGTTCGAGCCCCGTGTCGGGCTCTGTGCTGACGGCTCAGAGCCTGGAGCCTGCTTCCGATTCTGTGTCTCCCTCTCTCTCTGCCCCTCCCCCGCTCATGCTCTGTCTTTCTCTCTCTCTGTCAAAAATAAATAAACATTAATTTTTTTTTAAAATAACAACAAAGCTCCCCACTGGCTCAGCCCTGGGGGCAGTGTTACTTCTGCTCATAGATTTACAGGCATCCAGTTCATCATCGGCATCTGCACAGAGCTAGTCAGGAAGGTTTACAAGTTCAAGGGCAGCCTGGATAGACCAGCAGCCTCTTTCGGAGGAAGAAGGGCCCGTGCACGTGAAGTCTGCCAATCAGCTGCCTTTGTCTTGCTTCCATTTGCTTTTCCCTCCCAACTGAGGTTCCATCCTCCGCCTTTAGTTAAGCTGTCACTGTTGTTCTTCCGCTGCAGCCAGGCACCTGCCAGAGCCTATTGGCACTGACCCAGAGCCTAGCCCAACAGGCGCTCTATTGCTAAGCTCCTTGTCAGATACGAGGAGGAGGAGGGCCGTCACATGCTTTTCATTCCCCAATCGTGGCTGCTCCCAATGTGAACGTGATGAGGGGAAAAGCTAGGTGAAGTTCATTTGATGCCTGCCCGTGGAATGAAACAGCAGTCAGGCAGATGGTCTTACTCTATCCCTGGATTCTTCTCTCATGTTTCTTCTCAGGTTCTGGATCTCAGAGCCGCTTAAGCAATCGAGGGGATAATGGATGGCCAAGGAATTTGGATGTCTGGGTCCTTTGGGAGGGATGGGGAATATTGTCATAGAGTTACAGAATGCCATTGCTGAAGAGGGCCTTAGGGATTATAATCAGTCCAGGTATTTTCAGACTTTGTCTCTAGCAGAATTCTTTCTTCAAACTAGACCTCATCCCAGTGTATTAGGTAGATAAAAGAGCAAAGCTGGTTTGGCTGAACCAGAGATGGGAGGGTCCCAGTTGTACTATTTGCTGCCCAATATCCCCTTCTCAGGGGCAGCCTGAGCAGTGGCATAGAACCTTACAGCTGTGGTGTGCAGCTTAAAAACCACTGGCCTGGCCAAATCTGTTCCTTTTACAGCCAAGGAAACAGGTTCAGGGTTGGGGAGTGGCTTTGCCAAGGTTGCTTGACTTCCTGTCCAGTGCTGCTTTTTTTTTTTTTTTTTTTTTTTTTAATATTGCCTCTCTCATACCATTTTTTCCTCCCATTTTACCCTAGAAAATCAGAATCCTTCACATGATCTGAATTTTCCCAGTAAGACTTATGCTTAGAAATGATTGGTCTTGGAACTCCTGGGTGGCTTAGTCGATTAAGCATCTGCGTCTTGATTTCGGCTCAGGTCATGATCTCACGGTTCATGGGTTTGAGCCCCATGTCTGGCTCTGTGCTACAGTAGGGAGCCTCCTTGGGATTCTCTCTTTCAGTCTCTGTGTGCTCCTCCCCAACTCGTGCTCTCTCTCTCTCTCTCTCAAAATAAACTTAGAAAAGAAAAAAGAAATTTTTGGTCTTATAAATATTATTTCTGTTGGGCAGGAGCTTTAGTGCAGAAATCCGAGGCTGCAGCTGAGGCCCGTCTTAGAATGGGCGTTGGTGGGGGTGATAACCGACAGAGTCTGCCCCCCATTCTTTTATTTGCCCCCGGGAGTTCAGAGTTTCCGTAAATGACCTGCTCTTGCAACACTTGGGATTTGTGAACCTTGAATGCCGAAATGGCCTGGCTTGGTTCATGTGTAGTGACTTGACCACAGTGACCCTCAGGGAGAGGCAGGCAATATTTTTGTTGTTGAATTTTGTTATAATGGTATCCCCAGAGAAACCCTAAAATGGAAGAGGATTCCCTTTAACTCTCAGCTCTTCTCATGTTTACTGAGTAGCCAGCCGTGCGCAGCACATGATTAAATAATCTCGTCCTATCCTATCCTTCTGACCACCCTGCAGTCCTCTGAGGCGTGTTTACCATTGGACTGGCAGCTAAAACCATAAATCTCACCCAGATCTTGGAAGCCAGAATGCCAGTCTCATTGATAGGGTCATATTTGCCACGGGGGCCACCATCCCCTTCTTCCAAGCCTCGGGACTGTGCACGGTTTGCTCATGTGCCTTCTCCGTCCCACAGCAGTGTTGTGATTTAGGCTACCACGCTAGCCTGAACCGGGCGCTACGCACCTTCCTCTCTGCTGAGCTGAATCTGGAGCAGTCCAAGCACGAGGGTCTGGACGCCATCGAGAATGCCGTAGAAAACCTGGATGCCACCAGTGACAAGCAGCGCCTCATGGAGATGTACAACAATGTTTTCTGCCCACCTATGAAGTTTGAGTTCCAGCCCCACATGGGGGACATGGTGAGGCCTTCATCCCATCACCACACTCCCTTGTGTCCAGATTCACTACACTAAGGCCACGTTATTCTGGGGCTGGCTTCCTGTCAGGTGGGTGAGGAGCATTCCACTCATTCGGCAAAGAGCTACCGAGCGCCTGCCAGGCTTGACCATAGACGCTGGGGATTAGGGCCCTCGGGGAGCTTCCAGTCTGGTGAGTGGAGAGAGAGTTCAAAATGTGCATAGGGAGAGGCACCCAAAGGGTCCAGCAGGATCAGTGGAGGTGAAAAACAGCAGGTGTGTTCTAAAAACTGACAGTTGAGTATGGTGAGAGGGAAATCGTTGGTGGACGCTTCCAAATGATGTTTCTGGGAGAAGAGCTGAGATGGTGCCAGATACTAAAGGCTTTTGATGGAGAGGAAGGGCTAAGCAGGGCAATAATGATGTGATCTTTTGTCACTTGGCAGAGATCCGAAGGATCTTACTCTCTTGGCTTTAGAAGATTGCAATAAAAGATGTAGTTTTGCTTGGGTATTGAACAAAAAAGAATGAGTACCTACAGACAAGACAGTAGCTAAGATGTCATCCCAGAGGCCTGATGCTGTCTGCCCAAGCAGAAGAACAGAAACATGGGGGCCCTGCTTTGAACTTTTCACCTCTAAGACTAAAACAAGAAGGGCCTCAATAAAGTGAGAAGAACGAGAAGCTCTTTGGTTTTCATTACTCTGAATCGTTTGGTTCCACTTGGGGTGGTTGTGCATGCAAATGAAGAGTGAACCCCATTCCTGCAGTGGAAACTACCCCCTTAAACTCTGGGCTAAAGCAGAAGGAGGATGTATAGGCTTACGTGATAGAAACAAATGGATCTTCAGGCATGTTTGGATTTAAGATTGGGAATTTATCAAGACTCAGGGGCTTTTTTCTCTCTGCTTCACATTTTATACAGATTCTATTCTCAGGTAGACTCTTCTCCCATGAGGGCAAGGTGTCTGTATTTCCAGCCTGCTCCAAAATCCAAATGGATCCAAATCCAGTGGAAAGACTATCTGCTTCCCTTCTAGAAGCCCCCACAAAGTTCCCCATCATTTTGATTAGCTGATGTATTTATCCCTGAGCCAATTATTTTGACTGGGTATCTTCAGGTGACTGACTGGCTTATGCCTACATCACATGCTCCATTCCTGAGTTGGGGAGAGCCCCATCCAAAGTACCTGACCTGAGTTGTAGGGTGGGATATTCCTCCAGAGGAGAGTCAGGCCAAAGTTACCAGAAGAAGGAGGAATGGATCCTAAATGACTAAAAAACAACAATGTCAACAAGGGAATATGGTGTTTCCATCAGGATTAGTATCCAGATGCTTTTTAGAAAACCCTGCTCCAGAATGACAACTGTTGCAGTGTAACCAGAAGATTCGCTGTCATCAGTAGGCCACAGTGGAGAGGGGGATATTTCTATCCTGAAGACAAAAATGTGGAGATGATTTCTTTCCTCTCCTTGGGGAAAACCAAACCATGTACAGTTTGTTTCCATTTCTGTGACTTAGGAAATGTCAGTGTCTGAACAGATGGGAAAGTGAGCTGGCAGCGTGTGCAGTCAGAGTGGGGGAAAGGGGTGTCACCAAGCCCGAGGAAGCCCCATTCCTCACCTGCCCTGGCTGCTGGTCCAACCGTCTTCCAGTCCCCTTCTCCAGCTGCCACTGAGATTCCATCCCAAGAATCAGTGGAACTTGGGGACCGGCTGAGTGGAGTGATACATTTCCTGGTGTTGACTGAGTTCCCTTCTGAGCCAAACAGCTTGTCTCCATAAAGGGAGACTCCAAATGCTGGGTGCTCGGGGCCCCCTCGTAGCCCTGTCAGTGCCTTAGTTTCATGCTCTGGAGCACAGCTGGAGTGCATTACCTTGCACCCCGGTAGGGGACCTCTGCCAAAGCATGCATCAGCAGCCCTGCTGCTTCTTAAAGGCACAGACGCAGAGGTAGGTTTCCCTCCACGAGTCCTTCTGCTAGGTCTGGGTTACTTTAAAAATCAACAGTCCATTCTTCTGTCTGGGTCCTCTGTTTGTGTGATACAGCTGCTCAGTGGCTGAGCTAGGCAGGGGCCAGGGTCAGCCCTCGATCTTGCAGAGGTTCTTCTGCATTCCAGCCTAGCCTTCAGAGGAGTAGAAAATAAAAAGAGATGAGAAGGCGAGTTTTTCTGGGTCCCCACAGCCAGTCTCTCCCCACCAGTGTGGGCTGTCTGTAGACTGTGGAGGCAATAAGAGGGAGCTGCCTGGAAGTCCTTGAACTAAGGCCAAGGTTCGGGTGGCATTTTGACCGGAAGTCCTGAAACTGGCCAAGGCCTCGCACTGACTGGTGTTCTGGGGCACTCAGCACATGAGTGGATGCCAAGCACTCTCAGATGTACCGGGAGGAGGTGCTTGGCTCTCCTCTTGGTGCCCCCACAGGCTTGTGGGGCTCTGGATGCCTGACCAGTGACATCAGGCAGCCAGAGAGTTTCACTCTTGGCTCTAACCCATCCTGGCCACTGAGCTTTCTCCATTGTGTCTGCTTATCCAAGAGCCAGAGTGAAGTCAGCTCTCTTCAGATCTGAGAGCTGGCTCAGGCCAGCTCCTCAGCTGGGGGAGGAGGTCAAGTCAGTTGGGAGCTTAAAAGCCAATGGAGGAAAAGGTCAGGTCTCAGCCCCCTCCATTTGAAGAGAAGTTTTGTCTTCTAAGCAAGAGAATGGTCTGTGGGCATGTGAATGTGCCCACTCATTGCTGAGGAAGAAGGAGGCCAGTTCTATCCAGATGTCTCTATGCAGACAAGAGGCTAAGGGACACATGGTGGCAAGGTGACAGGAGCTGCCTCCACGTGGGTCCTGCCTCCTAATCTGCCAGCCTTCTGTTCCTCATCTGTCATCCTGGGGACTGTGGTGACCTCATGCCCGTGCCATAGCCATGCCCCCGTCAGGAGACAGTGGCTCGACCATCTTTTCACGCAGGGAAAAGCTTATTGGCAGTCGTTCTTCAGGGAGGGGCAGACTCCTTCCCCACACAGATCTGGGGCAAACCTGGGGCAAAAAGATGGAGATCCACCAGATTCTGTGCCCTGTGGGGCCCTCTAGCATAGCCTGGGGACTTGTTCCTGGCTTTACGCTCTCTCTCGTTGAGTCAGACCTCTCATGCATGGCCCAGATTTATAAACACATGCCGGCTGCCAACAGCGGCAAGCTAGCCTCCTGACCCACTTCTCTCCTGCTTTCACTCTGGTGCACGGAGGGGAATGAAGGAGGGGCCGGAGAGATGGCCACTCGGACTTCTACAGGAAATCCTCCCGCCGGAGCATTGTGCATCTGGAGCTGGGGCTGCCCGAGGTGCTCTTCTCTGGCCCAACTCCGGCTTCCGTGGAGCTGCAGACCCTGCCAAGCGCCAGCTGGGGGATAAGCCCCAGAGAGACCTGATCTTTCCAAACAGGTCCCATTCCTCATTCCCTCCTTGTGCCCTTTGGTCCTGGAGGAGGCCCACACACTTTGCCTTTGGCTTTTGTTTTAACATAGAAACCGTGAGGCTTACGGCTTGAACATGAGTACTTTTATGAACAGTAATGGGACTCTGGAACCGCCAAAAGAACCGTGTCCTCTTCCTGACCTGGTATTGCTTTCTTTTGGCAGGCTTCCCAGCTCTGTGCCCAGCAGCCTGTCCAGAGCGAGCTGGTACAGAGATGCCAGCAACTGCAGTCTCGTCTGTCCACCCTGAAGATTGAGAACGAAGAGGTGAGTTTCCTGCTTAGGAGACTTGGAGCCACCCTCTGAGTTTCCCTGTTGAACCTCTTTCTTGCTGCCCATCTGGGAGCCGGTGGAAGGAGCATGCAGAGAATGTCCGGGCTGCCGCAAACATTTCCTAGCCAAATGTAGCCTTGGATTTTCCCCCCTGCTACATCCTGCCCTTGAACTCCAGGAAGTTGCTCTTGTATTGCCAAAGGTTGAGCTCTATTTTGAGCTTTGCAAAATGCTTTTTTTTCCCCCCCTCTACACATTTAATCAAAATGGCACTTGGCAGCTGTGTGAACAATATTGTGTCTCTGAAACCACCCCCTCATGCCTGGCTTTTTCCAGCATTTTCAAACAAACAGAGGCCTTTGACTTTGACACTTAAAACATCTCCATCGTCTTTGAAAAGGGGGACTTTCTTCTGGGCCCAGAGTACTTGCTTTCAACAGCTAGTTCAAAAGCATAGCATGATTAATTATCCAGCTTCTTTCTTTTGTGCTCTCGTGACTTCTTACCTGGCATCTCAGTCAGTCAGGAAGATCAGGAAGGACTGGGGATGGGTCACTTCCTTGGCAAATGGGGAAACAAATTCACTGATTTGTTGAAACAGAGCCTGGGGCGTTGCGGGACCAGGCCCGTCTCATATCTTAACTAGCTTTTTACATCATGGGGTTGGTTTGGGTTTGTTTTATTCTCTCCAGTAGCACTTCCATTATAGCCAAGAGCTAATACTAAATTTAAAAAGCAAACATTCACCAAAAGAGTTGGGTCAAATACACAGCATGAACAGGGGGGGTGGTTTTTAGGTCCTCACCCGAGAGAGGAGCATTGTATAGCCAAGTCCGTGCAATGGCTCTCATTCACTCAGCGCTATCGGGTGGGAAATGGGGCTGCACCTCCCGACGGCAGCCCCTGTACCCTCCAGCCGCCCCTCCCACAGCTCCAAACTCCCCCATTACCTGCTCTTCCACAACCTGCCCCTCATGCAGTACGTTGCCCCTTGTCTCGGCAGGTAAAGAAAACAATGGAGGCCACTCTGCAGACCATCCAGGACATTGTGACCGTCGAGGATTTTGATGTGTCTGACTGCTTCCAGTACAGCAACTCTATGGAATCCGTCAAGTCCACGGTCTCAGAAACCTTCATGAGCAAGCCCAGCATCGCTAAAAGGAGAGCCAACCAGCAAGAGACCGAGCAGTTCTATTTCACGGTGAGGGGGTAAATGGCTCTTGAGGACCCCCTGCAGCTCACGGGGGGACTCGGAACCCAGAGTCCCTGTCAGGTGTTGAAAGGGTAGTCTTTGAATATCTTGATTTGGATGTGGGCATATTCAGAGGCCATTCCTACACTTAAAGACACAGATATCTACAAGTTGAATGTGTCTAACAGGGACGCCTCCCCTCCTCCCCAAGAGAAAGGTGCTCCCAAGTACACCATCAGGAAGATTATTTTTTTTAAGAATTTTTAAAGCAGCTGGTAGGCTTCTGTTGGAAAGTTTCCTTCTCAGCTATAGAGTGTCACAAAAGGAGGACTTCCTTTCTTGGTTCTTGGGAACTACATCCAAATATTCTGGCCAGCACATATCTTGTTTTGTTTTGTTTTTTTGAAGCCTATAATCTCTTGTAGGTGGTGCGATGACCTTATTTTATAATTTTTGTTGATGGGAAATTATCTTTCATAATGATGGCTAAAATTCAGAAGGACAGGTCATGTGCAGCATTGTTGGTTTGCAGGGAATTTCAAAACATTGTTATTTTGTTATTTGTTATATCTCCCAGTCTTCTTTAAGACAAATAGACCCTATTTCCTTTAAGTAGTGTTAACAGCCCTTTGGAAGGTTGCTGACTGGTCTTTGGTGCTGCTTTTTAATAATTAAGTTATTTTGAGCTTGCCAAGTAGGATTCATTGCCTGAGCTAAAATTTATTTTCTAATCTTCTGACAACCAAGAAAGGAGAAATTAAATTTGCAGATGTGAGATGAAATATAGCCAGTGAATATGCATACTGATTCTGAATGAGAGGAATTAACTTGTTTTTCAGTCAAGAAACACAGTCTGCATGCAGTAAATTGAATTTTTCCTCCAACTGGAACAATTTGTTTAATTCTTCTTTGAACACTGCCCTTTCTCCATTAAGAACACTAGTGATTTGCTATCTTTTCTAAAAAAAGAAATGTTTTTTTACTTAGTTAAACTAAGAATTCTTTTGATTTTTTTTTTTTTAAATCCTGGAAAAGACTGTTGAAAAGGAGTGATTGAACAGTATTGTTCTTTTAAAATAACTTTTTTCTTGTTATACGAAGCAAAGCTGGTTAAGATATAAATATAGAAACAAAAAAGAGCAAATAAAAATCATCCATAATCGTACTACCTTGAGATGACAGTATTAGGATATATTCCTTTCCTGTTTTTTTCTCTGGACAAGAAACATATATGTGAGTATATATTTATAATTTATTACAAAAAAGGGGATACTGCTGTGCATATTGTTTTACAATCTGCTTTCATTTAGCAAGTGATTAATATTTTTCTAATTCATTTCATCATAACATTCTTTAAATATATTTATGAGTAAAATACTAAAATCTACATAGGGACATAATGGAACAATGCTTTGGCTCATTCATTCATTTTTGTGAAATATTTAGCTAATCCTCCATAAATGCTGAATATTTATTATCCCCACAAGCATTATTAACTTCTTCATTAGTCATTATTGGATTACTCTTTGATAATTTATCAAGGATCTTCAATGTGCCAGACACCGTGCTAACTAACATCAGGAAGGCCGAGGATAGGAGGTGAAGAGGGGGATGATAGGATTGGCCGTCTGAAGGAAGAACTTTCGTTTTCGTTTCATATGTTTCCAAACAGTTACGATAGATTGATTTCTGCAATCAAAAAAATAAAGTAAGAAATTAGCAACGCATACCTGCACAAATACATGAATGGCAACCAGGATGGATGGAGTTGGGGAAACCTTGCACACAAAGTGACTTTTGTGCTTGATCTCGGGGGATGAGTGAACCAGGCAGGGAGTCAAGAGGAGAATGGCCTTCCTTGAGGAGAGAGAGAGAGCAGTCTGTGCAAAGCATAAAGGCATACAAAGACTGGGCTGGACAGGATGAGAACTTCTTGTCTATCATGAAGGCTGTGTTGCCACCCCAAGCTTTCTTATCTCGGGAGGTTGTTGAACACTCTAGAGGCTTTTAATAATAGGATTGTTTAGCTGGTCTATCTGGACTGCTTAGATATAACACTCCTTAATAACCAAATTTCATTACATTGCAGAAGATTTCCATTTTTTTTTTTTTTTTTATTAAATAAGGAATTTGGGACATAAAAATCTGTATTTGAGCCCGTCAGAATTAGTTTTTGGCTTTCAATGAAGCTATGACATGTGTATTCAAAGTTGACCTTTAGTAAGAGCAGGGACAACCATAGTCAAACAGGTGGCCTCTCAAACCTTGCCCACCCATTCATCTCTGTCTGAATGCCCTTGATGTCCCCTAGCCCACTTCCCGTCTTTTGTGGCCAGAGCGCTACTTACCAAAATTGTGTGCAATTTCCTTGGCTAACAGAAACACTTTTTGTCTAGGGTTGGGTAATAATGGATTTACAAGAGAGTTCAGCATTTTCATGACTGGGGCTTGGAATGCATCAAGTAATTCATTTCATGATAACAAGGCTTTTTGGGGGGTGGTGAAATGGACATTTAATAAAGGGAGTGCGTATCAACATGGCTGCCTGCACTTGCCAAACCGTACAAAGCCTGCGGACAGGCGTTTCCTAGTCTCTTGCCTTCACAAACGTTGCCCCTGGTTTTCTCTGGACCCTTGGAAAACATCAGAGGAACGCATTCTAGAAGCTCCCTTCTTTTGGAAAGTTGGGGGGCTGCTATGGGGCCATTCTCAGCTGTCATCAGATTGATCTGCCCAGATGACATCAATTGGAAGTTTGTAGCACGTCCTATAAAGGTCAGCTGTTTGCAGGAGTCCCAAGAAAATAAGCACGGAGTAGAAAAGCTTGAAGTGATTTTTAGAAAACATCTAACGAAAACCTTCTCAGCTGAAAGATTAAAAGAAAGAACCCAAATGCAGAGAAATTGGGTAGCTGTTCCAAGGGACTCAGCAAGGGCTAAAACTAGAACTCTGGTCACCTGGCCTCAGGCCGCTGGCTTTCTTCTCTACTCTCTGCTGAAGAGCTGAGGTGAAGGAAAGCCTCAGAAACATCGCAGCAGCTTTATCCCCTCTTTTGCTCTGAGTGAAGCCATGTTTCCTGATCTGCTTGGGTTTGTGTCACTCGTCTTTCATAACACACAATCCAGCAACGTCAATTTTTTATCCCATTCCTTTTTTTTACAGGGGTGGTTAAAAAAAATCTTTTTTAATTTAAAGTGCAAAGAATTCAAAAGAGCATTCAGAAAAAGTCAAGCTTTTACCCATCTCTGACCCTCACTTCCTCTCTCCTCTGCCAGTGATTGAAACCAGTTTCTTCTGTGTCCTTCCAGAGGTAGCCTATGCATAGGCAACAACTGACATATCCTTTAATACAATAAAATTACATTAGAAATATCATGAAATCAGGGTGCCTGCGTGGCTCAGTTGGTTAAGCCTCCGACTTCGGCTCAGGTCATGATCTAATGGTTCCTGGGTTTGAGCCCCACATCGGGCTGTCTGCTGTCAGCACAAAGCCTGCTTCGGGTCCTCTGTCCCTTCTTCCTGCCCCTCCCCTGCTCACTCTCTCAAAAATAAATAAACATTAAAAATATTTTTTTAAAAAAAGAAATACCATGAAATCAAATAAGGAGAATACAAAAAGAGGTACTATATCACTTGGGGTGCCGTGGCTCAGTTGGTTAAGCGTCCAACTCTTGATATCAGCTCAGGTCATGATCTCATGATCTCATGGTTCGTGGGATTGAGTCCCATGTCTGGGTCTGTGCTGACAAGGAGGAACCTGCTTGGGATTCTCTCTCTCCCTCTTTTTGCCCCTCCCCCTCATCTCAAAATAAATAAGTAAACATTTTTTAAAAAGGAAGTATACCACTCATACTGTTCTTCACTTTCCTTTTTTCACTTAATTTTTGTTTTTTTGGATATTCTTTTCATATTAGTCCAAAGACATCTACCTCCTTTTTAATTTTTTATGTATTTATTTTTTAATGCTTATTTATTTTTGAGAGAGAGAGAGAGAGAGAGAGCACAAGTGGGGAGGTACAGAGAGAGGGGGAGACAGAGAATCCCATGCAGGCTCCCTGCTGTCAGCACATAGCCCTTGGCGGGGCTCAAACCCACAAACATGATCTTATGACTTGAGCCAAAATGAAGAGTCAGCCCCTTAACTGACTGAACCACCCAGGCACCCCTGCCTCCTTTTTTAATTGCTACACAGAATTCCAATATATGAATGGATGTACCATCATTTATCTAACCAATTCCCTGCCAATTCTCGTGGGTCGTGATGCTCTCTGTTTAGCTGAGGACTGTCAAAGCCTATAAGGCTGACATTTCTCCTAAGTATTTCCTTGTACGGGGGTTGGAGTATGGGGTTTTGGTGTAGGGGATGGAGTAAAGAAGGAGTTAAAGTTCACGGCTGATAAAATGAACAAAGATAGACTGCCTGAATTCTTGGGGACAGAGCTGGTAAGGTAGTAGGAGAGGAGATGCACCTTGGCCATCTAGACCCCTAGATTTGATGTGGTCCAAGATCTTTTTTGATCTTTTTTTTTTTTTTTAATGTTTATTTATTTACTTTTGAGAGAGAGCACATGAGAGCAGGGAAGGCGCAAAGAGGAGGAGAGAATCCCAAGCAGGCTTCACGCTGTCAGCACAGAGCCTGACACAGGTCTCGATCTCACGACTGTGATCAGGATCTGAACCAGTATCAGGAGTTGGACGCTTAGTCAACCGAGCCACCCAGGTGCCCCGAAGATCCTTTTTGATCTTGATATTCTCCTGCAGGCACTCAGGAAATGAGTGCTAAGTCGGTACCTACTTAGCCCCTGCCCTGTCAATTAAAGTGGGAGATGTGCTCCCGTTTACAGGTTTGCTGTGTTACATATTCTGTCTGACAGCCGTTTCCTGCTTTAAAAATTGACAAGAGGAGAGAAATGTCAGTGTGCCTGGATGGTGGGGAGGCAGCCACCCCACAATGACATTTGTGTCTCTCTGTGCACGGGGCTGGGTAGACACAGTTCATTCTTCCCACCCACCCCACTCCTTTGCAGCAGGTGGACACTTCACACAGATTAAATCCAAGGCATAACAAGGTCCGTGAGTTCTATACTGCCATCGTATTAAAAGGAAGAGGTATTTTAAGTTAAATTTGAAAAGCATTCTAGTGCCTCTTTCTTTTTCCTTTCCTGTTTTTTTTTGCTTTTTTTTTTTTAAGGCCAGAAACCAGTTGTCTTATGGATTAGCACAAAGCAAAGAAGTTGAGGGAGGACTGTTTTTAGGTTATCTGAGCAGGTGAGTCAGGTACAAGGAATACTGTTGACTGCTGGCTGGTTGGCTGACCATATGCTAATAATCACGGGCATGCTTGTTTTCCCATTTCATCTTCAAACAACCTTGGGAAAAAATAAATTATTATCCCCATTTTTCAGATGGGGAAACTAAGACACTGGGGGTTAAGTGACTTGCCCAAGGTAAGCAGTAGGACAACAATATCCCAACTCAGACTCTTTCATTTTACTACGACAAAAATGTCTGTCAAGGAGGAAGGGCTCAGAAAGAAAAACTGTTACATTAATACTTTTCAGTAAATAAAACTCATCGCTGACCGGTAATAACCAGTTAGGAATTATTAAGAAATAAATTAATGAGACCATAAAAACTGAATTGAAGGCTCACAGTGGCAAATAAAACCAAACCACCCAAAAGACTGTTTGCCTCCCTTCCTACTTTTTGAAGAAATTCTTAGTTTTTATGATATTGAATGTAAAATTTGGAGGGAGGGTAATGGACTGTGTATTGGGAACTTGGTTTCATTTTGGTGATCTAGAAGAAAACCCTGCCCTTTCTTTTCTCCTCCATCAATGAAAATCGAAGGTTAGTGACTTTACTTTCGGATATTTGGGGAGGGGAGCAAGGTGCAGGGGAAGGAGTGAAAGAAAGGAATTACCTGTGTTGGAACATACTTTAAATAAGGAAAGTGACCCTTATTGTCTAAAGAAGGGATTTTGAGATTACGCATAACAGTTTTTTTCGTGGCCTTCTGGTCTCCAGAAGTCATCAAAAAGCCACTTATGCCTGGGGCACCTGGGTGGTTCAGTCTGGTGGTTAAGCATCGGACTCTTGGTTTCAGCTCAGGTCATGATCTCATGGTTTCATGAGTTCGAGCCCCACATTGGGCTCTGTGCTGATGGTTCAGAGCCTGCTTGGGATTCTGTCTCTTCTCCCTCTCTCTCTGCCCCTCCGCCATTCACGCTGCCTCTATGTCTCTCTAAATAAATAAATAAACTTAAAAAAAAAAAGGCACTTATGCCTTCCTTGCCTTCAGCTGCCTTGGCTCCTTTCTCTGTGTGTCTGGTCAGCAACTGAAGTCTTCTGCCAGCAAGCACAGATTATTTCTCCCAGCTTCTGTTCCATACAGACAAGTGCTAACTAACGTGGGGACAGGGAGGTGACAAATAACGTGCCCGTGAACTCTGGGATGACTTTACCCTGCCATCCCGGCTTAGCCAGATGGAAAACTTCCAACCGTCATTTCCACCATTAGGGATGCAGGTCAACCTCAACATAGTTTTTGATCCTGCAGGATTTCATGGAACCTGAAGAGGTAATCCATCTTATGCTTTATCAGATTGTTATTTGTTTTAATGGTTCACCAAGTGACAGCCAGAGTTAACTCTCAGACTGTGACATGAGTGAGAAAATGATTTCCAAAATCACAAGTAGAAATAAGAGTGAGAGGAAAGTGCATCCATCTCCTTGAGAATTTTGGCTGTTTTCTGAGCAGTCTGGGCTTGTTTTAAGGGTTACAATTCTTGGGGAATTTTTCCTCATTAGGAAACCTTGAGAGTCTCCTGGGATAACCTTCCAAAGAGGGGCCTTTGAGGGTTCAGATGTTAGCATTGGCTGTTTCCTGAAGGTTCTTCACCTCTGGGCCCTGCAGTCCTGTTGCCAGCATCACAGTTAGGCGCTGCTTGGGGATTAGGCTATCACCCAGGGAAGACTGACGGCAGGTGAGCTGACAGCTGGAACAGATGGAAAGGGGAAGGTGACAAGGGAGTCTGTTCTCGTGCACATGTTCTCGTGCAAAGGCACAAAGGAGCTGAGGAAACAGGTCATGGGTGAAGCAACAGAAATGATTTGGCATAGGGTTTGTTTTTGTTTGTTTTATACTTCATTTAGAGAGGAGGGGCACACTTGGGGGCTTGGATTGTGGCCTCTGAGGAAGGTTCTAGCAGAGGAGAGTGAGGCTCTTCATTTCTTTACTCCTTCTTCAAGCATTTATTGGTGTCTATTATCTACTGGGTGCGGTAGTAAGCATCAGGGATTGCAAAGAATAATGACGTTGACCCCAGGGAACGGGCAGTCTGGGGAGAAAGACCCCTGAGTGAGAAGCCCTCTGGACCAGGGCTTTGTGAGATTCGCAAAGGCACACGCAGGGGCATCCCGGTGAGCGTGGGAGGGCCAGGATGTGCCTCCCAGAGAAAGCAGGGTCTTATTCTTTGTTTCTACATGAGAGAGAGAGAGAAGAAATCGACACTCTTGGTGAAAAGTTTACACTGTACAGAGAGGTACAGAGTAAAAGTAACTCACATTTTTTCACATTTTTTTTTCTGCCTTCATCCTAAGTGGTAATAGCCCTAAAATCAGAGGCTTGATGTAGAATTATACTTTTCGTTTAATACCTTGAAAGGACAGAAGTATTATGATTTAAAATGTGTTATCTGTTACCCCCTCCGCCGTGTCATGTATCACCAGTGAGTCGCTCAGGGATCATACTCAGGGAAACACTGCCGTCTCGCCCCTGAGTGTAGACAAGGGCAGATGACCTCTGACCCTGCAGATGAGCCATGGCAGCAGGAGACAACCGAGGCCAACGGTGGGCCCCGTGCGCGGCCGCAGAGTAGAGTAGAAAGATGCCGTGTTAAGACTCCGAAGGCCTGGTACTACCACTTCCTGGCTGGCCGTGACCTGCAGTTCAACGCCCGTCTCCCGCGATCAGCTTATCGGTAACAAGGGAACAGCGATGTCCTCCCCAGTGTGCTCTGCAGAGTTCCTGTGCAAGGCAAGGGAGAGAGTGTGTGCTAATGGACTCCGAAAACCCTTGAACTGCTCCACATGTATAAAGAATTAATACCGCGAAGTTTTGTTGAGCTTCCCCTTGCGCTGCGCGCCCTAATGCCCGGAGGGTGCGCTACCGTGATGGTTGAGCACACGCGCCGAATCGTCACACCACGTGTGTCTGGATACTGGCTCCACCCCTCACTCCCAGTTTGACCTTGAGCAACCTGTTTAATCTCTCCAAATCTTGATGCCCTCATCCATAAAATGGGGACGGTGATAATCATAGCTCATAGGGTTGTTTGGAAGCTCTGATGAATTGTCCAGGGAAATAGAGTCGCTCCCCGAGCAGACGAGGGTGGAGAGAGGTCAGATCAGAAACTCCAGCACAGCAATTGCATTTTGACGGTTAGAGCAGATGGAAGCGCATTTCCAGAACCTCCTGTTGTGTTTGGAAGTGCCAGTATGTGCATATACGGGTGGGGGGTGGTATAGCCCCTCTCCCCGAAAGCTCAGAAACCTCAAGCTCTCCGCAAAGACTCCCTGCAGAATAGAGGAGGAAGCTGATTAAGGGACGGCGGAGACAAAGATGCTCTGCTTGCTGGCTTGCAGCTCAGGCAGGGGCTGAGCCTGCCCTTGGCATTGCTCCTGATGTGTTGGAATGCACTCTGGGAGGGGCCAGGGTGGGGCTGGACGTCCGAGCAGGTGACAAGGGGCAGGTGTGTGTCCTCACACCAAGAGGATCTGGGCTCAGTGAGTCTATCCACCCTGCCCCCAACACCCTGTTCTTCAGTGGAACTGAGATGGCTGAGGAGCTCTAAGAGCCAGTTTCTTACACTAGCCAATGTGGGGCTGGCCCCCAGGAGAACACAAACCGGGATACTCGTCCGCCGTGGAAATCAGCAGCTGTCCAGATGTGCAGGGCCTTAAAGAGATAAAAAAGGAAACTAGTAGAAACTGGGTCAGAAACCAAATGCCCTCTTATAAAAAGGGAATTGTACAGCTGAGCATCTGGGTTGTTGTTGTTTTTTTTCTCTTCAGGAGTCTGATTGCTTTTCTCCTCCTCCCTTATAGAAAATGAAGGAGTACCTGGAGGGCAGGAACCTCATCACCAAGCTCCAAGCCAAGCACGACCTTCTCCAGAAAACCCTGGGAGAAAGTGAGTATGGGAATTCTGCTGGAGGTTTGGCAATGGGCGGGGGAAGGCCCGGTCCTGAGCCTCCCCGACTAAGCCCTGTGGGCCTGATCTTGTTATACGAATGCATTTCTTTTCCTAGCCTGTTTGATGTGAAGCACACAGCCCCAGTGACTGCTTGAGTAATGGGAGAAGGCCAGTGCTTAATGAAGCACTAATGTGCATCATCTATTTGTTTAAATGGAGCGTGCCTGCTCTCCACCCTGTCCGCCTTCTCTGCCACGCCTGGGGGAAAGGGCTGATGGGTTACTTGCTCTCCAGACGCTTTGTTAAAACTCTCAGCTCCTCTGTAGCAGGACTGAGGCTGCGGCAGGAAGGCAGGGACAGTGGGATGAGAACGCATCTGCTCCGAGGAGAGGAGAGGCTGCTCAAAGGCAGGAGGGACCCACAGTCTGCCGCTTTCTGTAGCGTCCGGTTAGGGCATCGGTTTCCTTCTGCTTTGGAGGGTCCTGGTGCGAAGGGGCAGCCCTCTCTGCCTCAGCCACGCAGAGGCCATGGTACTGAATGGCCTGTCCCGTCCACAAATCAAGGATGATTTTAACCAGACCCTGGAAAGTAGCAAAGCAGAGAACTGGACTGGCACTCTGGACTTTCTCTCCTCAGCTGTCAAACAGAAGGCGAAGGTTGAAAGAGAAGCTTCCCTGGGGTTTTGGGCACCCTGCCCGGGTCCTGCCTAGCTCTCAGCATCCTGTGATTCATGGGATTCCCAGGTTGGGGATGCCTCTGAATACCCGGCCCCTCCTCCCCGCCCTGCACATCTCGTCACTTAAAATGGGACCAGGAAGCTACAGGCAGTATGTGGTAACACCAGCGAAAGGTGAAACTGCACAAGGGTCTAACATTTTTTTTTTTTTAATTTTTTTTTTAATGTTTTTTATTTATTTTTGGGACAGACAGAGACAGAGCATGAACGGGGGAGGGGCAGAGAGAGAGGGAGACACAGAATCGGAAACAGGCTCCAGGCTCCGAGCCATCAGCCCAGAGCCTGACGCGGGGCTCGAACTCACGGACCGCGAGATCGTGACCTGGCTGAAGTCGGACGCTTAACCGACTGCGCCACCCAGGCGCCCCAAGGGTCTAACATTTTAAAACAAATCCTTGAGCGCTCTTCAGACAAATTGCAGAGTGTAGAAAAGCATATGGCGCTCATTGGCTCATCAGCCTCAGGAATCAGAGCTACACTTTTCATACCAGAGCCTCCCACCCATCATTCTGGCCTTGTCCTCCTCCTGCACTGAACGGTTCCCCCAGGTGATGAATTCTTTTTATCTCTGATATCTTTGATCTTGTGATTGTAAAGGCATTTTCTTTTATGTAAAGAATGCCTGTTAGGTAACTTCTGTTCTCTTTCCTCCCCGCCACCCAAGGGACTCAGGCTAAAACAGGTTTGGGCACTGAGATCTCGGCTTCACTTATAGAAAATCATTACTTTGGGGTTATCAGATTGCTTCGTAGGGAATCAGAGGAAAGAAAGCCCAGAACTATTTGAAGCGAGTTAGAACCACGATTTCTTTTTTGCTAAAATAATCCAAGCTAGCCCATAAATGAGATAGGGAGCAGGACCTTGGGAATGTGTGTGTGTGTGAGAAAGAGAGAGTGTGTGTGAATGGGTTTGCACACACACACACACACGCCAGATTTGCTACTGTGGAGGGGCAGAGGTTGGTGACCATTCGTTAGCGCTGCAAATTGCCTCCATCTAAAGATGACAAGTTCTAGCAATAAGGAAACAATAGCTGCAGACCTTCCTGTGTGCAAATCTTCATGTCCCTGCCTTCTGAATGTATTTGTCACCATAATGCAAGAGCTCCTTGTTCTTGCCACAGAGGGATAATTGATGTGTATGAATATTCCAGAATGGAAATGGGACAGATGTTGAAAATAATGGCTCAGAATAATATTTTTGCAGATGAAAGCTGAGCCTTTAGTAATGAGAGGCTGTTGGGGGTGGGGGAGGATGTTGCTCAGGATGAGCCAAGTGTAATCAACAATTAGCAACCTTTAAAGGCAAGAGAAAGCCCTGCCCTCCCCCAGTCCTTGGAGCTGTTTTTCCAGGAGCAGGGATGATGATCTCCTCCAGCTCAGCACCTGCTTGGGGCATCCCTGGTTTAGCGAGCGTACGTCTAATACAGACCATGCTTGGTTAACTGTGGGTCCAAAGAAGGCAAATAGATTACATCATGGCCCATGTGCCTAGGCACATGTATTTTTTAAAAATAGAAGAATTCCTCTCATGAACTTTAAGATATTCATTTTTTAAAGCTGGCTGTGACCCATTACACTTGAAATTAGGGCCTGCTGTTGGATTGAGAACCACAGTTTGACAGCAATTAAATCTCATTTCCCCTTGCCACCCCAGCCCAACCTAAGAGAATTTCATATGAATCTAAAACTAGAATGTCTTTATCTTCTCCTTCCTGCCCCCAAACAATTCTTCCTTCCTTCTTTCCTTGCCGCCCTCACCGTGTGTGTGTGTGTGTGTGTGTGTGTGTGTGTGTGTGTGTGTGCGCGCGCGCATGCGCGTGCTCCTTACTCAGGAGCAAGCAAGCCCCTCCCTTCCTCCTCCCACACACACCCACACACTCAGAAGAGAAGCTGGATTTCACCTCTGGGAAGGCTTCTAGTAATCTGTTCTCTAAAATATGATCCACCTTGCTATTGTTCCCCTACAGCCACCCCTGTTTTCCCTTTGGGAAGCAGGGTTGACACCCCTAGGCTTTAGGGACATACCAGCAGCCCAGGGAACAAGCATTAGAAACAGCACTTGCCCAGGAAGAGGCTCTGGGCATTTCTCTTCTTTTTTTGCCCAGAAGGCCAGTCACGATGCTCAGTGATGCTGGCAGCTCTCAGGGAAGACGGGCAGAGCATTTCAGGTGACTGCTGGCAGCAGGTCTTCCACTCTGGCCCCTTCTGCTTCAACATGAGCTTTTTGCCTTTGTCTTTCCAACAGGTCAGCGGACAGACTGCAGTCTGGCCAGGTAGGTGTGGCCCGGGGCAACCCTGGGAAAGGATAAAGAGAGGCCCGTGGGGTAGAGCCGTCCCCGCCCAGCCCGGGAAAGAGGGGAAAGAGCCCGGGGAGTTCAAGTGCAAAGGCTTCGGATGACTCTGCAAAGGAGGGGACTAGGGCGGGGATTGCTTCCTTCCCTTCGCCTTGCTGACCCCATCTGGCCTCAAGTGGAAATGGGGTCTGTGGTGACTCGGGGAGAGAGCTGAGAGGAACGGAATAAAGGAGTTCTCATTCGCTGAAGTACTTCCAGAGACTCCCCAAAGCCACTGCTTTTGCGAGGAAAAGAAGTGTTCGACTCTGGAGGGTCCTGGTAACCTAACCTTAGCTGCTAGACTTCAGCATGTGGTTTGGGGGAAGTCTCTGACCCAGAGAAGGAAGATCAGAAGATAGCATTTGATCTGAGATCGTATGCATGGAAAAGATGACAGCCCCTAATTAGTGACTGTTGCTGGATAATGAAATACTACATCGCACTGGCTTGCCAAGCAGCATTGGTAGAAATCCTTGCCTGTTGTACAAGTATGCAACCCTCCCAATCTGTCCCCACCTTCCCCTCCCTCCCCGACCCCAGCCAAATATTTTCCCTCCCAGTCATGTAGCTGCTATGAGAAAACTCGTGAGCTGGCGGAGAGCAAGGCGTTCAGCCAGCCAGCTGTTCTCAGATGCCTAAAAATGTGCTGATTTAACCAGGGAAAGAGCTTTAATGGGCTGGACTCCTTAGAGACCCTGGGTTAGCCCATTATATCAACCACTTGTATCTGCCAACACACACACAATAATCATGAGGCCATTTACAATTACAGGCTCATTATTTAGAAATAGCTTCATTTGGCTTTCATCGTTTTGTCATTGTGGATTACAGTAAAGATCTCATTAGTACACCAGTCTTGTTGACTGGAGGGAACCAGGATCATGGAATTTCATAGGATATATCTTCTTGGTGATAGAGTCTTCATGTAAGTTCACCTGAAGTCCCGTATCTGTGGAAAACTGTATGGGAGTGAAAAAAAAAAAAAAAAAAAAGCTGAGTTGAATTCCCTTAGGCTGTGTGACCTTGGGCTGCTCTCTTCTCCCCTTCGAAGTCCAGTTCCCTCATCTATAAGACAAGAAAGAATGTTCCACTAAACCCAAGGAGCTCTATGATTCCAAAGAGGTTCCTCTAGAGCGGCCTGGTGGAAGGGGGAGAGGGAGCCCAGCAGCCAGGCTCTGGGCCTTACTTACCTTCACTAAAGGCAGGGCAGCGCTGTTCTCCGTGCTTGGGGGATTGTGTCTGAGTCCGATTCCCTGGGATAAGAGTTTGAAAGGCATTCACCTGAAGGATCGCCAAGGTTCCTTCCAGTCTGGCTGCTCTGTCCTTTAAACTCCAGGAAAATTGCTCCTTAAGGATTTCCAAAAGAACGAAAACTGTGACTTCCTTTGGTGTTTACTAGTGTCTCCTTGCAGACAAAGAGATAATCTTATTGTCTAACCCAAGTATATTTTATTCCCTCCTATTCTAGTTTTGAATGGTGGAAGATAGTGAGTACAGAGATCTCCAGGGTTCTGGGACTGCGACTGAGCTGAACAATGTGACTTGCTTCACTAATCCCATTTTCCTTTTTTTCTCCCCGTTGCTCGTTCGGTCCTGTCTGATTTGGCGGGGTTGACCACAGGCGTAGCTCAACCGTGAGGAAGCAGGTAAGGGCCCAGCAAGAGCCAGGCTGGTCGGGTGAGAAGATGTTATGTTCCATAGACATTTATGGAAGCCTACTGTGGGCAGGGCAGATACTTTCCTGACTTCCTGCCTGCGTTTGGAATGTACCATTCAGTCACAGTACGTTTACCATTATGGCAACTTCATTGACTTCGCTTGTTTAACTGCAGCGGCTGTGGCCTTTCTGACTTGTTCCTCCCCTCTCTAGTCGTGCACCCTCCTCCTTGCTAGAGATGTGGTTGGACTGTGGCAGATCATGCCAGAACTGCCCGCGGTGTCACTGCTCAAGGAAACCGCGGAAGAGGCCTCGCGCCTTGTACATAAGTTCCACACGGGAGCAGCTCGCAGCAGCTAATCACCTCGAGTGGACACTCTGGCTTTAAGTGTGCGGATTTTTGTTTGTTTTTTTTCTGGTGGTGTGGTCATCCTAGATGTATTTCTTAGACATGCTAAAAATGCAAAGATGAGTCTGATCTGAAGACGATCGGGAAATTGATGTTCAACCCCATGCTGGTTTGCATGATTTTCAGTGTTGTATTCAAATCTGACACTGGGCAGACAGCTCTCATTACCCATATCAGGGCAGGCTCTTTGGAAAGCAGGGACTGGGTAAGCACATCAGTGGATAATCTAAACAGCACTGTGTTTGTGTGTGTAAAAAAAAAAAAAATTAATTGAAGTAGTTTTTGCAGTAGCAAATTTGGCTTCCTAATTATATTTTATGGCGAGTTGCTAAAATGATTTTGTGTCCCCTAAGCTCATACCAGCTATGTGGCAGGCAGTTAACAGGGAGGAGGTGGAGAGAGCTCTGAATGTCTTTTTGTCTGCTCAGGGGAAAACTGATCCAGGCTTTAAAAAATCATTTTGGGTAATTCACAGCGGCTGTAGCCACAGGGAGATAATCGAATGTAGAGGGCACATGGCTTCTGTTGTGGCAGCGGCCCCGACACGGTCTTCAGCCCGTCCGGCTGCTTCAGCTAACCGGGCAGTCCAGGGACACTCTGCTGACATGGCTCTCGCTTGTCTTAGCTTTGCTGTCACTATTTCTTTTTCCCCTTCTCTGCTTTGGATCTCATTATAATGAGATCACCATCACATATAATTATACATGTTTTAATTTATAAAAATTTCATCGCATCTCTCCTTCCTCTGGCTCCTCTATTTCTTTCTTCTGCCCTTTCTCCCATAATTTCATTTAAACCCAGAGAAGCATGGAGTGCCTCCCAGGGATGATCTATTGCATGTAAAAATTAATAGGTGGGTATCTTAAGAGGGAGCCAGCTTTTTTTCCCTTCAACACTAAGAACAGGGTTGAACTGAACGTTTGTTCCTTTCAGTTCCTGGGCTGAAACTGGGCCTCCTGCATCTAGACGGAGCATAGGTGCAAGAGCCTCCCAGGCTCCACTCTGGCCACCGGAGTGCCAGAGACCGCAGTTTGGCAGGCAGTAGGCGGCCCTGGTTGAGCTCACCGTCAGAGGGGAGCAGCGCCCATGTGGTTTGCATCCTGCTGCGTCTAAGCAGTTGCAGGCAAAGCGCGTTGCCTGCTCCTAGATTTGCGTAAGAGCCCGGGATGCACCCAAAACCCCCAATCAAATAAAGACCTTGTTTTCCTTCTGCTGCCCCAATTTCTCTCCAGCAGCTCTGATCTAATGGTGGATCAGTGAAGAGTTTTTCCTACAATGGGCAGGCAGGGAAATAGTAGTTGGGAAGATGAGTAGCCTTGTGTAAGGAAATAAATAATTGGTTGTTTATGGCAAGTCAGCCAAACAAGAGGAAGAATCTGGTAGCTTTTGTTTTTGAGGATCCCTAATGGGTTCCAGTCATTTTTGACCCTAGCAAAGCCTAGGTTCAAACCATCCCAGCCTTTTCTGCCTCAACTGCCACTTTTAAGCTTTGTCTGCTACCCTCAAGCCCAGCATTTCTCTTTCCCATCGATTCTGACTCTTCTTTGCTTGTCCATCTTTCCCCTTGCCTCTAAATGTAGGCATGATCCCAAGGGTTGGTCCTGTTTTGACTTCTTTTTGTATTCTTTCCCTTGTTGGCTTTGTTCCCTTGGACGAACCTTTCTCTCCTTCCCCGAGTGTCCATTGTTCTGAGTCTTTGAATCTAATCTCGAACTGATTGGCTGGGTATCCACCTGAGAGTTGAGATGGCGCCTCCACCCTACCATGGTCTAACTTCTAGCACATTCCCCAACTTGTCTACTTCCCGTGATGGGGGGCCTCCATTCTTCACAGTCCTGAAACCCCAAATATTATCTTTGATGCGTCTTTCTTTCCCATCACCCACATCTACTCAGTTGTGTAGAGTTGTATTTTCTCCCTTGGTAAGAACGGAAATCTAACAATGTAACAGATCAGTACTCAGCAAAAATCCGAGCTCTCTCGCTCATGAGAAATTATGCCAGACAATGGCATGTTTAGGCGCTCTCTGGCCACCTTCCTGATTGTTTTCTCCTGCTGATCCTGGCACCCCTGCTTAACCATCTTTTCCAAATTGTGCCTGTCACCTTTCTCCTTCCACCTTTGGTTTAAAGATCCCTAATCTGATTGAATGGAGATTTGGCCCAATTGTCTTTAAAGGCCCCTTCCCACCCTAGGATTATGCCACCAAAAATATTGTGAACTAAAGAATTAAATGGACATTGATTCTAACATTGCAGGAGGGAAGGAGAGAGGAAGAAAGGGAGAGATGGACACAGAATAAGGACACATGTGGACACTGCATGGTCAGCTGTTTGCCAAATCAATGGTGAAGTGAGGGTCTTTGGGGCCCCATAGGAGCACACAGGCACATCCTGGGGGAATGAATTCACTCAGAGCTCAGAAACATTACAAGGAGAGGGGAGGGTAGTAGGAGCATCGGAGGCCTTCGTGACATTGTCCAGTTTTTGCTCCCACTAGACTGTCTTAGGCTCCCCCGCAGCAGTGGGGACAGGTCATCTCTGGCCCACTCTTGTCCACCACAGAGAGTTCCCCTGGGCTGCTTCCGATGTACCCCCAGTAACCATGGACATGCAGGTTTGATGTCTTACTTTCTGCACCCCTGCGTGCTTCCCTTTAACTACCATTGATATTCCATTTTCTGCAAGTCTAGGCAGAACTTGGCATCCACATAACTTGTTGAAGCCAGTCAATCTGTGAATTTCCCGACCTACTTCTCTTTGGGTCTTTAAATTTAAATCTAGGGCCAGAAAAACTTTTCAAACCCTCATATCGCTAACTTCATTATCACTGCTACCACTCTTTGTAACTTCCAAAAATTGGAGGTTTTGTTTTTTTACAGTGGAATCTATTTTCTTCAGTAGAGTATAGAAGTATAGACCAAGAGTCTTCCTCTAAGAGCGCCCCAGGCTGACTGGCAACGAGAGGGCAGACACTGGCTACTATAGCTGGAAAGCTGGAGGAAGCAGAGGGCTTCAGGGGTTATGAAGATGAGCATTTGGGTCCCCGAGCCCTCCCTGACTCCAGGGCTCCCTTGGCACACTCACGACTTCCTTCCGCCGCATCCTGCCTTCCCAGTAAGCTTGGGAGCTACAGGCCGTGCCAGGTCTTCTCGCAGCCTGACTTCTTTATGAGATCTGGCCGCTTCCCTAATGGTGGCCAAACCGCAGGGCCCCAGCTGAAAATTCAGGAATGTAGGCAAACCTGTGAAAGGAGCAGAAGCCACAGGACCCATCCCATTGAGATGCAATCTCTGTCCTAAACTACTTTATTTTATTTTATTTTATTTTATTTTATTTTATTTTATTTCATTTCATTTCATTTCATTTCATTTCATTTTTAAGATTTTTGTGGGGGAGGCACGTGGGGAGTTCAGTCAGTTAAGCATCTGACTTCGGCTCAGGCCATAATCTCGCGGTTCCTGAGTTCAAGCCCCGCGTCGGGCTCTGTACTGACAGCTCAGAGCCTGGAGCCTGCTTCAGATTCTGTGTCTCCCTCTCTCTCTCTCTCTGCCTGTGTCTCTCTCAAAAATAAACAAACATTTAAAAAAAAATTTTTTTAAGATTTTTTTTTTTATGTAATCTCTACACCCAACATGGGCCTCAAACCCACAACCCTGAGATCCAGAGTCACACACTCCCCCCGACTGAGCCAGCCAGGTACCCCTGTCCTGAAGTTCTATAGCCCTTTTCAGCTAGGTTTAGGGCCCTTTGCCTGATCTTTCTTCCCCATAGCTGAATAATTGTGTGTTTAGCTGCGTTATAAAACCCTGTTGGTTTTCAGTAGCTTGGCACGCATATTTGGCAATGTTTGCCGAGCTCCTGGGATGCAGGTTGGGTGGCGGTGAGATGTTCGTTCAGTCTCAGAAGGAAACTGCCTGGGTTTGGACCCCTGCCCTGCCACTTAACTGCCTGTGGCAGTCACTGTAAGCAGCTATTTCACCTTGCCTGGCCTTCAGCCCCTCACTTGTCAAACAAGGATGGTGATAAGGATACACACCCCATAGGGTCGTTATCAGGACCATTCCTGCTAAAGCACCTAGGACCTGACCCACCACCTGTATAAATTCGCTGTAAATGATAAGCTCTAATGTTCATGTGCCAACAGGAAATGTTACTCTTCTCGCCACCTATTCCCTCCCCAGTTTGTAGGCATCAAATTGAGGCCCACAGAAGTTAAATATAATGGCAGGGATGTATAGCAAAATGGCAGAGCAAAGATTGATATCTGGGACGTCTGCTTCTTAGTTTAGTACCAACTAGTTTCCACTATTTCTAAGAGTTGGGTTTTTTCTTTCCTACCTTTTATTGCCAAGTAAACCCCCTTTCTGTTGCTCCCATTGGTTCATCAGTTGATACCCTCAACTGATATTAATTGAGCACCTACTATGTGAGAACATCATGGCCAGCCCTGGAGATCCACGAATTGACTGGATCTGCCCTGTGGAGCATGAGCTATGGTGGGGACAAATGCAAATGAGATCTTCATACCCACACAGTTAAGTCACAACTGTTAAGTTGTGTAACACAACTGTTAACTGTGTGAGTTAAGTTGTGAGAGCTGAGTGCAAGGTGCTGAGACCCTGTGGACAGGGACCCTGATCTCATCGGGGGAGTCTGGAGAAGCATTCCTAAGAAGGTGCTACTTGCACTGAGACCCTAAGAGGTGGGATCCCAGGGTGAGGAGAACATTCCAGAAGCAGGAGCAGTTCGCGCAAAGCCATGGACAGAGAACTTCTCTAAAGAATGGAAAGTTAGGCTGGTGCGGCTGACAGAGACTGGAGGGAGAGCAGAAGGAGATGAAGTTGGAGGCAAAGGCAGGACCCTGGACACATAGGGCTGTGTAAAGAAACTAACAAGGAGTCTTTGAAAGAGGTTAGCCTTGGGGCGCCTGCGTGGCTCAGTGGGTTAAGTGTCCGACTCCAGCTCAGGTCATGATCTCACGATCCGTGAGTTCGAGCCCAGCATGGGGCTGTGTGCTGACAGCTCAGAGCCTGGAGCCTTCTTCGGATTCTTTGCTTCCCTCTCTCTCTCTCTCTCTGCCCCTCCCCAACTCCTTCTCTCTCTCTCTCTCTCTCTCTCTCTCTCTCTCTCTCTCTCTCTCAAAATTAAATAAAAACATTTTTAAAAAATTTGAGGGGCGCCTGGGTGGCGCAGTCGGTTAAGCGTCCGACTTCAGCCAGGTCACGATCTCGCGGTCCGTGAGTTCGAGCCCCGCGTCGGGCTCTGGGCTGATGGCTCGGAGCCTGGAGCCTGTTTCCAATTCTGTGTCTCCCTCTCTCTCTGCCCCTCCCCCGTTCATGCTCTGTCTCTCTCTGTCCCAAAAATAAATAAAAAACGTTGAAAAAAAAAAAATTAAAAAAAAAAAAATTTGAAAGAGGTTAGCCTAGGAAGTGAAGGATGAGGTGTGCACTTTCAGAGATCACCCAGCCACTATTTTAAGGAAGGATGACATGGTCTGGAGGACAGCAAGGGTGGGAACTGAGATACTGACGTAAGGACTGAGCTGATGGCAGTAGAGATGGAGAGAAGTGAATGGACTTGAGAGATACTTAGGAGGCCGACTTGACAAAGCATATTGACCGATTGATTGGATGGCTGAGGGTAGGAAGCTGGTTTGCGAAGGAAGACGATCGGTTGCATTTAGGACGTGCTGAGTTTAAGGCATCCGTGTGGCATTCCAAGTAGGTGGTTGTGTGTGCTCTCTGGAGCTTGGAGGAGGCCAGATGCTTCTTTGAGGACCGGCCACTGAGCCAGCTGAGACGAGTTCTGCACAGTCTGGCCCATTTTTCTCTGACTCTGGGCTATGCCTGTTTAAAGATTCTAATACTGTGTTTCTCTTCGGCTTTTCAGGATTCCAGCCAGGCAATTCCTCTGGTGGTAGAGAGCTGTATCCGGTTTATCAGCAGACACGGTAAGCAGGATTAAAGCCTTGCCCATATTTGTGCTAAGCTGGGAAGAGCTTCCAGGAATTCTTTGTGGAGTAAGAACAGAGACCGACTTTTCCTCCTGACCTTCTCAGAAACGGAATAAAATCTTAACTTGTTCGCATAGTGTTTGCTACCTTTGAATGGCCCCACCTAGACATCGAGAGAAAGACATCATATGCTTTGACCCAAAATGCCTCAGCCACTTACCACACTCCCTCTTCTAGCTTGAGAGCGGGTTTTAAATTACAGCTGTGACAGGAGTAAGTACAGCTGGGGTGGTGTGGTGACAGTTTCGCCATTACTCACCGTCTTTGCACGTGTCGGTATCTCCTGACACGCTGACCTTCTGCATCGGACTCCTTTGCAAACAACTCCTTTTGTGATGTTGCCCTGATTCCTGATAATACTCAGATTCTGGTTCTGCTGTGGTCTCGCTGGATACGACATCACCTGGAGCTCAGTTAGTCGCCAGTCTAAAGTTGTAGCCCACCTTGGGGCGCCTGGGTGGCACAGTCGGTTAAGCGTCCGACTTCAGCCAGGTCACGATCTCGCGGTCCGCGAGTTCGAGCCCCGCGTCAGGCTCTGGGCTGATGGCTCGGAGCCTGGAGCCTGTTTCCGATTCTGTGTCTCCCTCTCTCTCTGCCCCTCCCCCGTTCATGCTCTGTCTCTCTCTGTCCCAAAAATAAAAAAAAAAAAAACGTTGAAAAAAAAAAAATAAAAAAAAAAAATAAAGTTGTAGCCCACCTTTGAGAGCCTTCAGGGGCTGGCTCCTTCTCGGCCTAAGTCAGATCACTCTATCTGCTGCTTGGATGGAGCTGGGTCTCATAAACTCCACCCCTCACTAGCTCCCAGGCTGGTTGCACAGAATCTAGGGGCGGAGATGAATTGCCAGAGAACCAAGCTTGTAAGTGTAAGAGTGTTTAGAAAGCACAGATACCTGAGCTACTGCCATGGAGATTTCTAGGAACTGGACATCAGACATTGTTTTTAGAAGCTGTCTTATCTAGTTAGAGGAAAAGGGACAGAATGACCTTCTTGCAGCTAAGGAGGTATGTGGGTGATTGCTGGTCTGGGTGCAGAGGTAGCCAGTTTCTCTCCCTTCCTCTCTCCCAGTACGCTGGGACCTTGCTTGCCCTTGTTTCTGGAATAGTAATTATTTTAGCCTGCTTACAACTTAGCCCGTTCTAATCAGCTACAGTTTTTTCATCTTGTCTCTATTTACTTGAAGTAACAACATTGTATATCAACAGTGAACAAATATGTATCAAGCACCTGATCAGTGCTGGGCACCATGCATTGTGAAATAGGAAAACAAAAACAGGGATAATGCACTTCTCTTGTCTTTACTTGGTTTTATGATGCGGTTGGGAGAAAATAAATAAGCAATTGAAAAGCTAAATCAAAGGAGATAAGCTATAGCAATTCAGAGTAGCAGTAGAAGAAATTCCACAAGATAGTAATGATTAATGATCAAATAATTGGCAAAGATAAGTCCAAACTGAGTTCAGGGGAGGAAAAATTATTTGTGTCTAAAGGACAATAAGAGGATGAGAGTCTGCACTCTTACTGCTTCGTCCATGCATTCCATTCGGTCATCCAACAAATAGAGAAGAGAGAGAGAGAGATTGCTCATTGTGTGCCAAGGAAAAGTTCCTGCTTTCGTGAGCCGTATATCCTGCTAAAGGACAGATAAATAGATGCTTGGCTGATCAGTTAATAAATAAACATGGTAACATACAGGGTGTCTGCTGATGGTGAGTGTCATGAAGAAAAGCGAGGTGAAGAGGTGGAGAATGGAGAGGGGACACTGTTCTGGGTGGGTTGTTCAGAGAAAGGCCTTCAGCTCCCCTAAGAGGTGACATTTGGACGGAGTCCTGAAAGGAAGTGAGGAACTGAGCCGCGTGGCATCTGGGAAGAGTGTGTCAGAGACAGGGCGCATCAAATGCAGAGGCCCTTGGCATACGCAGGGGCCAGCATGCAGGAGGCCAGTGTGGCTGGAGCGGAGAGAGGGAAGAGGAGGGGGGCAGGAGATGAAGCCAGAGGCCAGCCGCTTAGGACTTCATTGCCTAAGGGAGGTGTTTGGGTTATAATCTGAGTGAGGTGGGAAGCTACTAGAGAAGTTTGAACAGAGAGAGCTCTTTTTTTTTTTTTTTTTTAAAGACGTATTTGCTTTTGAGAGAGAAAGCATGGGGACGGAGGGGGGACAGAAGATCCGAAGCGGGCTCTGCACGGACAGCAGCGAGCTTGATGCGAGGCTCAAACTCACGATCCGTGAGATCATGACCTGAGCCAAAATCGGATGCTCAGCCGACTGAGCCACCCAGGCACCCCAAACAGAGAGCTTTAAAAAGCCGCTATGTAGAGACAAGATCATAGGAAGAAGGAGGTTGTGGCAGCCGCCCAGGGAAGACACGACAGTGGCCAGGCCCAGAGTGTGAGCTGTGGAGGAGCTGAGGGGGAGATGGTTCCATATATTGGGCCTGAAATGTACCTATCCCTGCCCCTGTACATGCACAGTGCACGCAGGGACATTTCTGTGCTGCGGCTCTGGGGAAACAGGTGTGCTGTCATGTTGCTGGTTTTATTGCAAACTGGTACAACCCTTTTGGAGGGGAATTTGTCAGTGTCCCACAGGACTGCATATGCGTTTGTCTTCTGGTCCGGCAGCCCTTGTAGGAATTTACCTTGAAACATACACCTCCAACAATGAAAATACATACGCCCGAGGTTACTGGTTGCAGCCTCGTTTGTAAAAATATTAGAAACGACCTAAATACTCTCACACGGAAGAGCGGTTGAATCAACTACGTTGTATCTGAATACTAGGCAGGAATGAGCACGGTCTCCATGAAATGTTACCTGGAAAGATTTCCAGAATATGTTGTCAAGCGAAAAAAGCAAAGCACAAAAGAGTGTCGATAGCACGCTGCCTTTTTGGCACAAAGAAGACAATATGAGAATGTACATGTGTATTCTCACTTCGGCGAGAAGAAATACAGGAAGGATGAATCCAGAAACTAATATTTGATTGTTTATCTACAGGATACGGGTGGAAGAGGGGTAAAAAGAATGGGGGGTGGGAAATGGGAGGGAAGTGACATTTTCTCTGAATATTGCTTTTGTATAATTGTGACTTCCAGAACTACATTAGTGTTTCCCATATTCAAAAGATAAATAAACAGATAAATAAAACAAGGATGCGGGATACATCCCCAAGTAGAATACAAACAGTAGTGAGTAAACCTAAGTGTGTAACAAATGAATGAGGGAGAAAATAATCCAAGTAACTTTAGAAAACAGTATTTTTTTAAAAATGTTTTTAACATTTATTCATTTTTGAGAGAGAGGGAGACAGAGGGTGAGCGGGGTAGGGGCAGAAAGAGAGGGAGACACAGAATCCGAAGCAGGCTCCAGGCTCCGAGCTGTCAGCACGAAGCCCGATGTGGGGCTCGAACCCACGAACTGTGAGATCGTGACCTGAGTCGAAGTCGGATGCTCAACCGACTGAGCCCCCCAGGCACCCTTGACGACAGTATTTTGATACTACACTGTAAGTCTAAAGACAACAAGAGCTATAAACAAATACTATACAGTTGTTGGTAAATTTTTTTTTTTTTTGAGAGAGGGCACAAGTGAGATGGGGGCAGAGGAGAGAGAGTGAGTGAGAGAGAGTGAGAATCCCACGAGGGGCAGAGAAAGAGAGAGAAGAGGGGCTCGTGCTCACCCGGTGCAGGGCACAAACTGACGAACCACGAGATCATGACCTGAACCAAAATCAGATATGGGCTATCAATTCTGAAGCCATTTTATGTGTATTCCAGGACTGACCAAATAGATAAACATATTGTTGCTTTAAAGGAAAGAAACATAACACCATAGTACATAGTGGTTGTTCAAAAAACATTTGTTAGGCTAAACTGAACTTTTTCCCCCACATGGGGACTCAAGGTATTTCTGAACGCCCCATGAATCAGGGTGAAAATTTTTGTGCATGTGCATTTAGTGGAGATAGGATCTGTAACACTTGTCAGTCCCAAAAGGGTTTGTGACCCACCATCTGCTGGGATTTGTACATCCTTACTGGCTTCGTGTTCCCTAGGAGGTAGATATTATAGTTCCCATTGTATAGATGAGAAAGCTGAGGCTCGTCTGTAAATAGTCGGTCAGGGTGATCCAGGAAGACTTAAAGGAGAGGGATTTGGGGAACGACAGACTGAATCAGGGTAGGAAAACCCCACTTACGCACAAGGGAGCCAAGTAACGTGAGGCGGTACTGTAGCAACCATTTCAAGAATTCTCACGGAGAGTACCTCTTGGCAACAGCTGGATCCGGTGCAAAATGGAAGGTTGTGTGCTGCTTCCCTGCAGTAACTTACCCTCCTCTGAGTGGTTTTATACCTGCATGCTGGCGTGCTCTAAGAACAAAAGAGAAAGATCGAAGATGGGTCAGGTTAGTCCTATGAGGCCTTACCTGCATTCTCATAAAAAGCCCACTGCTTTCCCCCTTTACGGCTGGAAACCAACCACTTGTCAGTGTTCCTACTTTCAGTGTCATGAGATTAGATGCTCTGAAGATTCTGTCTGCTGAGCAAAAACATATCGCTATCCTACTAAAGCGGAGGTTCTCAAGGGGAAATGGGAACCAGATGGAAGGGGATCTCAATGTGTTTCAGGCCTGCTGCCTGACTTCCAGTAAGCTCTCCTCTGATTTCTTCATGTCCTGGGCCCATGGGCTAAAGTGGCTTTTCGTTGATGGTCCAATCTACCAAAAGGATTGGAAGTGATCCTCTCTCAGCAAATTCTTGGCTTCACCTAGAACACTGAGTGGCCTGGGCCCTGACATGACATTTCCTTATACTATACTGTGTTTTCGATAAGTCACAGGGTGTGTGTTTCTATCACAACACTTGCTGTTTACATTCTGTGTTTAAATGCCATTATTTGGCTGTTACATCCCATTGGTAACTAATATGGTACTATTACATTGATGCTAATGGGGTTTTAACGTTGTCTGCCATTCTCTGAGGAATATTCTGGAGATTCCCTTAGAGGAGCAAACAACTTAAGTCCTATTACAAGCCAGGTAATTAAATTCCCCCTGCTTGCTTCTTAATATTGCTTCAATTGGATTCAAGATGATAGTCCTGGCCTGTGTGATTTACCTTCAAAGGTCTAGCCGACAGAATCCAGTCACCCCTTCACCGAGAGGCTATCCCTGAAACAGTGGCAGTTCTACTCTTTTTTTCTTAAAAAGGAATTTGTTTGAGATTTCCCTGACATGTCAGAGTTTTTGATCAATCATGCCATTGCAGAGGAACTTGGACAAGGTGCCCAAGATGGAGACACAGGGCTCCTGAGAACGGCTGACAAGCCTCATGTGATTACAGATGCTAGTTCGGTCTGACCTCTGGGGCCAGCAGTAAGGGCATGCTTCCTCTCTTACCACCTTTGCAGCCCCTTGTGTGGGGTTGTGAGCCACATCCTTGTTCAGACTAACAAATGGGTTCCCGCCCTGCCTGCATTTTCCCTCTGGTTGGCCCCACAAGCCTAGTGTTGAGGAGCGAGTACATAATGGCAACCAGAGGCCTGGGTTGGCCTCCTGACTCTGGTTCTTATCACCTACATAACCCAAGGGGGTGGGGGGGGGGGGTCATCACACATCCCTTCCTTCATCCAGAAAATGGGCTTGCTGGTGAGCCCTGCCTTAATGGCTGTTGTGAGTACGAGTTGATTTATTTCTGGGAAAGCATTTTTAGCAGCAGTCCCTGCACATGCATTATTATTATTTTTAGTGATTGTTTCTACTCTAACAAAACCCAAGAGGACACAGTTTTCATGCCCATTATCACACTGTCACATCTATGCACATTTGTCTCTGAGCGAAGCTGTGGTCGAGGACCAGCGGCCAGCACGGTACTGACGGTGCTGTCTGTTGACTGATCACTTGCCTTTTCCTGTCCTCTCTCTTTCCTGAATATTCAAATCATTGTGCCCTAGAGGAGCCATGCAGTGTTAGGACAGCCGAAGCAGGAATTGTATCTCCGGCCTTATGAAACTCCTCCAACGGTGTCTAAGGCCTGCCTACCATACCCCCAGTGCCCATTCCTGGCAGGGGGCTGATAAGAAGGTGCCAAGGGTCACTTTGTCACTTGGCAGATGGGAACAGAGAGGCAAAGGCGGGGGAGGAACCTGCTTCCTGGTCTTCCTCAGAATCAGAAATGGAGCCATGTGTAGACATCTTTGGCTTTGTTTATGCCTCCTATATACCCATTCCAGGGACTTCTCCAGCATCCCTGCACATGCTTTCTCCTTTGACCTGAAGGATAGAGACACGGTGCTTACATGCACACTGGCTGGAGGACACAGACATCCAACCAAGCTTGGAGCTGTGGCTGTGACTTTGTTTCTTCCTCTCCTTGACCACTTTTCCCTGTCTCTCCAGGACTACAGCATGAAGGAATCTTCCGGGTGTCGGGATCCCAGGTGGAAGTGAATGACATCAAAAACGCCTTTGAGAGAGGTAAGGGAACAGGCTTGAAGATAAGACCAAATGTCTGCCAGCCCCCTGGGGTGTTGGCTCCACCCTGTCTCCCCTGGGAGGTACCCAGAGGTCACCCAGCTCTTTAGCCCGGCACCTGCTGTCTCATGGACAGTCTTCCCCAACACGTGCAGGGAGATGCCAGGGCACATCCCAGCTCCCTCCTCAGCCCATTCATCGTGCCTCTCGCCCGTGGACGATCTGCCGAAACCCAAGAAGTTAACTATGATATCTGGGCAGTTTACGGCTTTATCCAGAACCCTTGGTGGCAGTTAATATCAAGGCTAATGCGCCTGTTCATCGTAGCCCATTTATTATCTTGTGGGCCATTAAGGTAATGGGCAAGCTTTGGCAATTTCCGTCACTATAATGGATATATATAGTCTCAATTTGAGGTTGGTCCTATCATTAAATCTAATTACATCTGATACGAAATTTTCCATAGGGAGCTCCAGCGTGATTGTTCTCCCATAAGTAGGTGTCCTTTGTTGCGAGCCAGGAGGAGTAAGAGCGAGTCAGAGTGGCTGGCCACCTTGGCCTCATTTTCCTTCCCCAGGGACTCAGTCCCGGCCTGGCTTCATGATTCTTGTGAGAGGGCCTATTGCAGTGTCCCATCCCAACCCAGAGGGAATGTCCCTGAACGAGTCTGGCACGAGCCAATTTATCCTAATGGACCCTTGTGCCCTCTCCTCGCCTTGGGGCCCCTGAGCCTAAGCAGTCTTTGCTTTATCTAGTCTCTGGTCCATCCTACTCATGGCCAGCATGCCGGGCACAGAGCTGATGGACTCTGATGAGGACTTGGAAAGCCAGCCCTTCCCCACCACTTCTGCTTTGTCCTGTGGGGTTTTACCTCTCTCACTCTCTCTTTTCTTTTTGGGGGGCTGCTTATCCTCAGGAGAGGACCCCCTGGCTGGGGACCAGAATGACCATGACATGGACTCCATTGCTGGCGTCCTGAAGCTTTACTTCCGGGGGCTGGAACACCCTCTCTTCCCCAAGGACATCTTCCATGACCTGATGGCCTGCGTCAGTAAGTACATTCTGGCCTCAGACTGGCTTCTGGGCAAGAAAGAACACCTCATAGCAATAGACAAGCAATTTCCACGGGATCTTCTTTCCCCCCATAAACTTTTCAATAATGTTTCTCTTTTTCCTTTCACTCAGTAAAGTGTCTCCTCCTCATCCTCAATCCTTCACCCCCTACTAGGGAGGGAGGAAGGATGAGTTTTCAGGAAGAGTCTAGGACAAGTCAGAACTCCTGGCCTTTTCTTTTTTGATTTATCTTAAACTCCTTGCTTTGCTGGGCTTTATCTTTCTTCAGTAAAATACATTTCTTTTTTTTTCTTTTTTTTTAATTTTAATTTTTTAAATTTTTTCTTTAATTTATTTTGAGAGAGAGAGAGAAGGAGAGCATGAGCGGAGAGGGGCAGAGAGAAAGGGAGAGAGAGAATCCCAAGCAGGCCCTGCACTCTCAGCATACAGCCCACCTGACTCGGGGCTCGATTTCACAAACTGTGAGATCATAACCTGAGCCAAAATCAAGAGTCAGACACTTAACAGACTGAGCCACCCTGGCATCCCCAGTAAAATACATTTCTAATAGTATGTAAGACATGGTCCTTTTCAGTTATTGGAAGCTCAGACATTTACTGCCCATGCTTTTTATGATATAAAGGGAGAAATGTTTTCTGTTTGTTTCTTTAAACATGGCATGGCTTACCTGCTGGATGTGTTACTATGTGTTCTTCTAAGGAATAAAACCCTTCTGCCCATTTAAAAGTAATGATACGATGTTTTCCTAGAAAGGGATATCGTCTCTACTTTGTCCTACTTACAGGTTCTCTGCCTCTTACTCTCAAATTTGGGGCTTGGAGAGCTGTTCCCACCATTTAGTTTAGCTCATTATCCTGTTTTGTTTTCCATGGACACTTAGGTTAATACCAGCTCATCCTGGAAGTAGACCCCAATGGAATGATGGCTCCAGAGGCTGGAGAAGGCAGTGCCTTGGACATGGGGAAAAGAACCTTCTTCCTAGATGCACCAGGGTCTTTCTGCCCCCCCCCCCCCCCCGGTTTCAAGTTTGACTCAGTGTATGCCCCGAACACTGTTCCTATCTGCTATTCCGAGGACCCAGAGCCTTCAATAAGCTCTCTTGTTTTGTTGACCCACTACTTTTGGGAGTCTGGTGGAAATCAGTGCTGTGGTGGGTGATTAAATATATGCACCCCTCCTGTCCTCACATCTTTTTCTGGGACTGGGCTTAGATAAAAATCTTAAGTGGACTGGGGCTACCAAGACAGTTCAAGACACCTTGGCTGCCCACTTCTCCCCTCGAGATGTGCTCCTAAACCCACTGCTTTCCACTTCTTTTTCACAGAAAGACACTCCTAGAAAATGACAGTATCCATCTGGCACACTGTGGGAGTGGGGAGGCTGGCATTGATGGAGGCCGCCAGCCTTGGGTCTTACCTGTAATTGATCTTTCCACAGCCCAAGAGTCAGGAAACTTCTCTGGTCTTCTCCCCAGATATCACTATTTATCAGGCATCTGCCATCTCTTGCCTCTGGCCACATTCTGCTCAACCCACTGCAGATAAGGGAAGGGAAGATAAGCCAGACCTGTCCAGAGGGTGAGGTGAGACACGTGTAGAGTGAGCAGGACAGGACCTGCACAGCCTGTCTCCCTCCCCACGTGTACACCCCTGAGGCTGGATGTTGAGCCATTAGTCATAGCAGGTTTATGGACGGTCCTTGTCTGTGGTTTTCATCGGAGGGTAGTAGGTGCTTGGGGACCATCTCCAACCCCTTCAGTGCCCAAGGTGCATATTCCTTAAGTCCTATAATCGGTAGGTGTCTGGAGCCCAGCATGTACCCTGTGGCAGCAGTCCAGCCCCACGGGGCCACAGGGATGGAACTCCTTATGTGGAGCACCAGTGCTGTGCAGTCTGGGTCTGGCCGCTGTCTGTGCAGCACCTGCTGGAAGTAAGGGCCCTCTGACCGTTACTCCTCGGGATCTCTGTTGCAATGGAGGGTGACACGTGGCTTTCTTCTTTCAGCTATGGACAGCCTGCAGGAGAGAGCTCTGCACATCCGGAAAGTCCTCCTGGTCCTGCCCAAAACCACTCTGATTATCATGAGATACCTCTTTGCCTTCCTCAATCAGTGAGTAGACTTCCCAGTGAGCAATTGGATCAGGCCTTGGCCTCAGCCCCTGGACGCTTACATGTAGAGCTATGTCAGTTCATCCAGCCCGACGGGTATTTATGAAGCACCTACAAGGTGCTGGGCACCATTGTAGGCTGTAAGAATACATTGCGAAATAAGAGACAAAGCCCTGATATCATTTAACTCACATTCCAGGGTAGGAGATAGAGAGATAACAGATATGTCAGGCAGGAGTAAGTGCTCAGAAGAAAAATGAAGAAACCCAACTTAAGAGCTGGAGTGCGGGGGTCTGAATGGGGGCAGGGGTGAAAGAGGGAGAGCCGCTGCAGAGGGGTGGTCAGCAAGGGTCTCTCCGAAGGAGACGGTGTGAGAGCAGGAACCTAAATGAAGTGAAGGAAGGAGCCACAGGGATGTTCAAGGCCGTCAGGCCCTGAGAGTCATAGTAATAATGGGTTTGGCTTTGGGAAGCCCCTGGAGGGTTTAAGCAGAAGAGTGATAAGATCTAGTCTCCTTATGTTTTTTTAAGCCCGCCAACAGCTTTGTGGAGAAGTTGCCATCGAGGGCTGTGAAGAAAATCAGGGAGACCTAGGTAGAGGTTATTGTGAGATCTCAGCCACGGGTACTGGGGGCTTAGACAGGATGGGGGTCACGAGGGAGGGTGAGGAGGTGGGGTTGGGTTTGGGGTCTGTTTACAGCATAGCACTGACAGGACTTCCTGACGGGGAGGATGTAGAGTGTGAGGAAGGAGAGAAATTCTAAACGTTTGGCAGGAGCAACAGAGTACCAGTGACTCCATTACGGAGTTGGGGAAGACGAGGCGTCCCGGACGGAATCGAGACAAGGCACCAACTCAGTCATGTTAACCTGAGGTGCCTGTTAGGCTTCCACGCGGAGATTCCAAGTAGGCAGTGGGACACGGGAATCTGACACTCGGGAGAAACCGAGTGGAGACGCGAGTCTGCCGTCACCGTGTACTGCTGTTTTAGCTGGTTACCCAGGGAGTGAGTGTAGCCAGGCAAGAGTTCTGAGGGCCAGAGGGGCCCTGAGCTTGGACGCGGCATTGCTTCCTGTCCATGCCGTGTGTCCTTGCCGAGGGCAGGCACTGTGTCCCCAGGGAGCAGCAGAAGCACCAAGCAAGGACGTGCGGCGCTTCCCCCGTGGGCGCCGCTGTCTTCAGGCTGCTTTCCCTGCGGTGTCTCCCTCAGCAGCCTAGAGCAAAGGCTATAAATGGGCAACGTGAGGGCCAGGTAAGGCCCACCAATGTGTTTCCTTTCAGTCTGCTGTGTCTTGAAAACATTGAAACATTTAAATATTAGGGGATTTTACTTGAAAATATCTGGATTTCCAGCTTCTCTTGAAAGCACCATTCGATCTGGTAATGATGGACCCGTATTCCGCAAGGCAGCGGTGTGTGGTAGAGGGAGGGCAGCTGCCTGGGTGAGGCTGGCCCTCCTGGCACTCTCTAACACCGATGCTGAATTCAGTTGTCATCCCTCTTGCTCTACGTGTTTTCCTCTAGTGGAGAAACACAGACCCATGAATGTGTCAAGAAAGAGAACAAAAATTAGACCAAGGGGCTAGCATCTTTTATTTATTTATTTGCTTGTTTTTTACTTTTTTTAATGTTTATTCATTTTTGAGAGAGAGAGAGAGACAGAGTGCAAGCGGAGGAGGGGCAGAGAGAGAGGGAGACACAAAATCCGAAACAGGCTCCAGGCTCCGAGCTGTCAGCACAGAGCCCGACGCGGGGCTCAAACTCGTGAATCGTGAGGTCATGACCTGAGTCGAAGTCAGATGCTCAGCTGATGAGCTACCCAGGCACCCCAGGGCTAGCGTCTTTTACCATAAATGTCTTTCTCTTCCTGGTCTGTTTGGTCTTTGCTTCAAAGGAAAACGAATTTAGTGACCATCTCATGAGCTTTGACTCCCTTGTAAGTTCACAGCCAGCCTGGCCCTCGAGGGTGTCTGGGTTAGCCCCGCTGCTGGAGACCTTGCCGGGGCACCCGCACTGTCCATCAGCCTTGCTGCTGGCAGTGCAGAGGGACAGAAGGTCCCGGCTGTTGGGTCAGCCTCCTCCATGTGGCAATGTCTGCTCCTCCCATCGGCCAAGCCCTGACTCAGCACCGCAACTGGCTGAGTTCAGAACCCCTCGTGGCTCACGCAGGGTGCTCGTGTGAGGTGCATTCTAGGCTGGCGGAAACGGAAACTCCGTGATGACTCTCGAGCCAGTCAGCTCCCCGGGGCCACCAGTCCTTCTCTCCCCTCATGGACGGATACCTGCCCTCAAAGTGAGCCTGGTCTGCTCCCCCAGAGCAAGCAGTGTGACGGTAGTGGGTAACAAGGCAGAGGAGCACACACAGGGCCCGGGGCGACTGTGTTGTGTAAGCACAACGGCCTCATCCTCTTCCCCACACCTTCTTCCTGTTCTTCCTGCTTCTTCCTGCGGGGACCTCGTGGGAGCGGGGGAGCTGTAGAGCAAGCATCGTGCAGAGCTGGAGGTGGTGGCCACTGTTGGAGGAAACATGGGAATTACACCAATTCAAATGATCGCTTTGGTTTTTTGCTTTTTTATCTGGTTACAAAAGAGATGCATTTGGTCCTCGAAGTGGTTCATGGGAGAGATGCAGCGTTAATAACCGTAGTGTTTCCTAGAATAATAAATGGAATTCAGGACACAGGTGACAGAGAAGATCACCTCTGCAGGAAGATGGCGGGTCGTAAGCATACACGTACCAACGGATGTGGCAACAGTGGACACAGGTCGCTCCTGAGGGAGACTCTGCCCGGCCCAGACTTTCAGGACTGCTCTCCTTTGTCGTTCTGCATCCTAGGGGGGTGTGTACTTTATTTCTGGCTATGGTCTTTCTCTTGGGTTGTACACATGCTCAATCTCAAGGAGCCAGAAAAACTAATATGTGTGTATGCGTATGTGGAACTCCTTACACCGGGCACTGGCGCCATGTGGACTTGATCTGGTTCCATATATACGTAGCTAGTGTCCTTCAGAGTACCCAGTCCGCTGCATGAACCTCGGGTACCCTAAAACTTAGCAACTTGAAACAAAAGGCATTCATTGTTATATCTCAGTTTCTGTGGGTCAGGAATCCAGGGGCAGGGTGGCTGGGGACTCTGACTCTAGGTCTTAGGAGGTTGCAGTGAAGGTGTTGGGGGCAGGGCTGTAGTCTCTTCCGAAAGCTCCACTAGGGGAGGACCTGCTTCCAAGCTCACTTGCGTGTTGTTGGCAGGATTCAGTTCCTTGCAGGTTGTTGGACTGAGGACCTTCACTCCTGGCCGACTGTCGGCCAGAGGCTTTCATCGGTTCTTCACCATGTGGGCCTCCCCATAGAGCTGCTCACAATATGGCGGCTGGCTTCTCTCCAAACAAGTTGAGAGAACACCCAAGACAGGAAGCACAGTCCTTGGTAACCTAATCTCAGAAGTGACATCCCATGCCTTCGGCCATATTCCATTCACTAGAAATGAGTCACTACATCTAGCCCATACTCAAAGAGAGAAAATTACACCAGGATGTGAATACCAGTAGGCAGGGGCCATGGGGTTCATTTTAAAGGCTGCCTACCACAGCCTGTATACTACCCAGAGAGTTTTTGCCCCCCAACGAAGTGTAGGTAGCTCCCCCTCACCGCAGCTGATTCCACTGCTTGCCTTTTGAAACCTGCTTTTTTCAGACGTCAAACAATATAGCCTTCTAGTTTCTTGCCAAGTGAGGTCCACGGACCAGCTTCACTGGCATCATTTGGGGAAGTTGTCAGAAATGCAGAGTCTCAGCCCCTCTCCCCTCAAAGACCTGTGAATCAGAATCTGTATCTTAACAAGGTCCCCTGGCAAGTCATACTCACATGAAAGTCTCAGAAGCCCTGCGCTGGGTCCTCAAACACTGCTCCACCGTCTGAAAGAGTGAGTCAGTGGTGCTTCTCTCCTGACTAAGGTGCCCTGGGGGCTCCACGAAGGCTGAGGTTTCCTCTACATCTCACCCATCTCCAGGTGCCTCTTAGTTTGGGAAGATTCTGTCTGGGCTGTTCTTCTGACTTTCACGAGGAGTGTTTTGGCTTCTACACACAGATGGACAAGTAGAGTTGTGGTTGGCTTGTCTTCGGAGATCCGCAGCTGCTCACATACTTACTCAGTCATTTATTTCACATATATTTATTAAGCATCTACTGTGTGCCAGGCCCTGTTTTAGTTGCTGGCCATCTAAGACTGCACCAAACAGTCCAGGCATCCCATGGAGTCCCTTGTGGAGTTTATGTTCTATTGGAAGAAGACAGACCAAACTAATAAGTACACATATCACATGTCAGAAGATAAGTGCTATGGAGAAAAATAAAGCAGGTAAGGGAAGTGGAGCGTACCAGGGGTCAGGGTGAGAGTTTGCTCTTTAACATCTGGTGCTCAGCAGATGCTTCACTGAGCAAGTGACAGCGGGCCATGGGCGTGGAGGAGAACCTAGAGAAACCGGTTGTCCCAGAAGCCACGTAGACAAGTATTTTGAAGAGGGCGTGGTAACAGAGTTAAATGTGATGACAGGTCAGCTGAGAAAAAGACTAAGAACGTTAGCAGCAGGGAGAGCATTGGTGACCCTGAAGGGGGTTGTGTTGATGGAGTGGAAGGGGTCAAACCCTGACTGTGGGTTCAGGAGAGAAGGGGTGCTGCTGATGGGTAAAAAAAAATGTGGTAGATCCATACGGTGGGGTAGTGTTCAGCCATAGAAAGGAGGGAGGCACTGAGGCATGTTACAGCGTGGATGCCCCTTGAAAACATCACACTGAACGAAAGAAGCCAGTCGCAAAAGACCACGTAGTGTGTGATTCCTTTTATGTGCAATGTCCGGAACATGCACGTCAGTGGGGACAGCAGACTTGTGTAGCCAGGGGCCGAGGAAAGGGGAGAAAGAGGGGATATGGAGCCTGGAGCCTGCTTCGGATTCTGTGTCTCCCTCTCTCTCTGCCCCTCCCCTGCTCATGCTCTCTCTCTCTCTCTCTCTCTCTATCTCAAAAATAAATAAACATTAAAAAATTTTTTTAAAGATGGTGAAAATGGTAAATTGTATATTTTACCACAATAAAGAGGGGGAGGGAGCGAGAGAGAAGGTATGTTAGTCTGCTAGGGCTGCCGTAGCAAAATACCACAGACCAGGTGCCTTCAGGAACAGAAACCCATTTTCTCATGGTCTGGAGTCTAGAAGTCCAAGATTAAGGTGTCAGCAGGGTTGGTTTCTGGTGAGTACCCTCCTTGGCCTGTAGATGGCCCTCTTCCCTCTGCGTCTTCCCATGGCTTTCCTCTGTGCACGCACGGGGAGAGCCCTGCTGTCTCTTCCCTTCGTATAAGGACCGCAGTCCTATGGGATTAGGCACCCTCCCTTATGACCTCATGTAACCTTCATTATCTTCTTAAAGGCCCTTTCTCCAAATACAGCCACATGGTGGGGGGGGGGGGGCTTCAACATAGAAATTTGGGGAGCGGGACACAATTTAGTCCATAACCGAAGAGGTGGAGATGAATCAGAGAATCAGAAACAACAGGTACAGACAACTCCCAGATCGTTTTATTATGGAGAAGAGAGAAATGGGACAGTATTTTATTATGGAGGGGAGAGAAATGGGACAGGTGTGGATATGGGGTTAAGAGAGAATTTTTTTTCAGATGGACAGTATCACTGCATGTTTGCATGCTGGTGGGAATGACCCAGTGGAGAGGAAAAACCAATGATGGAAGAGAGAGCAAGGGCAATGGTGGGAGTGATATTCTTGCTGGAGAAAGAGGATGCAGTTCACTGCGGGGGGAAGGAAGGCAGAACATGAGGGCGCAGAGGCAAGTCCCTTAACAGATGCGGGGAGCGTGAGGATGCTGACAGGTGGCGTTACAGGCGGAGGGAGGGAGTGGATGCCTTTGAAGGACTAGGAGAAAAAATCAGCCAGAATTACCTTGACTTCTCGTCTCTTAGAAAGCCTTTTGGCGAAGTCAGGGAAGGCTGTTAAATCACGGATTTAGAGTGGGAAGTTGTAGTATCTCCTATTGGAAAAGCTTTTAAAAGGCCTGATGGATTCTCGGCCCCACATTTTGCCTGGGGTCATGGTGAATAACACAATTTCTCTTCATCCTTTCAGACCTAAGATCAACCCTGATGTGTAATATCTTACCCACAGTCTGTTGGTTGTTGCCAAATCAAACCCCTGGGGCGTGTGAAGCGGAAGGTTTTTAAGTGAAATGTCATGTATTTAAAACTGTCTGTCGAAAGCTTAGTGTTCTCCCCGAGGATTTAAGCCTTCGATGTTGGGATCTGGAGTCCTCGGCTTGATGATGCCTGTCAGGAGAAGAAGGTGGCTAGACTCCTATAAATCAACTGCTGGCAAATGTCGACAGCCCTGCTTCCCATTTTCTGACTAGAATCGAGGGCCTTATATCAAGAAGCAATTAGGATAGTATAATTACAGAAAATATTGATTGAGCCCCACCTATGTGCCAGGCACAGTGCTCAGTGGTTTGTGTATAATTGCTCATTTAAACTTTATATCAGCCCCACAAAGCAGGTACGTTCTTTTAGAAGGAAGAGACTTGGAACCTAGAACACTGTTGTGGAACTGGTAAGCAATGTGACCAGGACTCAAAACCAGATCTCATTGACTCTAAAATTCTTCGGACGTTTTGTTTTTCTCTCTTAATTTAATCTAAGAGACAAATGTGCGTCATTAAAAGGTAAAAAGTCCAGAAAAGGGCATGATAAAAAACAAGTTTCCCACACTAATCCTGATTTTTTCATTCCTCCCCAGAAGCCTATGTTCTCAGTCTCTATGCTGAACCTTGTTAAGATACACAAAAGATGAGTTTGAATCAATTAGAAGAATTCACTAGTATTATAGATAGAAACTATAGAAATATAGTACAATTCTTAGAAGAGATGGCATTATATAAGTTGACACCAAAAAAAATGTTTAAAGATGGAGCTGTTACCACTGTTACCCATTTTAGGTTGGTTTTTTTTTTTTTTTTCTCAATAAAAATCCAGTATTTGAATTCCTATAATGGATATGGACGTTGGGGCCTTCGTGGATTATTAGCACCATTATGTTGTATATGAAATGCGTCTGTATGTGTACACATGTGAATTTTTCTGGGGAGAGAATCTCTGCTTTCTGTCAAATTCTTGAAGGAGGCCGTGACCCCCCAAATAGTTAAGAATCATGGCTTTTCCCCTAAACCCAGGTGTTCCCATTGTAGATTGGAGGAGAGAGAAGGATCTTGGTTTATATTTTAAGGAGAGTAAGAAATGCATCTGGTCCCTGAGACCCTAGTCCATGAAGATGTGTCCTCCTCAAGCCCATGGTCATTTGCAGCCACCTATGAATTGAACGGTCCTTCCCTTAGGAGACTTGGCAAGGTTTCTCCTCTCTTACAAGGCTTTGGGCTGGGGCTCTTGGAGCTAGACTTTGTTTCCTTTTGACTGCCAGGCTTCCCCAGAAAGGACTGGTTTTCTTCCATGTTACCAAATGTCATCAGTTCGCACTAAAGAAACATGGCCTTCCTCCTCCCATGGCCTTCCTCCTCCTTGTCCCTGTTGTGGTTACCAAGGTAATTATCTCTCCTATCTCTCTCCAACGTTTGTTTGACCAAAAAGTAGAGTTGGAAACTTCTCCCGGCCTTTTCTGAATCCCAGCTTTCTATTAACTCAGGAGCCAGGGAAGGGTTGTAAAATTTAGCCTTTAAGACCTTCTATGAAGCAGTCCAGCCGCTGAGATCTATAACCGAACCCGTCGCTGGCCTCCCTACATTGACTAAGTCCTAGAGAACATTGACTCTCAACCATGACAGTAATTCCCCCTGTGACAGCTGTTCACATCCATCGTACCGCTTCTTTGGTCCTGCACCGATTCTCCAAAGCGGACAGATGTATGTGAATCTTCAGTAGAGGAGAGAACCATTGGGTTAGAGAGACCAGCTTGGTAATTTGAGTCTGGGTGCAGGATACACTAGAAATGAACTCTGTCCGGTTCTGAAGAACGCCTACTCAGATGAAGACAGCTGAGTCTCAGGCCTCTGGTTCGGCATCAGAGGGATTTGGTTTTTCCTCAGAGCTGTAAGAATCAGGGGCCGGGGACCTCCTGCTGATGCCCATCAGGGAGGCAGTACTCCTTAGCAGAGCCCACAGCTCCGCACCCTAGGGCTAGGGGCGGGGGGTACAGACCCAGAGCTGGCCAAGCCATCAGCCTGGACAAACAGAGACCGGTGAGGGCCGATGAGACCCAGGGGCTCCCTGAAGGGTTTGGGGCCTTGGCCAAGGTTGGAGGTGTGGCCAGAGCAGCTGCTGGCTGAAAAGGGGACTTCCCAAAATAAATACCCAATGACGAAGTCAGACTGCATCCAGAGAAAGCCTGAGCATAAACTGAGCAGCATGCTGACCTTTTCCTGAATAAATCTTGATTGTAATAATAGAGGATATTATGAAAATGAAAAACAATTACATTAGCTGTTCCAGAAAGAAATTCACTTGCTTGACGGGATACAAAAGCTAATCGGGTGGCAATGTTTTTAAATACGTCTAGAGCTTGGAATGGAATAGCCCTAGTAATTTGATTATTTTGCTGTGCGAGGAGGTACACAACACACAGTGCCTGTGTCTTCTGACCATATCATTACGAGGGCAGCCTGAGGGTCTCCATCTGCGCTGGCAGCTTCGGGGGCTGGCGTGTGGGAGCCAACCCGGTTGTGCAGAGTGGCGTATTCTTGAAGCAGGGTGGGTTTGGTGGGTGAGGTATGGAGCGGGGCTCGTGAAGGGGTGACAAGTAGGATTTGAAGGGGGAGATGGAGAGGGAGGAGGGGAGAGACCTGCAAGGAGGTGGCTCCCGAATGACCGTCCTGGTGGTCATTCTCTTCTCCCCCCAGACTTTCTAGAAGGGCTCTGATGCCCAGAAAAGCAGGTGGCAATTTGTAGAGCTTCTGCTCTTGCTCTTGGCATTGCCTCCCACGATTGTGTTTTCTGGGCATTCATGCGAGAGCTTTCCAGCTTGCCCCCTTCCCTTCTCCTCCAGCTTATCACAGTTCAGTGAAGAGAACATGATGGACCCCTACAACCTCGCCATCTGCTTCGGGCCCTCACTGATGTCAGTGCCTGAGGGCCACGACCAGGTGTCCTGCCAAGCCCACGTGAATGAGCTGATCAAAACCACCATCATCCAGCATGAGAACATCTTCCCAACCCCCAGGGAGCTGGAGGGCCCCGTCTACAGCAGAGGAGGAAGCACAGAGGACTACTGGTAGGGGCCTCTGGGCCAGAGGGTGGGGAGGGGGAGTCCCCACTGCACGCTGGTGTGGGAGCCAGATGGCCAAGCAAGACCCAGGGGAAACACCCAGAGCCCCCCAGCCTCGCACTCCCAGGCGGTCCAAGCTGCCAGGATCTGGGGACGGTGCAGGCAGCGCCCCACCTCGACCCGACCTGTGGAGTGAGTGCCACTTCGTGCCACCTCCCTGTTTTTTATGAGTTTGAGGAACCATTCTGGAAAACAGTGGCAACAATAATAGGAGGGTTAATAATCTCCAGGAAAAGAAAGTTTGTAAAGTTGTATTTAGAACAACTGTTCATCAGTCAGCAGTGCCTCTCAGGCTCCATGTCTGTGCTGTGTGTGGTGAGAGACACAGGCCTGGGTCCGGGTCCGCAGAAGTAAGATTTTCTTCCTTATTGCGAAGCACTTAGATATGAGGCATAATTTCCTCGCTGTGAGTTTGTACAATGATAATTTAGAATGCAGAGATCCGTGAGGAGAAAAAGGGGTAAGGTAAGCTCCATTTTTGGCAGGTTAGGCCCACTTCCACCCTAAAGCAGGATTAAATCCTGTGGGGCAAGGTTTTTCATGACTTAGCCTGGGAACAGAGATATAAAAGGAATCCCTAGGGCTCATCTTTACTAGACCCTTGTGTTACACAGTTGGCCAATCACTATTTCCGTATTACAGATAAAGTGACTATAACCTAGAGAGGTCAGTGACAACCTTTCAGCCCACCTTAGGGGTGGGAATTCTAACCATGCTGTTTTGTGTCTTAGTGCAGGGCACTGTCCAGGACCCCACACTGCACCCAGGGTACCACTTACAGTATCTTTTTCCCAACCAAACACAAAGGCAACCACCTCTGTCGTTTGCTCCCTAACATCCCTTACCTGCTCCTTCCCCTCCCTTCTTCCCCCGAATCGTGCTTCAGCCTGGGCTGAAAGCATGAGCCAGCCCAATTCGGATTCCATCTGAATTCAACATCTGGAACCCATTCAGCAGCCCCATTGCTCTCCAGTAAGGTAGGGGAGGACAGGAGAGGATGTTCACTTAATTGGAGGCCAGTGGGTCCATGCTTCTCTCTGATCCCCACAGAAGGAGCCTTTTGCCTGAGGCGTGAAGAAAGTGGTATTCACGTGTCTGTGAGTAGAGAAATACCACTGACACCCCCGGGTTCAATCTTGTCCGCTATCCCGCGGATCCCAGCATCTGGGTCCGAGCTGGAGAAACCTGTACTTCCTAGCTTGGAGAGAAGGCTTTTTGTCACTGACAGATGGTCGGTGAGGACACGGAATGTTGTTCAGGTGTGCTCCAAGGAGCTGTCTTTGTGCATGTGACTTGGAGAGTTGGTTTCTCTCTTGCATGAGGGTTGAGAAACTGTGGAGTAGTGTTCCCAGGGCCTGCTTTATCTTCTTTCCAAAGTGTGCCCTCACTTCTCAAATATCTCTGGCCTGATCCCAGGACACAGAGCCCCCCTCAGCCCTGTTCCCCCAGTCCCAGCCCAGCGGAGCAGACAGAGTCATGGCGAGGGTGGCTCACAGAGACACAGAAGGGGAGGACACCTTCCACCAGTTCTCTCCAAAGCATTCTCCCAGGCCAACCGCTGTTTGTCATGCATCCGACATTTATTAGCAGCCCCTGGAAAAACCACCAGATTAGTCAGGGTGTGTTACTACCACAGACTGGGTGGGAGGCTAGAAGCCTGTGAGGATCAAGGGCAGGTGACCTTGGGTAAGAAGGACCATCTGACGACTGGACTCACCCACTCAGAAGGCTCCCAGCCTCTCCTCTTCTTTGGGAACAGGAAGAAGTGCCAGTGAAGTGAGCTCAGATGGATGAAGGAGGTGAGGGAGGGGTGGCAGAAGGGGGTGCCAGAGCCTGAGAACCCAGGAGACCAGAAGAGCCAGGAAGAGGGGGCCCCGGGCACTTGGTCTCCCTGAAGCTACGAAGCAGGGAGGCTAGTCCCACTTCACCACGCTCTCCAACCGTAAACTAGAACCCGGTTTCCCAGGACCACCTGCTGTTTGGCCTGCTGGGCTTCCTCAGACCGCAGGTGCTGGCAGGCTTGAGGTGTTGCTGAGGTGTGGGTGTAGAGCTGAGAGTAGGATTTTAGCACTAGGAGGGACCTTAAAAAGCATCATCCCGCCTTTACATTAGAGCAGTGGTTCTCCGAGAGGAGTCCTTGAACCCACAGCACCTACATCACTTAGGACTGGTTAGGAATACAGACAGCTGAGCTCCACCTGGCCCTCGAGAATTAGAAACTCTAGGCGTGAAGCAGTCTGCTTTTAACAGCCCATCCAGGACTCCCTGGCGTTTGAGAACTTCTGCCTTAGTGGATGGCCACATAAATGAACTTGGAACTCTGGAGGAAACTGAGCCTTTGCCCTGTGCACCCCTGGTGCCTGAGGGCTTCTAGAAAGACCTGAAACTCATCAGAGGGCTTGTAGGCCCAGCAAATAGTGCCCACAGTGTGTAGGCCCAGTAAACCTGTGAAAACTTATGCCCACATTTTTTGATAAGGAGGAATCCCTGTTGATGTTCTCCCAGAATGTTCTCTGGAGTCTGAAGAGCCTCCTTGGAACTGACTTGTGTCATGTGGGGTGAGTTCCAGACTGGTTCCCTGGTCTTTGAGGAACTTTCTGGAGTGAAAGACCCATCCTAAGTGGAGGGAGAGGCTATAGGCTCAAAAGTAGCAACCATGAGGCCAGGTGGTAGGGTTGAGAAGGTGGTGATACTTCCATAGAACTGCCTGGAAAGGCTCCCTTGTTACTACCAACTGCCAGAGGAAGAAACTTTAGAAATGAACAGGGGTCTTGTTTATTTCTCAGGAAGTTAGAACTTCCTGGTACCCATCCCCGTCCACTCTGATGTCCGTGAGCCAGAAGACCAGGAGAAGAAACAACTTTCCAAGTAACTTCCCTGGCCATTCTTGATTCTCAGCCCTGTATGATTTTAGACTCACTGAACTGTTTGGGAACTTGACCAGCTTCCATGCCCCGCCCTCTCGCAGAGTCCAGCCCACAGCAGACTCTTCTCCTGCCAACTCCCCTCCCATCTCTCACCAGTACACAGACCAAACCACAAAGCCCAGAGACATAAGCAAAATGAGAAAGAAGGAAAGGAAGACCACTTATCCTCACACAACTGAGGTGTACAGACCACTATCCTCAATTCACTGATTAGGCGGTTGAGGCTTAAAGAGATTCATTCCCTTGCTCAGGGTCATACGGCTACCAAGCGCCAGGGCTGGTTTCCAGCTCCTGTTGCGTCCCATGCAAAAGCCTCGTATGTTCTTCCACGTGCTCCCTCCAGGGACTAGTTCACCTAGAGAAATGGCCCTTGAGGAGTTGAATTGTTGTGTATTTTCAAAAAGACTTATTTTATAAATTCAAAAGGGCTTCCCTCTGTCTCCGGATATTGTGAGTCGCAGGCAGTGTCGAGTGGTTTTTGCTGCAGGGCCCGGGCTAGAGAAACTCCGGAGCCTCGTGTTTCGTTATCAACACTTGTCTGTAGTGTCCGGTCAGGATGCAGAGAGCGTGAAATAGCTTCTGCGCCCTTGCTCCAGGGAAGCTGTGGGAAGGAGAAGACAAGAATTTGGTCAGCCAGGGCTCAGATCCCCGTTACTGTTGCTTCTGTTGCAGTGACAGCCCTCACGGAGAGACTACCTCGGCTGAGGACTCCACCCAGGATGTGACCGCCGAGCACCACACGAGCGATGACGGTACGAGGCCCCGCGTCCTGGGCAGTGGGGTCACCGGGCGGGAAGCAGAAGGAACAGCTGACGTAGCCTGTGCTCCTGATGCACCTTCCTGCCCAGCAGTCCCCCAAAGACAGGCAGCGGCCCCCCTGTCCGTCCTTTTCATTCCTTCCCTTTCGTGGAGAGACAGCCTACCTTCTCAAATAGAATGGTCTCTGTGTTAAACCAGAGGTGAAACCTTTCAGAGCCTTTCAAGCTTCTCGCCCCAGCTCCCTGCCCCTCGCATACCTCCTAGCTCCTTGTCTCGCCTGCCTGTCTCGCCTGCCTGATGTTGGTCCCCTGTCACAGCCCAGACTCCTGCCAGGTAGCTGGAGACCAAAATCAAGGAGAGTTCATTTGAAAAAACAGTGAGCCTGGGGAGGAGAGAAGCTGGGTGCCAAGAGCCCAACAGAAGCAACCCAAGGGGGAGTGGGACGCAGGATGCAGAAACCACACACTTTCACGCCTGCCGACTGGAAAAATTGACCCTTTCCAAAGTACAGACGTGCGAGCGCCTTGCAGCCTGGCGGGCGTGCGTCGAGAGGTGGAATGCACAGCTGTCACCGCGGGCCCCTCGGCAGCGCCCGTGATTGATTAGGGTCTGTCCGGCCAGCACGCCTCCCCTCCTTCCAACAGTTCCGCACCTCCATTTCTGGACCACTCGGGCTCTTGGAAGTCTCAACAGCTGACAAGGGGCCTCAGAATTTTCTGGGCATGAGAACGAAATGGCACAGCCTGCAGAGCTTTTTAAAAGAGGGGGAAAAAAATGAAGGCTGCTTATTTAGATGCTGAAGTCAGATAGATCAATACGATAATCTGCCCCATTATAGGAGGAGACTGGGTGAACTAGGGAAATTTGTTCCCGCTAGAAGCTTTGTGTGTCTTATCTCTTAATCCTAGTGAAATAGAGCTGCTATTTTCCAGTTGAGAAAGCAAAGGCCAGAGAGGTCAAGTGATATGCCCAAGGCTGCACAGAACTGAGATTTGGGATATTTAGACAGGCCTTCTCTGGTCTGCCTCCAGTAGCGAAATATCCAGCCCGGCCCTTCCGGTAGCAGGCCCAACCATCCTGCTGCCTAGGCGTGGTCTTGCCTGTAAGCAGCCTTTCTGTCCACTACTCAGAGTACCTGACTAACATCAGGGGGGTTTCTTTTTTGCTCTCTGACCTCTCCCTGCGGCTCGGCCCAGATAGTGGTAATGATGACAACAATAACAATGGCCAGCGTGGACGTATTCTTTCTACAGGCCAGACACTGCTCTAAGTGCTTTTACAAATTGTTATATATTGACTCTTCGTAACAACTTCATGAAAAAGGCACTATTGTTATCCCTTTCTAACAGACAAGGAGACTGGAAGCTCACACAGAATAAAACTAAATATTGCATTTGTAACCCCCTTTTAATTTTCAAATTAATTTTAGTCAATTTTCCATGTATTACCCACAATAATATATTTCCATATTTTTAGCTCCTTGGAAAGTTGATCGGGTGGGTTATTCTCTCCTACGGAGACTAAAAGCTCATGTTCCACTAGGGGAAATGGACAACATAAATAAAGTTTGTTGTATTTAAAGTACAGTATGATAAATGTTCTACAATTAGTGGCGTTATTTGATGATCAGAAAAGAAATGATGCTTACAAATACAGGATGGCAAGTTCAGTGATAGGGGCTGGCATAAACAGCTGTGTAAGCACTGGAGAAGTTACTCTAGGCCTCCTTTGCCCTGAGTGGGGCTCAGCCTCTTGGGCAGCGTGACGAGCTTCCCAGGAGGCAGATTGCACAAGGAAGACAAGGTTCCCACCCTGCACATGTGGTTCCTTGTTGCACAGAAACTGCTGAGACAATAAAGTATTCTTTGTTTTGTTTTGTTTTTTAATGCTGACATTTAAACTGTGACTCAGTGTGTTTCATCAGGAAGGTGAGAGAGAAAGGGATTCCAGGTGGGGGGAACAGCATGGCCAAAGGCAATTAAGGGTGCACACGTGCTTTCAGGCTGATGGCACCACACCGTCTATGCGGGAATCCCCTGCCTCACACATAGATCATCCGTGGCTTATTTGTCACGCTGGGCTATCTTCCTGCCAGTGTGAGTTCAGCTAATTGGGGTTTTCCGCCCCGTTTCCTGAGTCTGTGGGTCTCAACAACATGTGTTTCCTTCTTTTCTGCCCCTCTCAGAGTGTGAGCCCATCGAGGCCATTGCCAAGTTTGACTACGTGGGCCGGACAGCCCGAGAGCTGTCCTTCAAGAAGGGGGCATCCCTGCTGCTTTACCAGCGGGCCTCCGATGACTGGTGGGAAGGCCGGCACAATGGCATCGACGGACTCATCCCCCATCAGTACATCGTGGTCCAAGACACGTACGTTGGGCCCCCTGCACCTTCACGCATCCTGGCTGCTCTGTGGGAGACTTTATTTCTGGCTCCATAGGAGGGTGAGGGAGACCAACCCCCAGGGGGCACCAATACCGGCCTTGAAAGACGTCCCCCCCCCCAGACTAAGTGGAGGATTGTTTTTTCCACCTCTTCCCCCTGCAGATCACTCCCTCACCCACCCCCACTCACTGTGGAAACCTGCCAGCCCTCAGGCTCATCCACATTTAGACCCGATGAGTGATAATGAGGGGTGATTGTTTGACCACTTACATTTTTATTCTGGAAAGCTCAGAGTGGGAAAACATTTTTACTTCTTTTTTTTTTTAAAAACAACCCTGCTCACCCCAACCAGTTGGGCCACCTATGACGATGACGATGGCACTTTTCCACTTGCAGATGAAAGTGATGCTTTCCTTTTCTAGAAGAAATCTAGCTTAAGCAGCCTTGTGAAAAGGAGCCAGTTCATTTAACTGGGGTTGACTTGGGGAAAGACAGGGAGAGGAGGAGAGAGGGTGTCAGGGAGCAAAGGGAACGTGAACTGGTCCCAGAGAGACTTCATCGGATGGGCTGTTGGTTGGCTCCTACTCTTTGAAGCAATGTCTCCCGGGCAGGAGGGCTTTTACCCCATGGCCCTCCCAAGCCTGCCTCCCTGCCCCTTTGCCCTGCCTCTGCCCCTGCCTCCCTACCCATGGATGCGGTGCTGTCAGTGTTTTTAGTCCTTCCCTTAATATTATTTTTTAAAGGTTGATATCCTGAATGAGTCTGCACCCTCCCAGCCTCTCCCCGGCTCGTTCTGCAGGGAGATCCTCCCTCTGTTGATAACATCGCAAACCCGGTGGCCATCTGTGCGTGGACAGGACCCTCCCAAATTTAGCATTATGGCTTCACTACAGGACCGAGAGAAGATGAATTGTGGGGGAGAAGGGGCTTCCTTTGTCATCAGTAGCCAGAGGGGCCGGGAGAGCTGTGGAGTGACCTGGGACCGGCTTGGACGCTCTAAGCTGGGCTAGATGCACTACGACAGAGTGTGGCGGTGTCCTGCCTCAACGCCGGCATCTCCAGAGCCACCGCAGACCTGCCTGTCCTTGCCGGGCAGTGCCCGGGACCTCAGCAGATAAACCGCACCCTGGACCGGCCGCCTCCTCTGGGAGGTGGCCCCGGCACCGCTGTGCCCGGAAAAGCAGCGGGGTAGAAGGCAGATGCCTCGAATCCAGGTGTCCCCTAGCCCGGCCTTCCTGCGGAGCTGAGGATCCCGCACCACGCGGCGGGATTATTTATTATTATTTAAGTGACCCTCCTAAGGCCCTTAGGTTTCCCTGCCTCCTCTCACAGAGCTAGCCCGGCCTGGTGTCACTGCCGCCTCCAAGCTGTGGCGGGGTCGCGTGTGTGTCGGGGGGGCCATCTTGCCGATTTAACACTGCTTTTTGTGTTGTTGTTGTTTTCCCCTCCTCCCTGCCTGCCTGCCCCTTCCCCAGCGAGGACGGTGTCGTGGAGAGGTCCAGCCCCAAGTCTGAGATTGAGGTCATTTCTGAGCCACCTGAAGAAAAGGTGACAGCCAGAGCGGGGGCCAGCTGTCCCAGTGGGGGTCATGTAGCCGATATTTATCTTGCAAACATCAACAAGTAAGCTCTGCTTTTCATTTTCTGCTCCCTGAATGCCCTGCAACGCCCAGCCTCCCCCTCCGGCCTCGCCCCCTCTCCATTCCTGTGCTGCGCGTAGGGCTCCCAGCCCCTGGGCCTAACACTCTGCATGCGCTCACTGCTGCCGCAAGGCGGACAGGGCTGAGGAAGTTTCCAAGGGCCTTGCGGGCAGGTCCCGGGCTCCAGCGGGCTGCTGTCGTGCTGTGGAAGGGTGCCCCACGCTGGGTTTCCGCAGCATCTGTCGGGTCGGGCCTCCCCGGCTGTCTGACCACTAAAACCTGGCCAAAGCTTTGGTCACCTTCTGCAGCTTGGTTTTGGACTGTTTCTCGGAGGTGCCTTCTCTTTTCCGATTCTTGCTCAAATAATAGTCTTTGACGTCTTCCTGGCCCTTGTCTGTCCGAAGAGCCAACATCCTGTGTGTCTTCCACTAGGCTCACGTGACCCCAGAGGGGTTTATGTAGATACCATGTGTCTCTCTCTCACCGTGTCCTGCATTCACCCTGTGGAGGAAAGGAGGCCACTCTGCCCCCCAAGGAAAGCTTCGTCCTGAGCTCTTTATTCATTGCCTAACCCCCCAGCTCCCTTCTGCCCCTTCATACCAGTGGAAGGAATTGTCCACGTTTTCCCTGTTGCTTTAGCCCTGTGTCATCCTCCCCTATCAGTCCCTTTGCAGATTCCCATTCCTGTCCGGCAGGCTCTTAACTCTGACCCCCCAGCTTTCATTGTGGCTGTGAGCAGCATCCCAAGGGTTTTCACTCCGCCCACACCCGATCTGGCCGGCTGGAGGGATTCCACGCCTGTGTGCTGCTGCCTCCCCTAGAGACATTCAGGTTATTGGAGAACTAATCTCATCTCAAGGGGCCAGACACCAAGTCCCAAAGCCTACAGACCTCTTTCCGCCAGACCCTGAAACTTGGCCCCGTGCCAGCGGGATGACGCGCCCCAGGGTGTTCCTGATGAATGTGGATTGCAGATGATGTACGATTTTTATTCCCCTCTGGCTTTGGAGGAATGAAACGATCTGCACATTGAAAACCTGTTCACCGTAGCCTCTGGACACTGAAACTGGAAGGAGAATAAAAGATGCTTGTTGTTTTTAAACCGCACCAGGTCGCCCCGATCTCTTGGCTTTTTTCCAACCAGACGGTAGCAGGGGGCGTGGTTGGGGCACGTGTCTCTTTTCCATCTCTTTCGCCCTCCAGTTAGTGAAGTCACTGATTCAGCTCACGGAGAGTAGGTATGATTTAAGTCAGACCAGTAAAAAGGATTGAGGATTTTATCTATTTCCCTCCAGCAAGTGGTGCCCTGCTGGGAGGGCAAGCTAGTAAAAAGTAACTGTGGGCTCATCACATTTTTTTTTCTTTATTTACAAGTCTATGTTAATTATAAGCCTGTAATCATAAGGTTGTAAGCCTGTAATTAGCCCACAAACCAAGGCAGGGTTGGTGGAGGGAGAGTTAAATAATTAGTTAGGTACATGTTTCTAAGCCATCACGTATTTGATGCCATTTGTACAAAGAAATTGTAGAAGATATGAGCCGAAATAGTCAGAAGATGAACGCCTGGTGGAAAGTCAGGCGGTTCCCTTTGAACTCCTCACTTGGCCGTGTCAGGATGGGGTGCTCAGAGGACATGGCCGACCGGGACGCCCGCTGGTCGCTGGTCGGTGGCTGAGTGGCGGCCCCCGGGCGTGTCTTGCCCTTAGCAGTGACTCTGCCCTTCCGGCCTCACTTCCTGCCCCATACGTCACTCCTTCCAAGGGCCCCGAGTTCTCTCGCACCCCCGGACCTTCACATCTGCTGCCTCCTCACCCGATCATCTCCTCCTCTCCCTTCAGGACGTAGTCCGAAGATTTTACTTCTCTGGGGAAGCCCTCTGACAACCCCGAGGTCCTCAGGGCTGAGTCAGATGCCCTTAGTCTGTATCCCCACAGCAGTCCGAATATCTCTCATGACCCGAAATGCACTCAGATCCCCCACCAGCCTGAGCATCTTGAAACCAGGAAATCTGCCTTCCTCTCCTCGTGTCCCCGGGGCCCGGTGAGGGACCTGGCACACACCAGCCAGTCCACAATCTGCCTCCTCAGCAGTCTGAGCTTTGTGAGTCAGCCACCCTCAAGTGGAAAAAGGAAATCAGCAAAGAGTTATTCGGGTGAGGCATTCAATTTAATTCCACACATTTAGTGAGCAGCTACTGTTGTGCCAAGCATCCGTGCTGGTTGTTCAGAGATGAATAAGACAGTGCCTGGCCTCGGCGCTCAGTCTGGCAAGGTAAATACCATACAGACAGGTAGCTAAAAAAGCAGTGCCATCAAAGCTCTGAGGGAACAAAGGAGGGAGTGATTGCTTCTGCCTGCTGTTGGAGGTGGGGTCGTGGGAGGAGACTTTGCAGAGGAAGAGTCGTTTCAGCTGAGCCTCATAAGACTCCCAGAACATCCTTTTTCTGCTCCAGAGTGGCCGATACCCAAGGCTAAACTGCTTGAGCCGGCAGCTTCATGGCGTGGCTCCCGTATGCCAGCTTCCACACCAAACCCCGATAGAAAAGACCTGACCAGTGGGCAGGACCAGGACCGGCTTAGAACACCGGCTCGGCCGCACAGACGAGCCCTTTAGCCTCAGGACCTTCCCTTCCCTTCTTCCATCTCCTCTCCTGCCTCAGCCTCCGTTGCCCTTAGTGGACTCGAGATCAGAGCTGCCCAGCTGCCATCCCAAACCCGAAGTTGTATTGCTTCCTAAGTTAGGTCCTCAAGAATCTGATTCCAAGAACAAATGAAATTATTCAGCAGTAGGCAACACCCGTGCTATTAGGACTCTGCCAGGCCGTCTTCTTTGAGAGTCTCCGTGGTCTGAAGGGAATCGGCCGAGAGCCAGGGTTCAGCCCAGGGCTGGGTGACTCAGGGTCACGGAGATGTATTTCCACCCTGAGGAAAAGCACAAACTTGGCCCTAACTCCTCAGCACTGAAGCCTCTTGAAAAATATTCTGTTCCCTGTCTGCACAAGAAGCAACGACAACCACTTGCCAGAGGCCAAAATGATTACAGTCTTGTCGTTGGACTAAGAAACATGCTAGATTTTGGAAAAATCAACTCTCCTCTTGCCTTCTTGGTGATGGCGAGACTTTCTCTCCTACCTGGGGCCTTAGGTCTCTGTTCAAAGCAGGTAATGGAGGGGGCCTTTCTGTGAATCTGTCTCCCATTAGAAACTTTCACTTAATCAGACATTTTTCCTGGCAGCACCTTACATCTCGAGAACTCAAAGCCCACGACCTCCAAGTAAGTATCCGTTTCTCCTTTGCCCAGGTTGGGGGTGGCAGGGGAACAGAGACACAGAACGAGCAAGGGAAGGTGAAGCCAAGGAGACAACATGCTGTGTGTCCCTCTCCTTCCAGAAGTCCCCGGGTGCCAACATCTGCCCTCTCTCACCCGTCCCAGCTTTCTCAGGGCCAGGGCTCCCCGATCACACCGCCCTTTCTGTTTGTGATTGAAGGCAAAGGAAGCGGCCAGAATCTGGGAGCATCCGGAAAACATTTCGGAGCGACAGCCATGGGCTGAGCAGTTCCCTGACTGACTCTGCCTCCCCGGGGGTGGGGGCTGGCTGCCGCCCATCTTCCCAGCCCATCATGAGCCAGAGTCTCCCCAAGGAAGGGCCAGATAAGTGTTCCATCAGTGGGCATGGGAGCCTCAACTCCATCAGCCGCCACTCGTCCCTGAAGAATCGGCTGGACAGTCCACAGATCCGGAAAACGGTGACGGCAGGAAGGTCAAAGAGCTTCAATAACCATCGGCCTGTGGACCCTGAGGTCATTGCACAGGTAACTGGGGGCACCTGGACACGCTGTTGGTTTGCCCACGCTTGTCACTACTGCTTCATGAGCCCGCATCTGTTACGACGGGCCTTGAAACAGTGGAGTTCATCCGTCACACACAGAGGTCAGAGGCTGCTGGACACCTGGGCCCGAAAAGGCAGCTTTCGAAGCAGTTTGTCTGTCTCTCTCTCTCCCCAAGAAGAAGATTTCAAGACAGAATAAAAGAATTCAGACTTCTTGTCATGCACAGGCTATTTGCAAGAGTGTTGTACTTTTTAAAGTGAATAGTTAGAGAATATTTTGATAGAGGCCTCCCTGCCCAAGTTTCGGGTCTTGAGAGCCTGGTAGGCTTTGTGAAGCTGCCCAAGTGTTGAGGCTCAGACGTAGTTCTGGCCGTAATTTTTTTATCACCCTTCCCACCCCCATCTCCCATTTCCTGAGGCCGACCTCTGGTCCTTAGTGGGAGGCAGACGATCAGTCAACAATCTGCTCCTGGTCTTATCGGCTTCAAACACTCCGCCGCGGGGGGCTCGGGTAACAGAAGGGTTTCCAGCCCACGTCTCCCGATGCAGTGGAGATGAGCTCCCTGGTTACGGGGCCCTCCTTCCACGTGTGTACCACACTGACGAGTCTCTGTTTTCCGTGAAATATTAGCGATCCAGCCCCACCTCTAAAAATCCGACTACCGGGGCCGCTCCAAGCAATTCATTCAGACGCCTCTCCCAACTCTATAATTTTCGTTAGACCAGGTAGGAGCTGAGGGCTCCCTGTTGCCCTTTTACGTTTCCTCTGAGTTGAGATTCTCCTCACCCTATCTTCCAGGGGGCAGTAGAGGCTGTGTATGGTCTCTCTTGGCTTACCTGTGATGCTCTGCTTAGGGAAGGTGTGCCTGGCCAGCACCGTAGTAAGCTACGGGCCTCAGATTTCTTGCTTTGCTAGCCCTCTATTTCTGTGCCTCTACTTCAGCTCTTGGCCGTGATCTGCCTTGCACCGTGGGTATCCTCCCAGCTGCCTCCTGAGCCACGTGTTAATAGCAATGTTAGAATAGGTGCACAGCTGGTGCGGACTCTAGCTATAAAGCAGGACTGAGGAAGGAGACGGTGGAGTTCTTCCTGAGCATTTTGAAGGTTTGAGAACATCAGAGGGATGAGTGAAATTGAATTACTGTCAACAGAAAGCACAGATCACCCCTAGGGTCAAGAAGCCTTAACGAGAGCCTTTGCTTGGAACATGTCACCTTTCGATGTGAGCCTGATTCCAGGGAGGAACCCTGTGGCGGTTTGGGATTCCAGACACAGTGTGTGGAGAGGTTAGGAGTGGAGAGGGAGCTGGGAGGTCTCCCCGAGGGGCAGCTGGCTGTGGACAAAAGATCTTTGGTTCTATTATTTCCTGAGATCTGGGGCGTTCCACTGTGACTTGCTGGAGGTAATTCGCCTGTGTGGGCTCTGGCTTCCCCTCCTGGTCACTCTTTGGTCCCCTCTCATGGTGACGGGTCGAAGGAAATGGCTTCCTCAAGTTGGGCACTCCAGTGGGGTGGGGTAGGGCACGGGGAGGTGTCCTGATGAATCTTCAAGGCCAGGGTACTGGAACCTTTCTAAAGCCCTTGGCCCTTCTTCACTTTTGGCTTTGAAGTCCAAGAAAACAAATGTCATACTTCATCCCTACCACTTTGTAAGAAATCGTTCATTATGCACAGTTTCAAATATATACAAAAGTAGAGAGAATTGGGTAGCAAATCCCTTGTAACCATGACCAAACTCCTGGCCACTCTTAGTTCATCTGTCTTTCCCCTTCCCGCTGGATCACCTGTCATTTCGCCCAGAAGTATTTCAGTGCCTTATCTCTAAAACTTGAGGACTCTATTTAAAATAACATCCCCGCCATTCTTTTCTAAAGGGGGAAAAAAAAATGTCATGATAATGAAAATCCCTTTTTTCTCCCACCCCAACATTCTGAGCATCGGTGTGTTCGAGGATTTTGGCCAAGTGAAATAACCTGGACGTCTCCCTCCAGTTGCTTTCTTCGTGATTTGGCCTGTGCCGTTGAAATAGGATTCCTGGGGACTTCTCCCGACATGTGCCTCACCTCCTCCTTTTTCCTATTTTGCAGGATATTGAGGCAACTATGAACTCTGCCCTGAATGAGCTGCGGGAGCTAGAGCGGCAGAGCAGTGTCAAGCACACCCCCGATGTGGTTCTGGACACCTTGGAGCCCCTCAAAACCTCCCCAGTGGTGGCCCCCACATCGGAGCCCTCCAGTCCCCTGCACACCCAGCTCCTCAAGGACCCCGAGCCCGCCTTCCAGCGCAGTGCCAGTACTGCTGGGGACATCGCCTGCGCCTTCCGGCCCGTCAAGTCCATCAAGATGGCCGCCCCAGTCAAGCCGCCAGCCACGCGACCCAAGCCCACTGTCTTCCCCAAAACAAATGCCACTAGCCCTGGTGTCAACTCATCATCTTCCTCACAGTCCACTGACAAGTCTTGTACTGTCTGAGGGATGTAATTTAATTGTTCTAGACAAAGGGACTGGAGGGACTATTATTAAAAATCTTCCTATTTAACTAGCTTGGGGACTTCAGTTGAAAATTAGATTCTAAGTTGTTCTTGCAGGAATTAGCCTTCCCATCACCCAAAACCTTGAGAATGAAGCCCTCGTTACCACCCCGCCCTGCCCTTCCCACCGCCCTCTGCTTCCCCCCGTTGTCGTAATCCAGCCAGCTGCAGTACATACTGTTCTTAGGTTAGCCAGAGTTAGAGTTTTCCATTATCAGGTCACTGTGAAATCTGGCAAGGCGAGTCATGAGGACACGGGCTCAAGTCTCTGTCCCCTTAGACACAGGGGATGCCTGACCAGATGGTTGGCTACCGACAGCCAGCACTCAGTGGCATCTTGTTTTGGGTACTGATTATAGAGAACCATATATAGTCCATTCTTCGTTTTACACACACACACGCACGCACACACACACACACCACAACACACGTTTTTCTAGTCTCTGGCATGTGTAGCCTCTCCTGGTCTAGACCAGTCTCTTTGTAAGTTATTGTGGCAGTTCACACAACAGCCACCAGGGGTCTCTGTTTCCGTTACAAATCTTGTTCTGTCTGGGCCAGAGAACCTAGCCTTTGAAATCTCTCCATCATAAAAAACTGAGCAGGATGAGACCCGATCCTGTAATCTGTTTGGGGTTGGGGCTTTCTCTTTGTCTTCTCTCTATTGGTGTGAATTGGTCATTGGTGTTTGCTTTTGCTCTCCTCCATCCTCTAGAAATACAGCCCAATCTTTTTATAGAACTTCTAAAGTTTTTCTGAATGTATAGACATTTCTCGAGTTCCTGTCTTTGTCTCTGAGAGGCCATTTTCCATTTAAGACATTTTCCTGTATAATACAGTTTTATAGCTGATATCTTTTAGGGTAAAGAGTCTTTTGAGAGAGTTTATTGTGTTTAAGGCAGGTTTGGAAAAGGTGAGAAATGGGCCCTTCTTCCTCACACTTATTTTGGACACTTAAGACAAAATTCATGATCCTATTCAAAAATTAAAATCAGCTTTGCTAGCCCCCAAATTGTTCCCGAACGAAAACATATCCTACGTTCACCTCCCCCCCACCCCGCCCCCCAGTTTGGTTATTCTACAAGATCTCTCTTCAGGGACCAACAAGGGCTTGGAGAGCCCTGGTTAGATTAAAGAGAGACATTACTCCTTAGAACCTGTTTTCTTTTATCCAAATAAAGACAACTAAGAGAGCTTTGGCCCCGTGGGCTCTAAGGTCTTCCCGAGGCTGGAATCTAACAAAAGAGATAATTGGATGCTGAGTATGTTCGCCTTCCTTTGGCCTTTCTTCTGGTTCTTCTCCAAAAAGTAGAAATGATATCTATCCTTGCATACTTTAATCTGGTCTCCAAACCTGGTGCCCCCGGTTCCGGCCCCCCTAGCTTCACGCTCTCCTAGTGGTACCAGGGCTGAGGACAGTCACACCCAGGTTCATGAGTCTCAGACAGATACTTGAGCTAAAGCTAAAGCTCATTCCTCTTCTCTATTTTCTGCTTTCAAAGCCACACTTTTAGCCTTATTTTCTATAGGTCAGGAGAGGTGGTGGGTTGCCATTCAGATAGGAAAATCCGAGTTTCCTTATGTTTAGCCTGGAAGATTCTTTTTTGGACCAACATTTTGAAGTTGGCAGTTGGTGGTGCAGGAAGTGGTAGGATTTTCCTCATTATCTGTGAAAGGAGAGCTTTGTGGGAAATCGCTAATTATTGGAGAAATAACCTGCAACCCCAGGAAAACTATCCCAAGAGCTAGAAAGGAGAAATGAAGAGCTCCTTGAGTAAAGCGAGTCAGTCTGTGAGAGGTAACCCACGGTCCTCTGCATTCTTGGGTTTCGTTGCTGGGTTTCGTGGCCTGTCCTCGCCTGTCACCTGGACTCACGCAGGTCTTAAGCCAACAGGGGCTTTCATAAAAACCAAGGATCTGTTTCCTTGATAAGCATGGAACCCCCACCCTTCACTTTACATTCCTTTTTGATCCAACTGATCAGAATCGGTACCCATACCTGCCCTTTACCCCCTCCCTCCAGCACACTCCTGTCTGAGAAAGGAAAAGTGAAGCTTTCTTAATGACAAAGCTTTGGGCCTATTCTGTTGTTCCTGCCTGATTTCTCTTGCAGCCCTCGGACATGACTTGTGTCCACCATCCCCTTGGTCAGTGTCCATCTGCTGATCTGCATCATGAACTGGACGGTGTGTGAGTGGCCACCTACGACCCCCAGCTCTGGGAGCCAAGTTGTCCTCCCCTCTCTGGTGCTCCTGACACCTGTGAGATGGACCTGTCCAGGGGACTAGGAACCCACGGAAGGAGCGTCCTCGGCAGAGCTCCTTGCGATCAACTGGAATTGAGGTTGTACACTGTGATGTTTACACCGAGAAGCCAAAAGGAGCTGGCCATCCAGGGCCTAGGGAGACCAGTCTTCCTCCGATCTGCTTGCCTAAACCAGCATGATGCTTCAGAGAGCCCCACTCTGCCCCTTGAGGCATGGATCCTTCTCTTGGTGTGGACTCTGATGGGTCAGTCTTTGGGGAACAGAGGTGGGGTGGGGCCACCAGCATCCCGATTTGGAAAAGAGAGGAGTTTGCTGCCAGCAGCCTGGAAACTGGAAACACTGGTCTCAGCCAACCTCCTCAGGGCGCCCTGGTTTCTCCCCAAGGAGATGAGGAGAGATGAAGCCAGCAACAGGACGAACAGACCACTGGAAGGGCCAGCGTGTGTGTACTTCACGTGCATAAGGGAAGCTTAGATCTTCCAGGGAATTGCAATGTTGTGGCGTCTGACTTGTATGTCACGTTTGTGTAAGATGGCATATTCTTTACAATAGTGTTGATAACTGGAATATTGTATGTATGCTTGGAGATGCTTTGTGTGAACCTGAGACTGTCACTCAACAGATGTTGGATTGGGGAAAATCCAAAGCACAACTTCGAAATAAAACACGTTTTTAGGTTTCCAGGCTGCCGTTCGTATCCCTTCTCCCCTCCCTGAAATCTCCAATCCAGGAGTCCAGCTGCCCAGGAGGGAATTTGATTCGTCTGTGCTGACGGAGCCCTGCCTGGCAACAGGAGAAATGCGTGAGCTCGGGAGCCGACCATCTTCTCCCTCCCAGCAAGCACAGCCAGGTGCATCTAGAATGTGGATTCTCGTCCTGCCGTCCCCACCCCACCCAGCCTTTCCATTGAGCCCTAAGAAGTTTTGTAGAAAGCCTCCCAGCTCATCACGGCGGCGGCGCAGTCTGTTGCCATGAGAACCATTTCCTCCCCAGAATCCACCTACCCTGGTTTCAGTGAGGACGGTTCTCCGTTCTATCGCTGGTCAGGTTTCCCCACTTGGAGGAGCGGGGCCTGTCAGGTGGCTTGCGGGTTTTGCCAGCCACAACCAAGAGTGACTGAAGGTTGTTGTATTTCTTCCCCGAGCAAAGCCCTGAATCATTCTGACCCTGGATGCCCCCTGCCTCTGGGAGAAGACCCGACCCATATGCTTGTGCTGCTGGTGTTGAGCACAGGGGTGGGGCATACTGGAAAAGCTTTCTCCCCTGTAGATTTTGATTCTAGCAGATCATCAGCTCAAGGGTGAAGTTATTCAAAGGTAATTTAAAATGCATCCTAGGGCCCACACTTATTTTTATTGGACTTATTCCAATACCAGAAGCCCCTGGGGAGGGAGCAAATCTCTCATCCAAGGGGATCCCCAGTGTTCAGGACTCCTGCCCTGAGCCCTGGACATTTTCCATCTCTCGGGCCCATCACCTCCGTCTGTCTCATGCCCTTCCAGCCTGTTGTCTCTCCTCCCCACCTCCCTCTTTTTAATAATAGAGCTACATTTGAGCTTATCTTGCTGGTCCCTTGGTCTTAGGTAAGTCAAGGTGAGGCTGTCCTGCCACCCTGTGCTCTGGGTGAGTTCTCCTGAGTGTGGGTGGTGACCTGTGAGATGGAGCTGGTTTATAAGCTGTGAGCGGAGGACCAAGGAGCCTCTTCAGAGAGCCCAAAAGGCAAAAGTGGGCCATTTGGGGCGGTGCCCTAATTCATTTTATATATTCTGATGGGAGCTTGGTGGCAGCTAGTGACCATGAACACAGTTGAAGACAGACTCATTCCACCCAGAGAGAGACCAAAAAAGGAGACCAGGTGGGTATGAATTTAGGAAATGGCCTTAATGATTATCTACTCTAAATGTTGGTCTCAATAGGTATATGAAGCTTCTTTTTACTCTGGGGTTAGCAACTCCGGCGTATTACGTGTGCCAAAGACTCATTCATCAGTCAGTCAACAAACGCTGAGCCTCGCGCTGTGTCAAGTACTTTTGTATTGAACCAGAAAACAGTATTGAAACCAGAGAAAGTATTGAACCAGAGAAACAGATAATGGAGTTTTCTGTCCAGTTTGAGGGAGAACAGATAAAGAGGCCAAGTGTTACTCCGAAAATGAAACAATGTGATAGGTAGTTAGTGCCTGGCTAAGGAGTAGTACAGCCAATCAAGGTTTCTGCAGGGCCTGGGAGAGTTGACTGCTCGACACCCAAGTAGAAATATCACACAGACTCCTGAATACGTGAATGTGGGGTTTTAGGGACAGATGATGCCTGCAAAGAAACTTGGGACCTATTTTATTATGGATACACTCAAACTACGAGGTTCCCAGGGAGAGCGTGTAAATGGAAAAAAAGTAGATCCCAATAATTAGAAACCCGGTAGAGAAGAAGGAGCTGGCAAAGAAGACGGATAGAGGGAGCAAGTGACAGTTCGGTGACTGGGAAAGCACAGTGTCACAGACACCAAGTGAAGGACGTGTGTCAACGGGAAGGGAGGCTTGGCTGCCCAAGGCCAGCTGGAGTGGCAGTCGTTCTGCGGTGACCCGGAGCTCATCCCGTAGATGGGACATGGGTCAGAGTAGAGTGGGTTGGGCAGCCCCTGGGAAGGGAAGGCGGAGTTAGGAAGTCTTGGCAACTCATGTCAAGGTGCCGTCGTAAATGGGAGCATCAAGAGGGAGGCAGGGACCGGGTTTCTGGTTTTGTTTGTTTGTTTATTTGTTTGTTTTTGCACGGGCATCTCTGAGGCATGTTTGCTCAAGAACAGGATCCAGTAGGATGAGAAGAAGGAATGTGCCGGAGAGGGTGAGTCACAGAGGACAAATGTCGGGGCTGGCCGTGGCCGCAAGAAAAGGCGCTTCCATCTCACTGGAGGGAAGGCAGCGTGACGCAAGGCAGGCAGTGGATGTGGGGGCGAGAAGATGAAGGGGCTCCCTTTCGATTGCTTCTTGTGTTTCAGTGAAGCTTAAGGCAAAGGCTTCAGCTGAGGGTAGGAGGGAGTGGTGAGCAGGAGGCTTGGAGAGTCCAGAGAACGAGTGAAGTATTCTTCCATACCCAGAAAGACAGCACCCGGTGGCACAGGGTTCACTTTTTCTCGGTGGCTTGGTGCTGCTCCCACGGCTTCCCTCCCCACTACTTGGGGGAGGAGAGTCCGATCCGGCCGCGGAGGCCCTCTTTCCTCACCCAAAGCTCATGGCGGGAGCTGACCGACGAGGGTGGCAAGAAGCAGGGCTCTGAGATCTCGTCGCTCAGCCCTTCATCAGCGTTGGCACACGGTGCGTACGCACTGCCGTCCTCTCCCACGTGCCCTCCCGCCCTCATCCTTCTTTCCTTTAGGGAGCCGGGCAGGGGAGGCGGCTGTGACAGGCTCAAGCCATGCAGGGGCAGAGAAAGCAACAAATATTTACATCAATTCGATGAGGAAGGTTGGGTGACGTCAAGACCCAGTAGGATGGGAAGAAGGAACGTGCGGGAGAGGGGGAATGACGGCACAGATGGAAGGTTGGCCGTGGCAGGTGGCACGGGGCACGCGGTGGAGGAAGGGCTCCGACCTCTGGGACCGTGAAGCCCCTGCCCCTCCCACTACACACTCAGACTCCCTTTGTAGAGGGTAGAGGTGAGTTTTTTCCCTGACAGCTGCTGAGCTGCTGTCAAAGACCCCCCTCTTCCCACCTCTGGTCCTTGTCCTACCTTCCAACTGCCACTTGTGTTTCTATGACTCCTCAGAGCCACTCAAGAAAATGTGCTGTGGCCTCTTACAGCCTTCCTCCCACCTCCTGCCCCTCTCCACCGATGAAACACGGGCCATGCTGCCCCACTGGGACCAGAGTTCGTCCACACAGAAGATGTGACCTCATGGAGGATGCTGTGACAAGGAAACCTGTCACCACACAGGGCTTCAGTTCACCTCCCATCCCCCACTTTCCCCCCTTCTCTAGCCTTACCATATGTGGTGTCCCCAGAAAGTCACCCTCTCCTCACCTCTCTGTGCCCCTGCACCTGTTTCCACTGCCTGGAATGCCTTACCTCCAACCCCCAGTTCTCTGCCTCATTCCCCTCCCTCCAAAGTCTGGTCAAGCAAGCATGCTTTCTCCTCGAAAGGCCTTCTTGACCACGCCCTCTCTGCTGCCCCCCTTTCGTGCCAGGTTCACCAGATCACCAGCTGACATGTGTATCTCAGAGCATTCACCATGCGTGCCGAACCCTGGCACTTGGGGAGAAGCCTGGGTCTCACCTGCGTGCCCTCATCACACAGTGCCACAGCTTCCCACTAGGGAAGGTCCCACACGACCGACCGTTGCTTAAGACACTGGGCAAGACAGACTGGGCTTGCCGGAGAGAGAAGAGTAGGGTGCTGGCAAGGACTGATCAAGTTCATCAGGAAAAAATGGGTACACTTTTAAGGATAGGCTGGCTTAATGTTGCAAACCTCTGGCTTAAAACAACAAAGGTTGGTTTCTCATCAGAGGTACATGTCCCATATGGGCCAGCAGGGGGCTCTGCTCATGACAGTCACTCAGGGGACCCAGAGGGAGCAGACGCCAAGTCTAACAGAATCAGGGTCAGGGGGCAGGCGGTGGGGGTGGGGTTCTTGCATCAGCAATGAAAGGCTTCGGTTGGCCCCACCTCGTCAGAGGATGCCAAGAGCAATTCTCCCACATGCCAGGCAAGTGGAGGGCTGTGAATCCAGAACGGAGAGCCAGAGAGGGTCTTGGAACATTTCTCCTGGTTCTGCAGTGAACCAGCAGGGCAGGGCCTCCGGGCAGGCCCGGCAGCAGTGCCTCTGGCTGCGGGGTTATCAGCAGGTGTATCTATCTGAGCACCCAGGCGGTTCTCAGCTGGGCTCCTGTTCTGGTGTCACTGTGCTAGGGGTGGGACTGCCAGAGGAAACCACCAGGTGTGGCCATGGGAAAGTCCCTGCAACATTCTATAGAAACATGGAATTTCCTGGTTTTAACCATTTCTTATCCAACTGCCATCTTGGAGTCGACCAGAACGTTGCAGACCTCTCCAGTCTCCTAGGAAATTTGATGGAGGGCATTGAATCTTGACTGGGACATTGACACACCTATGTTCCAGCCCCAGCAGTGTCTGAAGATCGTGGGCAAATTTCTAAAGGTGTGTGGGCTTCAATGCCTTCGAAGTTGGTAAAGCGCTTTCCAGTTTTCCCTGGCATTTGTATACCTATTGTTCCGAGCGAGCAGTCGTCCACACAACCAATGGAGTAAATGTTACTAACCTTGACTGAAGAAACCGGGAAGGGATGTGGGCTGTGCTCGAGGTCACCGTGGAGGGCATAACATGGGTTCCAGTGTTTGCTCTTGGGCCTCTGCAGGCTCACTGGGAAGGTGAGTCAGACCCGACTTCTGGAGTGGCTAGGCACAGGTCCTAGACTTCCCTGGGGCTCGGGGGTGTGGGGACTCTGTCTTCCCAGGCTAACTTGCCCAACCGGCTCCATGGACTCTGGGCCGGGTCCTGGAGCTCCCTGCTCCCGCAAATGGCACATGCTCAGAGGGCACCCTGCGGCCACCAAAACTGCCCAGCCTCAGTTTCAGGCCTCTCTGTGCCTCAGACTCCTGTCCCGCCACCTCCACTTGGGAGCTCAGAGCATCCTTTCCCCTTCCTGCCGGGGGTGGCTGCAGCCCAGCTGCCTCTGTCCCTTTAAGAGAGAGAAAGAACCAAATCAGGAAGTGTGAGAGAGCAGGGCCGGCTGGCTCGGAGCTGAGCAGTGTCCCCTTGCAGGGAGCTGGAGAGGACACCATCTGCCCCCCACCCACGCCCCCGCCCTCCCAGCTCCAGGGCTGGGGCAAGGCCCCCCCACCCCTGCAGCCGGCCCAGCCTCGGGGGTCCCCGGGGGGCCGTGGCCACCAGGATGTTATGCGCACAGCCTGTGGATGACAGTGCGTGCTGAAAGCTCAGTGGGTGCCACGCTCTTCCACAAGCCTGCAAACCACCACCGCGGCTGAGATGGGGTGAGTGTGCCGAGTCCACAGGGGCCACTGGACCGGGGCAGCCGCAGGGCAGCACTCAGTGGAGTGCAGGGGTGCTGCCACGTAGCCAGAGGCTCTCCCAGCCCCTTAGCGCCTCCCCGGGTCTCTCTGCCGCTTCTGGGGTCCCCCCGGCAGTGCCCTGCATGCCTCTCTGGCGGTCACCTTTGTAAAGGACTGCTTGGAGTCCAGAGAGAGAGGCAGGGAGGGCTGTGGCATGGGGGAGAGCTGCCATCTGCTTCCCCCGATCCCTTTCTGGGCTCTACTTCCCAACACGGGCCACCCCTGTTCAGCTTCTGCCTCCATACTTTTCTCCTGCTTGGCTCCTGGCGCCTGCCCTCACCCAACCTGGGGTCTTTCTCCCTGACCCAAGTCCCAGGAGTGGGGAGGAAAGTCTCCCGGAGCTGCTGGGGAAATGGACTGGAAACCCCCAGCCCTGTGGGGGAGGGTGACAAACAGGAAAGGGTTAAAGGGCTGGGGCTGGTGGCCTTTGACGGTGGCTGAGAATCACATAGCACCGAGGGGTGCCTCTCATCCGCCCTCCTCTTTCCGGTGTAGCTCAGCTCCTGGACTTGCCACAGACAGTAAACATAACAGACGCTCGCCCCGGAGAGTCTCTGGCTGATCCACAGCGGCCCAGAGCACTGGGTAAGTGCTTTTGGCTGCAGTAGTACCCAGGAGGATGACCGACGGACCGAGTGCAGACAGTGGGTGGGGCAATGGGCTCCCAGGCTCCACCACCCACCCTCATTCATCCAACCAACTCCGAAGGACAGCAGCCTTTCCCTGCACCTGAGGGGGGGGGGGGGGGCGAGTGCACACGCAGCCAACCAGATGCACCACCCATCAGCTCCTAGGCACAGCCCTGGCAGGACCAGGAGCAGAGCCCAGGACGCGCGCCCTTCCAGGGCTCTGCCTTTTGCACAACACTGTGCATTCCCTCGGTCTTCAGCTGCACCTTGCCCCAGCACCAGGGCCCATGTTGGGGACCAGGCCTGGGGAGGATTATGAAGGTAGTGAAATCTGCCACCCACCAGCTCCCCAGACTGGACCCCTTGGCCTTGCTTTTCGTGTGCCCTGTCAGGCTTCACATCCCCAGATCTGCCGGCATCATGATTTTTCCTCAGCCTCCGGGGTGAGGGGGTAAGGGATTTACCTGATCAATTCATTCAAGCTGATGAGCTATTATATTGTCTCTCTGTATCTCCGTTGCTTTTGCAAAATGCACACACTGGGTACCTTTTCTGAATCTAGGAACTGGCCACTGAGTCTCTTGAAGTGGCCTCTTGCTCAAGGAATTGCATTTTTTAAAAGATTATAGAGAGAAGGCTCAAAGAAAGCTAAGGAACTGTAGGATTCCAGGCATGGTGACCCTAGGGTTGAGAACTGATCAGATGTTACAAGAGGAAGGAACCCTGTCTAGACCAGCCTTATTAGAGAGTATTTAAGAGGTAGTGGCCCTTCTCACGTTCCTTCTCCCAGTCATCCCGTTAAGACCAGACCTGAGCCTATTTTTCAGAGAATTTGAGTTTAATTTCTGAGGCTGCACTCCCTGGCCCCAGCTGCTTTAGAGGAACTGGCCTTGAAAGCACAGGACGGGAGCAAAGATGGGAAATGGAGCTGGAGAGGGTTTCAGATGGTCCCCGGGGCTCCTGAGCCCTTGGATTTGCTGGTCTCTCGCCGCCTCCCCACCCCCTTCCCACACACACATGCACGCATCCTCACACACACTGCCGGCAGCAGGATGTGTCGTTCCTCTCCAGAGCGGCTCTGACCTGGCCACACTGGCCGCCTGTTAGCTCACAGCAGCAGGAAGTGGTGGGCCCAGGCGAGTGGGTGGAGAAGGGCTCCAGGCTCATGTTGCAATCCTGGAGATTTGTGGTGGTGTGGTTGACACTGCCTGACCTGGGGCCCTTCCTTCAAGCACTATTTCTGCTTCCTGGGACAATCCCAGGCCTGGATGTCAAAACCCCAGAATTCTCAGTGCCTGGGAGAGGTGACAGAGAAAAAGGTTCGTCTCTGCAGAATGGCCCATCTGGGGAGGTGGTGGGAGAAGATGGGGAGTGAGGACAAGTAGAGTGCCCTGTGGTAGGACAGGCGCAGGCTGAGGGCTGAGGGCTGAGGGCCCCGGGGTGGCGGGGGGGAGGGGGCTGTACTTCTTTTCGGAGAAGTTCCTCTCTGTGCTTCACATTTCCTCCATCCCCCCGCCCTCCATCGCCCCCGGAATGGCCACACGGAACCCTTTGTGGGATGGTCTTGGGCACAGCCACCCAAGTGGCCACCCCAGTTCAGGAATGGAATGCTCGACCCCTGCATGTTCTTTTTCTAGGCAGAAGACGGCCAGCCAGCCAGGGGCAGGAGATGCAGAGCACTGTCAATTACCTATGGCACACCGACGACCTGCTGGGGCAGGGGGCCACTGCCAGTGTGTACAAGGCCCGAAACAAGGTAGGACACGGCCCTGGCCAGGCCCCCGCATCCATGAAGTTCTTGGCCCTGTCAGCACCTTGTTGGGCAGCAGGGCAGAGGCCTCTGGACTTTGTCCTGCATGCTCTGGAGCCGGGGGACACTACAGCTTTGGCAAGAGGTGTGGGGAGCTGAAAAGGGCTCCTTAGGGATTAGCAGCTTGCGTCAAGCACGTTTTGGGACTGGAGAGAAAGAGAGGAAGACACAAAGCCATCATCCTGGGGAAGTGGCAGCAAATCTAGGAGTAGCAGAGGTGGGAAGTAGGACTTGTTTGGATTTGCCCTGCCTTTGTCGCAGCGCTGTACTGACTGTATGAGACACATGGCACCGTCCTGTATCAAGAGGTGAAGTCAGACAGAACAGGTTCCAATCCCAGCTCTGCTACCGGCACCAGGGAGTGGTAGCTGCCATTGTGGTTGTTGCCAACAGAAACGGTAATAGTAACAACAGACCATCCCCTGCAGGCTATCTGGTGCGCCAAGCCCTTGTCCCCAACCAGCGCTGGACCTGCTTCATTCCCTCTGGGTTGAGGAAGGAGCTGGGTGGGAGCTGGGAGCCCCCACCCCCAACCAGGCTGCCTTTGCTCATCTCTGGTCTCAGGCAGGTCGGGGGAAGCTACATGGAGGGCTGGGGGCGGGTGTGCTCCCCGGGCAGTGGTGGGACTTACGTTACCCGCTCCCCCCACGGCAGAAATCCGGGGAGCTGGTTGCCGTGAAGGTCTTCAACACCGCCAGCTACCTGCGACCCCGCGAGGTGCAGGTGAGGGAGTTTGACGTCCTGCGAAAGCTGAACCACCAGAACATCGTCAAGCTCTTTGCGGTGGAGGAGACGGTGGGTCCAGTGCTTGGTCAGAGGGAGGTGGTCTTGTCCTTGACCCACACAGGCTGGAAAGACTCAGGTCACAGAATCATGGAGACGTGGTCACATGCTTGTCAGCAGGTCAGCCAGAGAGGCAACCTGTAGGGTGGAGTAAGGAATGTGGGGTGGGATGTGCGGGGAAAGTGAGGGTGGGTGGTAGGGCCTAATCAAAGAGGGCTTCCTGGAAAAGGTAATCTTGGGCTCAGGTGTGTGGGGTCACTGTAAGGCCAAGGAGGGAAGGCCAGGCCAGAAGCTGGGACCTAGAGAAGGGGGGTTTTTGGCTCTAGGCTGAGTCACCCCCTCTTGAGAAAGCTGCTTCCTCACACAGCGATGGAAGGGGACATTTGTCTTCTGCCCCAAGCTTCCCTGTCTCCGTCTCACCCACAGGGGGGCAGCCGGCAGAAGGTGCTGGTGATGGAGTACTGCTCTGGTGGGAGCCTGCTGAGCGTGCTCGAAAGCCCCGAAAACGCCTTCGGGCTGCCGGAGGAGGAGTTTCTGGTGGTGCTGCGCTGTGTGGGTGAGCCCCTCCTTGACCCCCCACCGGGAAGTCTCTCCCCTCTTTCCCTCCTCCCCACTCAGACCAGCCCCAGGCCCAGCCCTCAGGGGAAGGCGATGTCCCAGAGGGTCTGGCATTTCTGAAAAAAGTAGCCAAACAGAGAAGACATTCTGTCCCTAAGAGGCTCTCCGTTCACAGACCAGGACAGACTCTGTCCGGTGTCCAGGACAGACACTGATGAATGGACAGAATCCAAGTACAGTACAACTTTGGATTGCGAGTGACCTGTTTTGCGAGTGTTCCGCAAGACAAGCAAACATTTCTAATACATTTTAACTTGATACACGAGCGACATCTTGCAATACGAGTGGCCCGGATGCCAGATGTCACATGATCACAACTGAGCCAATGGTTCTCGAAATTTGCTTGGATATACAAATGCTTTGAATTACAAGCATGTTTCCGGAACGAATTATGCTTGCCAACCCCAACGTTTTTACTATATCTGATTCCTGCTAATCAGCAGTCTAAAACTCTAGACTAAAAACAATTCCTTTTTTTTTTTTTTAACATTTATTCATTTTTGAGACAGAGGGAGACAGAGCATGAACGGGGGAAGGTCAGAGAGAGAGGGAGACAAAGAATCTGAAACAGGCTCCAGGCCCTGAGCTGTCAGCACAGGACCCGACGCGGGGCTGGAACTCACGGACCGCGAGATCATGACCTGAGCCCAAGTCGGACGCCCAACCGACTGAGCCACCCAGGCGCCCCACTAGCCTAAAAACAATTCTTAAAGCAGGTTGTCCACCAGAGTTCATAGCAGTGTTATTCACAACAGCCATGAAAAGAAAACAACCCACAGGTCATGGACAGATGGATGCACAAACAAAATAGGGTATATACACATAATGGGGTACTACTCAGCCTTAAAAAGGAATGAAATTCTGACACATGCTATATGTGGATGAACCTAGAAGACACTGCTAAGTGAAGTAAGTCACAGTCAAATCCATAGGGACAGAAAGTCAAATGGCATGTGGCGGGGGCAGGGGGAGGAATGCAGAGTGATTGTTTAATAGGTAGAGTGTCTATTTGGGACATTGGCAAAGCTGTGGAGATGGACAGTGGTGATGGTCACACAACAGTGTGAATGGACTTAATGCCACGGGGTTTTTACACTTAAAATGATTAAAATGCTAAATTTTATGCTAGGTATATTTTATTACAATTTTTAACTTTTTGAGAGAGGGTGATCAAGGGAGGGCAGAGAGAGAGAGAGAGAGAGAGAGAGAGAGAGAGAGAGAGGAGGAGACACAGAATCCGAAGCAGGCTCCAGGCTCTGAGCTGTCAGCACAGAGCCCAACAGAGGGCTCGAACCCATGAGTTGTGAGATCATGACTTGAGCCAAAGTCAGACACTTAACCAACTGAGCCACCCAGGTGCCCCTATTACAATTTTAAAAAATAAATCAGACAAGAAGGGGGATGCCATCTTTGGGGAGGCAGAGACACCATCCTTCTTACTTTCTTAGGGAATCCCAGTGGAACCTCAACACCTATGTCTTTGGGCTCCCCTCCTTTGCCCTGTGCCCATGTCTGTCCTCCTGCTTTTCCTGTGGCTCTGTCAGCCCATGCGAACCCTCTATCTGGACCCAAGGGCGTCCTTCCCCCCAAAAGAAGCCCCACACACTGAGCTGTTCCTGGCCAGAGAGCTAGCAGCCCTCCCTCCGTCCCCAGTGGCCGGCATGAACCACCTGCGGGAAAACAGCATTGTCCACCGCGACATCAAGCCTGGAAACATCATGCGCCTCATGGGGGAGGAGGGGCAGAGCATCTATAAGTTGACGGACTTCGGGGCCGCCCGGGAGCTGGATGACGATGAGAAGTTTGTCTCTGTCTATGGCACTGAGGAGTACCTGGTGAGTCGGGTGTTGAATAGGGGCTCTGTTCAATCCCCCTGTGTGGGGCAGGGTATCTGTCACCCCTGCACCCCAACCAGAAGAATTTATTCTGTTCTCTAAGATGGAAAAGGTGATGCTGTACCCTGCCTGGGCCTCCCTGCCCAAGTGTCCCTGCCTGGGCCCCTCTGGCCGGGGCCCCCTGCCCCAGGCCTCCCTTGTGCAATTAGTTCCTTGATGTGATCCTCACCTAGGATGGGGCACTACTGATCACCACTTTCCCCAGGACAGAGAGTGGGCACATGGAAATGCTCTGGATGGGCTAACTCCACACCAATGTGGTTTTTGTTTTTTTTTTAAGTTTATTTATTTATTTATTTATTCAATATATGAAATTTATTGTCAAATTGGTTTCCATACAACACCCAGTGCTCATCCCAAAAGGTGCCCTCCTCAATACCCATCACCCACCCTCCCCTCCCTCCCACCCCCCATCAACCCTCAGTTTGCTCTCAGTTTTTAAGAGTCTCATATGCTTTGGTTCTCTCCCACTCTAACCTCTTTTTTTTTTTTTTTTCCTTCCCCTCCCCCATGGGTTTCTGTTAAGTTTCTCAGGATCCACATAAGAGTGAAAACATATGGTATCTGTCTTTCTCTGTATGGCTTATTTCACTTAGCATCACACTCTCCAGTTCCATCCACGTTGCTACAAAGGGCCATATTTTGTTCTTTCTCATTGCCATGTAGTACTCCATTGTATATATAAACCACAATTTCTTTATCCATTCATCAGTTGATGGACATTTAGGCTCTTTCCACAATTTGGCTCTTGTTGAGAGTGCTGTTATAAACATTGGGGTACAAGTGCCCCTATGCATCTGTACTCCTGTATCCCTTGGGTAAATTCCTAGCAGTGCTATTGCTGGGTCATAGGGTAGGTCTATTTTTAATGTTCTGAGGAACCTCCACACTGTTTTCCAGAGCGGCTGCACCACTTTGCATTCCCACCAACAGTGCAAGAGGGTTCCCGTTTCTCCACATCCTCTCCAGCATCTATAGTCTCCTGAGTTGTTCATTTTGGCCACTCTGACTGGCGTGAGGTGATATCTGAGTGTGGTTTTCATTTGTATTTCCCTGATAAGGAGCGACGTTGAGCATTGTTTCATGTGCCTGTTGGCCATCCGGATGTCTTCTTGAGAGAAGTGTCTATTCATGTTTTCTGCCCATTTCTTCACTGGGTTATTTGTTTTTCGGGTGTGGAGTTTGGTGAGCTCTTTATAGATTTTGGATACTAGCCCTTTGTCCGATATGTCATTTGCAAATATCTTTTCCCATTCCGTTGGTTGCCTTTTAGTTTTGTTGGTTGTTTCCTTTGCTGTGCAGAAGCTTTTTATCTTCACAAGGTCCCAGTAATTCATTTTTGCTTTTAATTCCCTTGCCTTCGGGGATGTGTCGAGTAAGAGATTGCTACGGGTGAGGTCAGAGAGGTCTTTTCCTGCTTTCTCCTCTAGGGTTTTGATGGTTTCCTGTCTCACATTCAGGTCCTTTATCCATTTTGAGTTTATTTTTGTGAATGGTGTGAGAAAGTGGTCTAGTTTCAACCTTCTGCATGTTGCTGTCCAGTTCTCCCAGCACCATTTGTTAAAGAGACTGTCTTTTTTCCATTGGATGTTCTTTCCTGCTTTGTCAAAGATGAGTTGGCCATACGTTTGTGGGTCTAGTTCTGGGGTTTCTATTCTATTCCATTGGTCTATGTGTCTGTTTTTGTGCCAATACCATGCTGTCTTGATTATTACAGCTTTGTAGTAGAGGCTAAAGTCTGGGATCGTGATGCCTCCTGCTTTGGTCTTCTTCAAAATTACTTTGGCTATTCGGGGCCTTTTGTGGTTCCATATGAATTTTAGGATGGCTTGTTCTAGTTTCGAGAAGAATGCTGATGCAATTTTGATTGGGATTGCATTGAATGTGTTTGCTTTGGGTAGTATTGACATTTTGACAATATTTATTCTTCCAATCCATGAGCAGGGAATGTCTTTCCATTTCTTTATATCTTCTTCAATTACCTTCATAAGCTTTCTATAGTTTTCAGCATACAGATCTTTTACATCTTTGGTTAGATTTATTCCTAGGTATTTTATGCTTCTTGGTGCAATTGTGAATGGGATCAGTTTCTTTATTTGTCTTTCTGTTGCTTCATTGTTAGTGTATAAGAATGCAACTGACTTCTGCACATTGATTTTGTATCCTGCAACTTTGCTGAATTCATGTATCAGTTCTAGCAGACTTTTGGTGGAGTCTATCAGATTTTCCATGTATAGTATCATGTCATCTGCAAAAAGCGAAAGCTTGACTTCATCTTTGCCAATTTTGATGCCTTTGATTTCCTTTTGTTGTCTGATTGCTGATGCTAGAACTTCCAACGCTATGTTAAACAACAGCGGTGAGAATGGGCATCCCTGTCGTGCTCCTGATCTCAGGGAAAAAGCTCTCAATTTTTCTCCATTGAGGATGATGTTAGCTGTGGGCTTTTCATAAATGGCTTTTGTGATGTTTAAGTATGTTCCTTCTATCCCGACTTTCTCAAGGGTTTTTATTAAGAAAGGGTGCTGAATTTTGTCAAAGGCTTTTTCTGCATCGATTGACAGGATCATATGGTTCTTATCTTTTCTTTTATTAATGTGATGTATCACGTTGATTGATTTGTAAATGTTGAACCAGCCCTGCATCCCAGGAATGAATCCCACTTGATCATGGTGAATAATTCTTTTTATGTGCTGTTGAATTCGATTTGCTAGTATCTTATTGAGAATTTTTGCATCCATATTCATCAGGGATATTGGCCTGTAGTTCTCTTTTTTTACTGGGTCTCTGTCTGGTTTAGGAATCAAAGTAATACTGGCTTCCTAGAATGAGTCTGGAAGTTTTCCTTCCCTTTCTATTTCTTGGAATAGCTTGAGAAGGATAGGTATTATCTCTGCTTTAAACGTCTGGTAGAACTCCCCTGGGAAGCCATCTGGTCCTGGACTCTTATTCGTTGGGAGATTTTTGATAACCGATTCAATTTCTTCGCCGGTTATGGGTCTGTTCAAGCTTTCTATTTCCTCCTGATTGAGTTTTGGAAGGGTGTGGGTGTTTAGGAATTTGTCCATTTCTTCCAGGTCGTCCAATTTTTTGGCATATAATTTTTCATAGTATTCCCTGATAATTGTTTGTATCTCTGAGGGATTGGTTGTAATAATTCCATTTTCATTCATGATTTTATCTATTTGGGTCATCTCCCTTTTCTTTTTGAGAAGCCTGGCTAGAGGTTTGTCAATTTTGTTTATTTTTTCAAAAAACCAACTCTTGGTTTCATTGATCTTATTTATTTATTTTGAGAGAGAGAATCCCAAGCAGGCTCCAGTGTCAGTGCAGAGCCCGATGTAGGCCTTGAACTCATGAACTGTGAGATCATAACCTGAGCCGAAACCAAGAATTGGATGCTTAACTAACTGAGTCATCCAGGTGCCCCCATACCCATTTTTGAAATGACAAAGGAGATGGTTCTGATAGTTTCCAAAGGTGGTGGAAGGAGGTCTGATGGATGGGGCTCCGGCCCTTGCCCACCCACGTCTCCATGGCTGCCCTCTCGTTCTCCCTTTCACAGCACCCTGACATGTATGAACGGGCAGTGCTTCGCAAGCCCCAGCAGAAGACATTTGGGGTGACCGTGGATCTCTGGAGCATTGGGGTAACCCTGTACCACGCAGCCACCGGCAGCCTGCCCTTTGTCCCCTTCGGTGGACCACGGCGCAACAAGGAGATGATGTACGGTGGGCCACGGGCAGGGAATGAGAAGGGACGGGCCCTGGACCTTCCTCCATTGGTCCCTGCTGTATCTCCTACTCCACCTCTCACTCTGTGGTCCTCCTCTGGGGCACCCCCACCCAGACTCCTTTCCGATCCTCTGTTACCAGCCTATAAAACAGGAAGCTGAGCCCTGCCCTGACTGATGGGAGATGATCACGGTCCCTCATCTTAGCTCAGTGCTTCCCTTTAGCCTCCCTCCACGTGTGGCTCCCCATCTCAGCAGAGGCTCCAAAGCTTGTGGAACCTGCCAGGGGCAAAGGTGGGGCAAGGACCCAGGCCCTGATCCCTTGTGGGATGCCTTCCCAGGTTTCCTGCCGGCTGCTCCAGAAGTAGCTGGAGTCGGTGGCTGCTCCCACTGAGGGCACTGCTCAGAGCAGAAGAGGTTTAAGGTAGATTCGTGGGAAGGTCGAAACACCCACCCTCAGCTCAGGGGTCCAGCTGTGTGGAACCTGGATTAGGTTAGGGCAAGGGGAAAGAGATCGACAGGCGGGGGCTGTCAGGGAAGGCGGGACTTTGAAGGGAGGGAGGGTCTGTGGAGCACAGCGAGGACAGAGGTGCCGAGGCCGGCCAGACCGGGGGATGTGCAGTAAGGGGGTGGAGGAAGTGGACAGTGGAAAGGGGCAGAGAGCCTGACTGGGAATCTTGTTGGCTGAGGGCCAGGACTCTCAAATTCCGTTTCCAAGCTAATTCGGAGTGACTGACTGATGGGAACCAACGCTCCGAGCCCCCCATGCTGAGTTTGCCATCCCGTGAAGTGTGATGGGCCAGGAGCCCCGCTGACCTGGTCCTGCCTCGCCCCAGGTACCGGATCACCACGGAGAAGCCGGCCGGGGCCATCGCAGGCACTCAGAGGCAGGAGAACGGGCCCCTGGAGTGGAGTTACACCCTCCCCATCACCTGCCGGCTGTCCATGTGAGTGGGGCCCTGCAGGAGGGGCAGACAGACTGGAGTCTGGGCTGGTGTCACCTACCCCTGCTGAGAGTCCCACCCTACCTCGGAGGCCCCTGGCATGCAGTCAGCTGGGGCATACGACTTTCCCTTTCCGCCTCACTGTTTCCATCCTGATGCCGGAATGGGTTCTTCCAGCTCTTCCTCCCCATCCCACCCTGCCCCACCGCCTTGGTCCTAGCTCTTGGGGACATTCTCAGGGAATGCCCTATTACCTACTCCAAGAGGACAAGTCTGAGACCTGGGCCCTCCTGACCGTCTCCGTGTCCTGGGGCACAGGGGGCTGCAGAGCCAGCTGGTGCCCATCCTGGCCAACATCCTGGAGGTGGAGCAGGCCAAGTGCTGGGGCTTCGACCAGTTCTTTGCGGAGACCAGTGACATCCTGCAGCGAGTTGTTGTCCATGTCTTCTCCCTGTCCCAGGCAGTCCTGCACCACGTCTACATCCACGCCCACAACACGTGAGTAAGCAACGGAGGCCCGAGAACCTCCTCTACCCAAGCAGAAGAGTGTATCCCAGGCGGCATTGTGTGGGCTATTTAGATAGGAGAGCTTCTGGGTCCAATCCTAGTTTGGAAAATACTAGTTCCACAAAGTTGAAGTAAAACGGTTCTTCCTTGCTGTTAGACTCCACAGATTCAGCAATCTCTACGATGGTAATGTGCATTAGAAATCTGAGGGGTACCTGTGTGCATGTGTGCATGCGTGTGTGCGTGTGTTGGCAATGTGTTTTCCAAAAGTACTGCTCATTGAACCCTTTATTTCTGGAGCATTTTATAGGACTAGGTGGATTTTACTGGGAGGGTTACAGGAAAGGGGTGTAAAGGTAGAGGCTGGGTATTGGAGCTCCTGTGTTCTGTTCCCACTGTCTCTATCCACCCTAAGACATGAGCTCCAACCTTTGTCTCTCCACCCTTGATAAGAGAGGAAGTCACCCGGTCCCTCCCTTTGAAAAGCTGACCTTCTCCATGGATAAGGACTTAGCTGGGGTTTGGGTCCCCTGGACCCCTACCCTGACTACTGACACTTCCTACCCTCCCCCTTTCCCCCTAACTCCCTTGTGTGTTTAGGGTAGCCATCTTTCTGGAAGCCGTGTACAAGCAGACCAGTGTGGCCCCCCAGCATCAGGAGTACCTCTTTGAAGGTCATGTCTGTGTCCTTGAGCCCAGCCTCTCAGCGCAGCACATCGCCCACACGACAGCAAGCAGCCCCCTGACCCTATTCAGCATGGCCAGTGAGACCCCCAAGGGGCTGGCCTTCAGGGACCGTGAGTAGGGCCACTCAGGCTGGCTCTTCTTTGCTACGAGGGGCAGGGGTTTATGATCCAAGGTATCGATTAATGTTTCTGTGGGTGTTTCCTTGCACCCAAAGGGTTCAGAAGGCAGATTTGGCTTCTAATTCTACACCATGTGACTAAAATGCCATGTGACTCAGGCAGGTGGCTTGACCTCCCTCCCTGGGCTTCGCAGTGGCCACGGAGCTGTGAAAGAAACTTCAGTCAAAACAGGGGGATCTGGATTTAATATGTTTCCACAATCTCTGCAATCGGTGGGAAGGCCTCAGATAGTTTGGGTTGGAGGAAGCAGGAGTCCAAGGTGATGGAGAGAAGGAAGGTGGTCAGGGGCCCAGAGCTTTGTCTTCCAAGTTCTAGAAAAAGTATCATTCCTTCTCATTTGAATGATGCCGGTCCCATCCTCCTCAGGGTCTCCAATGCTGGAAAGGAGAATTAACCTTGAGACTCCTGGGCATGAGGGTGGTTTTAGCCCATCTTCTGGCTGTTTCTGGGACCTTGGATGTAAGGCTGCAGTTCTCCAAAGAGGACACAAGGGGGCAGTGAGAGACTGCACTTGTAAAGGAGCACACAAAGTGCATTTATTCAGGGTTGGGGGGGGTGCTCTGTGTGAGGTGGGAAGCTAGAGATGGAAGAGGGGGTGGGGGTGGATGTGCCTGGTGAATGAGGAAAGAGGAACTTAGGATTCGTCCAGACACCCTCAGACAGGGCCTTTGTCTGCAGCCGCTCAGGACATCCCCAAGTTCTTCCCCAAAGTGGATCTGCAGGCGGATTACAGCACTGCCAAGGTGAGAGGCAGCCCGGGGGGCAGGGATGGGTGGCGCAGGGGGTCGGGTGGGAAACCTACCGCTGCCTCCTGTGTGTTTCAGAGCGTGTTGGGCGCTGGCTACCAGGCCCTGTGGCTGGCGCGGGCCCTGCTGGCTGGGCAGGAACTAATGCTTCGGGGGCTGTACTGGTTCGTGTAAGTACCCCGAGGGTGGATGGGGAGGGCAAAGCGGGCGAGCCTCATGGTCCGGGGGCCATTACGGCGGGTGCCGTGCTCTCGGTCCCCGGGGAGAACAGAGCTCTGACTCAGCACCCCTCGGCAGGGAGATGCTCCAGGCCACATGCAGGCGGACGCTGGAGGTCACGCGGATGGCCCTCCTGTTCCTCAGCAGCAGCCTGGGCACCGAGAGGTGGGTGTCCTACCCAGGGCAGGGTGGGCTGCTGCAGGTGTGAGCCTGGCTCGGACCCCTCAGCCCTTCTCTGTCTGCCTGCTCTTCACCCCCAATATTTCCAACAACGCCCCTCGCCTCCCCACACCCAGAGCTCTTGCCCTCCCTGCCATCCAGGCGTGCAGGGGGCACTCCTGCCCTGTCCCTCATCCCCCACCCTGCTAGGTGACTGTGCATGCCTCCCCTGCTACCCAGACACTGCAGGGGGTGGGAGGAAGGGCCCATGGGGGCACTGCTTCAGCAGGTCCCAAGCCCCGGAGCAGCATGGCATCCCCCTGGACCTGACAGAGCTGGGATCGGGTGGTTTCATCCTCCACATTCTTCCTACTGTCTCTGTCCTCACCTTCTTCATCTCCCCCGGCCCTGCCTTGGGGCCCCATGCCCACCGCTCCTCGGATTTGGGCTAATTAGGGGTGATGGGCCAGATGTGAGGAGACTGGGAAGAAGGGGAGGAGGGAACCAAGCTGAAGAGTCTGGAGATGAGAAGCAGGAGGACTCCATTGGCCGGAGCACTTCCGAGCCGTGGGCACAGCCCCCCGAATCTTGGAAGGCATGGGGGCTATGGTACAGTTGAGAGAAGGGGGCTCTGCAGGCCAGGAAAGCCTTCCCCACCAGAAGGAAACACGTAATGACCAAGGAGCAGAAACTGCGCGAACATGCCTGATATCCCCACCCCTCACACCCCCTGGCCCTTATCCTCAGGAAGGTCCCGGGAGTTTCCCAGCAGTGGGTTGACTCACCGCTCCCTTGCTTGGTAGCAGCAATGCTGATGATGGGGCGGATAGGGTGGTAGTGGTGCGGGAGGAGGCAGAGGAGAGTCTCCAGATGTCAGGAGCAGAGTCCCTGGCCTGGCTGGTAGAGATAAGGGGCTGCAGGGGCACCAGCACTGCTCCTCAAAGCTCTGTCCAGAGCACAGAAAGGGGGTCCAGGGACAGATGTGGCCCCATGCACAGAGGGGCCCACATTCCCCTGCAGGAGGTAGCTCTTCCCAGGTGATAGGATGGTTGGGTAAAGAAAGACTAGATATGGGGAAAGGCAATCGTGGAGGTCTTCCTGGAAGAGGTAAAGCTTTTAAGGCCAGAGTGAAAGAGAATACCTTGAGTTGGGAGGTCCTGTGCAGGGACAGAAAGGGGGGTTGTGATTGAAGAGACTGGGGAAGGGATGCTGGTGATGTTTGTTGAAGCCATAGTCAAAATGGGAAAAAAATGGAAAATATCCCAGAGTGAAGGTAGAGCAGGGTGGAGGAGTGGAAAGGAGAGGAGAGAATGCATGGAGGTCCTAGAAGGTCCAGTTGGCAGATTGGACCCCAATAAAATGGCCAGTGGAGGTCTATTGTAGGTTCTTGAACAGGAAAGAAGTGTGTAGAGAAAGTATTTACGGTATTTGTCTGCCCACTTGCCCTGGACTATGAGGACTGTGGAGAAGGGACAGCCCAGCCCTGGGCCTGGAGTCCCGGGTCTGCTGGCTGCTGTTTTTCCCATTCTGGCTGCAAGGGCCCTTGGAGGCCTGGTGTGTCTAGAGAAGTCAGGCTCAGGAGTGCCTGCTTCATATCTCAGCCTCCCACCAAGGAGGAGTACAGACAGCGGGAAGATCACTGAGCAGAGAGTCAGAGGGCCAGTCCACGCTCTTCACTAGGGACCTCAGGCCACAGTTATCTCTCCCCACCTGAGCCACTATTACCCCTTTTTCAAAATGAGAGAACTGGATGATCTCTGCGGCCTCCTGCCTCTGACGCTTTGTGATCCCATTCTTTTTTGAACATCCTTCGACCTGTCGGTTCTGGAGTCTGGGGTACTTTAACAAGCACCAGGCATAAAGTGGCTGCCATTGCCCAGCCTGGTTGCTCACCTCTCCCACAGCACACTCCTCCTGCCTCGGGCTCCCCAGGATGGGCTTTCGAAGCCAGGCTCCTTTGGCAGAGTGTCATTGCCTGTGTCCCGAAGCTCCCTGGTCGTCTTTGGCAGCCGCTGCCATGCCGTGGCCCCGTTCAGGCAGCCAGGACTTGCTCCGGGAGCCCCAGTGCTTCCCCCACGCCCACCACCAAAAATGTGTGTCCATGCTCTCTAGCCAAGAGCTCTAGCTCTGAGGTCCTGTTTGATGCCCACAAACACTCTACTGGGCAGCAGGAAGGAGATTTATCTCCCCGTTATGTGCATGAAGAACCTGAGTCTTGGAGAGCTGCAGTGACTGAGCCCAGATCATGCAAGACAGGCAAGGTGGCACCTACGAGTAGCACTCAGACCCGTCTGCCCTGACTCCTTGCCCAGCTGGACCAGGTCGGGCTCCTCCTCTTCTGCCAGCAATTATTCCACACCCTGAAATCCATTTGTACATTCACTAATTCATTCAACAACCACGTATTGAGGAACCATTGTGTGCTGAGCCCTTTGCCCCGCACTGGAGATACAATGGTGAACAAAGTGGGCGGCACCGCCACCCTCATGCGGCTTCCGCGTCATTCCTAATTCTCTCCCCTCTGCTTTCCGTACCCCCCCCCCCCACTCCCAAGCCAAAGCACAGGAGTCTTTTCCCCTGAGCGTTATCGTGATCGAAATAGTATATGCTAATTGTAGAAAGTTGGAGAACACAGATAAGCCAGCATGAAATAAAAGTGCTATGTCCTATCACCCAGGGCTAGGCTGTCACACATGAGTAGTGCACGTCCTTCTAGGTAGTTTTCTACTCTGTGTTTAAAGTATATATATTCACCAACATGAGATTTTATAGTATTTGCTCTTCTAGAACCTGCTTTTCTCAGCTAATGAACTCTCCAACCCCATGCCAATACATTTTCATCTCATCTAAAGCCATCTATAATCAACGTTCCCTAAGTAGCCCCTGCTTTACTTTTCTAGCTGGTTTTGTCCAAACCAGGATCCAATCCAAGACCACACTTTGTGTTTGTTATGCTCCTTAAATCTATTTTCATCAAGACAGACTGCCTCTCCCCTCCCCCTTCATGACACCAGCATGTTGGAGGGAAAACACCCATTGTCCCACTCTCTGTACTTGCCTAGTGCTTCCTCTCGATACCCTTTGGTTTTTTCCCTCTTTCCCAGCATTTTATATAAACTGAGAGTTCTGAAATCTGGATGGACTCAAGTTGAACATTTTTGTGCCGAAATACGTCCTAGTGACACTGAACACACTTCATATCTTCCCCTCGTTGGGTGGGGACAGGCTAATTCCTCTATTGTGTGGTCACATTTTCCCTGTGAAAGAACCAGTGTGCTGTTACTTTGGCAGAACACAAGTGTCCGTGCCTTAATCATGAGTCATTTGTTTTCACACCATCCCCAAACAAATAATTTCACTGGGGGCAACACGATGCTAATACCAGGTCCTGGAATACTGTTGGCTAGTATTCTATGCAATCTAGCTTCCCCTTATTAGTAAGCTATCGGTTATCATGAAATACAGTATCTACTGGGAAGAAAATTCAGTTTTTCCTTTAGTTGTAAATATTCCTAGTAAGGAGTTCATTAACAGTTGCCTTGCTTCGTGGACTCTGAATTTTCATAGATTCACGTTGTTTCCGTCCACCTCAATCTTGATTCTTTGCAGTGCTCAGCAACGGTACGACTTTGGTGAGTAGGGGCCTCTTGAAGTCGGTTCCTCTGATCCGACCACAAAACTCCCCAGATACCCCAGAAGCCAGCAAGGCTGCCCCAAAGATGTCATACTCAGCATGCGGTCACGGAGCTCTGCCTCCCAATCCCCCAGACATGTCCTTTCTCTGTCCTTCCCTGGAGGTTCAGCAGTGTGGCTGGGATGCCTGAAATGCAGGAACTGAAGAGAGTCACAGAGCTGAGGTCCAAGCTGCGGGCTGTGAGTGAGGCCGGGGGGTGGGTGGACTGTCAAGCCCAGAGTTGGGGGGGAAGTCAGGCTGCCACCAGCACCCCAAGCTGAGGACCCTCTGGGGGTCTGTCCTTTGTTTTCTTGTCCTCCAGTTGGCTGAGGCCCTCTCCAGATATGCCCACGACATCACAGAGACCCAGATGAGCCTAAGCAACCTGAGCTCTGAGCTGATGAAGAACCGGGATCAGGTACATGCGGACAGAAGGTCTGTGGGATTTTCCTTTCTGGTTGGGTGGGGGTGGGGGCAGGGGTGCACAGCTCAGAAGGTCCAGTAGCCTTTTTAGGAATCAATCCGCTTTCTCCCTTATCTCGGCAAGGGTGCTGGGGCATGGGGTAGTGGCGTGGGATCCAAGAATGTGCAAGACCGTCCCCTGAGACTGGCCAGAAGTAGAAAAGGATCTGGGGTCCCGCACCCCTCTGGGAGTTCAGAGAGCAAATTAGAAATCCTCGCAGGTCCACTGGGTCTAAATAAAAGAATAATTTTGTTCCATTTCTATTGTGAACCCTTGCTCTGCTCATTCCCTGGGTTGGCGCTCCTATTTGTAGCGTCTCATTTAATCCTCAAAATAACAATACCGCTAGCATGCTGCTTTGGTAGATGTGGAAGCTCACTCAGGGAGGTTAATGTGCCCTGGGTCACAGCCGGTCGATGACACGTGACGGTGGTGGCATCTCAGCTCAGGTTTGCCTACCTCCAGACCCATGGTCTCGGCCTACACCAGGGACTTACAGCCTCTACAGCCTCATTCTGTCTTTCAACAAACGTGAAAATGCCCCGCCCCCCCCCGCCCCCCCCCCCCTCCCCACCTAGCAGCCTGGTGCATGTGGCTCCGCCCTGATCACTCAGTGCCTACACGGATCCGGATCCGGATCCGTAACCCAGGCCCTCAATTCCAAAATCAACGAGTTCTGAAAGCCGTAGGGTTTGTTTTGTTTGGGTTTGTTTTGGTTTGTTTTGGTTGCAAAACCTGACCTCAGCTGGCATGAGTCTCTTTTATCCCACCTACACTGAGCATTCTTACAGTTCTCTGAACTTGGGGTGTATCTCACAAGGGATGCTGAACCAGGCCTCACTCGGGTTCTTCCACAATACAGCCTATGTAACTGAATTACCTTTCTAAAATCAGAAGACCGTATCTAGCCCGAGTCTTTTGGCTAAAAACTGGTGGTGAGGTCTTGTTCACCCCAGGTTCTCCAAGGGGCAGGTGACCCACAGAGCCCTGGGAACCTGCTTGGGCCCTGCCCAGAGTCCAGCTCCAGAAATAGCTGAGATGGGGTCACTGGGAGGGACTTCGGGAAGGAAGTGGAGCTAAACAGGCCTGAGGGTGAGGAAGAGCACCTCTCCCCCCACAACACACACACACACACACACACACACACACACACACACACACATACAAACAAAGTGTTTGTATCCAGCCTGAAAGGGGGAAGGAAGAAACAATAATGACCTTAAGCCCTAGGAGGTGGAGGTCCTTGGGAGGTCATCTCCCTCATTCCCCTGCCTCCAGGCAAGACTGAGGACCCTTGGATTCATTCTCGTTTTAGACAGGGATTGTTGATTCATTATTTAAGCACCTTCTGTGTGCCAGGCGTTGAATATACCAAGAGGGCAATATTTCTATTCTTCCCAGGCGACCAGAAGAGAGATTTCTGCTCCTCTCCCATCTACCCCAGGCACTGCCAGGCTCTTAGGCTCTCAGGGTCCTTCCTGGATTCTGTTCTCAAGCCTTCTAGTATAGCAAAGGCCATTCCGTGGCCTGTCCCCTTGGCTTTTTGTCTATCTTATGTCTTACTCAATACCTTGTGTGCGTATGTGCGTGTGTGTGTGTGTGTGTGTGTGTGTGTGAGGGAGAGAGAGAGAGAGAGAGAGAAGGAATAAGCATGGGAATGAGAGGTGGCTGGCCGTCCCCAAGGCACTTCAAACAAGCTTAGGGACAGGAAAGTCACTCTCATTTCCAGACTAGCCCCCAAAACTGTGGCAATGAGGCTCCTTCCTCAGGCAGGCAGCTCCTCCGCTACCCCAGCCCCCCGCCCCCCCACCGGCCATGCCAACTGCTCCCTTACCCTTTCCTCTGTGCTGTTGGATTCTCCCATTGCCTGGTCCCTGTCTCCTGCCCACAGCATCCAGCAGATTCAGTGCTGTTTGGACAAGATGAACCTCATCTACAAACAGTTCAAGAAATCCAGAATGAGGCCAGGTGAGCCAAGGGGAGAGCAAACTCCTCCCTGCTCTCTCTCTTCTCTCCCATCTCTCCCTTCTTCCTTCCTTCCTTCCTCCCTCCCTTCCTTCCTTCCTTCCTTCCTTCCTTCCTTCCTTCCTTCCTTCCTTCCTTCCCTCTGCTTATCCGGCTCTCTCTCAATACAGCACCGGTGTTGCCGCTGGAGACCCCTATGTGGATGGTGCATGTGAGGCCAGCCGGGGTGCAGCTGGTCTAGGCCGTGTCCCTCTGTGAACTGAGGGACGTGAAGCCTGTACCTATTGCCATGTAAGAGGCTTAGATGGCATGGGTGGGGGACTCAGCTGGCTGGAGCCTGGCTGCTATGGGAGAGGTGGCCTTTGAAAGAGACCCCTCACTTCTGCAGGGCACTTTACAGTTTAAGGAATGTTTCGCTACCTGCTGCGTCTTTGGCTCATTAAAACAGCCAGGTTTCCCAGATAAGGGAGGATCTGAAGAAATGTCATGTAGTCACTGGGCCAACTACTTAGCCTGTGTTATCTACTCATCTGAACAAAGACCCTCTGGGTGGGGACAGCTCATTTACAGGCTCAGGGATGGGCAGCTGCTTGCCCAAGGTGACTGCCATCACGGGACAGGGTAAGATGGAACCTAGGGGAGGCTTGTGGACCTGGGGGCCTGGGAGACCTCAGCTGACTCTTGGGGTTAGGAGACTAACACACCAGGAGCCAACCCTCTCCCTCTCCACCCACGTAGCAAACATCTCCCGATGTGTGAAGGCCTTGGTCTTGAGTGTCAAGTTTGCCTCCATCCCTAGAATTATCTAAAAAGCACTAACCCATAGAAATGTGATGCCAGAAACATACCTAACTTTGAGTTCTCTACGTGCCAGAATTTAAAAAGTAAAAACAAACAGGTGAAATTAATTTTCATGATATATTTTATTTAACCCAATGTGTCCAAATTGTCATTTCAGCATGTAATCAACATAAGCCAAATTACTAAAAAGATATTTTACCTTTTTTTTTTTTTTTGCCACATGCTAATTCCTCACAATCCTGGTGTCTTGGACACTCACAGCACATCTCTGTTCAGAAGCTAATTTTTTGGCAGGTGAGCTGTCGTCTCACCAAAGCCATAGAGCTGTGTTCCATGGGAAAACAATATTTTACACTGCTCCAGCTTTAAGTTGTTGATTAATTGAATTAGTTACATTAAAATAAAATTCAGTTCCTCGGTCATACTAGCCACTCGGCAGGTGCTCAGTAACCACCCGTGTCTCGTGGCTGCCGACTCAGACATACAGATCCGGATGATCTTGTCTCCGTGGGAGCCTCAGTCCTGCCTCTGGGTCTGGCTGTGGGGGGGGGGGGGAGGGAGTAGGGGAGCAGCACAGGAGATGGGGAAACTGAGACTCTCCTGTTCCTGATGCCCAGCTGGCCTCCTTGCTGTGATTTCAGGAGACCCTCGGAGGCTTTTCTGCCTTCGTCACTGGGATTCCATCGTCCTAGCATCGCTACCCTTCTGAGCACCTCGCTAGGCACCATTACTCTCCCCTAGTTATAGGTGAGGAAACCAAGACCCTGGGAGACTAAATAGCCCAAGCAATCCAGGTCTGGACATGTCTAACCACTCCGCTTTACAACCTCAAAGAGTTTTGTTTCCATGGGTCTGCAAGAGTCCTTTATGAAAATTAAAAATGAAAGGAAGAATAACTCTTGACTGCTACCCCCTGGAGTGTTGAAAGAGGCCATTCCGAAATATGCTTCCTGGTTCTCTCTCTCTCCTCACACCCGTCCTGGTGTTATAGACGATGGATGAGGAAGCCGACTCGATGAGATGAGGTCACTTGCCTACCACCTCCTGCTACCAGGAGGCTGGGCTGGGACGTGGAGCTGGGACTTCACGAGTGCTCAGAGAGCTGAGAGCAGGGCCCAGGACAAAGATCCCAGGGAGGGGGTTCTGCCATTAGGGAACCGGGAGGGGGCAGCAAGGCAAAACTCAAGTGTCAGGTCACCCCCCGGGAGGCCCATTCCCTCGAAGCCCAGGAGGGGGCAGCATCTCCCTACTGTGGTGAGCATTGGCAGGAGGTGGCCAAGGCGGTGAAAACCAGCTCTTCTGGCAAAAGTGGCTGGTCCAAGAAGGGGGGAGGTAGAGAATGAAGGCGAGGTACAGGGTGGTGGCCCGGCTTATCCAGCCCCTTGCTGCAGAGCCCAGCTGGCTCTGCCTGCAGCTCGAATGGTCAGGAATGGGGCCCACAGACTAGGCATCAGCCACTCCGGAGGGGTCTTGGATGACCTTGGAGGAGGAGCTAGGGCTGACCACGCTTCCTTCAAGGTCCTCATCCACCACATCCCGCCTGAAAGTATCCCCAAGTATCATCTCTCTACCCCCAGCCCCAGGAACCTTATGGCAATTTCTCTGCAGCTTCATGCCTTCCCCCCTGCCCCCGCCCCCTTTCCTGGCTGTTTGTTTCACTCTTGACCTTTCTGGGTCCATTGAGCTCTTGAGGGCCCAGGCTGAGCTGCCTTCATCTTTGTAGTTGTCCCCAGACCCTTGTGGCATTCTGTTTCGTTGACTAATTAAACAGGCGACACCATTCCTGTCTGTTTCCTTCAGGCCTCGGCTACAACGAGGAGCAGATTCACAAGCTGGATAAGTGAGTGGCCCGTGCCCTGGCAGGTGGGTGAGCGGGAGGGTGGGTGTCGCCGGGAGTGATACTCTGTCCCTGACCAGATGGGGTGGAGGGCTCTGATCCGGGCTTAGGCAGAAGAAAAGCGGGTAACTGTATGTGGGGGCAGGTTATCTGGGGTCAGGGGAGGGAGATCGTGTAGCTGACTCAGAGGGAGGTTTCCCTGAAGCAGTCTTGATGTAACTGGGTTTATTTCTAGTATGAACAAGACTGTTTGGAATATTTCCATTCTTAGTTGCCCTCACTGACTCCCCGCTTACCGCTTCCGGCTTCTGACCTCTGCCGGAGCGTTCCCTCGCACTGCTCTCTGCTCCTCTGTATGCTGGACTCTCCTCTTGCAGGAGACCCTTCCTGACTTCAGTGGTTATTTGTAGACTTACTCCCCCAGCTCTACACCCGTCCCTAACCCTCACACACACACACACACACACACACACACACACGGTCTCTCAGTCTCTGCAGAACCATCTCGTCTCCCCTGTGAGGACTGAGCCTGTGAGCGTGTGTGTTCTCTGAGGCCCCCTTGTCCTTCCCCCACATCTCTCTGTTGCTGGGTCGTGTGTTCCAGCCACTCCGATCTCCACAGTTCATGTGTGCAAGCGTCATTTCCTGCTTGTTGGGACAGGCAGCCCTGCCGTGGGCCTTGAGGCGGTGGACACTGAGGGATGCTGCCCTTGTGCACGGGTGGCTCTCGTTGCTTATCTCTGTGCCTGGGGGTCTCTCTGTCTTTTCAGGGTGAATTTCGGTCATTTAGCCAAAAGGCTCCTGCAGGTATTCCAGGAGAAGTGCGTGCAGAAGTACCAGACATCTCTAGTCACGCACGGCAAGTGGATGAGGTAACAGTCGGACCCTCCCCACTGAGCTGAGCTCGTGGACCCCCAGGGCCCTTCTGAGCCTGGCCCTTCGGGCTTGCAGAGCCCTAACTGAGGGGAGGTGGGAGTAAAGGCACAAAGACCAGAACATGAGGGGTTTTTTTGTGCACCTGGGAGATTTCTGTACGTTAGCTTATTTAATCCCACAACATCTACCTACGCAGTACACACGCTCACCCCACTTCACAGATGAGGAAACTGAGGCTCAGGGCACAGGTCTCATTCTCAATACCACACAGCTAGTAAGTAGCAAAGACTAGTCTGTGGGTATGACTGCCTGGAAACTCTGGCTTCTTTCCATGTTTCCAGGTGGTTGTGTTGGGAAGCCCCCTCTCTGGGGAGGAGTGGGATGCGGCCCTTAAATAGAACCCTCTCAGACGGCCCCCTGTAGGAGTTCTGGGTTTTCCCTTCTCCGATGAGTCCCTCCCTCCTTCCCCTGCCTGTGGGAATACCGGCCCCTCCTGAGAAGAGAGGGCAGGTTCCCAGGCCCGTATGACCTGTGGGCTTGTTATGGGGCTGACACCCATCCTCACATTAGAACACAGCTCCTCCTCCACCCCCCCACCCCACCCCACCCCACCCCAAATTCTGATTTAATTGGTCTGAGGTCAGGCTTGCAAGTCAGCACTTTAAAAGCGCCTCCAGGTAATTCTAATGTGTAGGCAGGGGTGAGAATCAACCACTGGTTTATCTGTCCTTGGGTTGGTTTCCTTTTTGTGCAGTGGGGAAAATGGTCCTGCCCACTCCCTCCACTTAGAGAAAAAGAGAATTCGTAAAAGAGTCCTGACCTTGATTTGCTCTGGAAATGGGGCCGTTCCCGTAGTAAATGCCCTGGGGTGGGCTTCCTCTGTCTGTCTGGAGCCTGACCTGGCCCCGAGCTCGTCCTCACTGGCATGTGTGGTGGGCCCAGCCACATGTGGTTGTGCACTCCCGCCGTGGTTCTGCTCGGACCCTCAACAGTCTCAGTCAGAAGTGCCCTCCGTGAGAGGTGAGGGCGCACCTGGCAAGAGGCAGTGAGGGGGGCAGATGCCAGGACCCATCATCTCCATCCTCCGCTGTCTGGAAAGCCTCTCCCCGTGTCTGCGTGGCGACCCGAAGGGCGGCTGGATGGGCCCCTGTCAGAACGCGCAAACCCAGCTCTGATTTCTTACCTGCTCTCTCCAGGGAGGTGCACGAGACCAGGATCCGCTTGCGTATGGTCAGCTGTTCTGTGGCTGCCTTTAACACAGAAGCCCAGGGAGCCCAGGAGAGCCTCAGCAAGGTGCGAGATCTTCAGGGGGCACCCGGGCTGCCGAGAGGAAGCCAGGTCAATCCGGCACCCTGGGGCCACGGGGCCATTCCCCTGCCTTTGGGCAGGGCTGCCTTCAACCAAACCCAAGCACTTTGTGGGGTCGGAGGTCTCTAACATACAAATGTGCCCTGAGGTGGGGACAGAGGGAAGGGAAGGCACTTCCTGGTGATCTGAGACTGAAGGTCACTGCACAGACAGCTTCCAGAACTCTGGGACATCTTCCTCGGGCCCCGTGGAGCCGGGAAGTGTCCAAGCTACTCCTGAGAGAGGCCACGTGAACTCTCTGTGGTCTTTTAGTCTGCTCTCTGGGAAGAGACCCCCACACAGGCAGCTCTGGGAAGGCTGCTTCTCTGGTCCCCAGCCCGTGGCACCTGTAGCCAGCCTCATCCCTTCAGAGGCTGGCTGGGCTGCCCTGCCCCTTCTCTGGAGCTCCTGGCTTGGGCTGGGCCATGGCATTGTGGGCTGGACCCAGCGGAGAACTGGACAGTCTGGACCGTTAAATCCAAGCACAGTCGAGGGAGGGTGGCTGTGTCAGCCATGCTCCCAGGGTGGGAAGCAGGAGCTTGTGGGAAAGGCTTGGGCATTCTGGGTGCCCCAGGGATGCAGGCTGAGAGCCATTTTGTCACCCTTTTCTTACCCTTACTCACACCTCCCTTACAAAGAAACACACCTGCTGGCCCCCCCTCCTGACTAAAGTGTGGCTTTCCCTTCAGATCCTTGACCAGTTATCTCACCAGCTCCTTCAGGACAGAACAATGGGGGCTCAGGTCTCAGCACCCCCCACAGCTCCCCACCCCAGCCCTGCACTGACAGACCTGGTTCTGCAGTAAGTGCTGGAGAGAAGAGGGGAAGTGTGTGTGGAAGGGAATAGTGGGGGAGGGGGAGGGTGCAGAGGTGAGAGCCCGAGGGGTTCTGCCTCAGGCCTGGGAGGCAGGAATCAAGAGAGTCTGGGTGGCGGGCTTCCTGGGGAAGGGGTCAGGCGGGCGGCTGGGCCTCAGCCACAGCCGCCTCTCTGCCCTCTGCCTTGGACAGCATGCAGGAGCTCTGCGAGGAGGTGAAGCTGCTGGCCTTCGACCTTCAGGACAACAACCGCATCATTGAAGGGTAAGGAGCTCCCACTGTGTGTGGGGACGGGCGGCTCCTCAAGCCACCCTTGGGTCCCTGTGCCTGCCCATGCAGGTTTGATGACAGGTGTCCCTTTTCCAGTCACGTCAGAGCTTTGGCCTTGTCCTTAGGTGGGTCGCCATCTTTGTGAGGTGTAGGCTTTCACTAGAGTCTTGAGGACGTGAGCCTCAATAAAGTCAGACAGGAGGACTCAGAGGCACGTGGGTTTGTGGCCACATCCTGCTCCCTGAAAATGTGGACTCCGCCTGATGCCTTCCCCAGACCGCGCCCTTCAACCTCCGCAACCATCCATAGAGTCCTGCTGTCCATGTCCCACACCAGGAAACCGCAGCACAGAACGTGGGTTAACTGCCCGAGGCCTTTCTCCGGCCCTGTTGGGCTCCATCTTTGTGCACATGTTCCCAGGGCCGCCAGGCTGCGGGCCCAGCCTCAGAGACTCTGGATCACCTCCTGTTAGGGTCCCCTCCCCAGGGTGGGGGGCAAGGTGTACCACAGGGGGTGCAGCAGGGCTCAGACTTTTGGATTTTTTGCACCAGTGACATTCACAAAAGAGAGCTGGAGAATAACAGACTGACCAACTTCTCACATATCCAAGTAAGCGCATTTGAAAGGGAAAAAGCCCTGCCGTCTAGTAGTCCTGCTTGTATAAAGCACATTTTTAATACCAAGGAGAAGGGGGGACCTAATCTCGGCATCGAGGATGGTCCTTGCCCTGAAGGTCAGAGTGCCTGTTTACATACATACACACTTGTGCATGTGCGCGCACACCCCACACCCTTCCCATCAGCCTAGTCTGTCGCTTCCCCACGGGACAACCTGGGGCGCAGTGGAAAGAATCTGCAGAAATTCCAACAGGACCTGACTCCTGGCTGCTCTGTACAAAGGGCATGAACCTGGGAGATTTGTCCTGCTTTCAGCTTCGGTTCCCTCCCCTGTGAAATAGGAATGAATGGTGCCCCTCCCTGATGTTGGACTAAGCAGGATGAGAGACACCATGTGCTGGGGAGGAGGGGCACAGAGGAAAGGGCTCACTAAATGGCAAGTATTGGGAGCTGGGGAGCCAGGAGCAGAACTTACGTTTTTCCTGACTTTCAGGGTCCTTGGGCTGAGGAGGGAGCTCCTCCCTGACCCATCCCAGCAAGGGGAGAATCCATCCTCTTAAACCCCTGCAAGGGCGGGGGGGGGGGGGGGGGGCTGGAATTCTTTCCCAAGAGGCCCTCGTGGGCAGGAAGTTCCAATTTTAGTGCTGACATAAATTTTTCTTGCTGTGATATGGAGTTTATTTACAGATAACTCAAAACTTTAGTGAGTTTTCACTTCCTTATTCAGAGCTGTAGCCAAAGAGCCTACAGAAACGAGTTGAATTCCTCTCCCCACCTCAGCTGCTCCTGACCTTTGGCCACACTGGATTCACCAGGGGAGCTTTGAAGAGAGTGGCTCCCAGGTCTTGCCTCCAGAGACTCTGGTGCTGCAGGAGGTTGGGGATTTTATAAACTCCCCAGGTGATTCTAAAGTGTAGTCAGGGATGAGGACCAGAGTCGGGGGTCAAAGACACGACGAGGGGACAGCTCAGGATAAAATGGCTGGGTGTTCCTGAAAGTTGAGTGTGTTGGGTCCTGGGTTACGGGCTGCAGGCTTCTCTGCCTAGGTGGGGGAAGCTAACTGGTAGCTTTCCTTACAGGTTAAGTAGGCCCCCGTCGGCCCCTGAATCCTGAGGTCCGAGCTCCATGGGGTGCACAACATCCTGAAGCATTAGAATCATTCAAAGCCCGCTCTCCTGCCTACAGTGCGGGACCTAACACAGGATGATGTCTGGTCCCATCTCATCAGCCTACCTCTCTCCTGGCCAACAGCTGGGAGGTGTCACCAGCATTACCTTCCACTGCCTCTCTGCCGGAAGAAGCACAGTAGGACCTGGGGTGCCAGGCCATCTCCGACAGGCCCCACTGCCTGGGCTGAACTTTGTGTCTCTCTCACACAGGCTCAGGTACGGCTCCTCCGTCTCCCAGGCCTGTGTGGCTAAAGCTGGCAGGCCGCCTGGGGGGAGAAGAGACTCAGATCACTCCCATCGATCTGCCCACCCACCTCTTCTGGTTTACGGGGCTTCACTTCTCAGGGAACAGAAGAGGAGGCCTCCAGGGGTTCCCCTAGGATGCTAGGTCAAGCGACCTAATTTCAGTCTTCCTTCCTCTTGAGGGGTTCCCCAGGGAACATACAACCCTCCCCTCTCCTACGATTTCTGGGGCTCCCCACCCTCAGCCCCAGGCATTCCAGAGCCTGATTTTGCCTCTACTCTTGGTCTGGCAGAGCCTGGCAGAGTTGAGAGAATGGGTGGTCAAGGCCAGGTGCTAGGTCCCCGGGGACCCTTGCCCTCCTCATTCTGCCCGAGGCACTGCCGGGCTCTGGGAGACGCAGCCAGCCACTGTCAACAGTGAGCACAGGCCCGTAAGCCCAGTGCCCAAAGGAGATAAGAGGCCTGCACCTTGAAGAAGTGGAATAAATGTGGCGTGGCCTTCTTTTTCTCTACTTCTGAGTGGCTCTCGCTGGGCTGTGTCTGTGAGGCAGGGGAAGGCTCTTGGCTGTGTGTGTGTTTGACATCCCAGCAGGCGGTGGGTGGGGATCTGTGAGGACAAGGACTGGGAAACGGAGGCGGGACTGGTCACTTCCTGATCCCTGCCTTTCCCCTAAATGGGCCCTAATTTCAGGGAAAAGTCCGAGGAAGATGGCATCCTGCTGGGAGGGCTTGCCTGCCCATTCCTTCTCCTGCCCCCAGTCATTTGGGGGGGACTTATAGGGGGCCTGGGACTTGGGGAGAAAGGAGATCTCTCTCCCCCACCAACTCAAATCTACCATCTAAGGGCCTACTCCTCCCCCACCCCCATTCCCCACCACTGTTCAAAACCTAGGCTGTGTCCTAAATATCGAGCTTAAGCACTGCTGTGGACCATTTTGAGTATTCCCTCATTTTGCCTAGAAGCTAGAACGGTGCCTGGGCACTCAGACTTGTACAAACGCAGTCTTTCCCCGCACTACATCCAGCCTTCCCTTAAGCAGAACTCAGCTACCCACCTAGCCTAGGGGGTGGGGGAGAACGCAGTCAAGTAGCCCCATGAGGGGAGGGAGATGCGTGGGAGGCTCCATTTGTGCATGAAGCATGAAAACAACACTATGCTTGACTCTAGATCACCCCAGAAATCTTTCCTGCCCGTCTTCACGAAACCTCCATGTCCTCAGAGGCTACCCTGCCTAATGACCCAGCAGGGCAGAAGTGAGGACACCTGGGTCCTGCATTCTGATACCGTCCATGCTGCTTCTCTATGGAAAAGACCAGCACCCTCTAAAGACCCAGGGGAGGGGCACCGAGGGGCTGCTTGCATCGGGCCTAAGTGGCTTCACGTATGCCATTTGGGGGGGTGGCGTCCATGGGGTCATCTATACCCAATGGGCTCAGAGTCTGGGGCCCCTGGAACCAGCTGCTGCCTCTCCACGGCCCTGGGCCCTGGGCACGCCTGGTCTGCTCTGCCTGCGTGAAGTTCAGGCTGACACTTCTGGCTCATCAATGGCCTTGTAGGGAAGTCCCAGCATGGATTTTCCCTGGCAGCTGTGGCTGCCTCTGGATCACATATGCTTGGTGGAGCTCAGCAGAAGAGCCAGGGGATCCCTGAAAGCCAAGTGTGGATTTTTGAGACATGATATGATCCAGGCTCTGTGATCTCATGAGCAGAGCCCAGCAGAGGACATGCTCAAAGGCTCCAGTCTGTTCCTGTGCTGGGACGTGGACGCCTCCCCTGATTTAAACTCCTGCAGAGCTTCTGATTCTGTGTGAGGAACTGGACCAAGGCCCAGATTCAGAACGTTGTAAGATCCTCAGGTGTCTGAAGACCTCTTAAACTCCTTCTGTCCTCTGTAGTGATTCCTAACACGACACTTAAAATGAGCCCACTCGGTTCCTCAGGCATGAACCGAACACCCGTACTGTGCCAGGCCCGGTTATGGGTACCAAAACCACACAGGTGACTACGATGCCTCACCTGCTACCGGAGGAGTTCACCTTGATGGGGGAGGCATCTCAGTGTCATGAGGAGAGTAGGAACACACAGCTCAAGTGTGGCATTACGTCACCGTCATCACAGGGGACCACAGTTAGGTCAGGGAAGGACTCGGGCGGCAGTGGACTCCGGTGAGGTCTTGGCAGGTGAGTGGAGTTGCCTAGCAAAGAAGGCATGACAGGCGTCCCCGGCAGTGGGAACAGCACAGCCACGGCATGGAAAGAACTGTAAGAATGTGTGTCACTGTGGAGTAAGCTGAAGTGGGAAGTCAGTGTTGAGGAAAGAGGGCAGCCAGACCCAAAAGGTCCTGTAGGCCACACTAGGGAATTTGAGCTTTACCTCAGGGAAGCATAGAAACAGGTTTAAAGCCAAGGCCAACTGGTATTTTAAAGATATGACTCTTTGGTGTCGCTGTGGAGGGTGTATTGAAACACCGTGCCTTGGTCTCATTTGTAAAGTGGTGATGACATCTTTCAAAGTTACGGGTAGGAATAGATCAGATATTTCCACAAAGTGCCTGAAACACAACGTTAATTCTCTGCACACCCCCTGCCCCTCCCTTGGCTGTGAGGACCCTGTGCAGGGTAGATCAAGAAACAGATGCTCTTGGGGCGCCTGGGTAGCTTAGTCAGCAAAGCATCTGACTTGTGGATCTCTGCTCAGGTCATGATCTGATGGTTCGTGAGTTCAAGCCCCACATCAGGGTCTGTCCCGATGGCGTGGAGCCTGCTTAGGATTCTGTCTTTCCTTCTCTCTGCCCCTTCCCTGCTTGTGTGTGCACTCACATTCTCTCTCTCTTTCTCTCTCTCTCTCAAAATAAATAAATAGACTTAAGAAAAAAAGAAATAGAAGCTCTTGTGTCAGATAAGTTCAGTCAGTGGCTCAGTTCGGTCACAAATATCTGGAAAGAATCCACATGGCATTTAGATTTATGGCGAGCATGCTCTTAAAATAGGCTAGTCCATGTTAAAAGTGGGCCTAACTAGGAGGATGTGGGGGCACATCTGGGCTCCCCATGCGGTTAGTGAGCCCACTCTGGAGGGCCTGGTGCCTCTTTCAGTGCCCAGAGCTACAGGCCTGTAGTCTCAGTGTTTCAGAATCTGCTCAATTTCCTCTTTATAGGCTGGTGTCGGGGTTCAAAACAGATTCTGGGACCCCGCCCACATGATTCCAATCAGTAAGGGTGTAGCCCAGGAACTGCAATGTGGATGAGCTTCCCTGGCGATTCTTTTTTTTTTTTTTAATTTTTAAAAATGTTTTTATTTATTTTTGAGAGATCATGAGCAGGGGAGGGGCAGAGAGAGAGGAAGACACAGAATCGGAAGCAGGCTCCAGGCTCTGAGCTGTCAGCACAAAGCCCCAGGTGGGGCTCAAACTCACGGATCATGAGATCATGACCTGAGCTGAAGTCGGATGCTTAACCAACTGAGCCACGCAGGTGCCCCTTTCCTGGTGATTCTTAAGCTAAAGTTTGAGAACACTGAGGCAGAGTTTGCAAACGACCTGCAGAGGACATGTGAACGCCCCAGCACAGGCCAATGGGCAGTGGGCAGTATACGCCTGACCAAGCACTGCCCCCCCACCCTGACAGCTGAGGTCAGGGAGGTTAGGCTAGGGGACAGGACAGATCTCCACAAGGACCTGGCCACTCTCCCACTGCACCCACTGTTTGCTTTCTCGGGCCTATCTCGCTTCAGCAGGGGGAGCCTCTGCTACAGTCATTTGGGAGTCACTTCCAGGCTGCTTCAGTGGTTTTGTAAAAGGCGGAATCCTGGCTTCTTTTCCTTTCATCTCACAGAGAATCCTTAGCCAAGTGATGCCAATGGGAGGCGGTAAGGAATGGGCCAGGATGGCCTGAAGGAGCTTCAGACTATTTCCCTTGGAAGCTCTGAGTAACAGCAGTTACTTCAAGCAGCTGGGCCCTTTCCCAGCGCCCTCTGTAGAGAGACGGGGGTGTGTGGGGGAGACAAGAGATGGGAGTAAGGACAGGAGAGAGGGTGGGAGGCAGGAGAGAGAGGAAGGGAGTGATAAAGAGATGGACAGGCAAAGGGTAATGGAGAAGGAGGGCGGAGGGGGAACAGAAATGAGAGGACCGAGACCCAGAAGAGATAATTGTGTGTGTGTGTGTGCATGTGTGTGTGTGTGTGTGCATGTGTGTGTGTGTGTGCGCATATGTGGTGGGTTGGGTGGGAGCAGGAAGAGCCGGGAAGACCATCCCGGCCACTGTGCTTGTGCTGGTCTGTCACAATCTTCGTCCCTGGCTTCCTGCCACAGCAATGGGCCCAGAGCTGACTTTGTGCTGGAATATAAGTGGCTGTGCCTTGGAGCCCCTCTCTGGCTGAGGGGGAGAAGCTGCAGACAGATCTGCCTGGAATATCTGAGTTTTTCCAACACAGAAAGAAGAAACATACACACACACACACACACACACACACACATACACACACCAGTCTTATCATAAGCCTGGTGGAGCGACTTGGGTGGAAAAATCCCATAATTGAGATGCAGACTGAGGAGGCATCACTAAACTGTTGGCAAACAAGCCCCACCCACCACCCCACCCTACAGGGTGACACCTTTCCAGGAGCCCTCAGATCCTTGCTCACGTTTGAACCCTGGTTTGCCCTCTTGTCCCAAGTACTGTCAAGGACCCAGATGATCCCTGTGGGAGCACTGGGGGTTGGTGACACAAAGAAAGCCCATCTTCCTGAAGTGGGGAAGACATCCTCTTAGCCTTCAGCCCTGGCCATGGAGGCAAGAAATCCACCCCAGTGACCATCAACTTTGGAGGAGTTCATGAGTCTTAAATAGAGTTCCCAACACCACTGTCACATCTATCCGCCCAGCAGGTCACTGGGTGCCTTCTATTCTCCCTGGGCCAGGTAGTTCTTTGTCTCTCCTCCCTGGGTGCAGGGACCATGGCTTAAAGGTTGTTAAGAAATGAGTTGGTAGCTGACAATTGAGTTCATTTCATTAAAAATATATATATATTTTTAATTTTAGAGAGAGGAAGAGAGTGCAAGCAGGGGAGAGGGGCAGAAGGAGAGGCGGGGGGGTCTTAAGCAGGCTCCATGCTCAGTGCCAAGCTTGATCCCACAACACTGAGATAATGACCTGAGCCGAAATCAAGAGTTGATGCCCAACCGACTGAGCCACCCAGGTGCCCCCTCCCAATTCTAAGCACATGATAGGATTGCACCTCCTGCTCCCACTGTGTAGGATGGTCTGGATATGTAGGAACTTCCAGGCTCTCTTGGTTTCCCTCTGGCATGGTGACTGGCAACATCAGATGTGGTGGCTGGGATCCATCAGCCTGGGTCCCCGAGTGGCTTTGAAGAACAGACTCTCCATGCCAACCAGCAAAAGGCATGTAATATGAGAGAGAAGTTTCTGATTTAAAGGCACTGAGATTTGCAGGATGTTTATTACTGCAGCATAACCTAACCTGTCCTGACTGGTCCGGCGAGGCTGTGCAAACAGTTGTACTGTCAGAATCACTGGGAGATCCCCTCAATGCTTCGGGGATTTCAGCGACTTCAAATGCTTCAAAGCCAAACAAAACCAAAAACTTCCCCTTCAGAAAGTCAGGACCCATCCTGTTCTTCCCCTCTCCTTCCTACTAAGAAACTTGGTAGAGGGTTGGGAGGACAGCCCTGAAGCAATTCACCCAATGGGGGAGCCAGCACACTCTCTGACCACCTCCGCAGTGACTTCACACACTGACCACACACTTGAGCTACTGTCAGGATCCTTCCCCTTGGTCAAAAATAAAAACAGCACACCTACTCTTCTGGGGGTGAGTCACAAACAGAAAAAAGTCAATGGCTCTGAGACAAGAGGATCCGCTAACATGGGAAAAACTCCCAGGGGAGGTGTCTCAGCAGATGCTGTGGTCCTACCCGGGTAGCTGGCATGACCAAAGACCGGTCCAAACAGTTCTGAACCTCAAGCATCAGCCGCTACAGTATACCGGTCATGGTCCTGACCCTACAATGAGACTAGAGTTTATTTAGTACTTCCTCCCTGGGGAAGGAGGACTGACTTGTGAGAGAGACAGAGAGAAAGAGAGAGAGGGAGTTGTGGGACGGGCTGGGCTGGGCAAGATGGCATCAGAGGAGGCGAGTCCCAGCCAGGGAGCCTCCAGCTGGGGCTCTGGGGAGGCAACTACTTCTCCCAGCCTCAATTCTTGGCTCAGGGAGATGAACCTTAAGATAAACTTGATAAACTTTTTGGGTTGATTACATGAGGTTATGTTATCTCCGTTTTCATCTCCGTTCCCATCCCAGAAGCCAAATGCCGGGCTCTGGCCCTGCACAACCACCTCCCCCATTCAGGGCTGAGAGCAGTCACCACCATTCTTCCAAATCAGAGCTGCATCAGGAAAGGAAGCCCAGATCATTTTTCCGTGCAGCTCAGGCAACTGGGAAGGGGTTTATGTCCGGTGATTCTAGACACCCATCCCATGAGCCTCTCCATCCAGGGGATCTGGGATGGGCTGCCCAAACCCATGCCTGGAAAGGGGGTGGGGAGTGCAATGGAGGGCAGAGATGGTGACTGTTGGCAATTATTTCACAAGCGGCATTTCAGAACTGGCCTTCCAAATGATGTACTCATTACCAGGTCCCTTCTTGCCACAGCAAGCTGTCAACCAGCGCTCAAGCTGGGTGCACGCCCTGGACCTCACCCAGCTCACTGCCTCCTGGGAGACAGTGATCTCCTCCAACAACTCTCAAGTCCATGGAGATGGATGGATAACAAAGGGTGGATATGAGCAGATATTTACATGCAATACAGGTTTCTGCAACAACTCTGAGAAAACTATTTGCAGAAAAAGTGGGAGAAGGGGGAGAAAGAGACCAAAAAGGCAAATTGTACTTTTCTTTGCAAATATTCAGCAGAAAGCATTCAGGGATAGCCCTCCTGCCGCCCCCGCCTATGGAGTTTTTCCTCAGTTGTGTCCACTGAAGTTCACCTGCCCTGTGGGGAAAAGAACAGAGAAGCCCACGTTATCAGCACCTTGGATCTAGAGTAGTGGAGTCCTTGGACCACCGGCAGCTACACCACCTAGGGATTTGTTAAAAATGCAAAATCTCAGGGCACCTGGGTGGCCCTGTCAGTTGAGTGTCCAACTCTTGGTTCTGGCTCAGGTCATGATCTCACAGTTCAAGCCCTGCATCGGGCTCTGCACTGACAGTGTGGAATCTGCTTGGGATTCTCTCTCTCCCTTCCCTGCACACACGCTCTCTCTGTCTCTCTCTCAAAAAATAATTAAAATTCGGGGTGCCTGGGTGGCTCAGTTGGTTAAGCGACCGACTTCGGCTCAGGTCATGATCTCGCAGTTTGTGAGTTCGAGCTCCGCTTCAGGCTCTGTGCTGACAGCTTAGAGCCTGGAGCCTGTTTCAGATTCTGTGTCTCCCTCTCTCTCTGCCCCTCCCCTGCTCATGCTCTGTGTCTCTCTGTCTCTCAATAATAAACATTAAAAAAAATAATTTAAAAAAATAATTAAAATTTAAAAAGGCAAAGTCTTAGACCTCAGCCCTAAACTCATACTGATCAGAAACTCTGGGGGTGGAGCCCAGTAATCTGTGATTTAACAAGCCCTCCAAGTAATTGTGATGCACTCCAAAGTTTGAAAAACACTGAAGGTAGAGAAAGCAAGGTTCAGACAGGGGAGAGGAGAGGTGGGAGAGGGGAGCGGATGGTGCACATTCTCTCCTCTCCTCTCTCTCCTCTCTCCTGCCATGGGTCAAGGCAGGCTGGGAATTCCCTGGCTGCTAGACTCCTGAAATTTTAGGAATTACCTAAAAATTACCTTCAAAGGGAAACTAAAAGCAAAAGTGAAGATTCCCCTATCAGACACTAGGGGGAGTCCCATCTCTGGCTTGGGAAGAAGAAGTCTGAGGTCTTTAGGAATTTAGACTATTTGCAAAGTCGGTTGCTGGTGACCTCTGCTAAATCAACCAAACTGAACCCCAAGTTTTAAAAGGACAGGCAGTGGTCACCTCATCAGAGCCGTGGATCGCAAAAGCATTTACCTGTCTTCCCACTCCCAGACTAATTTACGGGTAATAAATAAATAAATAAATAGACAGACAAAAGTACAGAGGCTGGAGAGGGCCCGGGGTCGTGCAGCTGGCGGGTTCAAAGATCCAGCAGTCCTGTTCCCGCCCGCGAGAGACGATCAGGACAGGATACGTAATTTGTGGGACCTAGCGTAAAAAGAAACTGCCGGGCCCTTGCTCAAAAAGTATTAAGACTTTGGGGCGCCTGGGTGGCGCAGTCGGTTAAGCGTCCGACTTCAGCCAGGTCACGATCTCGCGGTCCGTGAGTTCGAGCCCCGCGTCAGGCTCTGGGCTGATGGCTCGGAGCCTGGAGCCTGTTTCCGATTCTGTGTCTCCCTCTCTCTCTGCCCCTCCCCCGTTCATGCTCTGTCTCTCTCTGTCCCAAAAATAAATTAAAAATGTTGAAAAAAAAAAAAGTATTAAGACTTTGAAGACGGTGAAATCGGAGCGTTCAAATGGAAGGGACAGAGGAGGTTATGAAGCCTGGTCTGGCGCCAGCACAAAAGGACTCTCTGGGTCCCACAAGTGAGCCTTCCATCACTAATACGAAGTAGGGCTTTTGGAGGGGCTGATGTTTCCACAGGAGTTACTAGAGCAGCTGTGGGAGGAGGAGGTTTTGTCTTAGGAAGATAAGCTCTCCCAAGTCCGGGCGATCCAGGGCCCCGGATCATAACCCCAGTCTTCCGGGAAAGGAATATCCTACCAGGCAGGGCTGCCGACGGAGGGGAAATCCAGCGAGAGTGAAAGTCGCACGCGGACAGCCTCGGCCGCCGAGTAGGCGGCTTCCCGCGGTCAGCATCGGAAGCGTCTGCAGCCGCGCGTGTCTCGGCGTCACCGGACTCGGAGCCGCTGCGGGAGCGCGAGCGCCGACGGGGCATTCCCGACCCACGCGGGGCAGGGTGGCCCCGGGTGGCGGGGGGGTGCGGCGAGGGGAGCCGAGGCGCACACTCTCCCGTGGGCGGGAAAAGCCGGAGGGTGGCGCGCGGACACGGGCCTCGGGACCTATTCACAGACCCACCCGCAGCTAGTTCCCAAGCCCTTCCTGGCCTCCTGCTCCCTCACCGGGGCGTGTTGGGGTGCGGTTATGGGGGGTATCTGGTTTGGGGGGCCGTGATGCGAGAGGGAAGGAGGCAGGGCTGAGGGCAGACGGCCCGCCCAGCAACGCCTCTTAGCTGCCCCAGCGGTCCCGTCCGCTTCCCGAAGACGCGCCTAAATCCGCGCTCGCTCCCGCGCCCCCAGCCTCTCGGCGGGTCGGCGGATCCCTGGGGCGTCCTTCCTGCCTCGCGCGAGTCTCCCCGCCTCCGCCCCGCCCTGCAGGCTGCGGTCCCTTTAAAGGCGCGCTCGTGTGGGGCCGCCCTTCTCTCGAGGCTGACTCGGGAGCAGCGCCACCGCCGCGAACCGCCGCCGTTGGCCCGGCATGGCCATGGCGTCCCCGGCCATCGGGCAGCGTCCCTACCCGCTGCTCTTGGACCCAGAACCGCCGCGCTACCTGCAGAGTCTGAGCGGCCACGAGCCGCCGCAGCCGCCGCCCCCCGGCCGCTCCTCTCGCCGCTGCGCCCCCGCTCCCCTCTCCACTGCGCGCGGGGCGCACGAGGGGCGCGGCGCCCGGAGGGCTGCCCGGGGGGACCCGGAGCCCCAACCTCAGGCCTCCCGACCCGCTCGCCCTCTCCGGCCTGGTCTGCAGCAGAGGCTGCGGCGGCGGCCTGGGGCGCCCCGGCCCCGCGACGTACGGAGCATCTTCGAGCAGCCGCAGGATCCTCGCGTCCCGGTGGAGCGAGGCGAGGGGCACCGCTTCGCCGAACTGGCGCTGCGGAGCGGCCGGGGCTGGTGTGACCTGTGCGGACGAGAGGTGCTGCGGCAGTCGCTGCGCTGCGCTAGTGAGTGTTGAGGGCATGGCAGGGGAGGGGCGCGCGGGAAGACCGCAGTCCGCGGGCGGGGAACTGCGAGGGGGCTGGGGCAGGAGACAGGGCCATTGACTTTCTCCACTTCGACTAAGGGAGACGCGCCCGGGAGACTCTGCTTCTTAGTCCCCTGCCCTGTATGCTTTAGTGACTGCCTACTGCCCAGGTATGGCGATGCGGTATTTAACAAATAGCTCTGTCCCTGACAGGTACACACTTCGCCCCGCCACACACACACACACACACACACACACACACACACACACACACACACAGGTTGCAGATGATGGCCACGCCGGCAAGGTCATTCCGTTGTATCTCACGCACCTTCTTGCTTTTGCTGTAAGTTCTTGACAGAGGGTTGTGAGACCGGTATTGAGATGGCCCTTAGACCCATGCTTATTAGGGTTAATGGGGAAATGGCTGGTTTGTCGCCTGTGGTACAGGCCCATGGTACATGTCCTCCTATGGCACACCTCTCCTTCAGGGAGCATTGCAGGAACAGGGAAGAGACCTGGTTAGGCTTTGGATGGAAATGGACTGTGAGGTTGAAGCTAACCTGAGGTTACCCTGGACCTGTGCCCCCTCTTGCCTTCCACCTCTGGCCCCTCAAACCTTTGGACTCTGCTCTAATGTTTGGCTGTTGTCCTGCCACTGCCTCCCCCTCCCCTCCTCCTCCCCCCTCAACTCTTCGGTTCCTGCCCCAGTCACCAGGCTCTAAAATTCCCCAACTCCCTGTCCAGTACTTTCCTCCTCCAAGCTCTCAGGCCCCTCCAGCCTTCTGAGCCACTCTTCTCAAAGCCTGCCTGTGGATCACTGGACACCCAGTGTTGTAGACTTTCTGAGCAAATTTGCAGTCTTCTTGGCAGGGGCGGGGGGCAGGTGGCATATTATTTTTCTCTTCCTACAGTTAGGTGTGTGTATTTCTTTAAGGGATGTCCTCTCCCCACCCCCATATTTGAAGTTGCCATGTTTGGTGGAAGATGTCCATATCCATGGGTCTGTGCGTTTATAGAGATAGTTTAAATATCTGAAGTACAAAGCACAGAACATGGCACAACCCCTAGCAAGCATCTCTGGAAATGAGTTGTGGTTTGCATCTTTTCAGCAAAGGCCCTTCCCCCATGACAGCAGGCCCCTGTCTCCCATCCCGCTGCAGCCCTGGCCAGGCAGCAGCTACTTCTGCATCAGGAAAACCCTCCCTCGCCTCTGTCTGCAGTTCCCAGCAGAGGCTGTACCCTGTGCCTCTTACTGCAGCTGGCTTTAGGGAAGGAAAGCTCATATTCTAAGCCAGGGTCAAGTGGGAGGGAAGGATCGGAGGGGAAAGTCGGTGTTGCTCCCTCCACCACCAGAACTCACAATTTAGGTGCTGATACAAAAGGAAAGAGCAAAATTTATAGAGGGGTGTGTTGTGGGTGGAGGGCTGCTGTCACTTGGTAACTGTCCCTGGCTTTATATGGTAAATTGGCATATTTACCATATATGTCGGCAACTTTCTCCCTCTCGAGGGTCCTAGGGTACCTTACCGTGTCCATCAATTCTATAAATGCAGAGAGAGGCAGTATTCTCACTGTCATGGAACCCTGGGAACTCTGCTTTATTGGAATTCTACTTGTACTAAGACATTTGGGGACTGTATCAACTAGAGGTGCCTGAGCACCAGAGAGGGAGCAGAGCTGGAATCAAGGGACTAATGAGTGGAGTCTCTGTTTGTCATTATTAATATTTAACTGGTTGTGGACCTGTGGCTTGATGGGAACAGTTGAGAAATGTTCTGATGTGCAAATGAGCGCTGGCAGGTGAAGACACAGCTGGCCAAACTCACTGAGCATCTTTCTTACAGTTGAAGATCTAATTCCATGATGGGGTTGTTTTGTTTTATCTTTGTTTTGAAAAGCGAGGTTCAGAAATATGGCTTTACGAAGGTAGTACCATGCAACGATTAAGAGGACAGACTGAAACCAGAAGAACTGAGTTTGAATCTTTACTCTGCCACTTAATCTCTGTGTGATTCTGGCCATCTCTGTGCTCTGCTTCCTTGTTTTAAAAAACAGGGATAATGACATACCTACTTCATTGTGTTAATATGAGAATTAAATGAATTAATATATGTAAAGCGCTTAGCACAGTGCCCTGCAAAAGGCATTATGAACGTTTAATGCAATATGAATGTTATTATTATCCCCTCCCATCCAACAGCTGTAACAATATGTCTGGGCTCATGACACCTCTTAAGATCACCTTTCCAAGCAGTGAGTACAGTTTTCAAACCCTGCCTGGCTGAGCTAAGTGGGGAAGCGAGGGCCATGAGCATCCCAAGAAGTGCGAGTATTAATTCCCTCTAGAAAGGCCCTTTCTGCCCCTGCCGCGGTTGTGGAACATCTTCATCCTCACTGAATGCCAGTGGCTTAGGGAGCATCAAGACACTGGTGCCTTGTCTTTATATCACTTGCCTCCAACAAAGTTCCAGGCACAGAGCAGCCTCAGTAAGTAGCAGTTGATGAAGGTGGTGGCTTGTTTTTACTCTTAAATCTCTCTGCTCTTGGAAGTAAGCAAAAGGGCAGTGGTATGCAAGTGACATCTGTCTGGGCAGGAGGCTGGCAATGGGTGTTGGCAAAATGGGATTTTAATAAGGGAGACTGTAAAAAAAAAATTTAATGTTTATTTTTGAGAGAGAGAGAGAGAGAGAGAGAGAGAGGGAGGGAGAATGGCAGAGAGAGAGGGAGACACAGAATCTGAAGCAGGCTCCAAGCTCTGAGCTGTCAGCACGGAGCCCGATGTGGGGCTTGAACTCATGGACCTCGAGATCTTGACCTGAGCGAAGTCTGACTCTCAACCGACTGAGCCACCCAGGTGCCCCTGAGGGAGACTTTTAGAAAGCTGTGTGCCTGTCTGTTTAGTGAAAGCCCCTCTAACTTAAGTTTACTCCTACTTCCACATCTAGGTCTATAACTGACTCTGGTTAATGCTGGATTTGCCAGCAGGGAGGCTCAGAGTTAATATTAATTTCCAGGATTAAAGAAATTATGTTTGTTAGATGGAGAAGGAAATCCAGTGGGGATTGGAAGAGAGACAGAGAGAATTTTGTGAATGCATGTGTATGTTTTAGGATGGGGACAGTGGCACTGGTGAGGATCCATTTCCAGCATTCTGGGAGGGCAGTGTCAACAGCAAACAAGCCCAGAAACTCACTGGCTGCCCTTTGGCTTTGGTAACAGGTAATGTCCTTTAGAGGTCATGGACCCTGTCTTCTGTAGAAGGCACGGAGAGTTGACCTTTTACCTTTCATCTAGTTTTGTGGATATGGAAGCCATCCTGGACTATGGAAAGTATGGAAAATGGGGAAACCTAAGACCAGCACAGCATTCAAGGAGGGATGCTTAGGCGTGATGCTAGTGGGTGTCTAGAGTCTTCCTTGGAGGCAGCATCATTCAGAGCTATGAATTGTTAAGTGATTGGAATTACAGCGTTGAAAGGGGGGCCCTGGGGCTCATTGTCTTACCCCTCTTCTGTGATAGATGTTTAATTATGATGTGAATAGGAAGCATTTGCCATGAGACCTCAGGGGCAGGGGACCTTCTGGGGTGAGGGAGACTGATATCGCACAGGGCTCCTTGTCCAGCCCTTCTAGCTCTGTCTTGTCACTTCATTAGTGGCTGGGCTCAACCCGCCTCTCTGTAAAGACTAGAACCACCCACATGACAGCCCCTGGATCGTGTGGAATCCTCTCTGGCCATGAGTTCTTTGTAGAAGGGGTGACTGGGACATTGACACTGAGTTTTCCTGTAGCAGACCTAGAAATCTTGGGCACTTGGAAAGTATTTTATTTGTCCAGCATACCCAGCAGCACTGAAGTGTGTGGCTTGAAGTGTTTTCATTGATTTAGGCTCGTGTTTGGCTGTGGAGGTTAGGGAAATGGACGTTGAGTTGTTAAAGAGAGTAGAATCCCCCACCTGTGATTCCTCCCACTGCTGGCTCTAACTGGGCTCTTCTCTTTGGGAAATGGCCCAGTGGGGTGTGTGTGTGTGTGTGTGTGTGTGTGTGTGTGTGTGTGTGTGTTTGGGGGCAGAGAACAGACCTGGAATGATATGAGGGAGGCTTCTGAGGTCCCCAAGCTGTATCCTGTTTCCTCTCCTCCCTGCTTCCTGTCTTCTCAAAAGATGAAATTGAAAGGATTAAATGTGGGCTTAATTGTCCCCCCTCTTCATCAGAGCATGAAAATTTCTGATTATGGAGGGAAGGGGGCTTGAATCCCAGGTACAGTCAAAAATGATTAATGCCACTTGTCTGCCAGCCTAATTAGACTTGGTAATGAACGTGTGTGTTCGCCTGCTGATCCTGCGGAGTTATTAGGTGGAAGTGAATTGACATCTCCCCTCAGTGCTGAGGGTTTGGTCCGGGATCCTCTCTCTTCCTCCCAAGTTTATCGGTCACTCAGCCTGGCAGGCACGCCCTGAGTGACGGAGAAAAGACAGCCCCCAGCTCGGCCCCAAGGGCCCTGCCTGGCTGGTAAAGTGACTCCAGCCACAGGGAGCTGGCTTAGGCCCAGCCCACCTCCGAGCACAGGAAGGATTCTTCACAGGCCAGTCGTGATTTTCCCATGAAGAACCCAAAGGGTTTTCATGCTTGCTTCCATATTCATCCCCAGAATGGCTTCCTGAGGTTAGCACACAGGGATTCTGCCGCCAAGGTCTTACATAGGCAGGGAGGCGTCGATCGTCTGCCTGGCTAGGGGCGGGACAAGGTTAGAACCTCTCAGGTGGGGTGAACGTGACAGGCCTTGAAGGCCTTGGAGGCCATCCCAGGTCATTTCCCTCCTTTGGCCGTGCCCAGCATTTCTGTGTCGGAAGCAGCATCCTCCCCCCCGCCCCCCAAGGCTCTTCCATGGAGCCCTCTCTGGCCCCCCACACCATTCCTCAGTTTCCCCCTGGAAAGAGCAGGTAGCCACTCTTGCTCAGTCCAGGATACTATTAAGGCTGGTGAGGAAGCTGTAAATACACCTCTGGCCTTATTAGAGGCTCTTCCTGTTCGCATTCCTCAGATGACAAGGTGAATAATCTTGGGCAGGTGAGTATTTGTGGGTGCGCAGAGCACACAGATGGAATGTCTCCCCACCCCCCACCCCCGGACCGAGCTTCAGTCAGCAGCCAGCCTTCCCTCTCACTTGGAGACCTGTTGTGCCGGTGGCCAAGTGCTGTCCATCCCCCAGGCCACCCACCGCCCCAGCACGGTTCCGGCTCCCTGCTGTCTGGGTCGGGAAGTGCCAGAGGCGCTGGCGCTGGGAAGGCCAGCCCTGACCCGGTAGATGGCTGGGCATGTAGTCACTTGTGGTTTTATTTCCGAGGGATTTGGCAAGCTTCTGTCCACATGTTCAGGGCAGGATCTCCGGGTTGGGAGGGGAGCTGAGACAGCTTTTAGACTTTGGGGAAGGAGCAAGGAGGCCAAGGGGATGATGTCAGACAGGGCAGCAGGCTCTCTTCCTTGGGGACACTGGTTTAAGTGAAATAACATTGGTCATGGGGAGCCCCGCCCCAAGGTCAAGACTATCTTGACTCAGACCAGGCGAGGTGATGCTTGGATGTTCTCTGAAGCACTGCACACACCATGCTGAGGAGACAGGGGCAGAGCTTGCTGCACCCCAGGAGCTCTGCATGGTGGCCAAAGTGGCCAACAAGTTCACGTGGGGCGTGTTCTAGCCTGGCTGCGGTTCCTGGCATAGAGAAAGTTCTTGAGAGATGCACCTGTAGAAAAAGCAGTGATGCTGGGTTCTCATTTTACCCTTTTGGGAGGGGAAGGAAGAGGACCAGCAGGGGTCCCTCCCGGCAAGGTAGCCATGCGTGCAGCCTCCCAGGGGACAGTGTCCTGTCCTGATTGAGGGGTCTGGCAACCCCTGGTTTCTGTAGCACATCCCTGATTTTCTTCAGGATTTTCCTACCCTCACCTACTGCTCTGGCCTCATTAAGGGCATCAGGGAGAAAAGTTCCAGCTCACATTGTACTGAGGGTTTGTAAGAAGGGTGGTGTTGGAAAGTCCAGTCTGTTCATTCCTATGTGTCACTGGGAGGCAGGGAGCAGGGTACGTCACTCACCTGTGACCACAGAGGGGCTGGGTCGTGTTTACTCTGCAGTGGAGGGCCTGCACCCCACCTCTGCTCCCCCTCCTTGTTTCTTGAACAAACATTTTCAGGGCAGGGCAGATCTTACCCAGATATCTGCAGTGGCTATTGGCTAATGCTGCTAGAAAAATGGAAACTTGGCTTACATGGACCTTTAAGAAATCACACCACCGGGCTGTTCCAGTTGGTTGAACATCCAACTTGGGCTCAGGTCATGATCTCACAGTTCGTGAGTTGGAGCCCCGCGTCGGGTTCTCTGCTGTCAGCACAGAGCCTGCTTCGGATCCTCTGTCTCCTTCTCTCTCTGCCCCTCCCCCACTCATGCTCTTTCTCTCTCTCAAAAATAAATGAGCCATTAAAAGAAAAACACTTAAAAAAAAAAAAAAAGAAATCGCATCTAAAAGTCAGCCCTAAAAGATGGATGATATTCTTTGCCTTTTTTTTTAATCCTTTTGTGTTTTTTTTTTCCTTTTGTTGATTTTTTTTTTTTAATCTTGTTATGTTTTGTTTTTACTGGATGCTGGCTCTGGGAAAGAATTATCATTGTGTTTGCTATAGATGCAAATTGATGTCCTATGAGCCTGGTGGGATGGGAATATTTACGTGGAATGAGAAGCGTTGAGAATTGAACAAGAAGGGTGGGGGCAGAGGGAACTTTTATCTCAGAGATGACCTGGCCAAACCTGAAGCCTGTTCTTGTGCCTGGGCTTGTGAGGTGGGCAGGGCTGGTGGGACCATGGCCCCTTCACAGGTGAGAAGGCACAGCCTTCAGGGAGGCAGATGACCTCCGCAAGAGTCAGTAGTGGCAAGATCAGCACCAGAATCCAGCGCAGCATTTTGCCTTATGAACTCAGGTCCCTGAACATGCGACTTAGTTGAGCTTCCTCATTCATCTGCCTCCCTTCTGTCAGTGATGCTGAAATGTCCATAGAAAGAAGTGCAGAGAAAAAAGAAGGGGGTGAGCCAAGGGTGGGTAAGCCACGTGACAGCTGCACAGTCAGCCAACACCTGGATAACTGAGAGTTGGCTGCACTGAGGCCTGTTTCCAGAGTTTGGTTTCTAAGTAGATCTTCAGCATGTGTAAATCATGAGATCTTTAAACAAAAGGTGAAGTTTTTCTAAGTCCCAAGATAAAAGAAACAAGGGTCTCTCTCTGGCCCTGCCCCACCCCATTGGTGTTTGGAGTATATAGGGGGGCTGGCATGAAAAAGCAGGTAGGAGGTCTCTTCCTGTTCCATGCCTCCTCCTTGCCATGACCCAGGGTCACAGTTCATGACACAGGGCTAACCAGGAACCACAGCGAAGTTAGGCTGAGCCTCAGAAGGGACAGCTAGGATGAAGAAAGTTTGCACAGGGGCTGTGATAGGAACCGAGGTTTGCCTCACAGACCTCCGATTCCATCCCGGGCAGCAATGTGGCCACATGAGGACGAGCAGATTTGGGGAACCCCCACCTCCTCGCTCTCACCCCATCTCTGACTCTCTGTTTGTCCAGATCAGTCTAACAGTTGGGTATCATTGCTTATTTTCCTTGCTGACTTGGAGGAAGCTGTTTTTTCCATTCAAATTGAATGGAAGCTGGAGGTTTTGTGGTTTCTGTTGAAACAATTATGTCCTTTCTGCAACTGAGGAAAGGATTTAAAAGAAAACAAAAACCCTCAGAGATGCCTTACTATTCAATGGAACAACAGATTCCAGCTGCAACTTGAGTTTTGAGAGAAAGGATTGAACACACGGTATGTAAATGTCTATTCTGGTGATGTGTATTTTCAAAAGCAATCTGGGGTTACCTCTCTATGAATAGGGCATTTCAAGGTGAGAATATATTGTAGCCCCGGCACTTGAAATAGGGAAGCCTGTCTCTTCAAACTGCGTTGGGCCTGGGCTGGACTCTCTCCTCAGCAGGCAGGTCATCTGGTTGGTGCTTAGATGTTGGCGGGCTACGAGAAGTCATCATACATCCCCCCACCCCTAGATAGTTCTCCTCCTAAAATACCCCTACATTTTTCTTCCTACCCAGTTTTCAAAGGGTCAGGAGTGAAGATTCTAAAGCCTCCCAAGGCCCCGTCTTCAGTGTCTGCCAGTTCTCTCCTACTGAGAGAGAACTCGCCAGTGGCTTAACCTGTCAAAGAACAGCTCTGCAATGAGGAGAAAGGAGAAGTGAGAGCAGTATATCCTTGCACCCAAAGGGGGCATTCAGGAGGGGTTTTCCCCCTTACCTGTGACTCATACTAGAAGTTCTCTAGCACACATGTTTCCTTCCCTGAGAGCTGGAATGGGAATGCCTCCCCTCCCCCCAGCCTGGGCTCACCCGGCCGGAAGTTCCGGACCCCCTTGCTTGGTGGCCCCGAGTGTTGTTTTAGGATCTGGACTCACTTGCCATCCTCTTCTGTGCAGAAGTTGCTGGATAAACTGAGGGGTGGGGGCACAAAAAAAGGCCGGTGGCAGCCCCATCTCCCTGAGGAAGAATGAGGGAGAAAGAACCAATGTCTGGGTCTGAGAAAGGGTGCCATTTTAGGGCATTTCTGTCTTAAATGAATCACTTATAAACAATGTGCTTTTATTGTCAAGCTTACAAACAAGTTTTTATTGTTACTGCACCAAGTACTGAGGTCCTCAATAGTGAGGGGTGATCTAACATGAGGACCTTCTAGCCAGATTTCCTAGGAGGAAGGCAGATGATGGACGGCCTGTTTGAAAGATTTGTTCTACCAACATTTTCTTCTCTAAGTGGGCCCGAGGACATGGCCTTGGGCTAGGATACCGCTCAGCATTCTTTGTGACCTGGGGGCAAACTACAGCACAGAGGAGTGGATCCAGGTTGATGGTTGCATGAGGAATAACAGAGCTCATGCCTGAACCCATGGACGTTGACTTCCTGGACCGAATACCATGTGACCAGAGCACAGAGGTGTGAATGCATCTTCATTTCCGAGCACTCCTGAGTCCTCTGCAGTGTAGGACATGTGTCCCTCCTTCATCTGAAACTGGCCCCCGCTGGTGGTTGGCAAATGAGTTCTGGAATCTCTGGGCAGCCCGGGAGCAGGCACCCCTCTCCAGCGGCTTTCCTGGAAGGCTGTGCTGCCTGTCTTGGCCTTGGTGACAGGGCCTCTGGGAACTTCCCCACTGGGACTTGGTTGCTTCTGGGAGTCAGTGTTGAGGCAATGATGCCCTGTGAGTACTGTTTCAGGGCAAGAGAACATTCCTGTCCTATTTATGATAGGCTCTATTCTTTTCTTCCTTTCTCTTTCTTCCTTCTTTTGCTCAGAGAGCAACAGACCTCTCTGAGACCTCTCTGAGACCTCTCTCTGCTCAGGTATCTGGGCTCAGATAAATGGTCTGACCCTCTGCCTTTTCATGGGCCCAGTCGGCTGAAAGCCTTCGCTCTTCCCCTACCCTGGGCTTAGCATGGGAGGATGTGAATTAGCCCCGTTGTCCCTTAGGAGCCTATATAGCTGGTAAAGCATTATTAATCTGCCATCCCCAAAGAAATCCATTAATGAGCTCCTGGGCCAGGCACATGGTGTGAGATAACTGGTCACTTCTGCTGTCTGTTGAAACTTTGGAGACATTGATTTTCAGGCTCTCAGGCACTCCTGAGGGGTGAAGCTCGAGACAGGCTCTTTCCTGCAGCCTGTTTGGTGGGGGCATTTTTATCTTATCAAGCTAAAAGCCCCAGGAATAGAAAGTTTTCCATTGGGGGAGGTGGAGGGAAAGGACCTTAGCTAGGAAGGAGAAGGCATTGGTCAGGCTGTGCTGGTGCAGGGGCCCGCGTCCCAGGTGCCTGTGACTTCCTCTGGGAAAAGCAGCTGGCTGGGCTGACTGGAGTATACCCCCGTCACAGGAGGGCCCCGGGATCCTCCCAGAGCGAGTGACTCTCCACTCATCGCTGCATCCCTGCCGGCTGGCCTGGAAAAAAGGCATCGATCTCCTGCAGCGGGATGACTGAGGGCGGGGGTGAGGAGGCGGCCACTGCCTGCTTCGGCGCAGTTATGGCGAGCCTCCAGCGCCTCTTCTGTAGGCTCCCCAGGAGCCGCTCGGGATCGAAGAGGCTCCAGGCCCTGCAGAAGTTCTGCCACGAGGCCCGGCTGGCTCGCGGTAGGTCCAAGGTGCTCCAGCTAGGGGCCCTCGGTGGGGGGAGGGGGGGTTCTTGGGTTCCAAGGCCTCAGCCTAGGGGCCTTTTCCACGAGGAAAGAAGGCCAGAAGAGCTCTTGCAGCCTAGAATTTGCCGCTGAGCTCAGCACCACTCCTTGGCCCTCCTGACGCCCCAGGGGCCAAAGCTTAGGCATTGCCACCCTGCCAGCTTTAGGTGGAATGGCAGGTCTGACAGTACACGGCCAGCCCGTTTCATAGGCCCAGGTTGGCTGTGGGTTCTAACAGCTTTTCCTCGGCTGAAAATTAAGGCCAAGAAGTCATCTTAATCTGGGCCCCTGAGCTGTTGGAAGATGGGCACTTGGATGACACCGTTTTAGTCCTGAGGGGCCTGAAACCTTGCCACACTGCAGAGTCAGCCTCCCAAGGACCCAGGGGCGATGACGTTTCCTAGGCAGGGGTTTTTCATCTGCAGGGTTAGGGGAGGTGCCTGTGGGACCCCAACATGCAAGCTTTGTGGGGCTAGGGACTACTGGCCAGGACACAGGGGACAGGAGCCCAGCCTCAGGCGATGACTGGGCTCCAGTTTCTTTCCCTGAGCACTAGTTAGTGGGGGAACAGTCCTTGCCTAGGGAAGGATAAGGGCATAATATGGAAGATAAGAAGGAGAGACAGTAACAAATTTTCATGGAAACTTAGGTTGTCCTAATTTCTTTCTTTCTTCCTTTCTTCCTTCCTTCCTTTCTTTCTTTCTTTCTTTCTTTCTTTCTTTCTTTCTTTCTTTCTTTCTTTCTTTCTTTCTTTCTTTCTTTCTTTCTCTTTCTTTCTTTCTTTCTTTCTTTCTTTCTTTCTTTCTTTCTTTCTTTCTTTCTTTCTTTCTTTCTTTCTTTCTTTCTTTCTTTCAATGTTTGCTTATTTTCGAAAGAGCACAAATGGGAGAGGGGCAGAGAACCCAAAGCAGGCTCTGTGCTTACAGCAGCGAGCCCAATATGGGGCTTTAACTCACGAACCTCGAGATCATGACCTGAGCTGAAGTCGGACACCCAACTGACTGAGCCACCCAGGTGCCCCGTCTACTTCCTTTTTTTCAAAGAAAGAGCGCTGAGGCCAACCAAAGTTGGGGGCCTGGGCACCTGCCTTCAGCTTATGGTTCTTTCTGCCGTGTCAGGCTATCTCAGTATCCTACAGCACCCTTCTGCCAAAGAGTCAAAGCACTTATGTTTGTTTGTTTATTTTTAACATGTCGTATTCCCTCCAGATCCCTGTGCAGTGGGAGTGCAAAGGGGATTATGTTATTTCACAGATGTGACGGCTCAGGGAAGTGAGGCTCCTTGTTAGGGACCAGGAATACACAGCCAGGCCTGGGACCCCTTGCCCTAGATTCTACTCATCTTCTGACCATTTGATGCCTGCTTCCCTTTGATGGCTGGATCTTTGGAGCACAAAGCTTTCCTTGGGGCTCCCTGCCCCATTTGTCTCCCCACTGTTCTCATACACATTCAGGAATTGGAGGGACATCCAGTGGGTCACGGTGCTGAGTTTTAGAGATGGAACTAAACTGAACAGCCATCTCTGGGCTGAGATTTTGGAAGCAGAGTTGAAAAGACAACATGGTCTTGACTCTGGAGAATTTGTTTTTTTCCTGATTGATGTTTTACCTCTGGAGAAGTGGGAATTTTAATTCAACTAGACCTAATCCCCATTTGGAGACAAATACTCTTAGCCAGCCTGCATAATTTATCCTCATCAGTGGCTCATGCATACTGCGGCCCTCCGCGAGAAGACAGCTGGATGCTGAGTTCCTCAATTTAAACCCTCACTTGCGTCTTCCTGTTCATCTTCCCTCCCGCAAGAATTATTCCACAGATCATTCCCTTGCTCCTTTGCTATTCAGCCCAAGGAGTTATATAGATTTAAGAAAATCAATCAGGCTTGGGGTGGCAGCATTAAGGTCAGAGAAATTGCCGCACTGTGGCTACGATGTGCTCGTTGAACTCGTGTTAGCATTTAGACTTAATGGATGGGAAGAGGGGAGACCGGGCGCTCAGCGATGATGGGAGCGGTAGACAGTGGGCCGCAGATTTCTAGAAGAGCTGACTTGCAGGAATCCGTGAGCAGCCTGCAGTGTGGCCTTTAAGAAAACCAGCGTGGAGCCAAGCTGAATTGAGTCTGGACCTTGGATTCCTGGCAGGGGGGCCTTCCTCGTACAAATAAACCTCTCTGAGCCTTGGTTTTTCCCAGTGTAAGCTGGGCAAAGAATTCTGACCTCAGGTTGGTGTCACATGGGTTAAACATGACATTGGATGTAAACCAGTCGACATGCTGCAGGTCCCCTGTTGGCAGCTGCTCCCAGAAAGACTCTCAGTAACTGTTCCCAGTGGGTCCTCTGTGCGAGCCCCCCACTGGGCTGCTCTGCCATCACACCTGGGTCGGGTGTGCTAGCTGCCTGCACCTCAGTGAAAGAGATGGGGTTTGGAGGTTGCCTGGGCAGAAGTGGAGGAGAGGCACAAAACTCAAACACTCTCTCTGGAAAAATTCCTATCATTGAGTTTACCGCACCACTTAATTAACAAGCAAGGCTAGATTAGCCCACCGGGCCTCATTAGAGCTAAGCAAGCATGTTGCCAAGGAATAAGTCATCTATCATTTTAAAAGGCTTCTCCGGGGTCAGCGGAAACGGCCTGGGTCTTTCCAGGAATCTCTGGTGGTCCTGGCTACAGGGATACAGCTGTAAAGAAGCCTTTGTGTGTCTCCTGCAGAGAGCGCCTCAGACGCAATCTATTTACTTTTCTCCTCACTGCCAAAAGTCTCCCTCCTTTCACCCGGTGGGTGGTGGGTGGGTACTTTGCATGCAAGTGACATCAAAGCAGGTGTGGAAAGACCAGTTGGGTGCAGCAGCCTGGTTGTCCCATAAAGGACTGAACCTGTTTGCTCCTGGGCTTCTGTGACCTCCTGGCTCTCTGATCGGGCATACCTCTGAGCATACACCTGCCTGCACATTCATATCTGTGTATCTGTCTAAGCTTCCTCTGCTGCCCTGTAGTCGCAGACACCCAGGCACAACCTCTTGCAGACTTATTTAGTTGTTCTTGTCCTTGGGGTCTGTGGGACACTCAGAAATCTACTCGAGGGGTGCCTGGGTGGCTTGGTCAGTTGAGCATCCGACTTTGGCTCAGGTCATGATCTTGCAGTTCGTGTGTTCGGGCCCCTCGTCAGACTGTGTGCCAACAGCTCGGAGCCTGGAGCCTGCTTTGGATTCTGTGTCTCCCTCTCTGTCTATCCCACCCCCGCTCATGCTTTCTTTCTCTCTCTCAAAAATAAGTAAACATTAAGAAAAAATTTAAAAATATATGTATACTCGAGGTTAGCAAGAGGTTAGACTGCCCTTTGCCCCTTCTCAGAGATGGTATCTGCTTTAAAAATAATCAAATAGAAGCAAAACAAGAAACAAAAAACCCTCAAGCTCCTCGTTCCATATCCGCCCCTCACTACTAGAGACCACGTCCTTTATCAGCTACCCAGACACCTCCTGTGTCTTCACAGGGGCCCCCAGGGGTGGGTGGAGAGGAACCTGAGCCCCCGGGGGTGGGGAGGACCCTACCTGCTTTGTCTCTCTTACACCCAGAGCAAAGTGACACATGCCTAGAGGAGGCAGAGGCCCCCTCCTGAGCAGGCTTGAAGCTGAGAGGGCATCTGGCCGCTCCACGCTGGCTTTGGATACTGTGGGCTTGTTACTATTTGTAAAACTCCCTTAAGCCCAACTGCCTACAATGTTTAAAAAATTTTTTTCTTAAGGTGCTCTGGCAATAGGATTTATTTTTTTCCATGGTGGTAATCAAAATAGGACATACCTGTATCTATGTGTGTGCGTGTGTGTATATATGTATCATCTGCTTGTTCCTATTATGGAATATTATGTTCCTATTTTGGGTATAACATGCTATCCTTTAGAACAGTGGTTCGCTTTAGAAGGCCCTCAAAAAATGCATGTGGGATGAATGCATGCATGTGCACATGAAAAACTAATAACTAGATTTATGTGGAAAGAAAGGGCCTAACTGTATAAAAAGGTTTAATACGCTGTGTCTCTCTGAGCTCATGTGTCCTGATGGGTGCACATACTCTAATCGCCCCTGTTGAAAAATTGTGCCGTATCTTTACACTTCTATCTGTGTGGCCATACCCTAAATACAACTTGAACTTTTTTGGATATGGTGTCACAGGATCCAGATGACAAATCTACAGACACTTGCACATGAAGAATGAGATCTGTTGGGCTTTCCCACCCTGGGATCCCACCTGATATCATTTACTGTGACTTTCCCCAGAATGTATTGCTTCTTACTATTATCGACCAAAGCGGGGAGGAGTCTTGGAGATGCTCTGTGATATCCCACTGAGGGCCTGCAGACTCGCCCACTTCTATTTTTTCTTCATCCACATCTCATCCCCACCACCACTGTCATCAAGAAACTACTGCATGGGGCCACAGTGCTGCAATGCCACTCATAACATAGGAGTGTATCTCTTTAAGGTACTTGAAGCATTATTGGGAAACATAGTGCGTATAGAAATATACTACAAAAATGTTTTCAATCATCCAGTGGATTCATTAATGGGGCACCTGGGTGGCTCACCCAGCGACCAAGCGACCAACTCTTGGTTTTGGCTCCAGTCATGATCTCACGGTTCATGGGTTTGAGCCCCACATTGGGCTCTGTGCTGACAGCATGGAGCCTGCTTGACATTCTCTGTCTCCCTCTCCCTCTACCCCTCCCCTGCTCGCACTCACGCACACTCTCTTTCCCTCTCTTAAAATAAATAGACAAACATTAAAAAAAGATTCATTAAAATACAAACTATTAAAAAATAGTTTCACTGTTGCAAAAAGACTGAATCAACTTAAAAGTAGAATTAACTGTAGACAACTGTGGGAATTATGGCTACGGTAGAGTGTCAATGTTATAGACATAGGAAATGTAGATAATATAGTGAAAGCCAGGGGGTGGGGACAGAAGAGAACAGAGGGAGCAGTCTGGCATATAGTTCTAGCAGAGGGTCAGTTAGTACCAGCTAAGGCTGAAGCATGCATTGTTAAAAGTGGCTCGACCCTATTAAGGTTGTGTATAATTTTAAACCTATATACACATATGCACAGGACAGGAAGCATACAAATATACTTCAGGGTGCAGCACCCACAGACTGAAGTGGCACAAAACAGACCACATAGGAAAGGTACACTGGGGTTAGGCCCATGTCTGCGGCATCACCGGGCACAGGGAGGGAAGGCACTGTCTGACGCTTCCCTCGCTTCCTGCGTCATCTGTCTGAACTTGCGAACTGACCGGCCCTCCCTTGTTCCATCCGCCCCTCCCCGAATACCCCCAGCCCACACCCCCGGCCTGGAAGGTCACAGTACCTTCTTTTTGTTGGTGCTTTTGGCCTTGGGATGTGAAGTTGGAGGCAGATGAGTAATGGGCCTGCCCAAGAGGCATGCCCACCCACACCCTCCCACATGGGGCAGGATTGTGCCTCTGCAGGCCAGCCCGGCACCCAGTGTCAGCCAGGCTCTCGGGGGACGAGTCAGGGGAGAAGCTAGGCTTGGGGCATGAACAGCTGATACATGAGGCCCAAGGACCAAGGTCCCAGAAAGACTCTTAGTATCCCCTTTGGTGCCTGAGCAACTGGGCAGGACCTTTTGCCTTTCCCTTCAGTACAAAAGTGTCGCTCAAAAGTGCACATCAACCCCACCCAGCCCTGCCACGCATCTAACCCATCCGGTCACTTTGGGGGAGGGTGGAGACCAAGATCTTGGGGTGGCCTCCCGCCCTCAGTTCAACTGGATCCCAACCTTACCTCCTGAGCACTTTCCCTCCTCAGCATGCCTGACCTGGGGGAGCCTGCTGCCATATAGCCTGCCCACCCCAGCCCTCTATTTCACATGGGAACTGAACATCTGCTCCAGGCTTGAGCGTGTCCAGGCACACCCCTCTTGGCTCTTGCCACAGCGACATCTGCCTCAGTGCACCCAGCTGCCCACCTCACTTGTCCGTGGGAGTGACCCATAATCTCTGACCTGAGACATGGGCCTGGCTTCCAGGTCGCTCCTCTCCACTACATCGACCCTTCCTGCTAGCTTCCTGGCTTGCTTTCCGGCACATTCTGTGGGCTGTGTGTGTGTGTGTGTGTGTGTGTGTGTGTTGGATTGGGGTTGTACAGTGGAGGGGGGCAGTTGTGTGTCTCCAGGCCATCCAGGCTGGGGGTGGGGAGGGAGTGCTGAGCGCCCTCAGGGGTGGCCTGTCCTCTGAAACAAGGGACTGGAAGTATATGGTCTCAACAAGCCAGGGGTTCAAGGGACTTCCTGGAAACATACAGATGCAGATGTCCTAAGCTGGCTGCCTGACCCTCGGAGTGGGGAGTTTCCATTCCTTTGCTCCACCCTCGCTAGGAGTGTAGCCAGGAGTATGAAAAAATGTATAGATCGTGTTGATCTTGGCAATTGCCACGACCTCCAGACTTAACAAATCACAGTCTCTCTACCTTCCTGCCCTCCAATACACCCCTCTCCCCGCCACCATCATGTCCCTGCCCTGCTCCTCTGGGCCCATCAAAGGAAGGGCAGGAGGGAGGCTGGAGCAGGTAGGAGGAACTTCTTGGAAAGTTGCCTCTTACCACTGTAATACCTTGGAAGAAGACCCCAAAACGGAGAGGTTTTTTTGGCTGGCATCACATGCTGAAGCAGGGTACCCAGACTCCGGAATCCCATAGTGTTGAAAATGACAGCTGTCATTTACTGAGCACCTACTATGGTACCAGGCAATACTGGATGCTTTACATACGTTCTCTTTAATGTTGGCAACAAATCTGCTGGTAAGGGAGATACTGCTAGCTCCATTTTGCAGATGAGGAAGTTGAGGCTAAATAAATCCCATATTTTGCCGAGGTTAAGCAAATTGTCCAGGCACATCATAGTCAATTGGAAGCAGAGCTTGGGTTCAAACCCTGATCTGAGTAACTCTGGGGGCCAGACTCCGTTCATTCCCTAGCTCCTGATTAAGTGCTCCATCCCCTGCACCTGTTCGCAAAGACCTCTCATACACGGCAAGCAGTGTCCTTAAGGCACCTGTGCTCTAAGGATTTCTGACTTACTGCTGCTGAGTGGATGCACTTTGGTGCCTCTGTGAGGCAGCTGGTGCTGGGAGCCCGGTGTCCATTGTGCTTGCTTTCCTGCCATCGTCATCTGTCCGTGTGATGAGGTGGTTGGCTCCGCTATGGTGTCATGGAGAGCAGAGGTACCGAGGCTGGGCCTCTTTGAGTGGGGGAGGCCGAGAGCCCACTGCTCGTGGAGCTTGACCGTGGCTGATGAACGAGCCTCTCTGGTGACGCTGCCCGGGGATCTCAGCACAAGAACTGCTGTTGCCCAAATAGTTGAGTCTCCCAGCTGTGGCATCCCGGAGATAAAGGGGCTGTGTTTGAAGAGCCGGTCCAGGACAGGCAGACAGGATGGGTGGGGTTCAGAGCTCCCAGGCTGAGTGGCTGGGGCTGGAACTGTGAACTGGTACTTCCCAGGACCAGGTGGAGACCTCAGGGAGGGGTGCTGTGGCCATCACCTGCTGGGGCAGAGGGAAAAAGCACTCCTGCTCAAATCCCTTTGACACTATTTTATGGGTTTGGAGCACACTACTGGGAGTGGCTCCTAGTGCAAGAATGGGGGACGCTTGAAGGGTCCTGAGAAGGTCTGAGAAGGGACCCCCGCCACTGAGGACTGTCCCCACTGACTTGCTCTGGAGGGCCAGGACAACCCTTACTTCTGTTGTTTAAAAACTTATGTTAACACTGTATTTTTCCAATGCACTTTTGTTTGTTTTGTTTTTTCAGATTTCTCTGTAGTGCCTCAGAACAAAATTATTTTAAAACTAAAAGCTACTTGTGTGCTTGCTTTGAAATGACTAGCTGGGGGAAGGTTGGTGAAACTGTAGATCATCCGCCAGGAGCTGAGTGGGGTAAGGAGTCTGCCTGGCAAGGCGGTGCCGGGGGTGGGGGTGGGATGTTGGCTGAGGTCCCCCCACCCCCATGCAGTGCTCTGCACCAAGAACCCCATTGAATCCTCATGGACGCCCTAGGAGCTCATTCCCGTTTTATGCTTGACGAGATTAATGCTCAGAGAAGTGCAGTAACTTATCTAAGGTCATGGAGCTGGCTGAGTGTGACTGAAGGCCAGGCCTACCTCAAAGTCCATTCTCTGGCCATCACACCGCAGTACAGGCCAGGTCCCTGAAGGCGGAAAGGGGGAGGGAGAAAAGTTTGTTCGGAGGCTGACCTTCTCTAAGAAGGCCTGGGGTACCCAGAGAATGGGTGTGGGGCTCCTAGATTCACAGGCTGTCATGCTTTCCCCTTGGGCCTCAGAAGTGGCTGTGGTCATTCAGGGCAAGAAGCTGGTCTTCGCTGACCCGGGAGTGACCCGGAGGGAGGCCTGTGGGCCCGCTGCAAACCAGGCTCTGTACCCTGGGTGCCAGCTTCCGCCCTCACCCCAGGCCTTAGCCTCAGGGGCAGTTAAGTAGAGAGCTCCACATTATCTCAGCATCTTACGTGCAACTCTGGGGTGAGAGGGCAAAGAGTTCCTTATCAGCCTTGCAGCCTTCCGAACTCAAATAAATTTCAGTTTTAAGCCACTAGTTCAAGGTACTTTATTACAACAACTGGGAAACTAACGAAGTCTGGGTGCTGAGGTTGGGTCCTAGGAACCTTCTCTCCGTCCTGGCTCAGGGGTCCCTCCTTGGAGAAGGACCCCTCTTATGATTTGTCTCCATCATTTCTCCTTACAGTCACGTCCTCTGTTTCCAGAGGCGCCTCTTCCAGGACCTGGAGGCACATTTATTTTCCTCAAACTATCCCTAAGAATGCAGCCAGGGGTTATAGCTGGAAGGGAAGGATGGAGACCAGAAGGGATGATAATTCTCTTTTATAGATGACAGTACTAAGGTCAAGAAATACCAGTTCTTGGGGCGCCTGTGTGGCTCAGTCAGTTAAGCGTCTGCCTCCTGATTTTGGCTCAGGTCATGATCTCACGGCCGTGAGATTAAGCCCCGCACGGGGCTCTGCACAGAGCGTACAGCCTGCTTAAGCTTCTCTCTCTCTGCCTCTGCCCTTCTCCCCTGCTCACTCTCTGTCTCTCTTTCTCTCTCTCTCTCCCTCTCTCTGCCCTTGCCCCGCTCTTGCATGCTCTATCTCAAAAAAATAAAAATGAAATAAAGATGCAAGAAATGCTGTTCTCTCTAAGATACGTCTATTAGAACCGAGGAATGTCGCTCCCTAATCTTTGCTGCCTCTTGTCGGGAGATTCTTGTCCTATCCTCTTTTTGATGTCAGAGCTCCCTGCCTCCTCTTGGCCCTTGTGATGTGGAAATATGAGTCGTCTGGAATCTGATCCATTCTTCAAGGTCCCCAGAGCCTCCCTCACCAAGAAACCTTCCCAACTGCTGTGGCTGGCAGGGGTCTCTGTCCTCTGAACAGGTTTCCTGGATCTGTGCTGTCTTCGTCATTAGTTATCTCTTCACACATGGGTCCTGTCTGCCCAGGTAGCCTGACTCCCCCAGAAGTCTTGTCTCATTCATCGTTACCCTCGGGTGTGGGGAGGTCTGTGCTCAAGACATTAGAGTTGTTACCACAGATGGTGGTTCTGGCTGTTCAGGGAAGCTTGGGCCGTTCCTGGGGGCCTCTGTGGCCCTGTGTTACCCAAGGTCTCTCTCTCTTTCTGTGTCCAGATTGAGCGCCAGTTGAAGGCTGTGGAGGGCAATGAATACCAAGGAGATGGCTTAGCAGTACTCGCGATGAGCTGTCTTGAGGGAAAGATGGCTTGTGGGGGGTTAACCACTGGGTCCCAGTGGAACATGCCTCTGCCTTTGGAATCCCATGGATCTTCCCACTTGGAGCACATCAGGCCCGCAGGCTTCTGGCTGTGGCTGGTGGGGCTTGCTTCCGTGTTTGGAGAAGGGCGTGGGGGCTCTGACTTCATCTCTGCTGGCCGAAAAGACCTGTGCTTAGCATTTCCAGGGGGCCTGGAAGTATCAAGATGTGTTTCAGTGGTTTTGCTACAGTCTGTGATTACACGGTCTGATGGAACAAAGTCATCGGTGCTCAAATGTGCTTTTTATAAAATCCCCAAATATTCACCCTGGAGTCTTCTGTCCCCTAGCTGTATCCAGCTCAGCGTCAGGACTGTAAAAAAAAAAAAATCTTTCTGAGGTTTGGTGCTGTTTTCAGGGTGTTTGTGTGTGTGTGTGTGTGTGTGTGTGTGCGTGTGTGTGTGAGAGAGAGAGAGAGAGAGAGAGAGAGAGAGAGAGAGAGAGAAACAGGGCAGAGACAGAGCACAGAGAGAGAGAGAGAAACAGCAGAGACAGAGCACAGAGAGAGAGAGAGAGAGAGAGAGAGAGAGAGAGAGAAGCAGAGACAGAGCACAGAGAGAGAGAGAGAGAAGGACATGATGCACAGGTGGACATACAAAGCCTGAGTCAACGGTACCAGGAGTTCAAAGAAGAGACTGGAAGACATCCTCCTGCCTTATGACGCTTTCCCATTTGTGAGTTGGTGGCAGCTCTTGTTTGCTGTCGAGTTGGGAGAACTTCTAGTCCTTTCTTCTCTTCCTTGTTTCCACTTCTTGGCAGCCCCGGAGCATTCTTCATCGCTCAGAGGGCTGCCAGAAGCTGTACAGGTGTGTTCCCGGAGCAGAGTCCTGGAACAATGCTTCTCTGTGTGGGCTCTGGCCTCAGTGCTGCCTTATCAAGGCCCCGGCATTTCTGGGCACTGTGGGCAGGGGAGACTTGGCCTGCATATCCCCCTGAGCCCTTCACCCCACTAAGAGTGAGGCCATCCCTGTGTGGGGCAGAGATCTCCTACTGGGGGGCCCAGAAATACATGTGGGCACTTGGAAGTATAGGGTTCATACCTCAGACAATGGCTTCACCATTCTGTCTCCAGGTGAGGGGATGGCTTGTAAGGAGGAGAGTCAGGAAGGCCTGGACAAGGGCAGGGTCTGAAGGAGGGGATATTGGTGGCATCCGGGCATGAGGGGGATAAGCAAGAGAGCTTCTAAATGCTATTCCAGAATGGTGGCTGAGAGCTTGAGACCACTGATTGAGTCAGATGGTCTCAGGGTTCCGGAGTCTCTGTGTGTCCCCACATTTCTGAGAATGCTCCCCTGCAGACATTAGTGGCAAAACCTGTGTCAGGTGCTCATCTTTGGGGGTGTAAAGGAAGAGGGCATCTGCGGAGAGTGGAAGTCTCACTCCAAAACCCCCAAAAGAGTGGGAGAAGAACAGACTCACCCCGGGCCCAAGATGGGGGATGCCTGGTTAGCTCAGTATGTTAAGCATCCAATTACACACTTGATATTGGCTTAGGTCATGATCTCATGGGTTCGTGAGTTCAAGCCCCACATTGAGCTCCGTGCTAACAGTGTGGATCCTGCTTGGGATTCTCTCCCTCTCTGTCTCTCTCTTCTGCCCCTCACACACACTCTATTTCTCTCTCAAAATAAATTAATTAATTAATAAAAAAAAGAATCCACATGTGCTGGATTTTTGAAGCTTGTTACAAGGAAGGAAAAGAATGTCAGGAGCCTGAGTTCCTGTCAGCCCAGTCCCCAGATTGTCCAAACAAGTGCAGGCTATCGTGTCCCCTACCACAGATCCTGTCCAGATCAGCCCATCCCCACACACCTGGCCTTGCATTCAGGAAGTCAGCCTTCTCAAGAGAGACTCTGCACCCTGCCTGGGCTGGGTCTTCAGGCCGAGCTGTGGCACCTCCGGGACAGGTGACCCCAGCTGGCCCAGAAGCTGTGTGCAGGAACCGCACCTCAAACCTGACCAAATCCGGGCATTTCGCCTGCTGATGGACTTGCGTGGGTTTCTTTACTTCACTCCCATCCTCTGTAGTGCTCTCCTTCCCTTGCCTGGCCTCCTGCTGAAGAGGCTGCAGAGAGCCCCCCCCCCCCCCCCCGGGGAAGTGCTGGCAGCACTGGCTCTGCTGCTGAGCCGTGTGTCACTGGGCAAACTCACTTCACCTCTCTGAGCCTCAGTCTCCCCACCGCTAAAGTAGTTCCCAAGGCTCTGTACAACCCTGGAGATTTAGTCCTGCTTCCATGGAAATGAACATTGTCTGTGAAATGTATGCTTTCCCAGGGCGCCTGGGGGGCTCAGCTGGTTAAGCGTCTGACTTCGGCTCAGGTCACGATCTCAAGGTTTGTGAGTTGGAGCCCCGCGTTGGGCTTTGTGCTGACAGCTCAGAACCAGGACCCTGTTTCAGATTCTGTGTCTCCCTCTCTCTCTGTGCCTCCCCCGCTCGTGCTCTGTCTCTCTCTCTCTCTCTCAGAAATAAATAAAACATAAAAAAAAAAAAAAAAGAAACATATGCTTTCCCATGAAGCACCTGATTTGGGATGTTGTCTGCAGGACTTTTAAGCTGGGTTAGAGAAGCCGCCTCCACATTTCTGGTTGGGGCAGGGTCAGAGACAGGTAACAGTCCTTCTGGGTTGAGGATAACGCCTTTGTCCCTGGAGGTACTTTTAATTTGTTAAGACCTGTTCTCCCCTATGACTATGAACTTCCTTGTGCACCAGGCAGGGAAGCTATTACCTGTATCCTACAGGCTGGCAAAATGAGGCCCAGAAAAGTGAAGTCTTTCTCCAGGGATCTGTGATCCCTGGTGATTGATGTCAATCAGTAGAAAGAGCACCAGCCTGAAGTCGGATGACTTGACCTTGAGAAAGTCGCTAAGGTCCCTAGATCCCAATTTCCTGTCTGTAAAGTGGCAATAATAATGATTGCAAGGTCACACAAAATAACGGTGGTGAGAACAGTTTGCATACGCATAAAACACGCATTACCCGTCACCAGCCATTCCCCGTGGCACTGAGGTGTCCTCCCACGCTCCACTTCTCTCCTTCACCGTTTTCCTTCCTGGAGCGAAACGCCATCTCCCAGGGTATTTCTCTGGGTGGAAGTGGATAGAATCCTGCCTGACTCCTAATCCCCTGGTGCTTCTTTCCCTCCAGACTGTAAATTCACCTGCCACCCGGAGTGCCGCCATCTGATCCAGCTGGACTGCAGTCAGCAGGGAGGCCCATCCCAGGACAGACCCTCTCCAGAAAGCACCCTCACTCCAGTCTTCAGCCAGGTAGGCAGCAAAACTCAGGGACCGGGCTGGGAACAGTTTCCTCTGGTGTCCTAGACTCCACTTTCTTTGCCCGGGAGCTCTGGTCAGCAGGAGGTGGCATGAATACCGCACGTGTGCTGGATGTTGGGGTCTCCTGCTGGCCAGACACACCCCTTTCCAAGGGCCTGGGATGATGGAACACGAACAGTGACACAGAGAACTGTGTAGACACTCAGAAGTGCTCTTCAGTGCTCTCCAAGCACAGAGCCTGCTTTGGCCGAGGGCTTCAAGCTAGAGGTGTGGGTATAGATGAGCCCAGGAAGGAGAGAAGGCTCCTGAAGGTCCTTTGAAGCCTCATAGCCCTGGGGCAGTGGGGATGTTGGGGCTGAGGCTCCTCCAGTATATCATCCTCCCTGTGGTCAGCCTGCTAACCTAGATATAACTTTAGAAGGGCTGGGCGGATATTCTTGCTTTGTGTTCAAGAACCAGGAAATCGATACCCAAAGCAGCCTCTGGTTCATGGGTTTAGCCAAGGCTCTTGAGTCAGGATGCATCCAAACTTTGATGTCTAGGATTTGGAATGGAGACAGGACAAGATTTTTTGATTCTTGCATTGAACGAGCCCTCATTGAGTATCCATTGTGTGCCAAGCACTGGTGAGAGTGGGGATAATAAATGGTGGTTCACAGTGCTTGTCCCCAGAGACCTTACATTCTGGCAGGGGACACAGAATACAACCCAAGAGTATGTACTGTGATGCACGTTGCAATAAAAGAAGCACAAATCAAGTGTTTTGAGAATGCAAGGCAATTGTTTCTGTTGGGAGACATCAGGGACGTTTGATCTGATCCTTAATGTATGAGTTGCTGGTCAAGGAAGTATGGAGTGTTCCCAGATATTGTTCATCTATTCACTTAAGAAATAGGTTTTTAGGGTTGACCATGTGCCAGGCCCAGGAATGCCAAGGACTTAGTGATGAAGGAAACAGACACAGTGCCTGTCCTCCTTGTGCTTGCGGTAGAGGAGGGGAGTGAGATTTTAAACAAATAAGCCCAGGGTGCTGTGAGAGACAACACAGGTGCCGAATGACTGGTTACTTCCTGGAGAGAACACGAGTGGCCCCGGGGGAATCCCAAGTGGGCCCCAGCTCCTGAGACTAGCCGTCCACAGGCATTTTCTGGCCATGATTAGTCACCTGATCTGCCTGTGGGTGTTACCAGCCTTCCTGCTGTTCCCCCACCCCTTCTCTCCCATTGGGAAAGCATTGCTAGAAAGCAAACATGATGTATGTTTCTATAAGAACGAGACCGAATGGGTTCTAAGGTACATGTTTACAAAAATTCTGTACATCCTCCACACATTTTGGAATAGGAACTGTTTCTAGTGCGGCCCGAATGTAACCAGGCCTTGATGCCCCACGAGGGGTGAGGAGGAAGGAGGGGCAAGTCAGACCTCCAAAACCCTGCCGAACGATGCAGAATTTTGCCTAAGGTTTTCCTTACAAGATGGAGGTGGGGGGTTACAGAGCACACCCTGCAGCAGCATTTCCTAGAAATGGCAGTTTCTGGAGATATTTTTGGTTGTCCCAACTGGGGTGATGCTACTGGCATCTAGGGGGAGAAGCCCGGGATGCCGCTAAACACCCTACATTACACAAGACAGGCCCCCACAGCAAAGAATTATCTGGCCCAGGGGAGGTCTAGAAACCCTTCCCTGGAACAGTTTAGCTAGCTCCCAAGTGTGGTGGGCAGGCCCTGGAGTTTGCTGTGTATCTTGTCTCCCCCTCAGGGTGCCAACAGCAAACAGGGGCTTCCAAGTCTGAGTATTCGGAAGCAGAGAGGCCCCCCCTTTCCTCTGCTGGAAAGAGGAGTGAACCTCAGAACCATGTGGCAAACTGCATCAAGGCTGAGTCTAGACTCATCCACCAATGTCTAGAGTACATCCACCAGTAAAATATAGAAGGAGCCACACAGAACCACACAGAAGGGTCCAAGGGTCCCACGAGGGTGCTGAACGGCCCCCCAGCCAGCAAACAGTCTGGAGTGGGGTTTGCTCCCGGCCGGCTGGGTCGGCTGTTATGTTTGCCTTGGACAGGCCCGACTGCATGCTTCAGCACAGCCAGGGCAGGACCTAGCCTTCTATCAATAAAACCTGGGCCCTGCTCCAGGCTCGCTCCCCTTTTCTAAAAGGCTTGTTTATGCTGATTTCCGCCTTGGCTTGATTTTCAGTTAAATACCAGCATGGAGCTTTCTTTCACCTTGACGTGGTCACCTGGGCAGAGCTAGCTTCATGTGCCAGTGCCGTCTTCCTGGGAGGCTTTGTTGTGGCCTGGTCTGAGCTCAGCTAGTTTGGGGGCATATGGCTGCTGGGGGGTCTCAGCTTGGTGGCATTTCTCCTTGCAACTCTTTAAGGAAAAGAAAATCATTGATTTCCCTCCGTCTGGAAGGAACCACTGTGAGTTAACATTTTTACATTTTCTTCCTGTATATTCATCCATTTTTCAAAACATGGTTGGGATCATCCTGTAGATAAGTATCTGGCCTCCACCTTTGAAAAGCAGTAATCCCAAGGTTCTGGCTGTCTTCTCTCTGCCACGCCAGAGGGAGACAGGGAGGGAGGAAGAGGGGTAGGTGTGTGAGGGGGCAGAGATGGACTCAGAACCCCCAGCTGCAAACTTAACAGGCCCTGTGGGTTGTGGTTGACTCTCCCAAGTGGAGAAACGGAGGAAAGGTGCCCACCTGTTCTTTCTCCACCACAAACCTAGTACTTTCATTTTATTTTTGAGAGACAGAGACAGAGCTCGAGCAGGGGAGGCATAGAGAGAGAGGGAGACACAGAATCTGAAACAGGCCCTAGGCTCTCAGCTGTCAGCACAGAGCCAGACATGGGCTCAAACTCATGAGTCATGAGACCATGACCTGAGCCAAAGTCGGACGCTTAACCGACTGAGCCACCCAGGCGCCCCTATTATTATTTTTTTTTTTTTTGAGAGACAGAGAGAGACTGGGTGCAAGCAGGGGAGGTTCAGAAGGAGAGGCAGAGAGAGTTTCAAGCAGGCTGTGCGCTCAGCACTGAGTCAGATGTGAGGCTCCATCCCACGACCATGAGATCATACCCTGAGCTGAAATCAAGAGTCAGACGCTCAATGGACTGAGCCACCCAAGTGCCCCAAAACTAGTGTTTTAGAATCTCTCCTTAGAGATCTCTGACGTCTGTGATATGTGACTTTTTCCCTGGGCACTTCTTGTTGACCTAGCAAATCCCCTTCATGTCCACCCCAGGTCCCTTCTTCAGTTTAACCCTGATTCCCAGAGAACATGGCTGGCATTGGCCAAAGACCACAAGAAATTGCCAGCATGGCTGAAGTTCCTTTACTAGGCCCTGATTACTTTATGCTTCAGGTGGTCTTTACTCCTAGGTCACTCTGTGATGAAAAAAAAAACCCTCAGGGACTCCCCGGTGCCCTCGCAATGGAGCTCGAGTTTGCCAGTTTGGTCCAGGCCTTTCATTGCCTTTGCGGAAGTAGACCCCGAGGGTGGAAGTTCTTGCCCCAACTGTTGATTCTCATCATAACCCACTGTAGCCCAGGGGACGCCTCGCAGCTCTGCCTCCGTGGCCTCTGGTGCCACTTGTGTTGGTGCATGGAATGTGCAGGTGACAAGCAAAACCAGAAGCGATCTTCCTTCCACTCAGGTCACTCACAGCCGGGCACTGAAGTGGTTTACACCTGCTGCTCCCAGGGTCCTTCCCCTCCCCCTGCCCTTTCGGGAGCTAGGAGCCAGGAGCACCCAGAAACCAGCCTCCTGCTCCTGGCTGCACACGGCCCGGCCCGGCCCTCACTCAGGCACTTTCCACACGTGGGAGTCTGGCCATCCCCATGTTCCTCCTGTGCTACGATTTCCTTAATATTTCTCTTTAAATACGTTCATTTTATCAAACTTAGATAAAACATGTGTTCAAGGAAAATTTGAAAATCCTTGAACCACTGGTTTGATGTCCTGAGGATTTTTTTCCCTGACACATATTCAATTAATTCTTAATCTCTAAAATTGAAAGAACAACGTGTTTGCAAGGACTGCCTCAGATTCCTTCCACACGTATTTACTGAGCCAGGCACTGCTCTAAAATCCTTTTAGGTGCTGTCAGTGGGAAATGCTGCCTACGGAAGCTAGTCTCTTAGGTCATCCAGTGCTTCGATTACCAGCACACTGGGTCTGGCCCCTGCCTAAGGGAGGCTGTGACTGTGGAGAGAACCTGGGCAGCTGGGAAGAAAATTCCAGCCATCTGAGCCAGTGCTAAGGCGCTCAGCCAAAGGAGAGATGGGAGGTGGGAGCGCCTGGGCAGCTCAGTCGGTTAAGCGTTTGACTCTTGATCTCGGCTCAGGTCATGATCTTACGCTTCATGAGTTCAAGCCCCACATCAGGCTGACGGTGGAGCCTGCTTGGGATTCGCTCTTTCCCCCTCTCACTGCCCCTCCCTCCCTCTCTCTCTGAAAATAAAGAAACTTGAAAAAAAAATATAAAAGAAACAAAGGAGGGGCGCCTGAGTGGCTCAGTCGGTTAAGCGTCTGACTTCGGCTCAGGTCATGATCTCACAGCTCGTGAATTTGAGCCCCACGTCAGGCTCTGTGATGACAGCTAGGAGCCTGGAGCCTGCTTTGGATTCTGTCTCCCTCTCTCTGCCCCACCCCTGCTTGCTCTCTGTGTCTCAAAACTGAATAAACATTAAAAAAAGAAAGAAAGAAAGAAAGGAGGAATGGATCCTTAGGTACTTACCGTAGGGAATCGTGCAGAGTGGAAGTAAGTCACTCCATGGTCCATACAGGGCAAGCCTATCTGTATTGTGTGTGTGTGTGTGTGTGTGTTAGTGCAGAGCAAGGGCTTGGAGGCTTCCTGGCAATCCACGGGAGAGATTTCACCTTGCGGGGGTGGGAGTAGGAGTCTCTGTCTCTGTTGCCTCCAATGGCCCTCCTGGACTTTTTATCCCGCCATCCCTGTGATGAAAACCTTCAGTGGCTTCCCATGGCTCTCAAAATCAATCCAAATCTGGACAAGCACAGACATCCTTCATGGTCTGGCTCTGCCAACTCTCCAAAATACCAGAAAGATGGGCCACTGTCCTGGACATGAAACCGAGACACTATGACTGTGGTCTGGCAGGCACTTTTTGCTATAAGATTGGTGATTGTCCTCTCCCCTGTGGCCCAAGGTATGGCTCCCCTTTGTAGATGGAAAGACCAAGACCATGTCCCCACTCACCAAAGGGACAGATAGATGGCTTCCATAGCTCCAGGGTGGATCAGCCCCACAGGTTGCTGGCTGATACCTTTCTGCCACACCCTTACCTCCCACCCTCTACTGTCACTCCTTAGCGGGGCCTCTGCTGGAATGGCCTCCCTCAGCCCCTGCAGCCATGCGAGGTGACTCAGCTGGCATGGAGAGCTGAGTTTCCTGGCTCCTGGCCCCATGCTCCCTCCCACAGCAGGCACGCTGCTGTCTGTCTACCCAGGGCTCTGCCTTTCCAGAACGCTGGCCTGCCCCAACCTGAGCCCAACAGCCACATGCTGAGCCCAGAACTACCACACGGGGGAGCCAGCTGCAAGACGGGGAGAGCCTGGGGGCGGGGTCTGTCCCTGCTCAGGCTCCCTAACACACACTGACACACACCTGCACCTTTCTCAGTGGATTCTGGGTTCTAGGTCTCCTCCGAAATGCTGGACAAAGGTTTATCGCATTTAATTGTGACTGATAACAACAGTAGTTAACATTTGTTGAGGTATATCATGTGTTCTTTCTACTTGTTTTATCAGTTATTGAGAGATAAGTATTGAAATATCCAATTATAATTGTGGATTACCCTATTTCTCCTTATGGTTCTATCTTTCTGAATTTTGAAGCTCCATTATTCAGTGCTTAGACATTTAGGATTAGTATGTTCTCTAGATGAATTGACCCCTTATCATTAAGAAATAACCTTCTATATCCCTGGTAATATTCTTTGCTCTGAAATCTACTTTGTCCAATAATAATATAGCCACTCCAGCTTTCTTTTGATTACCATGAGCATGATACTTATTAATCCATCCTTTTACTTTTAGGCTATTTGTGTCTTTATAGTTAAAAGTCATTTCCTCTAGATAGCAAATTGTTGGATCTTGTTTTTTTTTTTTTAATTCAATTGGATAATCTCTGCCCTTTAATTGGGTTATTTAGATCATTTGCATTTAATGTGATTATCGATATAATTAGATTTTAAGTCTATCATGTTTCTATTTTTTCCTGTCTGTCCTTTCTGTTCTTTGTTCCTCTTTTTTCCCTGCCTTATTTTGGAAAATTGAATATATTTTATGTTTCCATTTTATTTCATTTGTTGCCAGCCCACCCACATGTGCCAAAGCCAGTCTCCAGCTGTCCTGCTCCACTCTGGCTACATTTGGGACAGCTGCTCCACCCTCCACAGATTTCCTTCAATGCTCTAGAAGCCAGAAGTGTTAGCCAAAGCTGTCAGTGATTCATTTCCACTAGGCAGCTGCCTCTCACAGGAGCCGCCCCAAGGCCTATCTGACCAGCTCAGTCCAACCCATGGGGCTTGTTTCTGATCAGGCAGAGCTGAAAGCCTTCCCAACCAGGAGGCACCTGAGGTCCTGGCTCTGAGGAGGGACACAGCTCTAGTACCTATTTCTTTAGAAATCCTTAGGTACTGGAGACATTTCCCTGTGTTCCTCACAGCTCGACCCCGACTGTGGCTGCCTGAGATGGCCTCTGGGTGGGCCGGGTCAGTCCTGAGTCTCTGAGGAGGCAGCGAGGCCTCTTTCTACGTGTCACAGTGCAGGAGTTGTTTGTGTCTGACCCTGGTGACCACGTTGCCCTGGCTAATGGAGGACTGGTCTTGCCTGGAGAGGGGCAGGTGGGGGGCAGGGTTGTTGATCAGAAACACCTTTTGTGATTTTCTAGTCTCATCAAAGGAGGACAACTAGAAGGTAGACTCCCTGTGTCTGACTCGGACCTGACATGAGCTCTTCAGGACCTGTGCTTCTTGGTATCCCTGCCTTAACTGTGTCCAGTGTTTTTAAACGCAAGGGCCCTATCAAAGCTGTCAGCCAAGCAACAGAAGTGCTGTGTGGGCTAGAACCCGCGAGACAGTGAATCTCCTGTGAGTCTAACCTAAATGGTATGTAGCCACTTACCTTTTATGACAGGAAGTCGCCTGAGGAGAAATAGAGCTCTCTGCTCTGCACGGCTGGTTTAATACTGTAAAATGCTACTCTCAGGATGGAGGATGGCATTCTTAAGATTCAAGCCAGAGAGGGCATCTGGGAAAGGCTGCTTCTGAAAAGCATGGGGAAGGTGTGGGAGGTCTGGTCGTTGCCGGTAAATATGTGTCAGGAAGAGGGGAGGACGTAAGATTTTGACAGGCGGAGAAAGCAGCAGAACAAACCACAAGAGGGCAGGGAAGCTGCTGGGAGCATGAATCAAATCTTGTGCGGCTGCAATGAGGGATGCTCTATGCTGGCTGGAGATGGGTATGAACTGCCTGCTGGGCATGTGCTGTGAAGGGCCTTGAAGGACCGACTTGGAGGGTGCAGTTTGGAACATTATTGTAGGCAGTGGGGAGTGAGAGTCGTTGGAGGAAGGACAATTGTAATGGAAAATTGTCAGATACAGAGGGTCTGGACTGTAAATCAGATTCTGCCATTTACTTGCTCTGTGACTAGGGCAAACTAAGCACGCTGAGCCTCAGTTTATTCCTCTGCAAAATACTTCCTCGCAGGGTTGTGCCGATCAAGTGAGAATATGAAATGTATAAGAGCTTGATAACTCTAATATAACTTCTTCTTTCATGTTGTTCTACTAGACTGTGCATGGTGACAAGGCAGAGACTATGTCTAATCCAGGCCTGAATCTCAACTCCTGGTCTGGTACTTGCCATGTAGAAGGTACCCAGTAAATATTCCTTTTTCTTTTAAGTTTATTAATTTTTGAGAGAGAGAGAGAGTGAGAGAGAGAGAGACAGACAGAGACAGAGACAGAGGTGGGGGAGGGGCAGAGAGAGAGGGGGACAGAGGATCTAAAGCAGGCTCCATGTTGATAGCAAAGAGCCTGACTCGGGGCTCAGACCCACAATGACCTGAGCCAAAGGCTAACGCTTAACCAACTGAGCCACCCAGGCGCCCCTGCCCAGTAAATATTTCTTAAATGAATGGATGAAAGAATCAGCAATTAGAGCTCAACACATAATAATAATTATAGCATAGTAATAATTATAGTACAGTGATAGTATAGTATAGTCTAGTATACTATAGTAATAGTTATTCAATAACTATTAGTTGAAATTTGAATAAAAGGTTTTGTGATAGAACAGTCATGATTAGACCTTCGTACAGAAGGGTGACTTTGGAGACACCTGGGTGGCTCAGTCAGTTAGGTGTCCAACTCTTGATTTTGGCTCAGGTTATGATCTCACGGTTCATGGGATCAGGCCCCATGTAGGGGTCTGTGCTGATAGTGCAGAACCCGCTTGGGATTCTCTGTCTCCCTCTCTCTGCCTCACCACTGCTCATGCTTTTTCTTTCCAAAATATATAAACAATAGGGGCTCCGAGGTGGCTCAGTTGGTTAAGTGTCTGGCTTCTGCTTAGGTCATCATTTTGCAGCTCGTGAGTTTGAGCCCTGCATGGGCTCTGTGCAGACAGCTCAGAGCCTGAAACCTGCTTCGGATTCCGTGTCTCCTTCTCTCTCTGCCCCTCCCCCACTCTCTCTCTCTCTTTCTCTCTCTCTCTCAAGAATAAATAAAAGTTTTAAAAAGTTTATAAATAAATAAATAAATAAATATTAAAAAAAAAAACGGTGACCTTGGCGATAAGGGTACGGGAAGTTTGGAGCCGGCAGAGATGGAAACAAAGGAAACTACTGGAAGGCTTTGCAGTAATCTACATTAATGGTATTCATTGAGCTAGGAAATGTGAAGGAGCAGGTGGAGGGGGAGGCGGGGAATAATAAGCTCAATTTGGGGCCCGTCGCCAGTGAGGCTCCAAGGGAAGGGCTGGGTATTCCGTGAGCTATTGCATCTTGCCACCGGGAGCTACCTGGGAGGGTGAGAATTCTGAGACACGAGTCTGTGAGGGATAGTTGGCACCATTGGCACAGGTGAGACTAAGCTCCCAGGGAGAATACAGGCTTATGGGAGCAGAGGTAGGAAGAGAAGACGGTCAGTGGCTGGGCCCTGAGAAACCTCAACAAGCTAAAGGGAAGATGGGGGCAGAGGCGGACGGGGAAAGTAGTTCCTGGCTTGTGATGGGCTATGATTTCGGGCAGGATGGCTATTACGAGAGCAATCACAAGGGTAAACACCTTATACTACTAGAGGGTGTCCCAGACCTTGATTCTGAAGTCAGACAAACCGGGTGGGTTTGGCTTCGCCATTAATTAGCACGTATGATTATGTGCAAATTACTTAACCTGCCTGAACCTCCTTTTCCTCTCTGGAAATAGAGATAATAAGTGTAGCTTCCTCATCAGTTTGTTGTAGGGACTAAATGAAATGATGCACATACAGTTAGCGGCACAGTGCCTGCACATACTGGCTAATAATAATTTCAAAATATGTCTCAGGGGTCGGGTGGCAGGTACCTGACCCTGGTTTGAAGTCTCTGAATATGTCGGCAGGTCATAAGGCCCCAGATCCGATCTCTACCCCGACACCCTTCAGCGGGACAGATGAAGAATCCTGAGGTCCAAAGCCGCTCCAGATGCCATACCAAGCTGGAGTTGAGCTGGGGTAGCATAGAGCTCCTGACTTCCAGTCTTGTGATACAGCTTTTCTGGAACACACAGAGCCACGCAGTGGCTCCAATGAGGGGGATCTGGGCACATGCCAGGAGCACATCTGAGAAAGGAAGAAAGCTTAAAATAGTGTCTTTCATCATCTGACACTTTGAGGCAGGAAAGTCACCCATTTCACCATTTCACTTTGGCCTTTCTGAACCCCAGCACGATGCCATGGATTTAAGGCTCCAGAGCCTGCAACCTAAGGTCCAGACCCCTCTTTCTGGGTCCAGAGACAAGAGCAGCCAGTTCCTGTCCTTTGTGTGTTCACCCCAGAGACTTAAAAAGCTACTGCTCAGGCTCTTCCATTCCCCTGCCCCCTTCGCCTCCTCTGGTCAGGTTGTCACCGCTGTTGGTTATTCACAGGGAAGAGGTGCTGACAGGGTCATTAGACACTGAAAGGAATCCAGTCTTCCTTTCTAAGGGTCCCTGGAGCTTCAGTCTAGATTTTTCCTCCTTGGAGGCTGGCCAATTTATTCTATTTGATCTTTGCAGCTTTCAGAAGAAAGTCCCAGGGTCCTCAACAACACAGTCTCTGTGTTGCTGGCTTCTTTACTCATGACTCTCTTCCAGGCCTAGAGTCACTGACAGGTGGAGCAGGGTGGAGAAAGATACTAACTAGGAGGTAGGAGACTTTGAAGGTATGAGCTGTGATGGAACATGCTACTTCCCTCACTTTCCTGTCTATAAAATGGGTCTAATACCTGCTTTCAAGATTCTAGAGCCGCCCAAGTAATGAATGGTAAAAAGGCTTTGAGAAGCCTTATTCAGACACCAGTTTTTCTTAATATTTGGAACAGCATAGAATAGCACCCTAAAAGAACACGAAATCACTTCGGACTTTTCCTAAGCACGTCTGGCAGTTAGTGCGTTGCTCACAAGGGGAGACTCATGCCGACTCCTGGGGTACTTTGGCTTGACGTTTAAAGAGGCTGTTACTAGCTGTGTCTTAAGATCGCGCATTTTGAATGTGTAGCATTGCAGTTGCTTTCCAGAGGTCTCTGCGTGACTCCAAGGACACAGTGCGGCCCCCAAAGAACCTGGGGCTTGTGTTTTCTTAAGGACTGGATTCCCACTGAGCAAGAAGGTTCCTTTCATAAAGAAAAGTGTGTTTCTTTGCTGGCTGGACAAAGCAGGTAGGCTGCTGATGGCCCACGGATCATGCAGAGCCCCCCTCTCTGCAGCGTTCCTCATTCTGGCATTGGACCTGGAGGCACTGGTGAGGCCAATACCAGATTCCTTTGCCTGAACCACTGTCTCTGGGGAATCTTCCTTCCAACAAAAATAAGTAAGTAAAAAGCCTCTAAAATACTCAGTTGAAGGGCCACCTGGGTGGCTCAGTCGTTTGAACGTCCACCTTTGGCTTGGGTCGTGATCTCATGGTTTGTGAGTTCAAGCCCTGTATCAGGCTCTCTGCTGTCAGCGCTGAGTCTGCTTCGGATCCTCTATCCCCCGCCCCCTCTGCCCCTCCCCAACTCGTGCTCTCTCAAAAATAAATACATTAAAAAAATAAAAATAAAATACTCAGTTGAAGAAAAGATTGTTCCAGATAATGCCAGAACCTACCTTCAACCCTATTAAATGTCAGCTCTTTCCCCAAAACACCTTGTAGCTCACTCAAGCCCCCATCCCCAGCTGCTTGCTTGCACTTATTATCTCCCTGTTAAGGGTGGCAGTTACGGGTATTGACCCTTCTCCTGAGCCCAAGGCGGCCGGCCGGGGGTGCCAGCTCTCGGCTATCTCATGTTTGGACCTGCTAGGCACTCACAGGCTTCTGGGAAGAAGACTGTGTGGGACGATGGAGCCAGATTGGGCTGCAGTGTGAAACCCTCCTGAGCACTGACAGATTTGGCTAAGGTGGGGGAGGGAGAGGACTCCTCATAAAAATAACGAGAGCTGAAAAAGTAGTTGGCAGCTTGGTATCTGGGGGCTGAGTCTATCCCTCCAGCCGGTGTGCTTCCCTGGGACTGGCTGTTTCCGAACTGCAGGGAGAGCCAGGTGAACCTACCTGCAGAGCATCCTGTTAACTACTCTCAGCCACTCTCAGGGTGCTCTGAGGTCCACAGGCCATCAGACTCCATCAGCACGGTGCCCCCAGCATTCCAGGCTCTGAAGCCTTTGTTTTCCTTTCCTGGGACTCCAGGCCGCATTATACAGAAAGATGGCAAGACGCACACCAGAACAGTCCCATTTCTGCTGAGAGGCTGTAGATCACAACGGCTAAGAGCGTGCGCCCTAGAGTTGCATAGGCCCGGGTCTGAGGACCGGCACAAATATCCTACTTGTGTGACTCTGAACCTCAGTTTCCTCATCCATAAAATGGGAATAATAATCTCTACCTCAAGGCTGTTGGGCAAGTTAAATGGCAGACTGCATGTAAATCGCCTGGCACATGTAGGAGTTATTCAAGCAATGGTACTTCGAACTATTGCTGTACAAACATGGTCTGAGGCATAATGGGGGTGTTGCCCTAATTGCTTTGGGGTTAAGCCCTAGTCAAGGAAGATGTCCCCTTCATCTAGTCTGATGGGGAAATGTACACGGCCATCTATTTTTTTTTAATATATATATTTTTTCAAAGTTTATTATTTATTTTGGGAGAGAGAGAGAGAGAGGGAAGGGGAGGGACAGAGAGAGGGAGAGAGAGAGAGAATCCCAAGCAGACTGCGCACTGTCAGATGCTGGGCTGGAAGTCAGGAACCATGAGATCATGACCGGAAGTCTGACATTTAAGGGACTGAGCCACCCAGGCGCCGCAACGTGGGCCATCTCTGATGGGAATGACAAGAACTGGCAAAGACCCCTCTTGCCAGAGTGTCAGGAAAGTGCACAAATAACCTGGGTGGTGGCTGCAGACTCCTTTGATATCCTGAGTCTTCCTGAGGGCCAAGTTCTGCGTGTGTGGGTGGAAGGGGAGGCTTGCTCTCCAGGTTGCCATAACTTTGCATATGATTTGCATATGCTTGTGGGGCCCCTGCAGTTTCTTCTGGCGTCTCCAAGTTAAAATATTGCTGCTTCTGCAGACAGAACAGATATTGATTTTCTTCTTCTCCGGTTACTTCTCTAACCACTCTGATTGACCGGGCTCCTTCGCCCAGTGAATGGGAGCTGTGAGAGTGGGATGAGAAGGTGGACTGGGGGGGGGGGGGGGGGGGGGAGGAGAGACGCTGACGACCCTATAGCACATTCTACTCCGTGAACATGAGCCATCATGGGTGATGATAATGAGCTGTTTCCAGAAGGATGAAGAAAAGACCTAGGGAAGTGTCTCCCTCGGGTGCGTCCTGGTCTGTTCCTTCCCCGCATCCTTGACCTGACCTCTGGTGCCCCGGGTCCACCTGGCCCCGGGATCCAGCGCCACCCAGTGAGGCGGGAGGCGCGGGGTGGGGTGGGGGTGGGGGGGAGCGCGGGCGGGGGAGGGGCGCCGCGACAGCCGAGCAGGGCTTTGGGGAACCTTGCGAGAGGAAGTGGCTTCCGACTTCTCCGCGCGCAGGGCGAGCGGCAGGAAAGGCGCGGGCAGGGGGAGGAGGTGTCGAGATGGCGCTCCGCGCGCGGGGCGGAGGGGACGAAACCGCAGATGCCGAGTGAGCCGGCGAGCGCAGCGCGCGAGGCGGGCGCCCACGTCCCACCCCGGAGCTTGCAGCGCCGGCGGCGCGCGGGGAAGCGCGCAGGTTACGCCGCCGCCCCAGCCGCTCGGGCCCGGGCTGAGAGCCCAGGCGGCCGGCTCCGGCTGCGCCTGGCCCCGTGACCGCCCACCCGCCGGCGGGGCTGGGAGCTCGCGCCCCGCGGGGCCCGGGGCGGGGACCCCCCCCCCCTCCCCGACCCCAACCCCAACCTCGGCCGCCGCGTGAGCCCGGCCGGTCACACGCGCCCGCTGCCTCGCGGGGCTCCGGGCTAGATGACGGTGGACAGCAGCATGAGTAGTGGGTACTGCAGCCTGGAGGAGGAACTGGAGGATTGCTTCTTCACTGCCAAGACCACCTTCTTCAGAAATGTGCAGACCAAACAAACTCCGAAGGTAAACCTAATGATCGAATGCAAGAGCGGTTCACGGCGGGGGGGGGGGGGGGCGGGCGGGGGGGAATAACCTCGGGTCTGGAAGGGAAACCTGCATCCTGGCCGACCGGCAAAGCCATGTGTTACCACTGCCGGTGGCCAGTTGCCCTGGGGACCCTCGTGAACTTGTCTGCTGAGCCGACCTAGGGTTGGATCTGGAGCCCTTCGGGGACCACCAGCAAGCACTGTTCTCTTTTTACTGCCCTTTTCAGTATTTCCTGTCCCTGGACCTTTTCAAAATGGCTCTCTATGACTTGGGGACAGCGCCTGGCTCAGGGTCTGGCAGCCTGCTTACCTGTGCCTGGGGAGGGTGACAGGGCAACTACTTTTTTTTTTTTTTTTTTTTTTCATTTAACTCCCCAAACCTGAGCTTTGAAGCTCTAGATGGAAAGTGGATGGCACCCGGTAGGATAAACATTCATAGGTTGAAACTTCCGTATTGTGGGTAGCCAGGAACCATCTTAAAACACAGTTTTAGCAACTTTGCAGAAGTGCGTCAAGTTTTTAGAAGCAAACTATAATTTCTCTTCTACGTCATTGTCCTACGACCGTTTTAACTTACTGGCTTGCTTGGGGTAACCTCAAGGGCGAGTGTATGTGTTTCCTAATGGGGTCCTAGTGCTTCTTGTAGCAACTCTGGACACCCAGCATGCCTGAGGCCCCTGGCCACACCCTCCCAGTTGCCACAGATCACTTATCTGCCACATACTTGGTGGGAGTGGTGGCAGAGCTCTGTTTATTTGTTATGTTATTTAGATGAGAGGGATCCAAGCCAAGCCTTTGGAGAGGTTACCTAAAAGAGACTGTTTGCAGACCGAAGTGAGCTGTTAAATTGCACAGGTGTGTGCAGGCTCATCATTAATTTAGCAGTCTTACATGGATAGATTCACGAAAAACTTCCCCAGGCCTGACTCTGGGGCCTCCTTTGTGAATAATTCATCTTGCCTGTAGGTCCTGCATTTGCTGGGTTCTGACATCACACGAATGTACTGGACCTTTCAATTGCGAGAGGGTACCCAAGAACCAAAGGAAAGGTTTTGATTTTAATGTTCGAAGGCATCAACTAAAACAGGCCCCTGGAACCAGCACCTGCTTTCTGGGGCACCCCTTTATGAGGCTGGAGAGCAGGGATGTTTCTGGAGGGCTGGGGGCGGGAGCAGGTAGAGCTGTAGATAGGGCTCATGCAGAACAGTGTGGTTGCAGACGGGAGGTGTCCTGCTCTCTCTTTAGGGTTCTTGCCTCATTGTGTGGACTGCCCCCCAACCCCCACCCCGAAGGTACTCCAGCCGTCTAGGGTCTTTAAGACTGGTGGCTCTCAACCTTAGCCACACACTGGGGAGCTTTAGAAAATGTGGGTACCTGCCCACAACTGGAGAGTCTGACTTAATTGGCTTGGGGTACAGCCTGGGCATCAGGATTTTGAAAAGCTCCCCAGGTAACTCTGATATGCAACTGAGGTACAACCATTGCTCGAGCGAGTTTTGCTGCTGCCTGGGAAGGAAATGGTTCCTGTTTTTAAAACAAAGTTTAGCTGCTGTGCTTACTGCCAGCCAGGCTGTAAGCCCTTGGTCCCAGAAGGTGGGCTTTTTGCATGATTGGGTGGAGGAAGACGCACTGCAAAGCTGAGGTTTCTTTTACTTGACAAATGAAGGAGGTAGCCGTTTCTGGTATTTCTTGGGAGAGATAGAAATACCATACACGGAAATATGCTGGGGTGGGGTTGGGGGTGGTGGGTGACTTGGTCGTTGGCCCAAACAGCCTCCTTTCCTCCTCCCTGCCTCCCAACACTCCTTCCCAGCATCAGTCCTGAAAATACTTTGGTTTGGCGCCCACATCAGCTCTTTCTTTACTCTGTCTAGTTCTTAAATCCATTCCCTATCATGACGCCTCTGCATATCTCCCTGCCTCATTTTGCCCAAGCACAGAAGCCCTCGGGGGGGCAGGAGTCCCTTCTAAGAAACTCCTGGGTGAGCCCCGGACAGGGTGATAAGGAGAAGTGCTTCCAAAAGGAAGGGGTGGTAGGCACCCCCACCCCCTAGCCTCACCCCTGCCGAGCCACTGTATGAGATCTGTGACCCAAGGGCAGGGCTCCTCAGCCTGGACTTGCCTTCAGTGCAGTCCCCTCTGGGGAGGGACAGGGCACCCTCTGCCTGGCAGCGAGACCTGGGGTGGCCCCGCCGGCTATAAAGGGAGCCGTCTGTCAAGGGGCGTGTGACTGACTCAGGAACTGAGGAAGCTTCATCCAAATGTTTCCTTCTTTCAGCCTTCGAAGTGTTGTTCTGCCTTTAATCACATTTGCAGCTCTGTCTTCAACCTGCTTCTTGGAAAGAGATTTCAAAGAGATCTGTCAAATCACGACCTCATTCTAACCCCCAACGATGATGCTTTTTTCCTGACTCAGAGATCACCTCTGAGCGCCTAAGGGGATTCCTCTTTCCTGTCTCCACGGAAAGTGTTTGTGTGTTTCCAGGTGGCCGAGAGACTAGGGCCCCCATTCAGGCAAGGTAAAGACAGCGGCTATAAATAGCCTTGTCAGAACAACCTGTATCTGCTGCTGGCCCGAGCCTGGCTGGGACCAAGTCATGGGGAAGCCTCGCTGCTGTTCCTGGTGCCACCACCTGGGAGTTGTCACTAGCCCAGCCTCCAAGGAGTCCCTGTCTCCAGCCCCTCCAGAGATTGGGGAGTGAGAAAAGCCTCCCCTTTCACAGAAAGGAGGCACCTGAAGGTAGACTGCAGCAGAGAAAGGGGACCGAGCCCTGGGCTCTTGCAGAAAATGGCAGCTGCCTGGGGAGCTGTGTCTCTGAGAGACAGGGCCACTGGGCAGCTTCAGGAGGTGAGGCCGTGCTGTCCGGGGAGTGTCCCCCTTGCCTGAGCACAGTTAGGGTGCATTTCCTTGGGTTTTCTGTGTCCAAATGAGGCTCCCGGAGGCTTCAGGGAGCACCCACCTGTGTGCCTGGCAAGGTGCACCCTGCCACCCCAGTCTACCATTCTGCAGCCTAGAGGGGTGGGGGCCTGTCCAAGGTCATGCAGCAAGTTTTTGATGGACCCAGGGTTAGAACCTACATCTCTTGCCTCCTGGCCCTGAGATTTTTCTGCATTAGTCCTACAAAAGGCAGCATGTGACGGTGCAGGGCCGGTGGCGGTGAAGGCAGGCCCTCTGGCCATCCCTGCCATCTGCTTCTTTATTCCTGTCTGGGGTCTGACCCTGGAAGTGGGGCCGGCTTCCACCCGCCAGGTTTCCAAATGCCCACGGGTGGCGGCAGTGTAGGGTTTGGCCTCTGAGCTCTCCTTGCGTGTTCAGCAGGCTCCGGGACCCGAGGACACTGGGGCCACCCCATACGTCGGGGTGGCTGCTCCGAAAACACACGGAGCCTACTTCTTGCAGAGTGTCAGAACTGAAAGGGATCCATCTGGTGTGGCGCCCCACTTTACAGATGGAGAAACTGAGGCCCAGAGGGATGGGAGGACTTCACGAGGCCACATGTGTGACCAGGTGGGGCTGGGACTAACACCCTTCTTGGACTCCTTGTCAGGTGCTACGCTTCATCCTCTTCACTCAGTGAATGGGCCAGGACAGTCTTGGGTCCTTGTCCTCTCAGAGCCTTCTACAAAATGGAAAGACCCAAACAACCTTAGGCTCCGTCCCATAAGGCACACTAGCCAAGGGGACATTGACTGTGCATTGAACTGGCAGGGAGTTCCCTGCCATCAGTTCCAAAATCTTGCAACTTTAATCATGTACAAGTTCTTTTTGGTGTCTATCCTAAAATCCTGCTTGTTGTGTGTTTTCTTTGTGGCTATGGAGAGCAGAGGGTTGACTCTATCGATGGTTAAATGTCCTGAAGCCCACGTGGACACACTCCCATCCTCCTCCACTTGCACCCTCAGGTTTTCTCTGGTCTGGGTTGACACCACTGATCCTTGAAACATTCAAGGCAGATGCACAGAGGAAGGGGCTCACAGAGGTCGGAGTAGAAGCCCCTCTGGTTCTGTTCCTGCATTCGGTCTCATCTCCTCACACCTCCTCTCCTCCGTCACCCCCTTCCTGGGCGGGGCCTCCGTGGCACTCTGGGGACGTCAGCCAACCCTGATGACCAGTCAGGGAAATACCCATCACTCTGCCAGCAGCAGACACAGCCCCTGCCCCTGCCCTTCTTGGCATAAGAGAAAAGAATACTAAAAATAAATGTGTTCCAAATGTGAGCAATAGAAATAAAAATAAGAATCTTCAGAACCATTGTTTTAGGTGCTATCTCAGAAGCCTGCACACACCAAGGCGAACCTCAAAAGATGTTTCATGCCGGCCCAGCCCCAGGATAGCCCTCCTTTTAGTCCGTAGGCTGTATCCCCCTCCCGTGGAGTTCTTTGCCATTTGCCTTTTCTGGTCCTTCCCGGCGTTGCTTTTCTCCGTGAAGATGGAAAGCCTTCTAAGACCGCAAGTCACATCCCCTTCAGCTGCAATGCAGCACCAAGCACTGGTTTCAAAAGCAGAGTTCTGTCCAAGTGCTGGTTAGGTTTAGTTGCCATGTCTTCTCTCCGGCATCCTGTATCATCAGGAGAGACTAAAGGTTCTAACGGCCCCTGTTTTTCAGTCATGGGACACAAGAGCAGTTTATTCCCGCCCCCGCCCCCCCCCCCCACTTTAAGTCAAGTTGCATTGGCAGGTGGGGGCTCAGGATAACACATGCAGATTTTTGTGGGCCAGGCCCGGAAATGGTGTGTTTCTTACACCCACACGCCATTGGCCAGAACTCAGTCACATGGCCGCACCTGACCACGAGGGAGGTTGGGAAATGAAGTACAGCTGTGAGCCCAGGTGGCAGAGGAAGAGGCTGTGGTGAGCATTCAGCTGTCTCTGCACGCACCCTTCCTCCCACCTTCTCTGCGCAACCGCCTTTGGAAGTTCTGCTCATACTTTCTTGGGGACGGGCCATAGCTGTCTCTCCAGTCTTGTACCTCTCCTTCATCTGTCACCACGGATATGCCGTTCCCGGGATGAGCTCCTGTCTCCCCCTGCTACACTGGCAGCTCCTTGAGGACAGATGCTTCTCCTTACTCAGCGCTTCTCCACTCCTCTGCAGCATCGGAAGCCCCCAGTGCTGCTCCCAGGTGGTCCAGCCCCCTGCCTCGGAGCACCCTTTGGATCACGTTTTGAAAGTGGAGATTCGGGGGCCCCACCTCAGACTTACTGGGTCATGAATCTTTGGAAGTAGGACCACCCTCAAACCTGCCTTCCTCCGGGTGATGAGCCTATTTATTGAAGTCTAGGAACCACCTATTTAGGAAATATTTAGTAACTTCCGTTGAAATACGAGACGGCATTTATCACAGAGTCCAGAGAGGTTCTTAGGCTGGAAATTGAAGCCAGAAGGTACAAGGATCTGTCCCTGGCCACACAGCTAAGTAGTGACAGAACCGAGGCCTCGGTTCCCCTGGGGCCCCATTGTTCTCCCTACGACCTGCCACCTGCCGAACAAGGCTGCTGCAGTGGCAGCCTTTTGCCGTCGTGACCGGCACGTGCTGTAGTGGAAACAGCACAGACCCATGAGCCAAGTCCTGGCTTGTCATCCCCGCTGCAGCTCGTAACTGAGGAGCTGTGGCCAAGTCTCTTCATCCCTCCAGGCTGGGACCTTCATTGTCCTTCCCACGACAGCACCTGTGGGAGGAGCCTGTCCTCATTTTCTTCCCCAAGAGTCCCTCGCCTCTTTGCACGGGAGCAGACCCTTCTCACCACCTTCTCATGGAGTTTAGGTATTGACGACCAAGCTCTAAGTTGTAAGGGCTTCCCCGGCGTGGGGGCAGGAAGAGGGCCTACATGACTGACCCCGGAGGCCCCTCGTCTACGACTACTTGGGACTCAAGACATCCTCACCTCTGTGTCCAGATGCCTCCCCTCTGACCCACCCTTCCTTCTTCACAAGTTGAGACCATTTACTCTGCCTCAGCTGGCTTTTCCCTGTAGAGCAATTCCAGTTACAATTTGGGGCACCTGCCACATCCATCCATCCAGGCAGTTAAGGAGAAAGGAAGAAAGATTACACACTAGAATCAAATTCCAGCTCTTAGTTCACAGTATCAGGTTGGACTCTAGATCCAGCTTCCAGCCCGAGTTTGGAAGGGTGGCCCCACTGGGCTCAGGCTGGGTGCCCAGGAGCCTGGGTTCCCTTCTGTCTTCCACTCTCGACTCATCAGGTAACCCACACCTGTGTACTTTCTGGCTTTGGGATCCTTCTGTATGAAGGACCCAGACCTGTCCTCATTAAGGGCCTTGGTTTCCTCTTCAGTCTACCTGTAAAAGAAAGTGGGGACCCAGGCCTGGCCTGGCATATATTCCCTGAGGAAAGAGGACAGGATAACTTTGCCAAGAATCAGGAGCATTGACTTTCAGGGCCAGGAGGACAAAGGGAGCTGTAGGGACAGAAAACTCTGGGTCACTGGGCCTGTGGCTTCTGTCCGCGGTGCTGTCCTCTCTTCTCTTCTCCCGCTCCACCCCAGCTTAGCTTAGCTTAACACTCTCCAGCCTATGTCCCCCATCTATCTCTCTTCCTGGGTCTAGAACCAAATATTCTGTAGCCTTTTGGGGGGCTCCCATGGCCTTGGACAGCTAAAATTTAATATATCCGGAAACAACTCATAGTTCTGCCCATAACTGATTTCTCTTGGTATCTCTGCCTCACCCTCGCAGTCACCTACCTTTGAAACCCCGGCGTCTCCCCCTCCTCCCTTTTGTCCACTCCGTCACTGTGGGTTCTGCCTCCAGTGCTGCAGATGCCAAACCTCTCCTTTCTGTCCCCTGCCCTGTGTTGGGTGACCATCACCTCTCACCTGTATACTCCTGGAAGTCACCCAACTGCTTTCCGTCCCGTTTCTTCCCCTTTTGTACACCCTGCTTACGACTGCCAGGGGCATATCATCTGGTATCACGAAGCCTTCCGAGTCTCCTCCTTGCTTCCAGAGTGAAGCCCACACTTGGCTCTGGTTCTTTATATAGCCTCCCAAACCCTGCAATACCTGGCCTCAGTCAAACCATTGTGTTTTTAACTTTCAGCACTGAGCGCCAGGGGTAAGGAGGACAAGGACATAAAACTCAGTCTCTGCACTTACAGACCGATGTTGTGCAACAGACCCTAGTTCCTCCCCTCCTCATCCATGAAGTGTCTGGATGGGTGGGGGCCGCTGGGCGGAGGGACGGCCAGGTGGAAGACACTCTGCACATGACACATGACTTTCACCAGGATGTGGCAGCCGCTCCCGGGACCGGGAGCTGGAGGGGCCGGCTCCCAGGATCAAGGGGTTTGGGCATGAATAGCCTAGGAGGTGGTGAGGGCAGGCTGGCAGCAGACTGGCAGTGATGGGGCTGCGGCAGCCACTGGGAGGGGCGTGGGAGATTACCTTGACCTCTGAAAGGCGTATACTCCCCGAGGTGGAGCAGACTGCCAGGAGTCATTGCAGCCATTCCCCTGTTTCCCTGCAGGGAATCCAGCACAGGCAGGGGAGGGGAAGCTGTACTCATTCCCACCATCCTCCTCCAATTCATTTTTCAGCCCTTCCTTGCCCGGGGTGCCATACAACGCGATTCCAGCTGCTTGGATCCCTGCTCCACGGGGCACTGTGAGTGTAGGGAGGGCAGCAGCCCAGCGCCAACTGGTCCTGACAGACCACACAGGCAGAATTTCAGTTGTTGTCAAGCCAAAAGATTGGCACCTTCAATGAGGTCGTATGTGAAAGAGGGCTAGCCAAGGGGGAGGCCCCCACCCCTCATTCGTCCCACTCCAAGACACGTGCTCTTCCCACTACACACTTGGCGCTTTGGGTGAGACTCGAGTTTGAAAAGCTCCAAATGAGCTCCGGTCACCCATCTCAAACTCTGTTGACACCCCGTAGGCAGCGGGGGTTCTCATTCAGCTAGTTCCCTGAAATCCAGGTCAATTCTTCCTGCTCTGATCTTGGGAAATCTGGCTCACCATACTCCGCTATCACCATTGCATCAACCTCCAGTTCGTGAGCCCCTCAGTGTCCTTCTCATCGCCTGGCGGTCCCCCAGTGGGAAGAGTGGTGTAGAATGGTCCCCCGCACCGTGATGTGGATGACAGGCGGGAGCCGGTCTGCAGGGCTCTGACCTTGCAGTGGGGAACGAGAGGCAGGTCTCCACTGGCTGGAACACGAGGCGAGGCGGTAGGCGGAGCTAATCTCTACATTCACGCACGCAGGGGAGGTGTGGGTTCGTGAGGAGAATGTGGAAGCTGGTGGATCTAGGGTGTCTAGAGATCATTTCCCATTGTGCCCACTTCTCTGTGCTCCCCAAACACCAGCATATCTTTTCTATCCCTCCTTTTGATGGGCTGTAATTTCCTGGACAAAGGACCACATCTTGGTCATCATTGTGTCCTCGGCAGGTGCTAGGTGCTTGATGCACGTTTGGTAAGGAGGGGTGGGCTTGGATCTTGCTTCTAAATAAGAGAGCCCGAAGAGGCAGCAGGGGCTCCCCGGAGGGCCCATGCGCAAACGCTTTAGGGCACGGTATGTGAAAGCTCGTCTCCCAGACTGTTTTCAAGGGAAGCTTGCTCAGATTCTGGATGTGGAATCGATGGATTTTTCCAGTAACTGTGAAAAGAAAAATCTCACTGAGTGAGCAGAAAATGCAAGGACAACTTTCCAAACATAGAGCGGCCTCTCCAACCCATCTGGGATTGCTCAGCTGTTTGCCCTGGAGGATGAGGGCAGGCAGGGCTGGGTCACTAAGCAACCGGGCCCTGGCACCTGCTGGCAGGAGTTGGTGTGGTCCTTCCTCATGTGGGGCCTGGGAGGGGGAGGGTTGGCGCCCAGAGGCCCATGTGAGGAGGCGGGAGAGCCTTCTGTGATGGGTTTCTTCTCTCTGCCTTTCAGCTGTGGAGAGAGGCAGGTTCAGGGGGAAGAACCAACATTTAACTTCCCAGTTTAATTCTAAGCAAGTGGAGACCTTGGTTTGGCAGTCCTGGTAGTTCGAGTATCCTCTGTTGGCTCAGGTGATGTGGGCAGGTGAATCGGTGCTGGGCCTGGGAACCCAAGCCACAAGCCTTCACTGTGTGTGACCTCAGGAAGCAGGCTCACCGCTCAAGTCCTTACTTTCTCCTTCTGTACAATGGGTGACTTGGCCCTCCAGTGAAGAATAAGCCCAACTTTTGGTTGTGGGACCCCAAGGAGAACTCCCCAGCTTGGGATAATAAAAGACACAGAGATGGGTGATGAATTTTGACATGGGGATATGGGGTTCACGACTGGGGTGCACGGAGGTATAAAGACCAGGAGGGGGTCTCCTGGCAAATGGCTAGAATGTATAACAGCGACAGTGAATTATTGGGCCCCGATGTGGTGGCAGGTGCTTTCCGTGCGCAGGCTCAGTTGATCCTCGCAACAACCATCTGTGCTTTCCGTCTGACAGGGGGGAAACTGAGGTACCAAAGGGGTCGTGCAGTACTAAGGGGCAGATCCAGGATTTAGGCCCCAGTCTAATGCCAGAACTCCTAGCCCCTAAGCTCTGCCGCTCCTCCTAACGCTCTTTCCAGAGTTTTCCTACTTGAAGCCCCAGCAGTGAGGCCCAAAGGTGCCTACCGATGCAGCCCCATGTCGGCAGCATGGAGGGGGAGGAAACCCAACATTCCTGTCCCCGAGGCTGCGTGACACAGTGAGAGGACACGCACTTGAGAAGACTCAGAGTCTCTTAATAATCACCTAAGACACGTTTCGGTATCACAGATTAGTCCCCAACATCGATGTGGGGTGGGGTTAGCCAGGCGGGCGGCACAGTGACAAGAGGACACGTGTGGGCTGGCGAAGAGGCCCCAGCACCCAGCACCAGCCGGCTTGCCAAGCTGAGGGCATAGGTGGGGTCTCCAGTGAGAGGAAGCCGAGAGGGACTGCCCTCCTTCCCTCGGGCCAGTGCACACTGGTGTCCTGGAGTCCCCGGCCACCCCACCCCTTGTAGTAAGGGTGGGCCATGCAGGCGTGCTGGGCGCTGGGTACTGGCTCCCACGTGCCGCTCTCCACCTCTGAATTATCCGAATATTTGACGGCATCGAATGCCCTGTACTTGAAGGAGCTCCAGCGAGCTGGAGCCCGGACGTAGTAGGAGACGGTGCCCCTGCAGCCAGGGCGCCCACGTCCTGTGCGGCCCAGGAGAGGGCCTGCAGTTACAACACACGAGCCGGGCTCCTAAAGCCACCCCCCGCCCCCCGGCATGGCCCGTGATTCTGCTGGCTTTGACTCTGTGCTCTCAGAGCCCATGGGATGGTCCACGGAGCTGAGGAGCCCTTTTTCAGGGTGTTCTTGTGCAGGGAGGTCCCCTGTGTGAGAGAGAGGAAGCAGTTTGGAGGTGGCCGTGGACGGCTCTGAAGGCGAGTCAATACCCAGCTCCCAGCGTGATGACTTCAGGAGTATACCATGGCTCTGGGGCCTGCAGAAGAAAGAAGACACAGAAACACAGACGTGTTTCCCCAAATCTTCCTCTTGCTGACACATCCACTTCCCTAGGGGTGTATAAAGTTGGAAAGCCGGACATGGCTCCTTGACCGTGGCCAGCCATGATGGGTTGGAGGGAGAGCATCTGAGGCAGGTTGGGGAGTCCCCGCTACTTGGGTCACCTGACAACTCCGGCTGCTTCAGAATGGGGGTGCTTGGGCCTTTTCGGCCCGGGACTCCTTCAGATCTCTAAACCCAGGCTTCTGTGTGCCTGAGCGCCTCTCTAGAGAGCCACCTGGGAAGCTCTACGACCCTCCCCTCGCTGCAGAGCTCCTCTGTTTGGATCAGCCCTAGTGTCCTGCCCTTTGTTAGTGCACGCAGGAGAGTGGCCTGTGGCCAGGAAGAGAGCCTGGCCCCTGGAGGATGATGGGGCCTACGTGCTTGGAAGTGGGATCGACTCCTCACTTGCTTGGAATATAGAAAGTAAGAGACGCTCCCAACTATATGGGAACCAGATGAAACAGGCCGGTTACAAGGCCTCCAGGCTCCTCTGCCCTTGGAATCCTCTTTTTTTTTTTTTTTTTTTTTTTTTAATTGTGATAAAATATACGCTACGTAAAATTTACCACCTTAACCATTTTTACGTGTGCCGTTCCGTGGCATGAAGCACATTCACAATGTTGTGCAGCCACCACCACCGTCCATCTCCAGAACTTTCCCTCTTCTCCGGCTGAAACTCTGTCCCCAGTAGACGGAAGCCCCCCCGTTTGCCTCCCCCCAGCGCCCCTGGCAGCCGCCATTCTACGTTCCATCTCTGTAGATCTGACTGCTTTGGGAACCTCACGTAACTAGAATCATACAGTATTTGTCTTTATGTGACTGGCTTATTTCGCTGAGCATAATGTCTCCAGGGTTCATCCACGTTGTAGCATGTGCCAGAATTTCCTTCTTTTTTATGGATGAATAATATTGCATTGGGTGTCTACAGCACATTTTGTTCATCTACCTGTGTGTGCATCGGCGGGTGGCTTCTGCCTTTTGGTTAGTGTGAACAGTGCTGCTGTGACATGAGTGTCCAAACACCTGTTTAAGTTTTATTCTCATCTCTTTCAGGTGTATGCCCAAAAGTGGCCTTGCTGGATAATATGGTGATTCTTTGTGTTTAATTTTTTGAGGAGTTGCCATGCTGTTTCCCAGGTGGCTTCAGCATTTTGCATTCCCACCAGCAATGCACAGGCTTCTGATTTCTCCACAATCTTGCCAACGCTTTGTATGTTCTGTGTTTTTGATAATGGCCATCCTAAATAAGCACGAGATGGCATCTCGTTGTGGTTTTGATTTGCATTTCCCTAATGATTAGTGATGTTGATACATCTTTTCATGTTCTTACTGGCCATCTGTATATCTTTGGAGAATGCCTATTCAAGTCTTTTGTCCATTTTTTTTTAATTGTTTTTTTTCTATGTTGTTGTTGGCTTGTTGGGGTTCTTTATATGTCCTGGATAGCGGTCCTTTGTCAGACATATGATAAGTGGAATCTTGTTTAAATTGGTTCTGAAAAAGCAGGGTCCAGCCTTCAGAGAGACCGGAGTCTGGGACGGGGTAGTGAGACCCACTCAGTCCCTGCCCACCATCATCCCTGATTCACTGCTTAGTGCTCTGGATCACCCCTGTCTCACTCCACAGCTCTCTGCTTCTGGGTGGTCTGGGAATGCAGGGATGGAAAAGGTACAGTCGCTGGCTTTGGAGCCAAACTAAGGAAGCAGGGAGATGGAAAGGAGGCTGACCTAGGTGAGGCTGGGTGAGGGGACAAGGACCTAGATGGAAATCCAGTGAGGAAAACTAACCTGGAGAAAGACCTTCTCTTGCCCTAGGAACCCCAAAGGCATGAGAAAATGCCCCAAGGGAAAACTCCTGTGGCCGTTGAAGTAGAATGGGTGTCGCCCCCTTCTGCCTGGATTCACACTTGAGACCTCTGAGCTGAAAAGGGGGCTTCAGGAAGGCCCACGGCAGGGGAGAGTAGAGATGGAAGGGGGTTGCATCATCTACGGGGGTCTCCTCTGATTCCCAGCTTTTGTCTCACAAGTCAGTAGATGCCGTGGACTAGGATATAGGAGCCTTATGCAATTCTGGAACCTTTGAATCTTCCCGTATTTGTTTGGGGATTTGTGTGCATGTGTGTGTGCACATGTGTGTGCGTGCACGTGTGTGTCTTATTACTTCTTTGTGTTTTATTCAGTTGATTAGGTGAATGTTTAATGAGCCCTTCCTGTCTGCCAGGCACTGTCCGGGGAGCTACATCAGTGAACAGAGCAGTCCCTGTCCTCAGGGAGCTTGCCTTCTGTTATCAAGCTGCAGGGATGTGGGCTGATTGGCAGAGGCAGCCAGGCCACTGTGTCCAGGCCACGACCAGGCAGGGGTGGCCAGGCAGGGGTGTGGGGGGAGTGTCAGGAAGACCTGTAGGGCAGAGTACACGTGCAGCGTTCCAGAGGGCAGAAGAGCGAATAGTGTCCCTGGGGCCCACAGTGGCGAGGAAAAGAGAGGGAGGGAGTCCATCTAGGCCTGCGAGGGGTCCCTGGGACCAGGGTAACCAAATATGCTGGTTTGCCCGGGACTGTCCTGATTGTAGCACCGAAGGTCCTGCATCCCAAGAAAACTCTCAGTTCCAGGTCACCCTACCTGGGACTCTGGCGTTGAAAGCAGTGCTGACTTATTCACGAGACACGGTGGCCTATGGTGCCAGAGGGACCCGCGATACTTTAAGGGCCCACGAAAGTGTTTTGATTTCTTTTAAAATCAGGAGGAAGAAATCCTTTGTTTTCTATATAATAATAATATGTTTTTCTTGATATCAGTGCTATCAAAAAATAAAATTTCCAATCTTTGTTTTTTTTAATGGTGGAAGAGGGGCCCATAGCACTGAAGACAAAAGTGATTAGGACACACAGAGTCACAACCTGGCTTTGGCTGAAGGGCCTGTCAGGAGATCAAGGTTAAGGCAAGAGGACTCCCACGTTGAGTCAGCCCCACCGCCCAACCTTTCCTCTGCCCTGCCAGACCGATAGCCGCTGCCGCTGACGACGGTTACGATGATGGTTCGCTAGCTGCTGTTTCTCGAGCGCTTACGCTAAGCGTGCATTGTGCTAAGCGCTTCCAGATGTGCAATCTCATTTCATCCCCGCGACAAGTGTGTAGAGAAGGCCTCGTTACCTGCGTTTCTCAGACGGAAATCCCAGTCTCAGGGACGCTGACTTGCCCACGTGCACAGACAAGGGCACGCCAGCCGTGCAGGGCGGTGTGGTCTGGCGGTGAGGAGCAGGGGCTCTGGGTAATAGCACACCGCCCTCACCGAGTTATGGCAAAGATGAAATGAGACCGTGACTGCGAAACCCTGGTCTGTTGGCGATTTTTGCTATTATAACGAGGCGCCGCAGGGCTTGAACCCAGGTCACTGCGGCTCCAAGGCCCGCAGGGAGCTGATGTTCTCTGGTCCTGACTCACCCCAGAGGACCTGCCCCTGCTCGTAGACTGAGATGGCCACCTCAGTGAGGGGCACTGTGCACGGGCTCCAGGACACGCCGGCCGCCCGGGGAGCCCGCTGGCACGGCCTTCATCACGAGCGCACACGCGGAGCTGATCTGGCTGCCCAGAAGCGCCGAGGCTCTGCGCGGACGGCGCCTGCTGTCTGGTGTTCACGGTGCGCGCATCTCTGTCTTCCCTCCGCGGATAGCCTGTGCGCTCCCCAGGACGGGGGCCATGGCTGGCCGCTTTCATGTCCCAAGGTGCCTTTCACACTCCCCACCCCATGGGCAACTCAATCAGTTACTGTTGACTGACTGTCTGCGTTGACCATCTGCTCTACAGTTTTGTCTTTGGGGACTTTAGTCTCTTTCCAGTTTCTCAAGTCCCACCCCCTTTTTATTTCCTGCTCCTCTACCTCCCCCGCCCTCCCCAGAGCAGCTCAAATTCTGCATGGCTCTGCTTGTAGGGATTGGCTCCGTGATGAAGCCCGCCCCTTCCTTCTTCTGATGGGAATAACCTACTGGAGGACACAGTTCAGGAGTTTCCAGTCCTTTTACTTCTGGGACATTGGACAGCTCCATGGAAGGATCTGGGGGAATCAACCCCTTCACTGCCCAGGGTGAGGCTGGGACAATCATTCCAGAACACGGACCATCTGCGACCTGGAAGGGGGCCCTGTGGTGAGACCCTGTGGGGCTTCCTCTTTCCCATCTGGTTGAGGCCGTCACCAAGGGACCAATGAGCCTTGAATGTGGTCTGGGCTTTGGGCAGGGTGTTCCCAGCCCAGGCAGAGGGGTGTCTGCCCCTTTCCTCTGAGGTTCCTATTCAGGACAGGCTTAACAGAAACATCAGGTGTGTGGGGCCCGTGCCGCTGTTGGGCAGCAGGGTAGGTGCGAGGTGTCCACAGATGTCCTTCTCATGCAGGAAGGCCTCGCCGAGGCTCTCCCCTCTCCCGACATAGGCCTGGGCTTGGTTTCCAAGGGGCAAGAGAGTGGTTGCTGGCAGATTTGCTAAGAGCTGAGAAAGAGGAAGTGTGGCAAAGACTCATGGTGAATGGCTTCCGGGATTGTTTTTGTTTTGTTTCCTTGGGTTGTGTGAGTTAGGAAGGTGTAAAGCTACTTGAGTTTGGCTCACACGGTGACTTACAGACGAGAGAGAAAGCAAGTGGCCAGTGGTGAGACAAGTAAGGCTGTAGAGGTGAGACACGTTCTTATACCGTCTCACAACAGTCATTACCACTGCATTTCGGGCAAACCCAGCCGCCCTCCGAGGGGCCCCCACCCCCAGCTCTCTGAAATAGAAGAGGAAGCAGTGACGAAAGAAGCCACCCTCCGACGTAAACCCGTAGAGCTGCAAAGGGGTCTCACTTCGTGATTTCACAGATGAGGAAACTGAGGCCCCGAGAGGGGAAGTGACTTGCCGGAGGCCGTCGGTCATGACGGTGTTGCACTGGTTCCTACCAGGAAGCCGTAAAGAGCTGAGCCACGGGGCTGGCCAGCCAGCCGAAGCCCGTGGCCCTTGCGACCCTGCCTTGGCATCAGCCTCTCGGGGTGCCGGTCAGCGGGACATGTCCTGGGCCTGACTGCAGCCCGTGGCGGGGCCCTGGGCTGGGCGCCACCCAGCCTACTCCACCCTCTCCTTGCCTCCTCCTTGGAGGTCACCACGGAGCTCTGCGGAGTCTTGCAAGGGGTAGGACAGAAGCACCATCATTAGACATCAGGTCTGTCTCCCTCCAGGGAGCATCTCATTGGGAAGATGGGATTAACACATGTGAAATAATAATTAAACCATAAAAGGCAGCATATAATTAGATCCAAATGCAGCCGCACAGGCTGTGAAGGCACCTCCATGGTCCTTGTAGTAGTGGATTTGTCAGCCAGCAGCTGCAGAGGCCCGTGGCATGTGGTAATTTGCAGCTTGGCGACGACAGGAATCTGAGGCTTCGGGGCCACGGGGCTGGGGTTTGGGAGTCAGTCCCCGAGCCAGTGCGTGAGCCCTGCTGCCCACGGGCATCCCTTCCTCAGCCAGCTTGTTGCCTCCTCATGGGAGACAGAAAGACAGTAAGCACAACTCCAATGAAGCGATGAAGCCTTTGCCCACTTGCACAACATGTCCATTAAGTGAGAGTAAGGACCAGGGGTGTGAGGAAACACAGGAAGTACATGGCTCTCGGCAAGAGTATCATTCAGAAGAAAGGCAGCATCCGGTACAAACCTGTATATGCCTTCCTCCAATTGGGAACGAAAATGTCGGAGATCTCCTATGGTAGGAGAGTGGAGAATGAGGACACCGCCATGGGCGATGGCACCAGGGGAGATGGGAGCTGTGTATTCTAAGCAGGAGAGACCGCCCAATGGTGGAGAGCAGAGGTGAGCAAACTCTTGTTCATGCACCGGATGCCATAAATAAAGTTTTATTGAAACATAGCCATGCTTGTCCTGCGGCTGCTTTGTGCTACAGTGGCAGAGTTAAGTAGTTACCACAAAGACTGTATGGCCAGCAAAACCTACAGTATTTACTACCTGGCCCTCTGCAGAAAAAGTTTGCCAGCCACCAGAGCCAACAAACTCTATGGCATGGTGGTCAAGCCTGATTAAGTGCTCAAGGAAAATGAGAAATGAGACTGGCTCATAGGGGTAGGACTTTGTAAGCCTGGGATGACCGTAACCATATGTGCCTTTGGATGGGTTTGATGATTTCCAAAACGGTTTTTGCACCCATTATCTCATTTGGTCTTACCTTGGCATGAATCCTATCAGCCAATAAAGGATTTGTATTTCAAATTGACAGATAAAACTGAGGCTTAAGGAGGTTATCGGATTTCCTCAAGATCACTTAGTAATGGGGGTCAGAACCCAAATGCATGCTTATGTCCATCCTGCAGGTATTTCCTCAGCCTCTATTTGTTCCGAGCTGCATCTAGGCTCTGGGATGCCGTGATGGACACGACAGGTATGGGTGCTTCTCTTACGGAACTCAGTCTACACTGAAATCCAAGGCTCATTGCTCTGTAATTCCTAGGGAGAAATAAGACCTTTCCCCCTACTCCTTGTAGGCAATAAGGAGCCATTGAAGGTTCTTGAGCAAGTACCTATTATCCATTTCATGCTTGGTGCCACTGGGCACAGAGAGTAAATAGAAGCATGGTGTAGGTCATTAAGAAAATTCACTCTAGCTGAGAAGACAACTCAAGATAGAGAGATAGTCTACTTGGAGGTTAATATAAGTAGACGAGTATTTAAGTGCCAGATGGTATAGTGCTAGCTGTAGGTGTGGGTTCGCTTTAAGCTTGCTGGTGCTCAGTTTCCTCATCTGTGAAATGGGCATTCCCATGCTTTGTGGGGAGGATGAAGTGAACTAACACATGCCAAGTGATCAGAGTGCTGCCTGGCATACGTAGCTGGTAAATAAATAAAATAAGGGATGGTCATCATCACCATCATTCAAGGCAGGAGTGGTCAGAGAGGCCGGGGCAGGTTGCAGGACCTCAGGTGGGCAGATGAGAGCGATACGATGAAAACAACATGAAGGGAGAAGAGGCTGAGGAGTTTAACAAGAGGGAGAGTGAAGTTTTTGGCAAAAATGAAGTTTGTGGGATTCGGGTCAAGAAAAAAAATGGCATGAAGGTAGCTGATGTATCAGAATGTATCTGATTCTCCTCAGCTCACCGCTCACCCTGGGGCCCCCTTGTTGCTGGGGCTTTGACGGGCTGCCCTGTGTCCACCTGGGGATACTAGAAGACACAGGACTCACTCAGAGCCTCTTCTTACCCAGTGACCAAAATCAAGACGTGTGTCATTGATTAGAACGCAGTTAGAGGCACCTGGGTTGCTCAGTTGGTTAGGTGTCTGGCTCTTGATTTTGGCTCAGGTCACGATCTCATGGCTCCTGAGTTCAAGCCCCAGGTGGGGCTTTGTGCCGACAGCACGAAGCCTGCTTGGGATTCTCTCTCTGCCCCTCCCCCGCTCATGCTCTCTTTGTCTCTCTCAAAATAAATAAATTAAAAAAAAACTTTAATAAAAAAAGAACGCAGAGTTAACCAATGTTTGGGTTTCTTTTTTTTTTATTTTTTTACTTATTTTTGAGAGAGACAGAGACAGAGACAGAGAGAAAGCATGGGAGGGGGCAGAGAGAGAGAGAGGGAGAGAGAGAGAACCCCAAGCAGGCTCTGCACTGTCAGCACAGAACCTGATGGGGGGCTCGAACTCATGAACCACAAGGTCATGACCTGAGCCGAAATCAAGAGTCAGACCCTTAACCAGCTGAGCCACCCACGCACCCCTGGGTTTCTTCTTAAAGTAAAATTCAACTTCAGGTAAATCTGCTCTGAGACAGGCCCCAGACCACAGGGATGGTCCTCTTAACTATGATGTTAAGGATAATATTTTTTAATGTTTATTTATTTTTGAGAGAGAGAGAGCCAGTGGGGGAGGGACAGAGAGAGCAGGAGACACAGAATCCAAAGCAGGCTCCAGGCTCTGAGGTGTCAGCGCGGAGCTCAACATGGGGCTTGAACTCACGAAACTGTGAGATCACGACCTGAGCCGAAACCAAGAGTCCGACGCTCAACCGACTGAGCCACCCACGCGCCCCTGTGATATTTTGATAGAAAAGTTTGAGGATCACTCTCTCGGGGGAGCATTTCTGTTCTGACCCCTAGCAGCTAGCCTCTTCACGTGGCTGTACCCTAATAAACTCGAGCCCTGAGAGGCAATGCAGCCCTTTCCATAGCTTAGGATGTGGGAGCAGAAACCTATTTTTCACCAGTGTCTTAGATGTGCCAGCTGCATCGGGAACAGCTAAACCATCTGCCACCGATGCCAGCGGCTTAATCAGAGCAGACGAATTCCATGCCAGATGCACCGAGATGTGTAAACCCCCTACGAGGGACACCTCGCAGGCCGATGCCGGTATTTGTTCAATCAGAGTGAGTTCCCGTTCTGTCTCCATCTTGGGCTAACCTAGGAGACAAAACGCTAGCTGCATGGTTTCTAGCTTTGTACCCGTGAACGGAAACAAATCTTTCACTTTGAGGACTTGAAAATCTGGCAGGTGAATAGAAATTGAGGTCTTTGCCTTACCCTCTGAAGATTACTATATTATTGACCTTGTTCACAGAGCAGATACTTCCTTTTAGGTAAACCTCCGGGCAGTGAATATCTGTAGGTGGCCAAGTGTTAATTCTGCTGCTGGATGGCGACCCTTAGGATCTGAAATGGGCTGCGAGGGGTCTATACCAGTTCTTCTCAAACATTGCTAAACATCAGAATTACCTCTGCCCAGGCTGGACCCCAGGCTGGACCCTCTGCCCAGGCTGGACCCCAGGCCATAAATCAGAATCTCCAGGATGGAGCCCAGTGTTTTTAGAGATCCCCTAGATGATTCCGTGTGTAGCCAAATTTAAGAACCATGGGCCTAGGGGCACCTGGGTGTGGCTCCGTCGGTTGAGCATCTGACTCCTGATTTTGGCTCAGGTCATGATCTCATGGTTTGTGGGTTCGGACCCCACATCAGGCTCTGTGCTGACAGTGCAGAGCCTGCTTGGGATTCTCTCCGTCTCTCTCTGCCCCCTCCCTTGCTTGCACTCTCTCTCAAAATAAATAAATAAACATTAAAAAAATTAAAAGAAAGAAAGAAAGAAAGAAAGAAAGAAAGAAAGAAAGAAAGAACCACTGGCCTCGCTTCTGTATCATCCCTGGGAGGGAAGGGATTAGTGAGCTCCCGTGGCTGTGGCTGGCTGGCCTGCTTTGGCAGGTGCTTCATCCAATCCATGGGTCAGATCTCATCTGGCAGATGCAGTTTGGGCGGCAGGCATAGCGGCCCCAGGTGCTGACACACCAGGCTGGGGGACTCCACGTGTTGGCCACACAGGGTTCCTGGCACTTCCAACGGGGCGGGGAGACCAGGACGCTTGTCTTTTGCATCAGTCCTGGAAGGGGTGACCTCGGATGCTTGCGTCACTTCCCCAGGTTTGTGGCGGGAAAGGGGGCGGATAGATGGGTTATCTGCTGAAGGAAAGGGGAACAGGAAGAAGAAGAAACCTTTAGTCACAGTAGCTCTGCCTCTTGCTGTATACAGACCCAAGCCCGGAACAATCGGCTTTTGCAAGCTGTGACACAGCTGCCTTTTCTGACAGGGAAATGGCTGTAGCCAGTTGGAAGCTATGAGAGATCTCTCAGGAGCTTCGAGAGTTTCCTTTCCATCATTTAACTTTTTTTTTTTTTGTAGACAAGTTTGAGAAAGCTGTGAACTCCTGAGGAGGGGACAGCCTGCGTGCTTCACGGCTGGAAAGGGGGGAGCACATGGGAGTAACCAGATGACTGGTCTTTCTGGCCGGAAGCTCCCAGGGCTGAGCCTCCGCCAGGCACACGTGGCCCCGTAGGGATGAGCCCCGCTGTGGAGAGGGTTGGGAGGGTTTCTGGGGCAGTGTGTGTCTCCAGGAACTAACTGTGGGAATGGATGAGGAATCAGGAGCTCCATTTGAGGAGCTGGGTTAATGAATTGACAGTGAATGAAGACACTCTGTGAGGCTCGTATCACCTGCTACTTACCTCAAGCAAACAGGAGATGCCCTGGCCTGTGCTCCCCCTTGGGTGGTCTTCGATGGGATCAAGGTCCAGTTCAAGAGCCTGAGCAGCCACGTAGGAAAAGGGTGGGTCCTGCCTCCTGGCAGCTACATCCCACTTGCGGGATGAGAAGTCCCTCCTTGACGTCTTTGCAGGTGACGTGGTGCCCGTGGGTCCTGATGCCTCTGGGGTCTGGCCCACTGATCAGATACACTTGGATGAATGTTTCACAGGTCCCATAGTTTATAGGCCTCGGTTTAACAGCTGCACACCCCAGCCTGGAGGGGTGGAATTTCAGCGGGCATTATGGGAGTGGCAGAAGCTGCCTAGAATGGCCAGGTGGTGAATCGAGAAGAACGTGGGCTGCAGATTTAGATGGGCTCTGCTCTCCAGGCCCTACTCAGATGCTTACTAGCAGTGGGACCACAGATCTGTTCCTTAACCCCTCTAAGCCTCAGTTTTATAATCTGTAAAATGGGAGTAGCGTAGGTGGTATGTGAGAGAAGGTATGTGAAAGCACGTCGCACAATGCTGTTCTTTTCAGGACCCCTGAGGAAGAGTACAGTGGGGAGCAGACAAGCCAAGGGAAGATGCTGCGATGGAAAAGGGGTGTGGGCTTATCTCCATGCAGAGGGGCGGGGGTGGGCGCCACGCCAGCTCACCACAGCAGCCACAGAACATGTTATCGGCCCCGGGGAGGGGGGTGGGAGAGCAGGAGGAGGAAGTGAGGGCATCCTGCTGGGTGTGCCCAATCTCCACGGACAGCCTGCTGGAGGGAGGACAGCCAGGGCGGGCTCTGTTGGGGGCTCCCATTGTGTTCAACTGGGTGGTGTTGCCATGACAGGGTGGGTGTGAAGTTCCCCAGCCAAACCCCACCCCTGAAGGGTGGTGTCAGGGAGGCAGCCAGGAGAACACAGACGCTCTGCCTCTCTGGGCCTGTTTCCTCATTTGCCAAAGGAGAATCCTGATCCGCGTTGAGTCTGCTAGATTTCTAAAATCAGGCGAGTTCTGGGTGGATTTTTCTCAAACCATGGCTCCTGCACTCCAGGCCACACACAGGCAGCATGGAGACAAGATTGAGAAGCTGGGCGGCAGGGAGGTTGGGAGAAATGCAGGGAAGTAACGAGGGACAGAGTTGCCGAGACCCCAGAATTCACCCCTGAACCCCCTCCACAGCGTGAAGGACACTGACCCCCAGCTTCTTCTTCAGTTTTGTTCTTCCCTTACCCTTCCCTAGGGGGAGAGGGCACCAGGGGAGCCCTTGGGAAGGACTCAACAGAACAGCCCTGGAATTTCCTCTTAGTTCTGCACATATGGACAGGGCTCTAGGCAACTTACTGAACTCCTTAGTCCTGGTTGTCTCACTTGTAAAATGTAGGTAATAAACTCCATCTCACAGAGTTCTGGTTCATGAGGATGAAGAGACCGTGCATGCCAAGTTCTCACCACAGAGGGGGTGCTGAGAACATGTTCGTTGTCCCCATGCTCCAGGAGAGGAGGCTGATTCTTTCAATTATTGTAGAAGGACAGCCCCCTGTCCCTTTCTAGTTCACTCATTTGTTTGATAAATATATACAGTTCACCCCTGAGCAACGTCAGGGTTGGGGGCGCTGACCCCCCTGCACAATAAAAAATCTGAGTATAACTTTTGACATCCCCAAACCTTCACCACTGATAGCCTACTGTTGACCAGAAACCTTACCAATAACATGAACAGTCGATTAACTCAGTTTTGTATGTTATGTGCATTCTTACAATAAAGTGAGCTAGAGAAAAGAAAATGTTATGAAGAAAATCATAAGGGAGAGAAAATACATTTACAGCACCGGACTGTATTTATCAAAAAAGAATTGGTGTATAAGGGGATCCATGCAGTTCAAACCTGTATTGTTCAGGGATCAGCTGAACTGACTTATGTGCAAAATTCTGTGGCTGGTGATGTGGGGCCTGAACTGATGCTCACGTGCCCTTGGTCCCCTGGGTCGGGGTGAATTACTGTCTTTCCCATCAGCATATGCTGGGACTGTGTGTACATTCCTTTCTCTCCAGCTCTATTGTTACTTCCTTGAGGAGATGGACCCCGGCTTGCATTTCTCTGCATCTCCCTTAGCATCTAAAGGCTATGTTTTCCATAGCAACCCTCTGTGAGCCAATGCTGCTCTGCTGATTCACCAGATTTGTGGTCGGTGCCCATGTGCTGGGCATGTTCATATTAGTCTCACAGCAAGCCTGAAGGGTAGTTATTGTTCCCATTTCACAGGTGAGGAGACTGAGGTTTAGAGCTATTTCCCCAGGGCTGGCCCGGCTAGGCAGTGGCACCGCTGGAATTTGACCTCTGATTGTTCTGTGAGCCCACGGAATTAGTTTTTACCCCGTGGGGCTGGTGCTCCCTATGCTTGGTCAGGGAGGCCTTTGGGAGGGTGTGGTCCTACCCTTTCTCATCCACTGTGTGCCCACTCTCACTTCTGTGTTCCAGAATGTCTGTAAACCCCCGGAGGAGACGCAGCGCCCGCCCACACTGCAGGAGATCAAGCAGAAGATTGACAGCTACAATACCCGGGAGAAGAACTGCCTGGGCATGAAGCTGGTGCGTCGGGCCGCCCCCATCCACGACCCCGGCCACGCCCCCGGTCACTTGGGCTCCCCTGCTCCCCCTCTAGGTTCTGGGGCGGCCCTTCTGAGGCCCCTCCCCTTTCCCCAGGCCTGGGGGCTTGTGCAAGGCTGAGAACCCAGGTGGTCAGGGACCCACCCCCGGGGGGCTGCAGGGAAGAATGGGCTTTAGAATAAGATCCAAATCCGTCTCTGGCTCTTCCCACTTTTCGATTTGGGAACCTTCTTAACGTCCCTGAGCTTCAGTGTGAAAGAGGTATTGGTGCCCACTTGTCAAAGCTGTCCTGAGATTTAAGTAATATAGAGTGACCTGGTACTGCTCCGCCCTCAGGAAGGCCTCACAAGGGCGGTTCGCAGCTCCTCGTCCTCTCCCTCTTGGTTGTTGCACCGTTACAGCCTGCGTCTCAGGAGGCTTCCTTGGACTGTGCAGCGCTCTGAGCAGGGAGGCACCGACTCTGTGCCAGGCTAGCGAAGGCCATCTTCAGTGGGAAGGGAAGGGGAGGAGAAGGTAGAAGAACGCTGCCCCCTGCCGGAGGCTGGTAGCAACTGGCTCTGGGGGCTTCGGCCAGAGGGCACGCTAGAAAATCCAGTGTCCGGTGGACCTGGGCATTAAGTCTTGCAGGCTGCTGGTTTGGAAAGAAATACAGGAGGAAATCCAGTGGGCCGGTTCTCCAGGGGCCTCTTTACAGAGCCTTCCTGCTCCTCCCTGGTTTGGAGGGGCAAACTAGAGAGGACGCTCCAGACCCTGCCTCCCAGGAGTGGGGACTCACCAAAGGCAGGGGATTGGGACAGGGAGCCTGAGCCTCCAGAGCGAAAGCCACGGCAGCTCCTCGTGTCCCCCCTGGTTGCTGGATACTGCGTGCCTTCTCTTGGCCCGATGCGGGGCTGGCAGGGGGACAGTGTCTCTGCCCTCCAGCACCTCCAGGTCAGCAGAGACGGGAAGGAACTCGGGGAGACAGGTGGGGGGCTGACTGGGACAGCACTGTTATTAGGAAAGGCCTCTGCAACCACCCCACCCCCTGCCCCTGATCCAGGGCAGTGGCCCAGAGTGGCAGCTAGGATCATGCAAGTCAGACCGGAGCTGACCCATGGGGCACCCCCCCCTTCTTCCTCAGAGTGAGGATGGCACCTACACGGGTTTCATCAAAGTGCATTTGAAACTTCGGCGGCCAGTGACCGTGCCTGCGGGGATCCGGCCCCAGTCCATCTACGATGCCATCAAGGAAGTGAACCTGGCGGCCACCACGGACAAGCGGACGTCCTTCTATCTTCCTCTGGATGCCATCAAGCAGCTGCACATCAGCAGCACCACCACGGTCAGTGAGGTCATCCAGGGGCTGCTCAAGAAGTTCATGGTTGTGGACAATCCCCAGAAGTTTGCACTTTTTAAGCGGATACACAAGGACGGGCAAGGTATGAGAGAGCAAGCTCCCGGCCAGAAACCACCTCTCCCACTGAACCCCTGCCAGACTTGGGTGGGAGGACTGGGCTTCCTCTGGGCACTGCACTCCAGCCACGTGGAAGGGCCACACAGGCACTCTGGGCAGAGAGCTGGACGGGGAGCACGCGCCTGCTCTCGGTGCCCCTCACTTTGTACGTGACTGCGGGAGACCCACACCCTGGGCTCCCACTTCCTGATCTGTGGAATGGGAGAGCACCCGCCTGCCACTGCTAATCTTTTGGGAGGTGATGCAAGTGGAAACAAGTTTCCCACTCTCAGCAGACACCAAAAATAAAAGGTCCCTCCCTATGTCTTCTCATCAGGTTCATTTCATTAGGTTGGAAGGTTGGCTACTTCCAGTTATAACCACCCTGCGTCTTATTTCTGGGTCTGTCCTCCTCCCCACCTCCGATGAGCCCCTAACTCCCTCTCTTGGTTTGCAGTGCTCTTCCAGAAACTCTCTATCGCTGATTGCCCCCTGTACCTGCGCTTGCTGGCTGGGCCGGACAATGACGTCCTCAGCTTTGTGCTCAAGGAGAATGAAACTGGAGAGGTGGAGGTAGGTCTGGGCCCCTTTGCTGGTTGCACAAACCCAGCCCTCAGGGCACTGGATGGGGCACCCTCGTGGGCGTCGTCCTCCCTACCCGGCATAGCTGGGGGCCCTGCGGAGGCAGCTGGGAAAATGGGCTGAGAAAGTGGAGCCGGGGTAAGTGCTGGGCCAAGGAGGTTCAGCGTCCAAAGCCAGGATTGTAAGCATCCTGGGGGATGCAAGTCAGCGCCTGTGTCTGGCAAGGTCTGTGGAAAGAAAGGATTTCATGGGCTTTCTTTCTGAACACCCAGGGTGGAGGGGCACTGGGAAGCTCCTGTGTCCGGGCCCAGGTTGGTTTTGCTCCAGGATGGCCTGAGGCCCAGCAAGCTCCATGCCACACACACTGAGCCGTGCGTCTCTCCCTGGCTCTTAAAAACGGACCTCCTTCCTCAAAGGGGAGTTCATCAGAGAGCAGTGTGGCGGCACGAACTAGGGTGAAATCAGGCTGGCGCCCTCCGCGGCCTGGGATACTTGGGAGCTGGAGTCACGGAGGAGTGGCCGAGGGCGGGGAGCATCCTCGGCGTTTGGCACACTGTGTTCGGTGGAGGCCTAGGGTTAGGGGTCGCCGTGGAGATTCGGGGCATCTAGGCAGGTGTTAGGGCTCTGTCCCCTCTCCCTGCTTCAGTCAGGCAGCTGGGCTTCCAGCAGACGTATACACTGGAGTCAGATTTTCGGAAAAAGTACTCTGCTGAAAACGTCTGAACACTGCAGGCCTGGTGCACAGCTCTCGGGCCTGGGAGTTCAGAGACGGGGCTCTAATTCCGGTTCTGCTGCTGCAGCTCTGTCCCAGTAGCTCTACCACCTTCCCTCTGTGGGCTTCGGTCTCCTCAGTTATGCAATGTGGGGATTAAACTAGATAAACGTGAATATTCTTTTGTGCTCAAAAGAGCTTAGGAGTCAAAACCCCTGGCTCCACAGAGTGGGGCGGGGGCTCTGCTCCTGGGTCAGCCTGAGAGCAGTGACGCTTGCCTTCCGTCCCGGGAGGCCAGGTCCCATCGGGGCAGGCCTGGGCCAACCGGGCTCTACAGAGCTTTACAGGTTATGTTACCTCGTTATCTGCTCTGCCAGCCAAGGGAGGCGGAGACCCTAAGCCCGTGGCAGATGAACAAGCAGGCTGAGAAGGGCACAGTGATGTGCCCGATATCCCATGGTGGAGTCAGGCTGAAACACAGTCTCCGGGGGCTGAGTCCAGCTCCACCTGCCTCTTGGGGGTCTGCACGCTGAGAGCCTGTCGCTCATCGCCCCGCAGCAGACAGCCAGAGAGGCCAGCAGGGGCCCCGGGCGGCTCTAGCGTCTGGGATCTGAACAGATCTCAGCTGCTACAGAGAAAACGGAAGATGGTTGATTCTCCAAATAAAACACCGCACATGGACTGGTACATCTTGGTCATGAGATGCCGGGATTTGAAATTTGGTTGCTGGTATGACAAGGGAAACCCAAGCTCTATCCACTGCACTTGCCTATTCGGTAGCGAACCGTGTGTGAACCGTGTGAACCGGGGAGGCAGCGTGGGCCCCTCAGGTCGTGTGGCTTCTGACCTGTCTCCTGTTCTGTTTCTCCCCCATCTCCCTCGTGCCTCGCAGTGGGACGCCTTCTCCATCCCTGAGCTCCAGAACTTCCTCACGATCCTGGAAAAAGAGGAGCAGGACAAAATCCAACAAGTGCAGAAGAAGTATGACAAGTTTAGGCAGAAACTGGAGGAGGCCTTAAGAGAATCCCAGGGCAAACCTGGGTAACCGGTCCTGCTTCCTCTTCTGGTGCCCGCGGATTTATTTTTATGATTAATTATTATTTTGCAACAGACACTTTTTCTCAGGACACCTCTGGCGGGTGCATTTGTGCCCAGCTGGCAGTTCCAGATGTGGCACGAAACCTCTGAGGGGCGAAGGTACGCGCGGGCCAGGCGCTGCCTGCCGCTCGCTGCTGAGGAGGGGGATGGGGGACAGAGCAGCCTCGGTCCTGGACAATCCTCCCGGAAGCCAACCGGCTGCCTCTGTCATCACCGAACCGCAATTGTTCGCACCAGCCGGCAAAGGAAAGAAGAAAGGTTTTAGAGCTGTTACGTTCTTTCTCTGGCTTTTATTCTTCTTCAGTTTCTCTCGTATTTGCCGCCCACAGACCTTTATTTATGAGTCAAAAATTGTAGCATATTCCTCTGGCAGATCTGAGCTGAGCCCTGGAAAGCAGGATAATGCTCGTAAAAGGACTGTTCCCTCACTGCCCCAATGTGACCATTGTTCATGCTCAAGGGAAGGTTACAAAGCCACTGGCCCCAGATGCTCAGGTAGGGAGCACCAAAGCTGAGGCCGGCTCGGAGGCTTCTGGAGAAGCCGCAGCCCGCCCTGGCCCTCATTGCTCAAGAGTCTGTGCACGTAAACCCAAAGGCATATGTTATTTGCGCAAGTGTGACAGTCACGTCTTTGTCGTGAACAGACAAGTGTTTGTTTTTAAGTTACAGTTTTGAATTTGACATTGCCATCATCATCATGTGTTTCCACCAAAGGGAAACCAACCATTCACCATTTTGAATGTCTCCTGTGAGAATGGAAATCAGGCGGTCTGAGAAAGCCGAGAGACGTCGCAGAGAAGTGTGTCCAACTTGCCTTTGGCCTTCCCCCAGCTAGCGAGCTGGGGAGGGCCTGGCTGCCTTGCTGTCCCCCTTGGGCTGCAGCACGGCCTGTCTGCTTCCGCCAGGACTCAGGTGCTGTCAGAGGAGCCGCCTTGACTCTGAAGCCCGGCCCGCCCGTGGCACTGTGCTCAGTGAGCCTGTGGGCTGGCTTCCTGCTGACCTCAGTGCCTTTTTTGTTTTCAGAGAGAGGAGCAGGGTGCATTTGCTTGATGCTCTACTGCCGGCTTGCTCCTGCCAGGAAGTGGCCCACGGCGGTGTGGGGGGCAAGGCCAGGAGAGCCCTCCCTCCAAGGCTGGTGCAAGAGTCAAAGACCTTCCCATCTGAGATCCTGGGCTTTGACTCCCAAGAAGTGATGTCAACCGCAGGGACAGGGTGGGTCAGATTCCTAACTTACATCTGTACTGGCTCCCGGTTCAGGTGCAAACTTAAAAATGAACCAGCCAAACAACTGAAGCGAGTAGCCAGGACTGCGAAGACACTCCAGTGAGGAGGGAGGACTTTTAACTTCCAAAGCAGGGACGGTTTTCCCATCCAGCCTCTCAGAGATCACTTCTTCGCTCCTCTGCCTTCCCAGGTCCTGCTTGGGTCAGGTTGAGCCCCAGCTTGTGTAGCCTCAGAAGTCCCCTCCCTGACCCTTGCTGCATCCTCACTGCCCCTGATCCCAGAAGGAATGCTGACCCCTTGTCATCCAAACTGTGTCTGTCGTCTTCAAAGCTGCAGAAGCAAGACGAGCTAGCAGCTCAAGATTTTTGAGAACCCCCCCCCCCCCCACTCCCCACACCCTGGTTATCTGCCATCTCCTGCTCAGCCTTATCGCTTCCCTCCCTTAAGAAATCTCTCCCTGCTGTATATTAAAGGGAGTGGGTAGAGAGCCCCTTTTTCCTTCATGCTGCATGTCTGTAACATTAATGGAAGGCACGGCTCCTGCTGCAGCCACTGTGAATGCTGCTGAGGGCCTCCCTCTGATGGGGTGGCCATTTTATTTTTGAGAAGGAAAAAAAAAAGTCATGTCCATATATACGTAAGGGCATATAGCTATATATACAGAGATAGGGGTGTTTATGAAAGAAGATTATGGGAAAATTCCGACTTTATCTAAACCACAGTTAGACCCAGGACCCGTGCCGAGTCCCGAGCCTCGGAACATAGTCTGTGTGAATTATCCCTTCCCCCCAGAGGTGGGTATGACTGCTGGTAGTGCCTTCTACCCTTGTGTTGCCCAGTGTGTACGTGTTTGTCTTGAGGATATTTTCTTTTTAAGTGTCTTTCTTAGATGGGTTTAAAAAAAAGTAATAAAAGCTTGTTGCAAAAAGGATTCAGACTGGAGACACCTTTGGCCTTCACCATCTCCGGGGAACTGGGAGCTGGGAGAGAGGGTGGGAACAGGGAAGGGCACGCGCTTCTTGGCAGAGTCACATCCCCTTTTGCCAGCGAACAGAGGAGTGAAGGCTGCTCTTCAGATAGTCTGGAGAAAACGGACGGGACGCATGGGCCAGAGGGTGTTGCCCCAGTGACCGGCTGTCCTGCACACCCCCAGAGCAGGAGAGGAAAGGGGATGTGCTACAGAAGGGGATCCTGAGTGAGAAGAGAGGAGGGAGCTTTCTGGAGCTAAAGATGATTGAACATGAGGACAGACTACCGATGTGGACAAGGATTCTTCTATTTCTCGAGTTATTTAAAAATAAGGCAGATATGGGCGCCTGGGTGGCTCAGTCGGTTAAGCGTCCGACTTCAGCTCAGGTCATGATCTCACGGTCCGTGGGTTCGAGCCCCGCCATCGGGCTCTGTGCCGTCAGTTCGGAGCCTGGAGCCCGTTTCAGATTCTGTGTCTCCCCCTCTCTCTGCCCCTCTCCCACTCACATCCTGTCTCTATCAAAAAATGAATAAACCAAAAATAAATAAATAAGTAAATAAATAAATAAGGCAGATAGGACGTGCCTCTGAGAGTTTAAGATCAGCTCACCTGGAGGAGGGCAAATGAGGTGAGTAAAAAGACCCTTTCGTATTAGCATTATCTAACTTCCGTCAGAGAAACAGCTCTGTAATCACAGAAGCAACCACATAAAGTTGTTAAGAGAGATTCCTGCCTGCCTTCCAGTGGTGACAGCCAGCTCACTCCCTATCTCCCTGGAGGAGAGAACACTGTATCCAATAGACGTTCCTAAAGTTACCCAAGAATGGGGCACATCTGTAACATTTGTTCATCTAGACCGCCAAGAAGTATGTCTTTCAGTAACTTTGCCAAAACCTAGACATGAACCAGTTTCTGCTTTTCACTGAAATTCATCTGGTAACAGCATGGGATTAAGTTCAAAGTTATGGATTTGACCTCGATAGTGTTTGGCTTAGCACATAGGAACAACAAACAAACAAAACCCCAATTCATTAAACAGCCTAACCTTCCCCAGCCTTCTTACATGTATCTGTGGCGTTCACCAGGGGGAAAGGGAAGATGACCTAATGCAAATGTGTCATCATTACTGGGAAAACCAAAGCACACGTCCTGACAGGACTGTCCCAGCAGAATTCTAGGTTAAATCACAGTTAGAAGTGGATGTTCATTTTAGACCCACCCTCACTGCTTACTGGCTTTGTGTCTTTGTAACAGAGATCAACAAGGCAAGACACAACCTCTCTGAGCCTCCAATCCTGCCAAGACTGCAAAGCAAATCATGTTTGTGAAAGAACCTTATAAAGTACTACATGTTATCTGTATTCATATAAGGACCATATTTTATCACTACTATTCACACCATACTCCCTCAGATCAATCTGTCTGTCCAAAGGTTTTGTTGTAATAGGACCTTGTTTGGGGTCAATTTCCAAAATCCCTTCCTCGGTTCCATATGCCCGTGCTGGCAGAGAGAGGATTAGTAAAATTAAGGGGTTTACCTACAGCAAGTCACAAGTGACTAGCACTATTATTCTGGGTCTAATAATGAAAGGTAGGTGGTGTCACACACGCACTTTCATATCCCTTTCTTCCTTTCCAGCCCCAGATGGGTAATTTGCAAATATTTGCATATGTTCAAGTCTTTCTTATCTCAATTAAAAAAAACAAACAGTGAGATGAGAAAGGAAAGAAAGAAGTAAATTGAACTCTAATTGTTTTTTGATGGTAAAACCAAAGGACTCTCAGCTCTGCTCTCTAGTTCCTTCCTTTTGTACAAGGAGAGCTTTGGTCACAGAAGTGACTTCCGGACCAGCGTGGTGGTTCTGAACCTTTTTGGCAGTGATCCTGCTGGGAATGTGGCAAAAGCACGATAACCTCTCTTAGGAAAAGGATCATACAAAAAAATCTTGTGTACCATTTCAGGGAGTTCACAGATCCTCTGAAGACCAACTAAAGACCTCTTCCATGAGTCCCCAGTTAAGAAGTTCAGGGCTAAAGAAAGCATTTGTTGGATAAGACTCTTCCCTGTGACAAGGCCATCATGCCGCAGCCACATCACAATCTACCATCACCAGTGGCAGCGTGCCAGCGTTGGGGAAGAAGTCACTATTGTTGAGAAACCCATGTGCTTTTAGGATTTATTTTTATCTAGCCCAAATGTTGCTGCAACTTAGGGCCAAGACTTTCTTCTTTTGCCTTGCTCCATGGCAGAGAATAGCTGAGTTCTGCTTCTATGCGACTAACCCTTTACAGATGTGAAGGGACTATTTTTGGGCAAGAGGCTGTGGACTATTTGCTTAGAGGGGCTTTAAAAACACTGGAAGTCCCTACCTGCCTGAGCTTTGGATGGGCCATCTGGCCTTGAAAGCAGGAAAGGCACTAAACCCACTGAAATCACATGTATAGAAAAGGGACTCCACAACAACCTCTTATGTCAATTTAAATTGGCGAATGACTAGGGCACCTGGGTGGCGCAGTCGGTTAAGTATCTGACTCTCAATTTCAGCTTAGCTCATGATCTTGTGGTTTGCGAGTTGGAGCTCTGCGTCGGGCTCTCTGCTGACAGCTCAGAGCCTGGAGCCTGCTTCAGATTCTGTGTCTCCCTCTCTCTCTCTGCCTCTCCTCTGCTCATGCTCTCTCTCTCAAAAATAAATAAATATTAAGAAAACAATTAAATTGGCGTATGACTTGAAAATTTTACTACAACATTTTAGCTAAGTGGAGGAAACAAGAGGGAAATCAGATTTAGATTAGAATAAAAATTTATTTTGGTAAAGAATTATATTGTTTCATTTGTAAAAGCTGAAAATGCTCATATAAATTACCAGCCCAGAGCTTGATTTCCACTGGATCGCCCGCATGAAACAAGAGTCTGTTACTTCTTCTTGCCAGGTTTGGGGGCCTTTTCGAGGCCTTGGATGTGTTTCCGAGGAAGCTGATACTCTTCTACAATCCAAAAAGCAGAAACTCCAAGCTCGCTCTTCTCCTGCTCCCTCCCTGCCACCTCCTGCCCTTGGCCCCCCACCCCCATGGGCTGACCCACCTGCACAGCTACCTCCCCGCCCTCTCACCCCACTGTGCGCTCATTTCTGTTGTGAACTTCCGTTCAATCAACCTCCATCATGTGACCGCTTCTTCTATACCCAGCTCAAACCTAGCTCCTCTGGGAAGCTGTCTGGGATGGACCATTTATCCTTATACCTCATGGCTGAAATGTGTATTTTAGCAATTTTCACACTGATAGCCACTTTCTAGGGTATACTTGAGGCATTTATAATTTTCTCATGAGAGAGAATGTATGCATCTGTGTTTAGTCATGTGCTTGGCTATTTTCCTCTGTATTTCTTCTTAGTATCTCAGATAGGAATTCTTCACTTAAAGGGGTCAACTCCAAAAGTTAGCTACAGGGTCCTGCCTTAAGCCCTAAAATACATTTGCTTATTGAGCATTTACTATGCCAGGCCCTGAGCATGAAAAGGATGAAGGGAAGGTCTCTGACTTAAGTTGCTCCGTCTAGCAGAGCGCTGATGTTAGGAAAAATTGGCCAAGTCGCAGATGCTAACCAGAAACATAAACACAACTGGAAAGTGATACATTGGCAATTTCTTAAATGCTAATTTAAGGACAGAAAAAAAAGTGGGGCTGCTCTAAGACAGGCTTTGTTTGACCCCTAAGCTGGGCCAATGAGCCCAGATGTGGTTGGGCAGATGTGGGCTGTGGGAGGGCGGGCGCACCAGGCAAGGGAACAGAGACAAAAGCACCAAGTGTGAATGTGCCTGGCACATCTGGGGAACAGCAAGGGCGGCAGCATGGCAGAGGCCCAGGGGTGGGGGAGAGAGCTGCCAGAGACCCCGAGGGGAAGATGATCTGGACTGGGAGGGTCTTATTTACTGAGTGTAGGAACTTATTCTGAAGGCAGTGACAAGGCATAAGGAGTTTTTACAGGAGAGTGATGCGATCTCGTTTGTTTTAGAAAGCTGACTCAGATATGGCGTGAACTGAGGACAAACTGGAGGCTGGATGCCCCAGACGTGGTAGAAAGAACTCAGGCTCTACAGTGTGACAAACCAAAGTTCAGAGCTGGGCTACAACACCAAACAATTGAGTATCTCAGGGCAAGGTACTGAATCTCTCTGAAGCTCAGTTTCCTCATCTGCAAAAGAGAAACAGTTCTGCAGCATCATCAGATTAAGAGAGATCATGCCTGCATGAAGCCCAGCAAAGTACCTAGCCCAGTCTGGATGCTCAAAAAATGTTTTATAAAAGGGAGAACCAGGAAGAAAACTACTCCGATAGCATGGTGGAGAGAGCTCTGAATTTGGGGGGCGGGGCAAAGGATCTGGCTCAAGTATTAGCTCCAACTCTTGCTGGCCAAGAACCATATGGCCACAAAGATTACGATGACTGGCGTGAGTTGAATTGGTGGGAAGATTTCTGCTCCTTCAGAGGGGATGCTCACCAAGCAACAGGCGGCTGAGGTGATGGACCTGGTTTCCCTGGATCTGGACCTGCAGGCTGTCCTTGGCCCCAGGGGCAGGCGTGACGGTTGCACTAGCCTGGCATCGCTGCTGGAGGATGGCGGCCACTGAACACGGGTCCAGGCCATAGGCCTCCAAGTTCCGGACCACAGTCACCTGTGGGGACAGAAGACTGATGGCAGGTGCAACCACAGGCCCTCCCCTTCATGGAGCCTTCTGGAGCCTCCGCAGCTCTCCACCCTCTATGTTCACCATCCCCACATCCACGGTACCTTTTCCTCCACGTGGTACTTTTATTTTTATGCTTATTGTTTCTTTCTATCCCATCCAATATATATACTTAATGGAATACTCTCTATCCCACATGTAACATGTGGGAACTTCTTAAAAAGTTCTTTTATGGGGCACCTGGGTGGCTCAGCCAGTTAAGCGTCCAACTTCAGCTCAGGTCATGAACTTGCTTTTTTGAGTTCGAGCCCCGTGTCAGGCTCTGTGCTGATAGCTCAGAGCTGTCTTTGGATTCTGTGCCTCCCTCTCTCTGCCCCTCCTCTGCTCACACTCTGTCTCTCTCTCTCTCTCAAAAATAAATAAAGTTAAAAAAAATTCTTTTTAAGTTCTTTTATTATGAAGAGTTAAAAACATAAATAAAAGTAGAACTGATTACTGAGCTCCTATGTTCCCATCACTGGCTGCAACAATTATCAACTCAGGACCAACCTCAATTCACCTAGACCCCTGTCCATATTACTTTAAAGCAAATCCTCCTGCACATCAGATCATTTTATCTACAAATGCTTTTGTACGTATCTCTAAAAGATAAGGGTTCTTTCAAAGACAAAGACAAAACCATCATCACACCTAAAAATGAATGGACAATAATTCCTTAATATCAAGCATTTCATCAGGAACACATTACATTTTTCTATTATTCATCAACTTCACAAATGACATATATATCATTTTGAGATTTAAAAAGAACATCAACACTTAAAATCACAATTCTCTCTTTTTGAAACAAGTTCTCTCGCATTATTTGTGACTAGAGAGAGATGGTCGAGTATGTTACCATCAGGAGTGGGCTGGGGAGGGCTGCTCTCGATAAAGTTACAGGTTCCAAATAACCCAGGCCTGTCAAGGGACTCCAGCCCCAGAGAATCTCAGAATTGATAAGACATCAGAGGTCACACCTATTTCGGCACCCCCATCTGATGCATGAACTCCTGGCTACATCTTCCCCCAAGTGGTTGCCCAATCTTTGCTTGTAGACCTCCAGACAATAACTCCCTATTTTGCAAAGCACCAATTTTAATTTTGGACAATTCTAACTGCAATCATCAATATTAAAAGTTAATGTTTAAATAAGTTAATACAAGCATTCCCTGATTTTTCAGAGTACACGGTATGCCACTTGGCTCTTATGAAAAGTCCCACATTAGTACCTGTTTTTGCTAACTGATTCAAATCCACAGGGTTTTCGCTTTTGTAAAAAAAAAAAAAAAAAAAATGTGAAAAGGGAAAATAGCATTCGGCATTGGTCTTCTGGGAGCCCTCACAGAGGCAGCAGGCACCGAGCAGCAAGAACACCCCGGTCACTCCTTCCCCGGAACTACACTCAGCCACCAGAGCTTTGAACTTTGTGAGCATCTGGGCCTTATCTCCATCTATTCTGTGTATTTGTTAGCAACATGTGTCCTGAGGTATCAGAAAAGCCTAAAAGAAGTTATTTTTGGGGTCCAGGAACACTCAAAATTTTTTCCATATAAATTCACGGTAATTGCTTTTTTTGCTTTGCAACCCTTTCAGGTTACAATAGGATTCAGAGGAGTGCTCCACTTTAAATAGTGGGGATTGAAGAAGACACAAAGAAATGGAAAAACATTCCAGCTCATGGATTGGAAGAACAAATATTGTTAAAACATGAATGCTACCCAAAGCAATCTGCACATTCAGTGCAATCCCAATCAAAATTGCACCAGCATTCCTCTCGAAGCTAGAACAAACAATCCTAAAATTTGTATGGAACCACAAAAGACCCCGAATAGCCAAAGTAATATTGAAAAAGAAAACCAAAGCAGGAGGCATCACAATCCCAGACTTTAGCCTCTACTACAAAGCTGTAATCATCAAGACAGTATGGTATTGGCACAAAAACAGACACATAGACCAATGGAACACAATAGAGAACCCAGAATTGGACTAACAAATGTATAGCCAACTAATCTTTGACAAAGCAGGAAAGAGTATCCAATGGAAAAAAGACAGTCTCTGTAGCAAATGGTGCTGGGAGAACTGGACAGCGACATGCAGAAGAATGAACCTGGACCACTTTCTTACACCATTCACAAAAATAAACTCAAAATGGATGAAAGACCTAAATGTGAGACAGGCAACCATCAAAACTCTATAGGAGAAAACAGCCAACAACCTCTTTGATCTCAGCCACAGCAATTTCTTGCTTGACACATGTCCAAAGGCAAGGGAATTAAAAGCAAAAATGAACTTTGGGACCTCATCAAGTTAAAAAGCTTCTGCACTGCAAAGGAAACAATCAACAAAAAGAAAAGGCAACCAACGGAATGGGAAAAGATATTTGCAAATGACATATCGGATAAAGGGCTAGTATCCAAAATCTGTAAAGAATTTACCAAACTCAACACCTGAAAAACAAATAATCTAGTGAAGAAATGGGCAGAAGACATGAATAGACACTCTTTCCAAAGAAGGCATCCAGATAGCCAACAGAAACATGAAAAGATGCTCGACGTCACTCATCATCAGGCAAATACAAATCAAAACCACACTGAGGTACCACCTCACACCAGTCAGAATGGCTAAAATTAACAACTCAGGAAACAACAGATGTTGGTGAGGATGTGGAGAAACGGGAACCCTCTTGCACTGTTGGTGGGAATGCAAACTGGTGCAGCTGCTCTGGAAAAGTGTGGAAGTTCCTCAAAAAATTAAAAATAGATCTACCCTATGACCCAGCAATAGCACTGCTAGGAATTTATCCAAAGGATACAGAAGTGCTGATTCATAAGGGCACATGTACCCCAATGTTTATAGCAGGGCTATCAATAATAGCCAAATTATGGATAGAGCCTAAATGTCCATCAACTTACGAATGAATAAAGAAGATGTGGTTTATATATACAATGGAATACTACTTGGCAATAAGAAAGAATGAAATCCTGCCATTTGCAGCAACGTGGATGGAACTCGAAGATATCATGCTAAGTGAATTAAGTCAGAGAAAGACAGATATCGTATGTTTTCACTCATGTGTGGAATTTGAGAAACTTAACAGAAGACCATGAGGAAAGGGAAGGGGAAAAAAATAGTTACAAACAGAGAGTGAAAGAGGCAAACCATCAGAGACTCTTGAATACAGAGAACAAAATGAGGGTTTATGGGAGGGTGGGAGAGAGGGGAAAATGGGTGATGGGCATTGAGGAGGGCACTTGTTGGGATGAGCACTGGGTGCTGTAAGTAAGCGATGAACCATGGGAATCTACCCCCAAAACCAAGAGCACGCTGTAACACATGCGTGTTAGCCAATTTGACAATGAATTATTTAAAAACAATAATAAACAAACAAATAGTGAAGAAAACCTACATACATAGAAACTGCTTAGTACAGAGTCTGGCACATAACTACATACTCGAGAAACAGTGCCTATTGCTAATTATTATTGAGGTTATCATTACCGGTTCTCATTTACTGCTTATATGTCAAGTACAATTCTAAGTGCTTCACGCATGTATGTTCCTTCATCTGGTCCTCACGGTGCCTTATAAGGTAGGCATTATCACCATTTTTCACATTAGTAAACTCAGGCAAAAAACCATTAACTTTCTCAACGTCAAGCAGCAAGGCAAAAGCCACATTTGAACCCACATGTTCCTAATGCCAAAGCCCACTCTTATAACCATACATTAGAAAGTTCTTTATTTTGAACCCAAGTATGTCTTCTTAGGATTTCCACCCAGTATTCCTACTTGTCTTCTCAAGGCATCTCAGAATAAGTGCACTCCTTTTCCCAAGAACAGCTTTTCATACACTTGAGGACAGACAGAATTTGTTTCCTATGTGTCTGTTGCCAGGCTAAACACACTTCTTTACAAGCTATTTTCACTGAGCAAGGCCCAAGAAGTAACAATGAGTGAGAGCTGAAAGCCCATGACAGGTCTAAGAGAAAAATAAAAATAAAATCTTGTTTACCTTTGGAACTAGGCTCTAGCGAGTTTCCCAGCACAAAATCCCAGAGGGAGGGAGTGAGGGGGCAGCATTACCTGTTTTCTATAAGGCCCAGCCCACTTATGCAAGCATGGGTCTTTCATTAACTATCTTTGTGGTGTGCCAATCTAAAATCCTCTAATCACATTGTAGAGAATAAAACTTATAGCAGGGACATTAAATCACCATCTTCCAACATTGTGTCTTTTAAAATTTACCTTTTTATTAGATGCTCTCTGTGCTAGGGTGATGTCAATTGGGCAGATTCTGCCTTTCTTCACAATGGGCTCTTGTCCTGGAAAAGTCACTTGATACACAGGCTGCAATTTTTCCAAACATCTGAAACAGGAGTTCATAAGCTATAGACTGGTAAAGCCAACAGAAGCTATCTCCTCATTCCCCGCTACGAGCGGGCGGCTGGGTGTGAGCCAATTTGCAGGCAGTGGTCTGCCCTGGGCTGCACTCAGAATCACCGACCTCACCCAAGGAGCTGCACCCAAGACCAATTAATTCAGAAACTCCAATATTCTTTAAAGATCCCCAGAGCTTGGCCAAAGTCAAGGCCCATGGATTCAGGGAAGGGATCATCAGTGACCTGAATCCCTGAAAACTGTCCAGCGGCCTGGCCTTCTGAAAATCTGTCCGGGCTGCCTTGTGGAGTTTACTCCGTCTCAAGACTCTCCTGTACCCAGTGTGCTGAAGTGCTGCTTCACATTTGTGACGTGTTCCAGTGAATCTTTTAGAGAACTCCTTTACCACAAAGAGTGTCCACCTTCTATCTAACCAGATTTTCTCGTTATCCTATACACTGGGACTGACCAACTTTTTCTATGAAGGGCCCGATGGCAAATATTCTACGCCTTAAGGCCACAGGGTCTGTGCAACCAGTCAACTCTGCCATGGTAGCATAAAAGCAACTGACAGACAATACATAAACAAATGGGTGTGGCTGTATTCCAAAAAATACAGGTAGCGGGTCAGATCTGGCTCATGGGCTGTAGTTTGCAAACTCCTGATGTACATAATTTTTAGTTTTGATCTGTGGAACAAGAACAAAGAATAAGAATCTTTCTTTTGAAGACTTTAAGACAATTTCTCCCAGCCTTCTTTTTGCTTCTAAATCTTTCTGAAGCTCTTAATTTTAATTCATTGTTCTTCTTTCTCCCTTTTCTCTTTTTTTAAAAAATTTTTTAATGTTTATTTTTGAGAGAGAGACACACACACAGAGTGAGAGTGGGGAAGGGGCAGAGAGAGAAGAGAGAGAGACAGAGACAGAGAATCTGAAGCAGGCTCCAGGCGGAGCCTGATGCGGGGCTCGAACCCATGAGCCGTGAGATTATGACCTGAGCTGAAGTCGGATGCTTAACCGACTGAGCCACCCAGGTGCCCCTTAGGTTCTCTTCTATATTGTGTTGGCTCAAATCATTCCAAGGAGCTTCCACATCAAAATCACCAAAACTGTGTTCATGTAGACGATTATCAGTTGAATTATGGAAAGAAAAATCAAAGACTAAGACAGTGACAACTTTACAGTTCAATGTGATGGACATTCAGGGGAGGGTGGGGGGAAACACTGGAGAGGGACTGCCAATCCCCACTACCTGGTCAGGAGACTGTCCCATGGAAGCTTCATGACTGTGTGCTGTTCGTTTTTCTCTAAGATGCAGTCACATAGGATGGGATCCAATTTCACGAGACTGAAGGGAAAGAAGAGATAATAAAGAAATGCCACTCCCGCCCCTACTGACCCCAGGGCCACCTCAGGATTCGTCTCTTATATGTCCTTTGTTGTCATCCAGAACCATTAGAACCAATTCAGGGGCCACAGTCCATGAAGCAGTGTACCCTGTGGATGGGACGTATGGAAGGTTTTCCTAGAACAAGGGTAATGCAGGTGGTAGAGGGGAGGGGGTGATGGGATCCCAGGCTCAGTTCTGCTAACTCATCATGATTAGGCCAACAGTTTCCAACTCTCTGATCATGGGGATATCTTCTGGAAAAAAAAAAAAAAGTAATGGAATGTTCTTCATTTAGTAGTTTATCTTTTGTATCCACTTACTAAGAAAACAGAGAATACCAAAAAGCCACAAGGACTTCGGTAAAATTTTTCTAAGTTTGTATTTTATTCCTCACAATAGCACATGCATTTGAAAACCAGCAGTGGATATATACGAGCTGATACGAACTCAGGCTATATATAGTCAGTGCTAACAGCACATGTGGATCCGAGCACCAGACAACTCGAGGTGTCCACAGCCTCTGGCTCAGGAACCACTGGCCCAAACAGCTGTGCTTTCCCCCGTTCCCCTCCAGTGCAGACATCCTCCACAGGGTGTGCAAGAGTGCGTCGTCACGGACTAATCTCCAGCAGAGCTCCACACCCACTCACTTTTTGTTGTCTGCATCAACGAGGTCATTTCTCTTGACATAGTTGATGATGATCATCCGGACCTCACCGCCCTCGAGAATGCTCCCCTTCCTAGGTCAGAAATGACCGGGGGGGGGGGGGGAGGGGTGGTTAGTTCCTGCTGTGCCAGGAGATAAACTGTGGACACCAAGACTCGCTCTCTGCTAGGCAGGCTGCTTTCCTGGGCTCTCTGACCTCCATTTTCTTCCCTTTCCTGACTGACGTGAGCAGGACCGTGTGCAGAGTAGTTACAGGTAGAAAAGGGAGAGGACTACTCTCATTTGTTCAGAGACGCTTCCCAGGGGAAGGAGGCTGGAAGCTGGACGTGGGAGAAAGGGAGGACGGGGCAGAGCACATTCTGCCAGTCCCAGAAGAAAGCTACTCAGCTGGAGAGGATCTATGGCCAGAGCACCAAGCAGGCAGAGGAGGGCTGCTCTCCAAAAACTCACTTGTGGCCAGACTCCTGGAAGAGCAGAGTCATGCTGGCTGGGACACAGTAGAGGGATTTTATATCTGGAGGGTGATAGGGCTGTTCCCTGCTACCCTCCTGGATAGTCTGGGAGGTCGGGGAGGGCTCGGCTATGACGAAAGATGTGATCCTAAAACCCGGCAGAAGGAAAGAAAAAACACATTTTATACTATACCCATGTGCCCCGGGCCAGCTGGGCTACGGTGACCAGGCCCCCCTGCACTCACCTCGGGTGCTTCCAGTCCACAGCCACAATGCTCTCCACCCCTTTGCTCAGCTCCTTCACCTGTATAATCTGCTCCCGCTGCATGTGCTGCAGGAACTTAGAGAGCTAAGGGAGAGAGGGCCAGTGCTAGGGACTCCACCGATGGCACGCACATCCTGAGCGCCTGACATACCCCACGCTGAGCCTGGCCTGTCCCTGGGTGGGGCACATGACAGTCCCTGCCCTCATCAAACCAGGAACTGGGAGGCCCCCCACTCTGAGGCTCAGGGAGTGGGAAGCAGCTACAGACTGACTGGTGAAACCTTTTGGAACTCCGGCCAGATACAAAGGGGTGGAAGGGAGACAGGGGCGTGGGTGCCCGCCCAACTGCCTCAGTCCAGGGAGAGTTTTCTTTCCCCTCCTTACACCAGGAATCAAAAAGCTTAATTCTAGCCTGAGCCCTACAGACAGGGCTTCCCCAGCATCCATCCAGCTCATGGCACATGGGCCCCTACATGACTCTCTGTGTGGGTATGTGGAGAAGGTACCTGCTTACCTTTTTGTAGCTGGACTTCTTGATGTCCAGCTGTCGTCCTTCAGGGCTGGTGGCAGATGGAAAAGGCAAGTTAAGCTAACAGAACTGTGGTGGGAGCTGCCCGGTCCTGAGAGGGGGACATTGTTCCTCAGCCATCCCCCTCCACATTCAGGTAGAAGCCGCTGTTCCAGACTCTGACCAGTGGTGGCATCAGAGAGGGATACCGACTTTAGGACACTCTAGATCACTGCTATCCGTCAGACCTTTCTGTAAATATGGAGCGTTCTCTGTCTGTCTATCCAATATGGTAGCCACTAACCACATGTGGCTATTAAGCCCGTAAAATGCAACTCACGGGACTGAGGAACTACATTCTAAATGTTATTTAATTTTAACTAGTTTCAATTTCAATAGCCGCATATGGCTGGTGGCTACCATACTGGATATGGCTTTAGAGTTCTCTCAAACTAGACCACCTTCTGTGGTCTCCAAAGATTCACCTCAAGGAGAACCTTTCCAACACCAAGCTCACTGAGGCAACTGGGCCCAGGACAGGATTTGGCAAACTACGTGCTGTCGGCCATATCTGGCCACATCCCTTCACTACTGTCACTGAAAGGGTAGAGCCGAGTAGCTGCAATAGTGACTGTCTGGTCTGCAAAGTCTAAAATATTTACTATCTGGCACTTTATAGAAAGAGTTTGCCGACCCCTACCCTACAGCTGTTAATTTTAGGGTGGGATGGTCCTGAGAAAGTCATAATCAGTCCCTGTTCTCAGAACTTACATTTTTCTCAAAATGTGACAAGCAACAGCAGTGGGATACACAGAGAGCCCTTCTAGAACCCCTCCCAGGTTAAGAACCTCTATCCTAGAGAAGACTCTGGGACCTCCTTCCCAGTTACTTACAACCCAGCAAGAACAGGACAAATTACCACACACTCTGACCCCACACTCATATAGGATGCCTTAAAGAAGCCCACATGTAAACAGGAAGAGAATCACATTAAAACCACACTTTAAAAAACACGGTAAAATTCTCAAAAAAGAAAAGTTAGTCTGAGTGTAAAAATCAGTGAGCAAACCATCTGATCTGATATTTACTGGGTGCTTATTAAATGTCAGGCTATTTAACTTTGACAACAATCCTACAAGCGCTGGAAATGAGGGTTCAGAGAAGCTCCAAAACAAGTTCAAATACACCTTGTTCCAAAACCCTGGGAGCTGGCATTTAAGCCGAGATGTCTGTTTTCAAAGTCCAGGTTCTCTCTACATGTGATCCTGTCTCCTGGCCCCTGTGTTCAGGGTGTGGGGGGGCTCACATGGATTCTTCCTCCTGACATAATGTAACCAGGCCCACCTACTTTGAAAGTAACCTGTGAAGGGGCTGTACAATCCAGATGAAGCCTCCTGACTGAGAGGCTCCCAGGAGGTGGGGGGGGGGGGGGCTCTTCCTGAATAGGACAGGCTGCCCGATTCATGAGACAGCCCGGAATCACCATAGCTGAGGCAATGCTCGGAGAATATGGGGAATTTTAACCCGAGTCAACATCCTTTTGCTCGCTAAAACTGAAGTGTTCAACACTCAGGACCAAATTCATTTGCCAGATCAACCCTCCACTCCACTCTCTCCAGAGCATGTCCCTCAACCAATTCTCCCACAGCCCTGTCCTGACATACCACCAAGGGACAAGAGAGAGCCCTCGCCCCGGCCGCCAGCCCCCACCACGCCTTCCATACCAGCAGGACAACATGTGGCTGCCAAGGAACGTGCTGGTGAGTAAGGGGAGGTCAGCTTTTCTGACTTGGCATTTTAAAGCATGCAAGAAGCATCGCTGTACCAGTTCATCCATTTGTTCTGCAAGGAAAAGACAAGAACCACATTTTTCTGATGGATACAGAATGCCTAGTGTAGTACAATCCCCGCCCAGCCCCACCCCTGCCTCACCCCCTTAGCCCTGGAAGGAACCCATCCTGGGCAGTGCAGCTTCTGAGCACTGAGCCTTTCAAGAGGGCAGACCCCGGAGAAGAGGTCTAGCCACAAAGTCCCACCCAGCCAGGTCTAGCCACAAAGTCCCACCCAGCTCTGACAGAGAAGTCAGAGCCTAAAAAAACCGTGGAAGCCTCTGGGGCTGGAAACAGTCCAAGTGCCAGGACAGACCGGCACCAGGGAAACACGACTGGTGTGAAAGAGACTCCAGGTCAGATGTCAAAGGGCTGCTGAACTACCCTCACCAAAACAAGGACTTTCCTGTTCTCCTAGAGCTGCTCTAGTCAGAAGCATAGCAAAGCACGTTTCCTAAACTGACAGGAAGTAGGTCCTTCTACTCCCAGAGCTATACCTTGAAGGGTCTTGCTGTCTGTGGGGTCTGGGTTCAGGCCCCTGACACTGGGGTCTTCCGAGGCTTCTGATAGGGACTTCTCCCCACACATCCGCTGAACCTCCCCATTCTCCTCCTCTCCCTCCAGGGTCAGGCGCCTCAGGTCTCCCTGCAGGGCGGGGTCTGCCTGGACAGACTCCTTCTCTTCACTGAGATCTGGGGGATCCAGGGCCAGTGGAGCAAGGGAAGGTGGAGAAGACTTGTCTCCAGATCGCCTGGAAAAATCGCATGTCAGAAACGGCAAGCAGCAGCCACGATGTTCTCCAGTCCTACTCAGGGTCAGCTGGGAGTCCAGAGAGAGGAGGAGCCATGGCAGTGGTGTCCAGGAGAGAGCAGAGAGTCTGAGCTCCCATCTAAACTCTATTTCCAGGGCACCTGGGGGGGCTCCACTGGTTGAGCATCCGGCTTTTGATTTCCACTCGGATCGTGATTCCAGGGTCGTAGAATTGAGCCCCGTGTCAGGCTCCATACTCAGCATGGAGCCTGCTTAAGATTCTCTCTCTCTCTCTGTCTCTCCCTCTGTCCCTTTCCCCAACTTGCGTGCGCTCACACTCTCTAAAATAAAATAAAATAAAATAAAATAAAATAAAATAAAATAAATAAAATAAACTGTATTTCTAATTCTGGGCCCAGAAAAACCCCTGCCTCAGTTTCCTCATCTCTCAAATGGGGAGGGTAATTCTTGCTTCCTCCCTGGCCCAAAGGAATAATAACGTCACTAATATACATCTGGGGACAAGGACAGATCAAAGAAAAAGTAGTTAAAAGAGAAGCCCCCAACAGTATCCCCTTCACATGAGTTAAAAATAAAACATTTTGGGGGCGCCTGGGTGGCTCAGTCGGTTGAGCGTCCAATTTCAGCTCAGGTCACGATCTCACAGTTCGTGAGTTCGAGCCCTGCGTCAGGCTCTGGGCTGATGGCTTGGAGCCTGGAGCCTGCTTCCGATTCTGTGTCTCCCTCTCTCTGCCCCTCCCCCATTCATGCTCTGTCTCTCTCTGTCTCAAAAATAAATAAGCATTAAAAAATAAAAAAAATAAAAATAAAAAAATAAAACATTTTGAATTAAATAAACAGGAAGATGCACAGGTACCTGCAGTACCAGTGTGGGGAAATACAAATCCAGGGCTCAGAGTACTTGTCAAGGAACAAACACCTGGCCTGCTCCACAACTGCAGAATCAGTTGCTTCCCTGTGATGTCAGGGTGCAATCTAACCTGCAGCATGGAGATTACGTGGCTTTATGCCACCGAGTCTCGGGAAGACAGGGAAAAAAGCAACGCCTCGTACAGAGCACGTGGAGCAAGATCACGGAAAGCAAACTCAGTTCTAACTAAGGGTTGCAGCATGTCTCGTAGTAGTGTTAATAGTGAGGCCGGACTCTACATTTAGGCTGTTCTGCTAAGTACACAAATTTTTTAAAACGTGGGCAAGGGGAACGGAGCCGCTGCTGGTAAAACAATTAGCAGTGTGACCCCGACGGCCCTGCTCACACTGACAGAACAGCAGGTGCCTGGAGAACATCCGGAAGCAGCCCTCACATATCTGCTGGCACACAGGCCAACAGGGTGTACCTGCAGCACAGCAGGCTTCGGCCAATTCTTATCAAAGGAGGGACTCCGACGCTGGGCTGAAGATGTAAGGATGTGTCTATGCCAACAGGCCACATCACCCAGCCTAAAGACCAGGTAGAGTGCTTTTGAGAAAAGTACTATTACTGTTTTGGTAAAAATGACAAGAAAATAACCAGAAAATAAACTGGTACATGGCTTGAAAAAGCAAGTGTTATGGTGAGAAAACGTAACTTCCACAATAGGGAGATTGGAAATGGGAAATCTGAACAACAAAACTAATCAGGTCATGACTGTGGTGCCTGAAGGTCTACTCTGCTTTGATCTGGAATCATAAGCGAGAACACCGGCGCACTCACTGTAGGGCAAGAAGATGCCTAAATGTGTGTGGCAGAGAGAACCACACTGATTAAAGCCATATAAAACAAGAATATCCCTGTACTGAAAGGCAGAGCAGAGAGTCTGTAAGGCCTTCTTCTAGGCCCAGGATTCTACAATCCACCTGGAAGATAATCAAAGTTCTCTGCAATTTTTCTCTGAACAAGAACAAAAAAAATTAAACCAATCCATCCATCCATCCATCCATCCATCCATCCATCCATCCATCCATCCATTTTTCCTTTCCACACTAGCAAAGAAATTAATATCTGGACCAGCAACTTGCAGGAGGATGTGGCAGGGACCCAGGCTCTCATTTGTGAATGTAGGCCCTGTGCTCTATCCCCCCAGCCAGCCATCTCTCCGACAGAAGGAACACGGAACCCACCATAAGTGGTCCTGGTAGGTGTGGAGCACAGAGAAGCCCCTTCCCTTCAAGCCTGAAGTGAGCATCTCGGCTGTGGACATGGCAGCAACTCCGACGGCAACGGGGGCTCTGAGAGGGAGGAAGCCAGACACACACGTCAGGGAAAGTCTCACAGGAGGGCACATGTCAGGACTATCTCTCCACACATATGCTAAGAGCACCGCGTTTGCAAACTAGAAGCAACCACCCGCATCACAGGAGTAAACTCAGTCAGGTCTCAGTGTTCTTCAGATTAACTCTAAATAGGACTTTCAAAAATCCCTTGACCAACATGCCCCTTCTAAGTAACTACTCTGCTGATGTCATCACTGTTTGTTTTATCCCTATTATGAATCAAACCCAGGCATGACTTGCAAGCATATTTAAAGTTCCCTTTGTTATGATCTCACGGTTGTGAGATCAAGGCCCATGTTGGCTATGTGCTGGGTGTGGAGCCTCCTTAAGACTCTCTCCCTCCCTCTCTCCCTTTCAAAAAAAAAAAAATTCCCTCCATTTAATTCCAAAAATATAAATGACCTCCCTTACCTTAAAGGCATAGCCATCCTATGCAGAGATTCAAAAGGAAGGCCATTTGTATGCCATAAATTAGGCCAAGGGAGGCCACAGGGAAGAGAGAAGAGAGAAACAGTGGAACTAACTGGGGAGGTTCCTTCTAAGCTGGCTCTTTATTACAGGGCTTGCTCCTTGTAACCATCTACTAAGAACTGAGTGAGTCCAGTGATTATCAAAAACAATCTCTTTCACAGTAACTACATAAACTTCCAAAGCCCAAATGGGACACGTGTGCCAGCCCAGTCCTTAAGCATTGCCCACACACTGCCTGTAAGGTCTGCTGCCCGACAGGATCACAGAGAACAGACAAGCCTGGCCAAGGTCACCTGGGCACAAGGGAGGAGATTCAAGGGCAGAGTTCCCAACACCTGAACTTAAGAAAAACGTTTGCTAAGCTGGTGGCTCCACTTACTGTGCCCACAGGTCAATCAATTACTGCCACAGAAACTTTGAAGCTGGCTTCTCTCTCAGTTCCAAAAAGAGGGATCTTTTTCTTCTACCTCTGGAAGGGCCGATGGCTCAAAAACTTCAATCTCGAACATGCTTCATATTTTTAATAAACCCCCCTTCATACCCTCATTCTCTGCCACAAACCATCTAAAGCTACATCCCCACAGACATTTTAAAGGCCAAATTGAGCAGGCCAAATACACGTTTCTGTAGTTTTCTCCCACCTTGGATAGAATCCCGGGGAAAACCAGTGACACCACCGTCCTTTTCAACTGCAAGTTGTGCAACAGGTAAACAAGGAAGGAAACCTTTCCAGGTCTTGGTTCCAAAAGGTTCAAGGAAAACAGGAGAACATGAGTAGCAACAGTAAGATCTTTCAACGCTGACCCCTCCCATGCCTACAATCTCTCTTTCTCTCTCAAAGAAGCAATGAGAAAAATGAGGTATGTTTCACTCAAGATGCCACAAGGAAGAACAATGGATTGTATCCAGTGTTGGTGGGAGTGTGGGAAGACACGCTCTCCCTAGAGGCGTAAGATACTGTTTGTGATGAAGACACACTGGAGGCGACCACAAGGTCCACTCGGAGAGGACCTCTTCCATCACCATATAGCAGGTAAGAACGCTCAGCGTCCCTGAGCTTGCTGACCCGGAAAATGTCCCCATGATCTTAAGTGAAAAAACAATACAGATAAAGTGTAATTCCATTTGGTTGTATTTTTAACCTACACACCAAAATCGTACGTTTTTATATGCACATATATACACACATTCAAGAAGGCTGACAAGGATGTATGCATCAAATGACACGGTTACTTCTAGGAGAAAAGAATTTTTCCGAACTATTCATATGAATACTCCCTAATTTATTTTTAAAAAGAAGCCGTGGGGTGATGGCTGAACGACTCTATAAAAATACACTACAAATCACTGAATTGTACATTTGAAATTGGTGAATTTTATAGTATGTAAACTATATCTCAATAAAGCTATTGGGGCATCTGCGTGGCTCAGTCAGTTAAGCTTCCCACTCTGGGTTTCGGCTCAGGTCATGATCCCAGGGTTATGGGATTGAGCCCTATATGGGCCTCTGTGCTGACAGCATAGAGCCTGCTTGGGATTCGCTCTCTCTCTATCCCTCCCCCATTGCGTTCTCTGAAAAATAAATGATTAAAAAAAAAAAGAATTAAGAGAGAGGATGATGACGTAGATGATGGGGAAAAAGGTGTGAAGACAATGAAAGAAAGACCAAGAAAATGTCACAGACAAGATGTGGTAGGGTCCCCTCCCTAAGGAGAGAAAAAAAGAGAGGGGAAAAAAACCACTTCAGGTAATCTGGCTATGCACCTACGTGACAACATCATGACCTTGTAAACTGAGACTACTTAATCAGACTACATGTTTGTGTGTGTCACCATACATGGAAGACAAAGAAATAGAAAATATATTAAAAAAACTATGCCATGATCTTCAGGGCTCAATTCTTCAGGTATGAACCTAACTGAGTGGTACTGGTAGGAATAAAGTTGCTTCCTGGAAAGAAAAGCCTCGGTGTCATGACTCTGTGTGAGAATTCTGCTATATTACTTGGGGGCTCGTCCGGGATCTGATGGTGCGTTTCCACCTCCTTCATCACTGGGGATACAAACCTCAGGGCACCAGCAAAGGCGGCCTCCCCTGGCGCCAGTGGACTGCTTGATCTGCAGGAGACCAGCCCTCCCAGCATGCTGAGGCGAGGACCCCGTGTGTGCCAACGAAACCGATGAGGCCCAGGAACCAGCTCAGGGAGCACTCCTTGTCAGACTGGTAATAACCTGGGTTCATTTAGGCAGACTTGCCCTTAAGAGGCAGAAGGGGAACCTGATCATCTCCCAGAGTTGCCATAGTAGTTCTACAAGGGACGAGGAATGGAGCTGCAACTCTAAGGTGTTGGGCACTGGGCAGCGGGTTGGAGTTGCTGTGTGAGTGTGTGTGGGGACTTGTCTCTCGTTCATTTCCTGGGTCAATGACTATGATAATTAGAGCCAACTGTCTCTGGTTATTCTATCTCAGAATGGGGACTTTAAGGAATATTCCCAAGAAGCTGCCGAAACTACTTTTATTTTGGGGAAATTCCCTATCTTCTCTGGACTGACACAGACTGCCTAATTCCACTAGTGGAAAACAAAACAAAACAAAAGAAACCTGGAGTCTGCTCCTCTGTCTGAGCTGATAAGATTTAAAACTGGGAATTCTCTTTCTGTGCCTTCTGCTCATACCTCTCCTCTTCTGCCTTCCCTTCCCCCTCCTTTTCCACACCACCTGGGGGGCAGCCTGCGTAACTGGCTCCTCAATGCCTCAGGCACCATCAGCCCTTTCTCCCATCCTAGAGGTCTTGGAGCAAAGACCACACACTTCATATTTCCCCACTGGTGCCCCAGGTAAAAATAGACAATGGGGAACAGATTGATTCACTTTTAAATGGACACAGATGGAACATATTTAGTATTTATTTATTTATTTATTTATTTTTTTTTTTTTTTTTTTTTTTTTTAATGTTTTTTATTTTTATTTTTGGGACAGACAGAGACAGAGCATGAACGGGGGAGGGGCAGAGAGAGAGGGAGACACAGAATCGGAAACAGGCTCCAGGCTCCGAGCCATCAGCCCAGAGCCCGACGCGGGGCTCGAACTCACGGACCGCGAGATCGTGACCTGGCTGAAGTCGGACGCTTAACCGACTGCGCCACCCAGGCGCCCCCATATTTAGTATTTAAATGGATTTAAGTTTGTTGGTTTAAAACAGACGACTCTTTAGAATTATCAGCAGTAAATATATAAAACTTTTTTCTACCTAAGGTTTTCTAAAGGTCAAATAAACTGTTATCTCTGTTGCAATTTGTCAGCAAAAAGGTGACTTAAAATGATGGTTAATTTTGTCTGTCTCAAAGTTTTTATGGGTAATTGTTAAGATAGCTTTCAAAGTCATTGGTAACCTAAAACAATAAAGTTTTGCTTGCATGATAAATTGAGATTGAATTCATTAGATAGCTAACGAGATAAGAGGCTAAAGCACTAATTACTAGATGTAGGTTTGTGCTTCTGACTTGTCACAGAGAAACTAAAGATATTTGGATCTGTGGGAAAACATGCTTTATGATTAATGGATTCTTAAGTTTGCCATCTAAAAAAATTCTGATGTAACATAAGGTACACAATTAGTTACCACTTAGTTTTCACTGGAGATTAAGGTTTCAAAGAGTTAAAATTCTGCTAAATGTAATTAAAACCGATAAAAATAAGAAAAGCAACTCTGTATGTAGAAAAGTAGGAGATATGAAAGAAAGATATAAGAAATGGAAAGATATTTTTGTTAAAGGTAAAAAAAAAAAGTAATTTTGTCCTAAATGAGACTGGTTATTTGGAGAGAAATGGCTTGGGATAAAATCTAAACACAAAGAAAGGTTGTAGAAGGTTCATGAAGAAAATCTTCACACAGAAATTTTATGTGTGGTCAGGATGCACTAAGGTTACAATAAATGGATTTTAAAAGTATACTGGGTTAAGATTAAAATTCCCCCTCCTTTGTTCCAAAGGCTGGGAACATGATGGCAATACTCTTCGTGCCGGCCTCCAAATCCTCCACATTTCTGTTGTTCCTGGTCAGCAGAGGACTGGATGCCCATGCCATATGAGGGAGGGATGATATATGAAGGGCTTTTTTTTTTTTTTTTTAATTTTTTTTTTCAACGTTTTTTATTTATTTTTGGGACAGAGAGAGACAGAGCATGAACGGGCGAGTGTCAGAGAGAGAGGGAGACACAGAATCGGAAACAGGCTCCAGGCTCCGAGCCATCAGCCCAGAGCCTGACGCAGGGCTCGAACTCACGGACCGCGAGATCGTGACCTGGCTGAAGTCGGACGCTTAACCGACTGCGCCACCCAGGCGCCCCTGAAGGGCTTTTACTAAGATATGTGGGAGCCATTTTACTAACCTTAGTCCATTGTATGCTGAAAACGGATACCCACATGGCTGAAACATATTTATGTGGGCATTGTTGAAAACAGCAGGGGAACAGACCTTGACTTTGGCTCTTTAACCCCTTCCCTCAATGGCCAATAATCAATATGTAAGTTACTGTTGGGCCAAAATAAAATTAGTGCATATTATGACAACCAGGAAAGTCTTGCTTGGTCACAGTCCATACCCCAAAGGTCCTGCAGGTGGGAAACGGAGGGGTAAAAACAAAACAAAACAAAACAAAACAAAACAAAACAAAACAAAATAAAACAAAACAAAACAGGAAAGACCAGGTCAGCTCTTGGGAGGTAGGGTCAACCCCGGGTAAGAATGACTATTCTCAGCACCTTGCGAGACTGACAGGGCTTTTGGCTGCCAGTTGCATAGCCAGCCAGAACCCAGGGGCAGGAGATGAGGTTTCTCCTGGTCAGCTATAGGAAATTGAGATAAGGGACAACTTTCTTCCTCTTTCCTATAAATGGGTAATTCCCCAACCAAGGGCATTACTCCTTTGGAATGCATTATGATTCATTTTCTTTTGCACAAAGGCTTGGCCCCAAAACAAACTGGAAGAGGGAACCTGGCCACCAGAGGGAAATATCAATGACATTACTATCCTACAATTGGACTTGTTTTGCAAATGTGAAGGGAAATGGGGAGAATTCCCCTATGTTCATTGTATTTGGGCCAAAACAGACCTAGAGAAGGAGGAAGGGAAGTCTCCCACCTCAACCTCCTCCTCGGGTCCTCAATCTGTAAAAAACAAAAAATACAATTCTGCTCCCTGCTACCCACCTTATCCAGGCCCTCCCTGTAACAGGCATGTATCCCTTATAACAAGCTAGAATGCCAGAAGAAAAAAACCTTTATGTTACAAGGTTTAAGACACATAAAAGGAGATCTAGGTAAATTTTCTGATCGTTAAGTACATAAAGGCCATTCAGAATATTACGTATGTTTTGGTGTTGATCTGGAAAGATATAATGCTTTTGTTAAACCAGACTCTTAATGAGACATGTTTTGAAAAAAAAATTAAGGAAATCTAAGATTTGGCCCTTAAATTATGCTAAACTAGTCACTATCTTACAAACACAAAATGAGAGCCTGATGGCCTTCCTGAAGAGGTTGAGGGAGGCTCTCATTAAATATATGGCTATCTCCCCTGACACCCCTAAGGCTGAGATGATTTTAAAGGACATTTTGTCACTCAAGCAGCCCTAGATATTCAGAGAAGATGCAAAAATCGGCTGTTGGCCTTTGAAGGGACCCTGGAGGAGCTCTGATGAGCTGCCAATTGGGTATATTACAACCAAGATCAAAGGAGAATAAGAATAAAAAAACAAAACAAAACAACAAACAGAAAAGGAAGCTTAAAAAAAAACAATCTGAGACCTTAGTTGTGGCCTTATGTACTATGTCAGACCGGACTTCCCAAGGTCCTGGCACCAAGTGCCATTTATATGCCCGTTCAGAGCACTAAAAGGAGAACGTCCTCAGAGGGGACAACCAAAATGAAAACCCTATAAGCCATGCCCCTTATGTGGAGACAATCAGTGGAGATCCGAATGTCCTCAGGGACCTCTATCTGTGAGGGCTCAGATAACTAATGTCCCTGGAAGGGACTAAGTGGGGCCTGGGGCTCTTCAAGGTGGCTCCCCTAAACCAACTGTCTATCTGAAACTCAGAGCCTTGGGTAACTCCAGGACAGAGACACAATTATGTGAGTTTTTAGAAGTTACTGGATATTGTAGGCTGCAGATACCAGGTTCAGGAAAACAGTTGGCCTGCTATATCAAGTATTAAAGGAAACTCAATCCCATCTACTCTCCCGAAAAAATAATAAACTGGGGTCTGACTCCTAGACACTGTCTCCAGCCCTTGGAATGATTATAAACAGAGCAGAGTCATTACTATTACCAAACTCACAGAGCTAAAAGATCATTAAGACACAGGATCAGACCTTTCTTTTAGGAAGGGACAAAATTTAATCAAATGGCCTAAAGGGTGTTTACTGGAAAACAATTTGTCAAGGACAGTTCTGCAAGTGGTAGCAGCCTGTGAGGTATGTCTTAAAAACAATCCTTTCAACCATAAACTTGCTCTCCCAGACAATCAAGAAACTGGAGGCTATCCAGAAAGGACTGACAATTAGGTTTCAATACTTTTACTAATTGGTAAAGGTCTTCCCCTCCAAGACAGGAAAGGCACAAAAAGTAATACAAATTCTGCTTTATAAAATAATATCCAGGTTTGGCTTACCTAAAAATTTACAAATTAATCATGGTAAATGGCTGCCTTGACTCTTTCTCTAGTAGAACTCCTGGCTCTTGGAAGTTTTACACCTCAAAATAAAGCAAACTGCTTATACTCAGCAAAACTCTAAATAACACCTCACAAGCATTAGAAGCTTTAAAAAATTTTTAAATGAAGTTAGGGCCGAACTCTTAAAAATAGAGCTGCCATAATGACTAACTGCTCCTGCTCCTCCATCACCTGGGTTATTAGAGAGTCCCTGACATACGTTGTTTACAAAGGCAGGGTCTCTCCTAGACTGTTTGACAGGTTTGGAAACCGTAGACATTATCTTAAGATGCTATCCTGTTGGTCAGTATAATCTTTACTTTGTGTTTTTCTCTTTATGTCCACTAATGTTTATGCTACCTCATGCCTGCCAGCCTTCCTGTAAAACCATACTGTGGGCCACTCAACCGACTCTTGGGTAGACTAACAGCTGTACCCCCACACCATCCCTTATCAGCTTAAAGAAGCCGGAACGGTCATCGTCCCTGTTTCCTAACAGCAGTTACAGGCCCTACTTCAGGGAAGAAATAAATAGGGAAAGGGTTGACATTAGGTAGGGAGAGATAAAGGACCTTCAGGGAGGCAGACTGCAGCTGCAGGTGGGAGGCAAAAGAAGCAGATGGGGTTCTCCCTTTATGAAATCCTTTATGGGTGCCCTCCCCCCATTATCAAGGGCATAAGAGGAGATCTAAATGAGGTAGACAATCTAACACTAAGACAACAGATGTGGGCCCTCGGCTCTACCCTAACCACCTTACCCCACTGGGTCAGGGATATTACCTGTGAATCTGAACACAGATGCTCACCTCTTTAAACCAGGAGATGCAGTATGGATAAAGGAGTGAAATGTCCAACCCCTAAAGCCCCTCTGGAGGGGCCCATTCACTGTTATTTTGTCCACCCCTATTACAGTAAAGGTGGCCAAAGTGGGTCCCTGGATTCACTACAGCAGAGAAAAGCTGGCATCTTGAAACTGGGAATGCATTCCTGGGCCTTCAACGCCACACAAGCTGACCATACAGAAGAAGATATCTGCAACTCCAGAGGCTTGGGGAGACTGCAGCCCTGCTTTAGTCACTCTGGAAGCTGACTAATCTACACACGGCAGAAGCTTAAGGAATCGATGGTTTGGTGAAACAAAAGACTGTCCTTATTTTCCAGATCTATTTCCTTACTGTGATGCACTGTCATGTCCTGTTTCTCACTATTATTGTGATTCTTTCTCTACTCTTTGCCATAGGATTGGCCGAGGCCACCCCGGCCAGCTGGAAATGTGGGGAGAGGTTTCTGTTAACACTCACCTTCCTTTTGTGGATAGGATACTTTGATGGTACCAATGCTGGGAAACAATGGCCATGAGAGACTAGAAAATCAGATCCCCACAAACCTTACAGTAAAACAAAATACCCCAGTCCTACTACCGGGATTTGGCTTCCCAAAAGCTCAATTATTGGGAAAGACTGTCTTGTCTAGTGGGGGAAAAATTCATCACCATCTGTTAAAAACTTAACATGCCTAGGCCAAAGATTTTATAACTCAACTGCCCAAAAAAACCAATGTTGGGGAACCCCAGATCACCGTAAGCCAGATCCCCACCACTTATCTAACTTCTCTCATCTCCAAGAGGCTGAAGACAATGTCAACGCAGCCATCAAATGGTGGGCCCCAGGGGGACTACACTAGATGTGAAAAAGGAGCGCCTATATAGTACCTCCCTAGTCTGGTCAGGGTCATATGTGCTGGAAACTATTTGTCCATGTCTTCCTGATCCCACTTGCCAGAGGGAAACATTTGGGAGCCCAAGTGTATGGACACAAGGAGACTAAAAGGAAGCAGGGTGCCTTACAGATTGGTAATTAAAAAGATGATAAATGGCCTCCTGAGCATATAATCCAATATTATGGCCCTGCCACCTGGGCAGAGGATGGGTCTTGGGGCTACCACACTCCTATTTATGTGCTAAACCACATAATCAGACTGCAAACAGTTGTAGAAATTATAACCAATGAAAATGCCAGAGCTCTTAACTTACTAGCCCAGCAGCAAACCAAAATGTGCAATGCCATCTATCAAATGCCATCTATCTACCTGCTTGCTTCTGAGGGAGGTGTTTGTGAAAAATTTACCCTGAGGAACTGCTGCCTACAGACAGATGATGAGAGGAAAGTCACAGAGGAGATCACAGATCAATGAGAAAGATTACTCATGTCCCAGTTCGGATCTGGAAAGGTTGGGACCCCGGGGAGTTATTTGGAGGATGGTTTTCAACTCTCAGGAGATTCAAAACCCTCATGGGAATTATCCTCCTAATTTTGGGAGGGTGCTTAACCTTACCCTGCTTAGTTCCCTTGGTTGTACGGTCTGTCTCCAGTCTCACTGAGGCCATGATTTAAAAAGGACAGCCACTCAAAAAAAAAAAAAGAAGAAGAAGAGGAGGAAAAGCAGGGGGGGCGCCTGGGTGACTCAGTCGGTTAAGTGACTGACTTTGGCTCAGGTCATGATCTCGCAATTTGTCATTTCAAGCCCTGCGTTGGGCTCTATGCTGACAGCTCAGAGCCTGGAGCCTGCTTCGGATTCTGTGTCTCCCTCTCCTCTTCATGCTCTGTCTCTCTCTCTCAAAAATTAATAAACATTAAAAAATTTTAAAAACAAAAAAGGACGGCCACTCATGTAATAATGTTATAAAAATATAAACTTCTTGGGGAACCTGGGTGACTCAGTCAGTTGAGCATCTGACTTCGGCTCCGATCATGATCTCATGGTTCATGGGTTTGGGCCCGCGTCGGGTTCTGTGCTGACAACTCAGAACCTGAAGCCTGCTTCGGATTCTGTGTCTCCTTCTCTCTCTACCCTCCCCAGCTTGTGCTCTGTCTCTATCTCAAAAATAAATAAATATTTAAAAAAATTTTTTTTAAATATATAAACCTCTAAACCAAGATGATGCTCTATGAAACAAAATAGAGAAGTCTGAGCATCAAAGGTGGAAATGTTTCTCTCCCTAAGGAGAGAAAAAAAGAGAAAAAAGAAAGAAAAAACAAAAAACAAAACAAAAAAACTTTAAGGTAACCTGGCTATGTGCCTATGTGACAACATCCCTCATGACCTTGTAAACGAAGACTACTTAATTAGACTACGTGTTTGTGTGTGTTACCATATCTGGGAGACAAAGAAATAGAAAATGTATAAAAAAAATTATACCACGAGACATTCGGGGTCCAGTTCTTTGGGTACAAACCCAACTGAGTGGTGCCGGCAGAAATAAAGTTGCTTCCTGGGAAGGTAAGCCTCGGTGTCACGATTCTGTGTGAGAATTCTGCTACAAAGAGACTAAGAAGCCAACAACTAAATGCAAAAGGTATCCTAGATTCTTTTTCTTTTTTTTAATCTTTATTTTTGAGAGAGAGACAGACAGAGCATGAGCAGGGGAAGGGCAGAGAGAGAGAGGGAGACACAGAATCTGTAGCAGGATCCAAGCTCTGAGCTGTCAACACAGAGAGCCTGACATGGGGCTCAAACTCATGCACCGTGAGATCCTGACGTGAGCTGAAGTCGGACGTTTAACTTTAACCCCTAGACTGGATTCTTGAATGGAAAGAAATTTCATGGAAAAGCTGGGGTAATATGAATAAAATCTACAATTGTATTCATAGGACTGTGCCAATGTTAATTCCTTAGTTTTGATACCTGTACTTTGGTTATAAAAAAACGTTACCATTACAGGAAGCTGGATAAGAACTCTATACCTCTATACTATCTTTGTAACTCTTGTGTAAATGTAAAATTACTAAAAAAACAAAAACAAAAACAGCAGCAGCACCTATGCTTGGCCCACATGTATAGACAGCCCCACAGGCTCACTACCATCCCCCAGTGGCCCACTCCACAAGAAGCTGCTTTTTCTTCCTTTAATCCTTTATCCATAAGCTTGGGAAGTTGTCATTTCCCAAACCCTTCCCCAGTTTTACTGAAGATTTTCCCCCAAAGGCACAGCGGACTGACACAGTACCTGTTCCCCAGCAAGGCAATGGCACAGAGGTCACCCTTCTGTACCTGAGGCAGACCAGCAGGGGGCACCACGAGTCCTGGCAGCATCAAATCTGTAGCAAACAAACAAATGCATCACAACCTGTATTCTGCCTCTAAACAATTCCAAGTTCTACTTCATCATTTATTCATTCATTCAACCTACAAACCTTTAACAGGTATCAGCTAGGTTATTCATAATGAAAATTAAAAGACGGCAACCCGAGTATCACACCATTTCCCTAGGGGGGCTAGTGGTCCAACTGAAGCACCAAGGCCAGTTCCATGACCTATCTTATTCTGGTTTCCCAAATTTAGCTTACTGACTTAAAGGACAGCATATGGCAGTTCACAAACTGTTTTCTCATTGAAGTACAAAGTACAAAGCTGACTGAAGCCTTTCAACAGCATCGTAGAGGCCCAGGGACCTCACGGAAGCAGTCAAGAGAGAGATGAAACGCAAACGGGGGAAAAATTCCATTTTTCAACCATATGAACCCAGGAAGTGGGTACATTTATTGGAGTAGTCGGTCCTTCCTAAGCGGGTTTCAGTCGATAGCCAGAATATAGGGAAATCTTCTTACCTGCTCCCCCCACCAGTTTTTCAAGCACCGGAGGCCACGTCGTGAAAGCTGGGAGAAGGTCAGGATAGGACCACAAGGCATACACTGCCCAAAAAGAGACACAGATTTATTGCCAAAAAGTCAATCCCCTGGGGCACTGGCAAAGCCAAACGCGAAGGCCACTTTAATTCAGGGACAGTAAAGGAACTCAGCTCAAAGCTAGAGAAGAGGCTGTGAGGCCCAAAGAGGGTTCATTCTGGTTTTTTTTGTGTTTTTTTTTCAAATTTAAATGTATTTATTTAAATTCAAGTTAGTTAACATACAGTGTACCCTTGGTTTCTAGGGGTTTCATTCTTAAAATAGGCAGATTCTTTTTTTTTCTAATATACCTTTTTATCTTTTAATAATTGCAATATAAGCGATTACAAATATACATAAAAATGCTTACAAATCACATAAACATATTTATACCATTATACAGCCATATAAAATGGAAACATGGAAGGATAAATATTAGGATATCACCAAGAATTTCCACACTTGTGAAGGTGGTAAAACTACTAAAAAGTGAAAAAGTATACATATATACAAAATTGCATGTGAATATAATTTTTAAAAATTATAAATGGTAACCACTCTCTTGTCTTTAAAGCTCTCTCCTCAGTGACTAAGGAAATCTTCTGTGGGTATGCTTAGGAAATAACAGGGAGGCAGTGGGCCCACAGGCTTTGCTATTGGAATGAAGAAGGCAGATTCTTAAAAACCTGGATGTCACCTGAGACTGGGAGGCCCCATCATTCCACCTGATTGTAGCTGCAGAAATGCGCACAGCAGGTAAAAGCGGGGACAAAGACCCAAGGAGGATTCCATTTGTGACCTCAGAAACAAGTAGACTAAGAACAGGGCACCAGCCTGTAAACAATTTGGAAATTTCCGCATGTTTATTATTTGTATTCCCTCTGTTTTCATAGTGATTAGTGGTAAAAACCCTTAGATCAAAAAGCGCCCGTGTCCGTACAGCAGCAAAGTGGGGTGGGGGCAGCAGCGGCCCAAGGAGACCGCCCTACTCTGCTGTAGCCCAGCTTAGGGCAAGAAAAGCCCCAGTGACAAAGCAGGTGTCAGCAGCTAGAGACAAAAGGACCCTAGATGTCTGAGATCTGTCACAAGGAGAGAAACCAAAGGATCCTGAGAGCCAGACAGAGCCGAAGGAAGAATCCCTGGGGGGTATCTCGATGGGAGTACATCACTAAGACAGCTGGGTACGTGGTTTCATTAACCCAGCTTCTTTCCTATCACAGGATCTTTTCAGTCTCTAAAGAAAATCCTGCTCGTCATCCTTTTAAGACGTATTTCTCACATGTTCTGAAATGCCACCCTTTTCGAGACCCCTGCTCCATCCCTAGTTAACCCACTAGGAACTACTATTCCTTCATCTCAGAATATCTCGTGGCAACCACGCTCTTTCTGTATTGGCCCTTTCATTCTCCCTCCTACGGCAGTAAGTTTCGACCTTGAAAGACCCAATTCTAGGGACACTGGGCCCGAAACGATTCTTAGGGATGGTACTGGGAGATTTGGCACTTACTGTTTTGAGTAAGACAGGTGAATGAAAGAAATAAGGAGAAACGGATGCCAGGCAAGGATTACAGTAATGGCCATCCTGTTGCCATACCTGTCGGATACAGATTTTTCTCCACTTCGAACAGGATGGGGTTACCACCGCTCACGTACACGGTCACTGCATCCCCTCTGTGAGCATACAGTTTCACAATGTTGAGCTCCTCCTTTCCAGGTACCAACACAGAGACCTGATCTGTTCCTAGAGTGGGGAAAGCAGCCATCACATCAGCCCGAAGCTTTCTCCTGCAGAAAGCAAACCAATGAGTGGTATGAATCATGCCTGGATGCATTTTGAGAAATGCGAAGGATTCGGAAGGACTTACCATCAAATCAAAGGGCCAAGGAAAAACTGCTTTATGATGCCCTACTCTCGTACACTCTTCCAAAACATCCTATTCTCTTTCACATCCCATGTCTCCTCTATTGTCACATATTCTTGGGGGCAAGTCTTTCCATTTTACGAAGAAAGAGGGAAACTGAGATCCAGGCAGTAACCAAGTTAGCCTGACTTGGGAAATTCAGCCCTGCCTTCCTGCCTCTATGCCTAGCCCTCGCACCCACTCCCTTCTCTATATGCTTGGCAAACCTGTCCCAGATGGTTAAAAAGCTATACCAGGGCACCAAGAGTGACAACTAGAGAACACGGGGTCCAAAATTCGCAACGTGCTATCTGCGTTTGCGACACTGTCTGAACAGATACAGGTCTCCTCAAAACATGTCCCGTAATTCTCCCTCACCTCTCCCTCCATCTGTCTGTCTCTCCTGCCAGAAGTAATCACTAGACACTGTTCCTCCCATCGTTGTAGTTCCCGGTTCCCCATCTGATTTCTCCTCAGGGACTTAAGCTCGTAGGAGAGTGGCACCCTGTCTGTCTGTCTGTCTTCCTTCTTGCCTTTCTTTCTTTTTTGGCGCCCTCCGCAATACCTTCTATAGATCGCAGTCAGTAAGCGCTGGTTGAATTACGTTTTCCTTTAAACGAACGACAATATCCAAAAGATAGCCTGGGAGATAAATCAGGCCTCCTCTCCCTCTTCACCCTCAAAACATGTCTATTCCAGCCTGGTCCCCTGGGGTCCCTTCCCCCGCTGGACCCCTCGGCCTCCACCCCGGGTCGGCTGAGCTAGTCCAAAAGGGCTGTGGGCCAGCCGGGATGGAGAAATGGCTGGGTGTCCTGGTGGGCGGAACAGGGCCCTTCTCTCCCTCACCTGTCCGACCCCTTGATGGCCGTGTTGGACTTGACCCGAAAGGCCTTGGCAAACATGTCTGCTGGAGTGGCCTGGGGAAGAGAAGGAGAGCACAGACGCCAGGGGCCGTCAGGAACGCGACAACGCGGCACCGTCCCGACCCGCAGCCCTGGGGGCAGCCATGCTGGGGCCCGGCCGGGAAAGAGACCCGGCTGGAAACCCTGGCCGCGCAGCTTCGCGGCTTTCGCCGCTGCCGAGACCGCGGCCGCCCCTACTGACAGGACCCGGAACTGAAGCAGGGAGGGCGGGGCCCGGGGAAGGCGGGGCGGATTCCCGCTCCGGCCCTGCGCCTGCGCGACTGGCTGGCTCCTGCACGCCTGCAGGGGTCCCGCGGTGGCTAAGGTGCCTCTGTCTATTGCCGCTCAGTAGGCGTTAGGGCGTCTTGACTTCCCTTCAGTTTAATTCAGCCCCACAGAAGTACGTGACCGTTGTGTTTTATTCGTTTCGTAGCCCTCTCGAATGGTTTTCTTAAGGGGTTTGTCTTTGCATTTACTTGCACGCTAGGAAGTCTCCGAATTTTCTCTTTTGTTTTAAATTTACATGGGGTGATAGCAATACGGGGAATCCGCCCTCGTCCAAGGTTTGCGCCTCCTGTTATGAGTAAAACACTACAAACAATCTTCCAATCTGTTTTAAAATATTTTTGACCACCTGTAGGTAACTTTTGCAAAGCGTTATTGCATTTTGCGTCAGGTGTTATATGGGGAGGGGAGGGTTTTCCAAAACTAAATTATTCACGTTGCTTATTAAAAAAAAAAAAAAAAATCTGTGAGCCAGGTAGGGTCAGGTTATGGCTTGGCTTCTCCCTAGCAATGTGATCCTGGGCCAACGGCTTATTCTTTCTAAAACTCTTGCATTCTCTGAAAGATGTGCATGGAGTACCTACGTCATAGGGTTTCCATGAGAAACGATTGAGGTAATGAGTGTGATGTGCTACACAGTGTTTTGCGAATTTCCAGTCATATCTTTCAAAATTCTGACAGGTGTGAAGTTTTGGGTTTCCCTGAAAGGGACTGCTGTGTGCCCTGGAGGCATGGATTTAAAGACCTGGGGTCTTGGCTCCTACTAGGTTAATTTTTGCGCATGGGAACGGTTAAGGGCAGAGTGTCCATCCACCAGGAAATAAATACTAATTGCTCATTCGCTGACACAGTTACACAAAGGAGGATTTCACACTGGGCGTCCAAAGATTAGGTCTCCCAGTGTCTGCCCGCCACCAGGATTCTTACAAGGGCCCCTAACGTGGCCTGGGGCCAGGCGCAACTTGGGCTCCTCCTACCCTTCTGACCTAGGAGGCCTTTATTCTCAAGCACCCCAGCGACAAGGCCAACGTCAGACGAGCCCGGAGGAGGGCAGTGCCAGACAGCCTTTTCCCTTCTGGCTCCCAACGCAGCCACATGTGGGGACGCTTGATCCAGACCGTGCTGTTGACCAGTGTCTACCGCAGCACAGCTACTGAGGCAGCCTCTGTGCAGGGAGCTGAGGAAGGCTAGTCAAGAGAAGATTAGAATAATAAATACGAAAACAGCAAGGTACAGATAAATGTGTAAAATCACCTCCCTTCTATATATTGAAAAAAGGAGATTAATAAACACTGGGAGGATGACAGAAACTAATAAAAATATAACTTTATTAAATGAGGAACAGATAAATGATGGAAAAAGCTTACTCTTCAGAGAGCCTTGTCATGTGACTTTGACTTTTGAAACATGTAGCTGTTTTTCATATCTAAAAAGTTTAGCTTAATAGAGGAAGAAGCATGATTTAAAATTAAAATATGAATGCAAATAAATGTAAAACTGTATTAAGTTGGGAAGTGAACCTTTCAGAGATAAGGATTATTTGAAGTCATTTTGGAAGAGAGTACTTACATTCAGAGTTGAACATCCCGGGACAAAATAAATGCCAAGACATTGTAACCTTCATTCAGTAGTTTACCTGGTAGTAGTAATGTTTGCATTAAACTTTTTATATTATTTTTGCAAATATTGAAATATAAGAATATGTGAGTAAAGAGAAGAGACAGAAAATGTACTAGAAAGTTTTTAACCCTGTTATTAAACTTGAATTGTAAGATCCAATAGGAGCAAATGAATTTTAAATTTCACTTCTATTTCAGTCTTCTGTCAAGCAAGAAGACATTTAAAGATGTTTCCACGGTGTTGAACATTTCTATTTCAACATAATTCTCTTCACAGGATGGTACAATTCTTGGGATCTAAACACTATTTCCCAGTAAAAGGAATCAGACCCCTTTGGAAAGGTGTATGCTTACAGGCACTGGGTAGGGAAATACCCAGAGAGCCTGGAACATCATGTCTTAAGAAATGCTCAAAGAATAATGGGGTATAACAAAGCAATCAGCAGCTAGTTTCAAGAGGCTCTCAACTAGCCAAATTTGGGATAATTTGAGCTTCAAAAATAATGCCTATAATTCATTATGATAAATTGAATAAATAAAAATTCAGGAATCCATGCTGATTTATTTATTTATATATTTATGTATTTATTTATTTATTTATTTATGTATTAATTATTTTGAGAAAGAGAGGAGAGCTCTGTGGTGAGAGCGGGGCAAATGGAAAGAGAGAAAGAATCTTAAGCAGGCTCCCCACTCAGCGCAGAGCCCAGAGCTCAAGTCCTGGGCTCCATCCCATGACCTGAGCCAAAATCATGTTGGATGCTCAATCGACTGAGCCACCCAGGTGCCCCGGTGATACAACATTAAAAACAAAACAAAACAAAACAAAAAAAAATATATATATGTAAAGCTATCAGAAGTTCACTATTATCAAGTTCTTACTCTAAAAATTGAAAATTAAAGATTTACCAAACCTTTTTAGTTAAAAGCTATAGTGAGTTGGCAAAGTAACACTCATCTTTACACAAGAATGACAAAAACTGCAGAAAAATATTAGAATTAATCTTAAAAGTCATTATTTCGCAGCCAAAAATGAAAATAAATGGTTATAGGCCATATTGGTTACAGGCCAAGTGTCATACACTGATTCCACCAGCATTAGGTGAAATGTTCTGGAGAAATAGTATTTACACCAATATTAACACCTCAGATAACTTGACAATTTTAAGAATAGTCCTCTAAATGTGAGAAAACTGACTCTCATTTGTGATTCAGATTTAGATAAATTGGCTCCATTGGAGACAGCCAGCTTACTCATTCTAAGAATGCCACTTGATTTGATGCAAAATGAAGAAGATATCACCCTAAAATATTTTTACCTTAATTATATCTTTATTGTCATCTTTAAGTTTTTATGTTTTTGTAGAAGTTAAAAATGTTTATGTTCAATTGATGTTAACTAATTATGTTGTTTGGAATGTATGAACATTAAAATCATATTTCAGACTCTTATGGTTGAATGTTTCCAACACTCTCTATACTAACAAAATCCTGAATGTGTCACTGGATTTGAAGATCATTACCAAAGAGGTTCTCATAGTTCTCAGCATGTACTGTCTTACTTTATCTTTATTTTAAAATAACACATTCTTGGGGTTTAAAGGTAATGTATATGAAAGATAGAAAAAGTGGAGACTGCAGGTAAGTGTAAGTTCAACACCAATTCCTACCCCTAGTTTCTCTAAATTCAACTATAGTTATTGTACACTTCTCATTTTACTTCCTGACAATCTTTGCTCTGTAAACATTTATGCAGTGTTCAAAGCATTCTGTGTTTATACTTGATGTATTTTTTGTCCCTTTCATGTTGCGTTTTAGGATAGTGATGCACCAGATAGATCGAATTTCTCTTTATGATTTCTTTGAATTTTTATCTGTGCTAGAGAGTCATCTTTTAGGAGATCATGTATCCCATCATTTTTTGGTATCTCTATTGCTAGATAAGCAATATTAAGTAGTAACTGCTTACATCTTCTAGCTAACAGAGGTATGACATAGATTTTGATGTGTTTTTGAAGAGAAATTATTTTGAAGATGTAAAGAAGTATCTTCTCCCATTTCCTCTGAAATGGATAGTTTCAGGAAGGCTCAGAAATTTGGAGGAAGACGTGAGAAAGGTAGGAGAAAGACGGATAGAAGTCACCACTGAAATGGTTGAATCTAATTTCTTGTCATAGACATTTTAAGAATAGGACATAAAGAATTTTAGTTTGCCAAGTTTTAATGAGGTACTTTTAAGATGTGATTTATTTGTCTCTCAGATTTAATTACATCATCCATATAATATTTAACAAATTCTGATTTATGAAAGTAAATGAGCTAAATAACCCTTGACAAAATAAACTGAGTTGGATTGACAATGAAAAATTCCCAATATTGTACATATTTTAGTTTTAGGACTGCATCTTAACCATTGCTTTTTACACAAACAGGATAGGTCAGCTTCCCCTCCCAACAGGTTGCTCGGAATGTCTGTTGTGATGTCTGTCTACGATATCCAGTTTTACATTCAAATTCAACAGTATCCCCTGTTGGGGAATACAGTTTTTTCGTAGAAGACCATCGTAATTGTATGTTATGTCTTTCCATGGAGTCTTCTGATATTATACATACATCTGAAGGTTAAAAAAAAATGAACATAAGCATTAAGAAGTAAACAAATATTTTCCACAGAATTTCAGACTTTCAAGTAGAATCTTCTACACTATCCCAAGGCTCTGTTTCCAAAACCTTTTCCAAACCAATACATTGAAAATCCATCACATAGATGTAAATCATTTTAAATGATTAATGATGTAAAAATGAGGTACTGTGTTTAAGGTGTGATAATTAAATGTTATAATGAAAGATCCATCATGTCAATAACAATAGGAAGAGCTTTCATTAAAGAATATTTTGTTGCTGTTGTTGTTTGAGTGAGACTTTTTTCTAACTTTATTTCTTCACAGATTAATATTTAGTAGTCAAACATTTGACAGAATGGTTGTGGTTAATCCATGAATATTCTGTTAATAACAGGAAAACACCTTTCTCATTATTTTCCAGGATCCAGGTGAATATTAAAATATTTACCTAAGCACTTTGGTGGTTTTGACCACTGTCCATATCTGCATGTGATGACCTTGTTTCCCTCAAGCACATACAAGGACTGGCACTGGTACTCAACTGATGATCCTGGAGCATATTCTGATTTTGGGAATGTGGTCATGTCTCCATTGTCAATAGGCGGAGGGGGCCCACAGTTTTCATTAGGATCTAAAAAGATATTATTTGATTTATTGAAAGTGCAAAGAAAAACAGGTTAAAGTAAAGTAAATAGAAATGTACCACAACATACGATATCAAGACTTGTGATTTCTGCTGACAGAAATGATTCATTGGAGAAATTCTAATCACTTAAACTGAGAATAACACTTTTAAGCACTTCCTTTTATCCCACATGAAAGTACACATAAAGCATTAACAAATATGTCTGCTTTGCAGTATTCTGGTATTAAAAACCATTTTTCCTACTGAATAAATGCCAGACGGATAGCTAATATACACAAAGAAATTTTTCTCATTAGTTACAACATACTGCATGGTCTACTATGTATTGATTTTCATTGTTATTACAAAAGAAACATCATCAGTTTCTTTAATTACGTCAAAGAATTACAAATCTATATAATGTGAAAGGCAATTGCTGGCCTCCCATTCTGGACATGATGACGTAGAAACATTTCTGCTTATCCCTTCTGCTAAGTAAAACTAAAAACCCTGAACACATTATAAAAACCAACATAGGAGATTACGAAAGATGCAGAGAAGATATCAATCTGATAAGAGACCTTGGGATTCAAGGAATTACAGAGTTCATTTGGGTTTTCATTGTGCCTTCTACGGACCCTGGACTGAGCACTGAAGAAGAATGGAACCCAGAAATGATATCAAGTTCAAGAAAAAAAAAGTTCCAAAAATCATCCACTCTATTTAGCCAAAGGCCCAGGAGAGGAGTATTCTAGCAAAACAGGTATTTTTTACAATACTTGAAATGCTCCCAAATACCATCATAAAGAAACCGAGACCAGTCCTCTCCCTGTGTGGCTCACAGATCAACAGTGATCAACAGAGGCCAAGTGAGCAGCCCAGACTTCTCTCCACACTCAGGGAATAAGACACCTCTCCACTTTCCGTGTTGTCAGTGGAGGTCAAGTGGGAAGCCTGGACTTGCACTGTGGTAGTCTTGGAGGCCTGATAAATAAGAGATGTCAATAAAATCCAGAGCCTTAAAACATAATATCCCAAATGTCTAGAACACAATTGAAAATCCCTCATTACACTAGCACAAAAACAGACACTCAGATCGATGGAACACAATAGAGAACCCAGAAATGGACCCACAAACGTATGGACAACTAATCTTTGACAAGGCAGGAAAAAATACCCAATGGAATAAAGACAGTCTCTTCAGCAAGTGGTGCTGGGAAAACTGGACAGCAACATGCAGAAGAATTAACCTGGACCACTTTCTTACACCATACACAAAAATAAACTCAAAATAGAGGAAAGACCTAAATGTAAGACAGGAAGCCATGAAAATCCTCAAGGAGAAAGCAGCAAAAATCTCCTTAACCTTGGCCACAGCAACTTCTTACTCAACGTGTCTCCGGAGGCAAGGGAAACAAAAGCAAAAATGAACTATTGAGACTTCATCGAAATACAAAGCTGGTTCACAGCGAAGGAAACAATCAGCAAAACTAAAAGGCAACCAACAGAATGGGAGAAGATATTTGCAAACGACTTATCAGATAAAGGGTTAGTATCCAAAAATCTATAAAGAACTTATCAAAAACTCAACACCCAAGAAACAAATAATGCAGTGAAGAAATGGGCAAAAGACATGAATAGACACTTCTCCAAAGAAGACATCCAGATGGCCAACCGGCACATGAAAAAACGCTCAACATCACTCATCATCAGGGAAACACACCTGCCAGAACGGCTAACATTAACAACTCAGGCAACAAGAGATGTTGGCGAGGAGGCGGAGAAAGAGGATTTCTTTTGCACTGCTGGTGGGAATGCAAACTGGTACAGCCACTCTGGAAAACAGTATGGAGGTTCCTCAAAAAATTAAAAATAGAACTACACTACAATCCAGGAATTGCACTACTAGGTATTTATCCAAGGGATACAGGTATGCTGTTTTGCAGGGGCACATGCACCCCCATGTTTATAGCAGCACTATCAATTAAGAGCCAAAGAATGGAAAGAGCCCAATTGTCCATCGATGGGTGGATGGATAAAGAAGATGTGGTATATATATATACAATGGAGTATTACTTGGCAATCAAAATGAATGAAATCTTGCCATTTGCAACTACGTGGATGGAACTGGAGGGTATTATGCTAAGTGAAATTAGTCAGAGAAAGACAAATATCATATGACTTCACTCCTATGAGGACTTCAAGAGACAAAACAGATTAACGTAAGGGAAGGGAAACAAAAATAATATAAAAACAGGGAGGGGGACAAACAGAAGAGACTCATAAATATGGAGAACAAACTGAGGGTTGCTGGAGGGGTTGTGGGAGGGAGTTGGGTTAAATTGGGTTAAATGCATAAGGGGCATTAAGGAATCTGCTCCTGAAATCACTGTTGCACTGTATGCTGACTTGGATGTAAATTACAAAATAAATAAAGAAATAAAAAAAAAGAAAATCACTCAATATAGGGGCATCTGGTAGCTCAGTGGGTTGAGCATCCAACACTTCTTGATTTTGGCTCAGGTCATAATACCACAGTTCAAGAGTTCGAGCCCTGTGTTGGGGTCTATGATGGCAGAGAGGATCCTGCTTGGGATTCTCGCTCTCACTCTGCCCCTCCTCTGCTTGTGCGCTGGTGTGAGGACTCTCTCGCTCGCTCTCTCAAAATAAAATTTTAAAGAGAGAGAAAATTACTTACCTTACCAAAGACCAGTAAAATCTCAAAAGAGAAAAGATAATCAACAGATGGCAACACTTAAATGACACAGATAATGGAATTATTTAGTGATGGCTTTTAAAAATCCAATGGGAATTATAGAACAGAAAAACATAATAATGGATTTTTAAAAATCCTCACTGGATGGGCTCTATCATGGATTACAGATGACAGAAAGATAAATCAATTTGAATATACAATACAGATTGCTCACTTTGAAAACAGACTTCATGAAAACAAAAGTGGACGGGTCTCAGGGACCAGTAAGAGTATATAGTAAAGTATGGACAACCACAAAGAGAAAAAAAGGGGTTACAGATGGAAAAAAAAAAAAAAAAAAAAAAAAAAAAAAGAGAGAGAGACTTCCAAAAATAATGGCTGAAAATTTCCCAAGTGGGCACAAGGCAGAAACATTCATATTGAAATAGCCAAACAGGATAATCCTAAAGAAATTCAAGCCAAGATACATCATAATCAAACTGAGGAAAAGTAAAGAAAAGGAAAAATCTCAAAAGCAGCTACACAGAAATTAGGCAAACCTCTAAGGGAAAAAGGGTTCAAGTGTTCTCATCTGTGTCCATGGAGCCAGAGAGAAGTGACAACGTTTTTCAAGTGCTAGAAGAAAAGAAACTGTCATCCCGAATGCTAATATCCAGTGATGCCATCCTTAGGATATAAGGGAGAAATTAAGACGTTCTGAGACAAAGGAAAACGGGGAAAATATCTCCAGCAGATCTATCTTTAAAGAATTGCTAAAGGAATTCTTCAAACAGCACCGAAAAGATAACAGAAGGAGGACTGAGACTTCATGCAGGAAGAAAGAACAAGGTAAGTGAGAAAAATAAGGGTAAATATAATAGACTCTTTTTCATAAGGAGTTTGTTGTATTTGATGTTTGGGCAACATTGTATCATTTCCTATAGTGCTCAATATAAGTAGAAGCAACACTAAAGACATTTAAGCTTACTAAGGAAAAAAAAGGCATTTATGTTTAAAATGTGGGGAGGGTAAGGGGTGCTTGGGGCTCAGTGAGTTAAGTGCCTGACCCTTGATATCAGCTCAGGTGTTGTGAGTTCAAGCCACACGTTGGGTTCCACACTGGATGTGAACCCTACTTAAAATAAAATAAAATAAAACAAAACAAAACAAAGTAAAATAAAATAAAATAAAATGAAATGAAATAAAATAAAATAAAATAAAATAAAATAAAATAAAATAAAATAAAATAAAACGTGGGGAGGGTAAATGGACCTAAATGGAAGTATGGTTTCCACATTCACGTGAGGTCGTAAAATGTCAAGACCAGGAGGGAATGATAAGCTATTATGTAGATCTTAATACCTAGGGCAACCACTCATAAAATGATACAAAGAGATATGCCCCCAAACAATGCAGATATACCAAAATGGAAGTTATCTTAAAATGTTCCAAAAGTCCATATAGATAATAAGAAAAGGAAATGGGAGTGAAAAACAGGGAACACAAAATAAATAAAATGCCTGGCACAGCCCCTAATCTATCAAATATTACTTTAAGTGTAAGTGGGTTAAATACTTCAGTGAAAAGACTAAAATGGCAGAGTGCACACGTAAACAAGATCCAACCATAGGGCGTCTAAAAGAAACTCACTTTAAACATGAAAAACGTAGGTGGGATCAAAGCAAAAGACTGGGAAATATAAATGCCAGGAAAGGGTGATTTGAAAAACTGGTGGCTATACAGTATCTGCTTTGTTGGCTCCTCTTCTCTCCTAAACTCTGAATACGCGAGTGTCCTGTGACCAAGTTCTTAGACCTTTTCTTCTGTATACACTAATTCCCAGGTTGAACTCAGCTAGTAACCTTCTTTAAATATAATCCACAAGCTGAAGTAGCCCAAAATTGTATCCCAGTCTATGATCACAATCCAGCTGCTGATTCTGTCTCCAAGTGAAATTTTTATAGGGCTGTCAAATGTCCACAACGTATCTTTAATACACTTATTCCTCAGGAAACAACCAAGTGTCTTAATGCTTAAGATAGAGAATTTTCCATGATTCCAGGTGTGCTAATCTGGTCAAATCCTTCATAAAATAAATATGTCATATCACTTACGCAGTCCACAAAAAGAAAAATATGGAGTTTAAGCACCATCATTTCATTTAAGATTAAAAGATGATTCTATAATAACTACTACATTATATATTTATGTTAACATATTTAGTCCCTAAAACATTCTCTAAAGTTTGGGGAGGAAATAAGATACTCTAACTAGGCACTGAGGTGGTTGTGTCCAGCTCCCATTTGAACATATCACTTTTCTGCCCCATCCAGGTCAAAAGGTTTGATGCATTCATGACGTGCCCTCTGACCAGATAAGATACTTAGGCATCTCTTCTAGTATAATAGCATGTTTCACTCTGGGTGGATTCCCACAGGAAATACCTGGATAGAAAGAAAAAAAAGTCGCATCTCTAACACAATGATCAGTTTAAGTAGCAAATCAATGAATGGGATTCCAAATAGATCTCTAAGAGGATTTTAAATCAACAGTTAATCTGTCATGAAAGGCTGCTAATTTTAAGAAATTTACATATAAGATTGAAGAAAAGGAGATAAAGCAATATCTTTTATTTTATAAGACTTAAACTTCTATGAAACTGAGAGTTTTTCTGGACATATCCCTTAGGGTCTAGTCAAATCTCTCTTCCAAATTATATATTTTCAAAATGAATTTATAAACCACAAGAAAATCAAAATAAAAAGATTATTCGACATCAGAATTTGGCTTGCAATTATCCTGTTTATGAATGGAATTTTAGGCCCTTAGAGAAATAAACACAGCAGCCACTTCCTTAGAGAATAAATGAAGAATTAACACGCTTTGAAGAATACCAGAGCTGAAGGAAAAAGATGATTAACTGAGAGTCCAAACAGGAGATGAGTGGCAAAATAACAGAAAAATAAATGTATAATTGACAAAAACAGCCTTCAAGGATTCTTTTTTGCAAACGCTTAAGGACATTTCAATTCATAATGTATAATTCACCAGTGAGATTCAGGTGGACATAAATGTAACAGGCTATAGGTATGGTTCGTAGACTGGAGTATACACTGAATCCCTTGGGAATTGTTAAGACACTTTCAGGGTTGCAGCCCCAGAGTTTTTGCCACCACAGGTCTGAGCAAGCCTGTGAATTCACATTTGCGTTTCTAACCATTTCCCAGAAGATGCTGATTCTGTTCTTCCAGAGACCACAGTTTGAGAACCACTGGGCTCTCAGATTGACCACTGAGTACACAATTATATCCCTTTATGTTAAAACATAAACTTCTTCGACCTGGCCTCAAAGAATAATCCATGTCCATTTCGTAAGTGCTCTTAGAAGGAATTGCATATTATATTAGTGAAGACATTTTGACAAATAGGTTTCAAAATTTCATTGAAGTACCTCTGCATATTGGCTTTCCTATCCATTGGCTGTTAATACACCGGATAGTATTTGGTCCATCCAAAAGGTAATTATTTGGACATTTATAAGTCACTTTTTCTCCTGACCTATAGAACGTCTTCTTCTGGCCTATGGGTGTGGCATTACCGAAGTCGGGTAAGCTAAAACAATCCGTATCTGAAAGAAAAAGAATATGTACTTGTTCAGTAAATATTTTAAAATACATAATGGCTAATAACTATAATGTAGAATAATAGGTACACATCGAACCAATGAATACCTTGCAAAATTTTTCTTATACCTTGAAAAAATATGTTAGAAGTCTTGCTTATTATATTGAACAGTCCTATGTTTATCAAAGTATAACATGGGGATGATGACATCGTAAGCCTGAAGAGATATGGATACATGTAATGCTTGAGATCACACTTCTTGCATTCAAATTCTTTCTTGCCCATACAAGCCATCTACCTTATGTATGTATTTGTATTTTCACCTCTGTCAAAATCTGTTACCTTTATTCATGTCAAACATCTCAGAAAACTATATACATACAAGGAGATAACTGACAGACTAACAGTAAATTGAATAATGATGGGATTGATGAGCAGGGACCAGCTGTGACACAGGAACAGAGATGAGAAGTCTGAGGATGTGTATCACAGGAGGTCTAATGTGGACACATGGTGACATGAAAGTGAAATAATTTGGCTCATGCTGTCACACTTTTATTATTACTATGGCTATTAATTCTCTACTAGAATCCACAGCTTCCCAGAGATACCCTGTTGAATTCTGGAATTACTGCCTAGTTTCATATTTGTACCATTTATGCTCTGAATTAAGAATATTTATCAATCGCAGAGTAAAATTAAATACACTATACTTTTGCACTCTGGTGGATGGGACCATTTTCCTCCTATACATCTTATGAATGCAGGTCCATTAATCTCAAAACCTTCGGTGCATTTGTACGTTACTTCTTCCCCATATTGGTAACTGTCTGATACGTGAGATAGAATACCATGTGGAATCAAGTCTGGTGGCTCACAAGAAAGTCCTAAAAAAAGAAGGAGACAAAGAAAGAATGACTCCATGTTTTACTAAATCTGAAATTTAATTTTATGTACGGGTTTCCATATTTGGCAGTTTTATTTGAAAAATATGATAACACAGGATCTGTAATCATATCACAGAGACGGTGTGCAAATGCTTCCTAAAATCATTATTCTGATGTGTATCCAGCTGGCAACCTGAGTAGGAGCTTGAAACTAAACATGTCAATATATTATCGGCCGTAGCGACTTCTTTCTAGATATGTTTCCTGAGGCAAGGGAAACAAAAGCAAAAATAAACTATTGGGACTACATCAAAATAAAACACTTCTGTACAGTGAAGGAAACAATCAACAAAACTAAAAGGCAAGCTACAGAAAGGGAGAAGATATTTGCAAATGACATAGCTGATAAAGGGTTAGGAACCAAAACATATAAAGACCTTATAAAACTCAACATCTGAAGAAAGTAACCCAATTAAAATGGGCAGAAGGCATGAACAGACATATATCCAAAGAAGACATATAGACAGCCAACAGACACATAAAGAGATGCTCAACATCACATTGATTATCCTGGAAGTGCAATTCAAAACTGCAAAGAGATATCACCTCACACCTGTCAGATAGGCAAAAATCAACACACAAGAAACAACAGGTGTTGGCGACGATGTGGAGAAAGGAAAACCATCTTTCACTGTTGCTGTGGGAATGCCAACTGGTGCAGCCACTCTGGAAAAACAGTATGGTGATTCCTCGAAAAGTTAAACCATAGAACTAGATCCAGCAACTGCACTAGTAGATATTTACCCAAAGAATACAAAAATACTACTTCAAATGGATACATGTACCTTGATGTTTATAGCAGCATTATTTACAACAGCTGAGATATGGAAGCAGCTCAAGTGTCGATTGATAGATGAATGGAGAAAGAAGAGGTGGTATATATATATACAACGGAATATTATTCAGCAAGAATGAAATCTTGTGATTGGTAATGACACAGATGGAGCTAGAGAGTATAATGCTAAGTGAAATAAGTCAGAGAAAGAGAAATAACACGATTATACACACACACATGTGGAAGTTCAGAAACAAAACAAATGAGCAAAAGGGGGAAAGAGAGAGAGGCAAACCAAGAAACAGACTCTTAATTATAGAGAACAATGTGGTTACCAGAAGGGAGGTGGGTGGGAGGATGGGTTTAATAGGTGATGGAGATAAAGGAGAACACTTGTTTTGACCATCAGGTGTTGTATTGAAGTGCTGAATCACCATATTCTACACGTGAAACTAAGATTACACTGCATGTTAACTAATTGGAATTTAAACTAAAACTTAAAAAATAAAAATAATAAAAATTTCAATATATTTATGAAAGAGACCATCAGTGTTTCTCAAACCAATAGTGAATAATAAGAAGAAGAGCATTGAGAAGTAATCATCTTAAGCACTATATATTGTAAGAACTTAGAAATGACATTACAGGAAAGAGAAAACAAATTAAAAAAAAAAAAACTCATGGCAAAGCAAACAGAACAAGTTCTATACATGGGAAAGGAATATGAATAGGTAGGTTTAACTTAATTGTGCTACACATCTAGTTTTCATTAAACAATTGCCAGAATTCAAAGTGAGTCTGTAATGAGTCAATGAAATTAACACAAAGAGGATAGACTTGATGATGCAAAGATTGTTGGTAAAGTACATAAATATATAAATGATTTTAGATATTTAGCTGTAAGTGATTCTATATATTTAGAAACCTAAAGGATTCTTTCTCATGAATTTGATGACAATTGATAATGCTTAATGGATTATATCGAAAATAGAACTGTGGTTTGCATACTGTCCTCACCTACACACCGAGGTGGAGAACTCCATTTTCCTATGTGGCACGTTATCTCATCTTTTCCAGATATCCTGAAACCATCCTCGCAAATGTAATTTAATTTGGTGCCATGTACATAAACCTCAGGTTTCAATGTTTCGTCCATCTCTTCTGAAAACTGAGATGATTTAATGGTTCCATGTTCTATCTGAGGTGGTTGAGGACATGGGCTTTTTTCTGTATAAAGAACAGAGATCAATATTTAAATTGAAAAATGTAATCAAATACTAGTTGAGGTTGTAAAATAAGGATAATCTGAAAAATTAAATTACTGAAAAACTAAAAAACATCTGGAATTTGCAAGCTCATGTCTCCATCAAATCTACAGTAGTATCTGCTTGTTCACTCTGCCCCCACATTCTTGTCCTGTTCATCATGAGTGAAATAGGCACAAACAAATTTTCTATGGTATTTACACAGTAACCCAAAGTTTTTGTCTGTTTCTTTCATAGTGGAAGTGAAAGAATGCCAATTGACTTGTATACTTAGATTGCAATTTACTGTTTGAAGATAAAGTGAAATAGATAGACAGAAAGGTCCTTATCTTGTTCATTTACACAAAGCACAGGGGAGTATTAACCTCATTTGAAAGAATGTTACAAAGCAAGTTATGCATTACTGACCAACACAGTGTGGTATTGACTGCCATCTTCCATCCTTGCACACGATTTCCTCTGCATCCTGAATTATATAATTGTCTTGACAGACAACAGATACTTTTTCTCCATCCTGATAATTTACCGTCGTTGCCATATTGTGAGCATTGGGAATCTGAGGTGGAGGTGGGCATGACTGCATTTGTACTTCTACAAATATGAAAATTAGATTTTGTGATGAAAATCAGAAGTTAAAAATACTAAAGAGAAAGCCCAATAATAATGTATCATAAACAATCAAATAATAAGGTTATGCTTAAATATGTGATACTCTTCAGCTTGTAGAACGCTTTAATACATCACACGTGGTCTTAATGGTAGTATCTTCCTTTTATTCCTTCTGTGATAAATCGTGCATAATTTTTGTGTAACTTCTTTTAATTATTTCTAACCATTACGATGTACTAACTGAATCATCCACTCAGTAACAGGCACGAAATAAATACTGATATTAGGATCTTTTTACAGCTATCTATAATCAAATGTATTGTGATTGCATTAAAACCCGTATAAGATGCGGAATGGAAAATAATTAGCCACAGGAAGAATTACAGGTAGTTAATCAATTATTTGATACAGGTTCCTGGCCAAGACATGAATTAGATATGGTCACTAATGATTAACAGTGTGTCGTTTGAAGTTCAAAACTCTCTGGAGATACTGTTGACTAGGTTGCCGACACTGTTTAGAGATACACAGATGATGAAATGCACCCTGTTTAACGGATTAGACAGACTGCCTTTAGGTCTATGACCAGCAAGGTGTACAAGATTCCTTTGCAAACTTGTGTTTGAGCTCCCATAAAGCAGAGATACCTCACATGTATCGTGGCGGTTCATAACCTGGAGACAAAGATGTCCTGTTCCACTGAGGGAAGACTGGACGGCTAACCCTGGAGGCTTTTGGACCTCTCTGTGACACCTACGTTTTGCTTTCTCCTGCCATGCGTTTATTTCATTAAAGACCTTATGTGGCTGTACATTGGGAAGTCCCCTGAGTCCTTCCAATTATCTGACACTTTGTATTCAACTCAGAGAAATTGTTGACGGAATAGAATTCATTCATGCTGACTAATATGGTCATATTTTCTATTTCTATCTTTAGACAGATGCAGGAGTATTTTATATTTAATCAAAAGTTGTTTTCTTATTTCTGTTTTCATTATCTTGGCATATTTTTTTCAATGTATTCTCAAGGATTTATTTTCTTCTATATATGCTGTTTAACCATTTTTGTCCTAATAATCTTAATTTGTACTTCCTCTTGATACATTTTGCCAGAGGTTGGTCTGGCAACTAAATCTCCCTAAAGGCAGAATCATTACTCTGCAAATCCTCTGTTTATGCTTTTTTTAAAAAGCTTCTTTGTATTTTTTGCATTGTATTTTATTTTTACATTTAAAAATTTTTTCTAATTATTATGTAGTCCTTTGAATAACAAATATACCACAAAAATGTTGTTAAAAGAGGATACATTTTTTAAAAAAAAGGATACATTTATCTAAGAAAAAACTGAATATTTGTAAAGTAAGCAACAAAATTCTCGATAACTGATGAGTCAAAGAAGAAACCACAAGGAATACTAGGAAACATTTCACATAGAATTCAATGAAAATGAAATGTATATAAAAATTTTGAGACTTCTACAACAGTTTTAGAAGGGAAAATGAAGTTAATCCTTAAAAGTAGGATGGTTTAAATCCAAGTTTTAGTTTTCTACCTTAAGAAATAGAAAAGTAAAATTAAAATCAAAGTAATTAGAAAAAACAACTTAAGCCCACAGAAGAGAGAAAATTGAGAAAGACAAATAGAGAAGAGAAAACAGAAAAAATGGTGAATGTTAATAAGGCTAAAAAATAGAAGAGAGAGTAATGTAGAAAATGGAGTGTTAAAACTGGTTATGTGGAAATGTTAATAAATTCAAGAAAAAAAAATCCAGGAAGAATAATCAAGATACAAGTAATAAGCATCAATGTTAAGAAAGAAATAAGAGGTATCTGCCAGAAACTATACAACTAAAAGGAAAATAGCACATGAAGGGAATACTAGAAACAACTGTACACCAATCAATTCGACAAACGAGAGATTTGTTAAAAAATACAACTTCCTTTCATTGATGAAAGACAGTAAGAAAATGGGAATATTTCATTACTTATTAAAGAAATGGAATTCTTCATCAAGAAAACTTCCAAAAAAGCAAATTATATGTCACACGACTTTGCACGTAAATTCTATCAATCATTTAAGGTAAAAATAATGAAATAATAAGTGTAATTATCTATATATATATGTATTTATGTATTTATACATATATTTGCAATTTGTTTTATGAGGCTACACTAATACTGATAACAAAACTTGGGAGAGGCATTAAAAGAAAAAGCATCTATAGATTAATATCTCCCATGATCACAGATGCAAAACTTCTTAAACTATGTGAGTAAATCAAGTATATGAAAATATAATAGAGTTAACTCTAGGAATGAGAGATTTGGTCAACATTCAAGAGGTTACATATATAATTCACTACATTAACAGAGATAAGTGAGCCATATTATCCTATCAAGAGATACGTAAAAAGCATTTAAAAATATCCAACATTGGTTGATCATAAAATTTCTCACTCAGCTAAATAAGACTAGAAGGAGTAGTTTCCTTAAACTGATAAAGGGCGTCTACAAAAATCCTAAAGTGACATTATGATTGTGGTAAAATGTTGAATACCCTCTCTCTGTGGTCAGGAATAGGACAAAGATGTGCATTCTTATCACTTCCTTTCAACAGTTTACTGGACATCTTAGCCAGTACGATAAGATAAAAAAAAACAAAATCAAAATAGACTGGCAAAAAAAAATCTTGTGGTAGCACTGATATAACTGCTTACAGAAAATTGCCACAAATCTACGAAGCAACCCTAAAATGAAAAATGCAGCTTAGTATAGTTTCAGACAATCCAATTAACATGCAGAAACCAAGCGTGAGGGCAAACACATAAAAAGATCCCAAACTCCTCTCCCACACACACTGAATCCATGGTACAATGGAGCAATCGCCTCTGAAAAAGACCTGAAAACCAGCTGAACGGCCCCTTCACAACAAACAGTAAAAGGGCCACATTCAGGTGGGTAGGAGAGTCAGGAAGACAGTATATGGAACAAACCCCACCCCTGGCAGGGCTACACACATTCAGGAGGGATCTCACTGACCCAGAGCCTCTCCCTGAGGAGTAAGGGGTTTGTTTCCCACATTAACAACCCAAACCCTGGAATCTGCGGCAGGAAGATGAGCCCCCAAAATGTCTGGCTTTGAAAACCAACAGAGCTCATATCCCGGATATCTGAAGGGCTATCGAGAACTGAGATCCTTTTCTTAAAGAGCTTGCACCCAGACTCACTACCCCAGGCGACCAATGTGAAAGAACAGTTTGAGAAATACCTAGACATCTGAGAAGGGGATTCATTTGCTCGCCTTAAAGCATCTGCTTGAGGGGGGGCATCTGTTGGGACTCTTTCCGGGACGGAGGTGCCAGCAGGTGCCATGTCTGCACTTTCCCTCTACCTTGATGGCACCAGTGGGTGCACTCCAGCCCAGGGTTCTCCTGTGGCTTCATCAAAGCCGGCGAGCGGGCCCCAGCCCTGCATTCTGCTGCCTCGCTAAAGCTGGCCAGCATGCTCAGCCCACAGAGGGCACACTCCTTGATCCCCAGGCTCTAGTGGCCAGAGGGGCTTGCATTTCTGGGGCCTGCAACGCACTACAACAATCCGAGAGATAACTCTTCGTGGGCCACTACCTCCAGGGCACCACAAAGCAGCCTGAAACACAGCCCAGACTTTCTGGGGAAAAAGCCTAATTATCTGTCTTAGACCGGTAGCCTGAGGGGTGGACTTGAGATTTGCCACACATCTGGGGGCCACCGAGGTGCTCTCAGGGAACGTGGACCAGGGGATGCCATCTTTGTGCTCTCCTCAGCCTCAAAGAAAACCAAATCACTATTTCTTAAAGATACCTGACCGGGTGTTAATTTGAGGCCATCAAGTTTCTGGGTGGGTTGTTTTATAGCTGACTGAAGCACTGATGCACTTAATATCTAGAAATGATGTTGTGGTTAGTTTCTAAATTCCCTTCCGGCTTCAAAGTTATTTGTAATAATAAATAGCTAAACATGTTTAAAAGATGCCCAAATACTGCTTTGGCAAGTTCGGAAGAAATAGAATAAGATTTTGAAAGTACTATAAACAAGATCTTACCTGTGCAGTTTAGATCAGGATCCCATCTTCCATTTATGCACGTTGAGTGTTTCTGTTTTAATTTTCCTCTACATTTGTAAGTTATGTTCTCATTATGATCAAATTCGGTCTTGTATAATGGATTCGCCTCACGTATAGTTAAGCTATATTTACACTTCTGAAGTTCATCTGTTGCTAGAAAATGAAAATATTGCCTTGAAAAGACTACTTATAAGAATCAAAGCAGTTAATGCAGAACAATAGTTTAGACTCAATAGTATATCGAAATTAGAATTTATGCCCGTAAGTCCCACCAACCAAGCCATTCCTGATCATATTGCATGTGATGGGCTATTTATTATGTCTGAACATAAGTCCCGTGTCCAGGCTTTGAAATTTCAGAGAAAATGTCTGCCATAAATACAGCCTGCACTTTGGGGATTAGAAAAGCATTAAGAGGCTCACTTTTTTGGATGATTTACACACTGAACAGTCATCACCTGGTTAAATTTGGTCTCTTATTTATCTGTGGAAATAGAAGCTGATAGTTTAAATATCGTGTTTCAAAAAAATGAATATATTTTTTCACTTATGGTAATTTAATAAGCACATCTAAAATGTATTACGTAAAATGTGAACACTTAAGCAGATCTTTTGCATGATCACTAAAATGGGACAAATACTTGGACTAAGAAATTGGGTGCTTCAAGTCACAACCTGCTTACTGTATATACTCTTCCAATCTTTGAAAAACTATTTTGTACATCAGGTCAACCTATAATTCAATAATATTGTAAGAGTCAATTTTGTTGACTAATACGAGTATAACAACTTTTTATACAACTACATACTTCAAAAATTCAATGCAGCCCAGAGTACTTTGTCAAGTTGATAAAATATCAATTGATGTAGGTCTTTGGATTTTTTAATAAGTACCCAAAGAAGTAATGATTTTGTAATACAATAAAAAATAAAACAAAGGGGAATAATTCAAAACACACTAGAGGCTGAAAATAAATTCTGGTTTTAGGGCTTATCTTCAGTGTTGAGGAAGAGAAAACAAGGTTTTATTCAGGTGATAGTAACTCATCTATAGTCAAAAGGAGTGGTGGTGGGTGTTGTCATGGTCCTGTGATTGACTGGTTTCTGAAAGAAGTTCCTTGATTCTTACGAGAAAATAAACATTTTGAGAAGAGTGAAAAGCTAGACTAGCTAGAGGTACAAAATCAACACTGAGAGGAGAAAATTGGAGTAAGGTCTATGATAGTTAAAAGTGGATTATGGTAAACTTGAAGATAGGTCGAAGATTAACCTTGGAAAGGCAAATCTGAGATCTAAAAAGACTAATAAATGAAATAGATGTTTTAGTATAAGAGTGAAAAGTTGAGAGTTTTCATGCCTGTTACAACCTTGGGTTTTCCCCCCATATAAAATGAGGGGAAATCGTTTGTGGAGATAGAAGAGGACAAAGATGAAATTTGGTCTTGAAGGACTGGCAATACTTCTCATGGGAATGTGTCTAGCAAAAATGTAAGGATTAAAAAGCAACAAAACCTAATGGTTCATTCAACAAACTCCTATTTAATGTCTGCTGTATGTTCACCAGTCCTTTGTATATTGGGAATACATCGTGAACAAAACAGGTGTCAATCTCTGCTCTCATGGAACATGAGCCTAAGCCCTACCTTCTCCTTGGAACAATTAATGCCTAGACATCTGGTGAATAAGTAAGATTGGACATCCAGGACTCTCTTTGAATGTAGGACCCAAGAAAACTGTAGGAAAGAACTCATTCCAAGGGAAAAAGGAAAAGGGCCCCCAATATTTTCCCAGCTAGTCATCAAAGACTTGGTCATCCAAAGGTCAGGATGATGCACGTACATCAACCAGAGTGAAGTCCAACAATCAGGTTTGTTTCCTGGCCCCACCCTGACTGCCTCCTTTGACTGACTTATACTGCGAACCCAGAGGGTCTGCAGCTCACCCACCCTTTGGCACATCAACTTCTTGCTGCCGCATTTGAAACAGACTGAGAAATGCTTAGAAGCTTTGAGAGAGGCAAGATTCCTATAGGGATGTAGCAAGTGGGCACTTTCTTGACACTGTCTGTTTTCCAGGGCCTGAAAACAAGAGTGCCGCGTAAAATGAAAATGGGATTTATGCAAATATGCTTCTATTTTCCTGGCGATTAATACTCAGATTTAAATCATATGAATAACTGTAAGTAAAATTTAGCTTCACACTTAAAAAGCATGTTAATTTCAGGGACAGAAAGGGTGATCAGACTCTCTTGCTAGTTTATATTTTTCCTTTGTAGACGATAAGCAATCATTATAATTTAAGACCTGACATTTTCAAGCATATATCTAAATTTCAAAACTATGTTTGCAGATACAGTTTGTACAATAAAAATATTACATTTCGTTGACCGTCTATTTGAGAAGTGTCTTCTCACCAATGCACTGAGGAAGTTGGGTCCATGATCCACTTATACATGTAATTGATTTCTGTCCAATCATTGTGAATCCTTCTCTGCAATTGAACTCCACTGAATCTCCATGGTGATAGGGAGGGTTAGAAGTCTGAACAGCGTAGCCATAATTAAGTTCTGGTATATCTCCACATGTAGTCTCCACCTCTGTGAAAATTTCAGAAAAATATGTTTACTTATAAAATATAATTTATGTGTTTCTATAAATATAAAAGGTTGGTTTATTTTAAATATGAATATATTTTATACATTACCAATACAAATAGGCAAGTCTGTCCACCGTCCATCAACACACTGAATTTTATTAAAACCCTTCATCAGAAATCTAGGATTGCACACATATTCCACCAAATCGTTGTGTTCGTAGTTTTCTTTCTGTGTTTCTTTAACTTTCCCGTTAAGGAGTTGAGGAGGTGGAGAACACTCTTTTGTTTGCTCTACAGGAGAAATAATGTGTAAATAATGATCAAATTACCTATTTCACAACTTAAAAAACAATAAAATGGAGAGTTTTTTCTTTAATTTATATTATTTATAATGAACTTTATTATAGCCTTCTTAAGTAATGAAAAAGAAATAGTGCTTAAACTAGAAACATATTTCCCAGTTCTTCTTTCAAAATTTTTACTTTAGAGAGACAGAGAGCACAAGTGGGGGAGATGGGCAGAGAGAGAGAGAGAGAATCTTCAGGAGACTCTATGCTCAGCGTGGAGCCCAACATGGGGCTCGATTCCATGACCCAGGGATCATGACCTGAGATGAAGTGCAGAGTGAAATGCTCAACAATTGAGCCACCGTGGCACCCTAACCCAGTGCTATTACTTACACTGAAGTAGTATATTGGAAGTGTACTGAAACTCAGAAAACATGTTTAAAAATCTAGATATTCTAAAGATGTATGCAAACCAATGCCTCAATATGGTTGTGTAAATTATCTCAATATTCATATTCCACAGCAGTTATCAAAACTGTTTGAAAAAATGCCAGTGTTTGAGGCAAGCATTTTTTTATTAAATCTTTTAATGTTTATTCATTTTTGAGAGACAGAGCATAAGCAGGGGAGAGACAGAGAGAGAGGGAGACAGAATCCGACGCAGGCTCCAGCGTTCAAGCTGTTAGCACAGAGCTAGACATGGGGCTCGAACTCACAAACAGCGAGATCATGACCTGAGCGGAAGTCTGATGCTTAACCGACTGAGCCACTGAAGTGCCCCTAGGTAAGCATTTTATCAACATATTTTAACTTTGATTAAGCCATACATGTGGTTGAATTCCCTGAATTGAGTATAAATTGCTTGAATACTGTTTAGATGACCTAACGAAACCTGAAGTAAGGCCCATGCTATAGTTTCAATATTAATGATGGAAATGTAGGCAAGAAGAAAAGTAACAAACATGTAAGGCATCGTATATGTATCTATGGATAATGCCACTACATATATCAAGAAACAATCGAAGATTAATTTCTTAAAAAAGAAAATCTGAGATATCTATTACCCAACACATATCCCGGTTTAATGCATTAGATTACAAACACAGAGACTTGAAGCCAACAAAAATTAAGAGTGGAAACAAAAAAAGTTAATATCCAAAATCCTAATTCTTGTTTCAGCCACTGGAAGATAAATATTCACCTTTACAGGTTGGAAGATTAGGGGACCATCCAAAGTCGTAACACTGAACTGAATCTGGCCCAACTCTTTTAAGTCTTTGTCTGCAGAAGAATTTCAACACATCTCCGACTTTATATTTTTCTTTTTTGGGCTGAGTATTTAAGTTATTTTCTATTTCAGGAATCTTGCATTCTTTTTCTAAAAAAAGAGTTAAAATAATTTAGTGAGAATATATAATTAATCATTGCCAAAGTATATTTTATATGTGTCGTATAAAAACGAGGTGCTGGGTACTGCTTATACAGAGGAGCAACAGAAAAATTTACGTTAGGTTTTGTATACCTTCTAAATTCATAAGGGACCCTGAGAATTATTAAGGCATTGAAGAGCAACATAGGTACCCTGAAAATGTATTTGTAAGGTCAACTTGCTTATACTGGTTCTGATTTTATAACTGACATTTATAAATATAATGTTATTGTTTTGTACTCTCAAAACATAAAAGTATTCCCTCACATTTAAAAAAAAAACACCTTGATGCTACAATTTAAAGTTGCAGTCAAATAACAATTGGCAGTTTTGTTTAATGTAAATACAACTGGGGAATCAGAACACACACAAGGCATTTCTAACGTGTCTTAAAGAAACCAATAGTCGCGGAGGCGCTTCCCGAGTGTGACGCGTGGACTCCGCCCCCGGCCTCGCTGCCGCCTCCCTCGCTCCCTCAGCGCACGGAGCGCAGCCCAGCGTCCGGAGCGGAGGCCGGGGGCGGGGCGACGCGGTGACGCGGCCCCGGGCGGCGAGCACCGGTGTATTTGGAGGCGGCTGTGTCGGGCCTGGGTGTCCGCCTCTCGCGCTCGCCGCCGCCTGCTCCTATGGGGTCTTTGCAAGGGGCTGATCCGCAGGCTGCTCATCTTCTTCGACCTGGCCTGGCGGCTGCGCGTCAACTTCCCCTCTACGTCTACATCGTGGCTTCCATGATGCTCAACGTCCGTCTGCAGGTTCATACTGAGATCCGTTCTGCTGACTGGCAAAGGCGTGTCGTCAGGCTACCACACCACAGAACACGCAGCATGAGGGACAGAGTAGGGGCTCTGGGCGGCTACCTCGGGAAGGTGAAGGGGGCAGGGGAGGACTCAGACAAGCTATGTGGCCTTGAAGGAGCACAGGGGGAGCGCCCGTGCCCGAACTCCTGGATGCATACGCCCTGCGGTTCAAGTAGATGGAAATTCACAAAATGAGTTATCAACGGAAGTGAAGAATGCTGAAGTCAACCTCTCGCTTCACAATGGCAACAAAGCGCTTCCATGTTTGAAAGAATCATTAAGAAGTTCAGCTTCCGCAGGGGCCTAAAGCAAGACTGTGGATCTGTCCTGTGCTCCTACAGGAGAGCATCGTGCTGGGGTCTCCTGTGGTGGTGGTGGTGGCTCTGGTGAGGGGCTGGCCGGGAGGAGGGCCCAGGGCCAGCGACAGCACACAGGATGGTGCCACAAAGGAGAACCTTGGGGGTCAGGACTACCGTGCCTTCAGAAACGGCCAGAAATGGGGATTTCTGAGGAGGAAGCACCAAATGCTCTTCTAGAAGGGCGAGGCTCTGAGTGGGAAAGGTCTGGCCTGCATCTCCTCCTATCTACACTGCTCCATGCATGCCCCGAAGCATTCCTGAACGATGAGACAGAATGTGTTTTCCTTGGCCATTCAAAGCCTGCATTTTCAGAGCAAACAGAATCCAAGAAAACGCTTTCACAGGTACAAAGTACCTCAACTGATCTGCAGATAACACTGGGGTTACTGGCTCTACCAGCTTTGGAAGGAGCAAATCCTGTATGCCATAGTTAAGGTACAAGCAGAACAACAAAAAGAGTGAGATTGATTTCGACAGCTGTCTTAGAGGGGCGCCTGGGTAGCTCAGTCAGTCAGGCGGCCAACTTCGGCTCAGGTCATGATCTCGGGTTGGAGACCCTCGTTGTGCCCTGTGCTGGCAGCTCGGAGCCTGGAGCCCGCTTCAGATACTGTGTCTCCCTCTCTCTCTCCCCCTCCTCTGCTTGCTGTTTCTTTCTCAAATAATAAACATTAAAAAAATAATAATAAATAAAAATTTAAAAAAGCTGTCTTAGAATGAGTTCTTTCACACTGAGACTGGATGCCTGTTAACAGGGCAGCAGTGAAGTTCCTGCCTCAGTTGGTGTGATCAAAGGAAGTGGAAGTGAAACTCCTGGGAGGCTGGTTGATGACGGAGGGGATTTTTGAGCATGCTTTAAATGGTGCTCAGAAGACATTCAGTATTGGGCTACCACTTCAAAGAGAGCATTAATACATCCTGTATCAATATCAGGTTAGAACGTGAAGATTTAACAAAATTCTTTATGGATCTTCAGCACTCATTGCCAAGGGCTACTGTCCCAGATGCCATCTCCTCAGGCCATCTGCTGGAAGTGGCCACTTGTACCAGTCAGCCTCTCCATAGTTGACAGTTAGCTGTCCCCATTTCTGCATTCTGTAGAATAATTTTGGTCTGCAGAACAATTTGATTTCTTTCCTCACATCCCCTCTCCTTCCACTTGAAACCCAATTTAAATGGAGGCCCCACAGTGAAAGCTGAAATATTAAATGTACTTTTAGTATAATCCTTTCTCACACTGGGAGCCCTACCAGTGTTGCCTGAAATAAAAGCAAGCTTGAGACTTCTCTGCTGCAGCTCAGCTGGGGAGAGATGGATTTAGCGTTTCCCTCACGGGAAGGTTCCAGTTCCTAGGAGTGGAGGTATCTCGTATACTAACATTTTTTTCTGAGGTAATGCCTCTGGTTGTTGATAACTTTGATAAAGATCACTTGAGAGCATGGAGTTTTTAAGGAGTCCCAAAGAGAGACTTCACCGTTTTCGGGGCTTATTGACTGCCTGTATCCATTTGTGTGCTACAATTGCTATGCCATGTGCTGTTTTAGTGTTTTGGGAAAGTGAAAAATTAAAACTTTTTACTTAGCATAATAAACGTCTTATTTTAAGTGCATAAAAAAAACTATTAAAATAGCTTAATTAAACACTGTTGTAAATTATATTAGTAAGGAAATTAAACTAAAAATAAAACAAAATAAAGAACTATGTTCGGGGTGCCTGGGTGGCTCGGTCGGTTAAGCGTCCGACTTCGGCTCAGGTCATGATCTCACGGTCCGTGAGTTCGAGCCCCGCGTCGGGCTCTGTGCTGACAGCTCAGAGCCTGGAGCCTGCTTCCGATTCTGTGTCTCCCTCTCTCTCTGACCCTACCCCTTCATGCTCTGTCTCTCTCTGTCTCAAAAATAAATAAACGTTAAAAAAAAATTTTTTTTAAAAAAAGAACTATGTTCAAGGCCACATAGCCAGGCATATTCTGGGAGTTCTGAACATTTACATAATATACAATTATTATTATTAAACCTATAATTTTTACTATCTATTAAATTGTTGATTATTCTGATTCAAATTAGGAATGTCTAAAATCATCCCTTCAAATTTGTCAAGTCTGTGGCATTTGTGGCATTCGTGACATTCCCGAGTATTATTTAAAAATGCATTTTTCTTATTTGGAATCCTCCTATCTTGCTAATTCATTTATAAATTAACTGGAATTTGAATATTATAATTATATTTTTAAAAAAACCAATCCTTTGAAATATTAGAACCTTTGTAAATATTAAAACATTTTATAGATGAGGAAGAGTGAATGAAGCTGCAAATAAGTGTGGTTATTGCCCTAAGATACATGTTTAGCCAGCTGATGGAATTGGAATTTGCTAGAACCCCGCCAGGCTGACTCCACTTGACTCACTTAGACTTCCTCATCCTTCAATCATTTTCTTCTCTCCACATCTAGGAGAACATTCACTCCAAAATGTTTTCTTCTCCCAATTCTCTGGGTCCTCCTTTTCCTATCTTCTCTGCCATCTATTATCCTCCACGTGACACCTAAACGTTGGAATGCTTCATGGCTCAGTCTTGAGCTCTCTTCTCTTTTTATTCTGTATTCTTTTCCAATTTCATATCCTCATTTATGCAGTAACAATTCCAAATATGTATTTCTTGGCTAGACCCACATAGTCAACTCTGTAGTTTACATATCCAAATTTGATTGTCCATGGGCAGCTCAACCATAATGTGCTCAAGTCAAAAGTTGGGATGTTCCTCCCAAAGCGCTCTTCTGTCAGCACCACCTTACAAAAAGGCACTGCCATTTACATGTTTGCTTATGAAAAAAAGGCAGTGAGTCCCTTCATTATTACTCTCTCTTACATCCAATATTTAGTAACATCACCTGTGTTTTCTACCAACAACATAGATTTTGAATGTGTTCTGCTTTACATCTCATCACCCATCATCCTATCCCAATCCCCATACTTGTTCATGCTGCATAAACTCCCGAATCTTCTCCTGCCCACCACAATCACAGCATGTGGGGAAAACAAAAAAACAAAAAAACAAAAAAACCTTTTCAAAAATCTAAATGATTGTATTTCTTCCTTTAAGACTCCTTTGTAGCTTTTTATCAGTCATAAAACTAATCTAAATGCTGATATGCCTGGGAAATAACCTGGGTAATCTTTTCTTTGCCTCCTATCCAGGCTTAGTTCATAAAATTCTCCCACATCTTGAGTAGAATCTGCTCACCCTGATATTTCTCAAATATTGTTTTGTTATCAAAGTTTTGCACAGACTGTTCCCTTGGTGTGGAACATTCTATAGCCACTCAAATTTTCCACAGATTCAAGTCCTACTCCAAATCCTGGAAAATACTGGATTAGCAAACATGAAAGAGATTCATAGAATAGTCCACAGAACTTGTCCAAGTCAGAAAATAAAGAGCTTCTCTCAGGGCCTGCAGAAATTAACACTCAAGGCAGAAGGTGTGAAAGCAGAAACTCAGGAGCAAAATAGCTGAGGAAATTGTCAGAAACTATAATTTGGTTTTCTTATATCACACTCTAAAAGAACCCAGTTTTAAATAATATGAAAACTTGCATTTAGAATAACAAACACAATTATTCTTTGTTTACAAACATACCATGTATATGGGCCATAGGAAACACTGTGTTATTGTCTTTGGGCTTTCAAACACCCTCTTCTCCCAGTTTACATTAAATCAGAAGAAGACACCTTGATTTTAATCATACTCCTTAAAAATGACTTCAAATAATGCAAGTTTGTTCAAAATGGAAATCTATTTTCTTTTAACATTTTTATTTGTTTTTGAGAGAGAGAGAGACAGAGTGTGAGTGGGAGGGGTGGAGAGAGAGAGTGAGACACAGAATCTGAAGCAGGCTTCAGGCTCTGAACTGTCAGCATAGAGCCCCACATGGGGCTTGAACCCGAGAACTGCGAGATCATGACCTGAGCCAAAATCTGAGGTTCAACCCACTGAGCCACCCAGGTGCCCCCAAAAATGACTTTAAATAATGCAAATTTGTTCAAATTGGGATATCTTAAACACGTTTTGTTAATTTTGTTAATCCTGAAAAAAAATACCTGGAAAAATGGTACTTACCATAACATATTGGTTTATGAGACCAACCATCGTTACCACACACTATTGAACCTGCGCGCCCGTCTTGGCTTTCGTATCCATCGTGGCATTCATAGTCCAACTTGTCATTGAGTTTAAACCACGTGACATTGCTTTTGGCTTTGGCATTCTCAAATGCTGGCATGTCACAAGATTCTAATGCATAACAGAATTGAAGATTTCAATTCTAATGTTATTTAATGGACGATGTAATTAAGTCTCATCCCAAGGAAGTAAAAAAAGCTTTATCAATTAGTATGTGCTAGTAAATTCAGTATTATATTAAAATAATCTAAGAATACAAGTGATAAATCATTGCCCTGAAAGTTACTCAAAATGAAAAACCATGTTTCTACATAGCAGTTTCCTTATTGCTTAAATATTCAGGAAGTTTGTCAAAGAACACTTTCCTCTGTCAATTATAATTTTGTGTTTATGCCATGCTTATAATAAAATAGGGTACTACAGATGCATCATACTTTTCTAGCAAAACAGAATATGTTTTTGTGACTTAAAACGTCAAACTCATTAGCAGTGTGGCAAGTATGCCAGAGAAAAATGGATTAGTTGAATAGGATTGGTTTTCAAAAATGCAAATAAATTTTTAAACATTCTATAAAACTCTACTTTAAAACATAATAGTTTCTAAAACTCACATGTTCATTTTCTTTCCCAAATATTTCACTAAAGGCTGTATATTCTTTTAAACTTACCAAGATTTAATGGAGGGATAACTCTAATTTTTATAATTAGTTATAAGAAAGTAAAATGTTAAAAGTTTCAATTATTGCTAATAGGATGGTGATATTCAAATAATTTTATACTGTGTTATGTAACCAGCTACCTTAAAGCTTTAAAAAACAAAGCAAAACTGTACCAGTGAAAAGAGACAGAGAGAGAGAGAGAGAGAGAGACAGAGAGAGATTCTCTTCCATAATAAGTGTTATAATGGATAGCTAATTACAATTGAGTGTAAAATGAGTTTGGTATGGGAGCCACTTTTATCATTTTTTCTGTAGCTAGTGCTCATAGTAACCAAGGAAACTGAAAAAAAAATAAGGAAATGGAAACAGTAGAAATGGATATTCAAATATCCACTTCACTTAAAGTGAATATGCTAAATATCAGTTCAAAAATATCACTGCGTAGCTTTGGAGTATAAGATAAACTGAGGAAACTGTTCATAGAAAAATCTTCATAAACATCTAGGGACAGTGAAATCTTTCAACACAGCTGAATTTGGTGCTATCTAGAAGCATTTCTGTCTCTACTAATCAGATGTTTATGATTTTCTAAGGGAGCTGTTTTAGAAGTGGACTTACCCTGGATTGTCAAACATAAATTCTACAGGTTCAATTAAAATTCTATACTATGGACCCAGATTTTCACTTACAAACATAATATTATGTCTAGCAACAAAGATTCTGACATCAAAACCTTATCACCTAAAAACAGGAAAAATAGGCACAAAGGTTGGTGTCAGCCAGAAGAAATAAATGAGTTTCCAGAATACACATAAGGCTCCCTAACCAGTTTCCAAATCACAGGATTTAAAAGAAAAAATGTTTAAATTGTATTTATTTTCAAAGGAGAGAGAGACAGAGCATGAGCAGGGGAGGGGCAGAGAGAGGGGGAGACACAGAATCTGAAGCAGGCTCCAGGCTCTGGGCTGTCAGCACACAGCCCGATGCAGGGCTCGAACTCACAAGCTGTGAGATCATGACCTGAGCCAAAGTCGGACGCCCAACTGACTGAGCCACCCAGGTGCCCCCACAGGATGTTTTAAAGTGGAAAAAAATGTAAACTGAAAGATGTCCTGGTATTACACTCTATAAGTGATTAGTCTTAACCGGCAAAAAATTAATCCGTTTTCATTTATCTTTTCAAATGGGAATCACGTCAGCCCCTCCCCCCAGAAAAGAATTAACTTAAACTTTTGTTCAATGGTCATCAGGATAATAAATATGAACATAATAAATTACTCACTAATACATGTGGGTTGAGGTGACCATCCACTTTTCAGACATGTAACCGATCCTGAAGTTTTACCATCTGGTGTTACATATCCTGGTTTACATTGATACTGTGTTTCTTTATTTAAGTAATATGTAAGTTCATATTGAGAAAAAAATCCATTTTCAATTGTTATCTCTGATTTTGAACATGTTTCTGAAAGGCAGAAAGTATAAGGAAAAGATAATCATATAAATAAACATTTTTATAAAGACTTAACACTATAAAAATGAGTCACTTATAAATAAATGAAAACCTAGAAAAATCTGAATCATCCAAATTCTTGGAATGCAAAAATTAGCTACAAAGATACTAAATCAAAATAATTCATTAAATTTTGCTTGGAATGAAGCAAGATTTAAAATACCCAGAATCCATTCTAGGAAATTATGATGAATCTGTTTGTCTAATGGATCTGGAATCCTACAGTGTGTCAGAGGTGTACCGGCAATGGGTCCTTTCCAGGCGCTTAAGCAGGATCTCTTAAGCAACCCCAGCACTTGGTTAATTAATTGGGGTATCTGAGATCAGGAGACGATCTCAGAGAATCTGCCGCCATAGCTACCACAACTCTGAGAATTTGAAATGTTTGCCACGGTATTTGGGTGCTTAAAACCACATGGATACATGGAGTTCAGTAAGTATGACAGAGATCAACACATTCATTCATGTTCTAAGACCAATATGATGATTCCTCAAATTATGTGTAACTTGGCTTGAAACAATAAAACAAGACTTCTGTCATATACAGGGCTTCACAAAGTTCAGCATTATTTATTAAATAACCCATGGATAAAGAAGAAATCAAAAGAGAAAATATGAGCTACATATTTTTTCATCATTAGTAATTTTCTTCCTTGGGGTGCATAGTACACTGGAAATGGGACACTTGGAATATTAAATACTCAGGATTAAGGACTAATGTATATAATCTTCTTATATTTTTTATTTATTTTTTATTTATTTTACTTTTTTTACTGTTTTTTTTACATTTATTATTTATTTTCAATATATGAAATTTATTGTCAAATTGGTTTCCATACAACACCCAGTGCTCATCCCAAAAGGTGCCCTCCTCAATACCCATCACCCACCCTGCCCTCCCTCCCACCCCCCATCAACCCTCAGTTTGTTCTCAGTTTTTAACAGTCTCTTATGCTTTGGCTCTCTCCCACTCTAACCTCTTTTTTTTTTTTTTTCCTTCCCCTCCCCCATGGGTTTCTGTTACGTTTCTCAGTATCCACATAAGAGTGAAACCATATGGTATCTGTCTTTCTCTGTATGGCTTATTTCACTTAGCATCACACTCTCCAGTTCCATCCACGTTGCTACAAAGGGCTATATTTCATTCTTTTTCATGGCCACGTAGTACTCCATTGTATATATAAACCACAATTTCTTTATCCAATCATCAGTTGATGGAAATTTAGGCTCTTTCCATAATTTGGCTATTGTTGAGAGTGCTGCTATAAACATTGGGGTACAAGTGCCCCTATGCATCAGTACTCCTGTATCCCTTGGGTAAATTCCTAGCAGTGCTACTGCTGGGTCATAGGGTAGGTCTATTTTTAATTTTTTGAGGAACCTCCACACTGTTTTCCAGAGTGGCTGCACCAATTTGCATTCCCACCAATAGTGCAAGAGGGTTTCCGTTTCTCCACATCCTCTCCAGCATCTATAGTCTCCTGATTTGTTCATTTTGGTCACTCTGACTGGCGTGAGGTGATATCTGAGTGTGGTTTTGATTTGTATTTCCCTGATGAGGAGCGACGTTGAGCTCTTTTCATGTGCCTGTTGGCCATCCGGATGTCTTCTTTAGAGAAGTGTCTATTCATGTTTTCTGCCCATTTCTTCACTAGGTTATTTGTTTTTCGGGTGTGGAGTTTGGTGAGCTCTTTATAGATTTTGGATACTAGCCCTTTGTCCGATGTGTCATTTGCAAATATCTTTTCCCATTCCATCGGTTGCCTTTTAGTTTTGTTGGTTGTTTCCTTCACTGGGGCCACAGTCAGACTGGTGTGTACCTTCTCTTCCCATCTCCTAGGGGCGGGATTCACTGTGGGGTGGCGTGGCCCGTCTGGGCTACTTGCACACTGCCAGGCTTGTGGTGCTGGGGATCTGGCATATTAGCTGGGGTGGATCAGCAAGGTGTACAGGGGCAGGAGGGGCAGGCTCAGTTCGCTTATCCTTTGGTGATCCGCTTCGGGAGGGGCCCTGCGGCACCTGGAGGGAGTCAGACCCGCCGCTGGAGGGATGGATCCATAGAAGCACAGCGTTGGGTGTTTGCCTATAATCTTTTTTTAAAAAAAGACATTACATCTTTTAAATGGAATAAGAAAAACATTTTAAATAAAATTTTGTGAGATGATACTAAAGTAGTCTGAGAGGGAAGATTACTATTATATACATACAATAGAAAAGAATAAAGAATGAATATCGACGATCACAAAATGAAAGCAAACAAAACCCAACATACACATAATTTGAAAAAACAGCATAGTGTTAGTAAGATCGTGGAATAGGGTGTTTTCTTATTCTCTATTTCCGCTCTAATCTTTATTATTTCCTCCCTTCTAAATTTGGGCTTAGTTTGTTCTTTTGCTAGTTCCTTGAAGTATAAAGTTAGGTTGTCAATATACAATCTGCTACTTTAAGCTAAATTTTTTTATGTTTATTTATTTTGAGAGAGAGCTTGCCCGCGTGTATGCACAAGTGTGTGTGTGTGTGCGCGCGCACACACACACACACACACACACACACACACACACGCAAGTGGGGGAGGGGTAGCCAGAGAGGGAGAGAGAATCCCAAGCAGACTCTGTACTGGCAGCACGGAGCCCTACTGTGAGGTCCAATCTCATGAACTGAACCGTGAGATCATCACTTGAGCTGAAATCAAGAGGTGGATACTTACTTAACTTGACTGAGCCACCCGGCACCTTAATCTTCTATTTTAATGTAAGCATTTATCACTAAAAACTTCCCTCTTTGCATTACTTTTGGAGCATCTCTGAATTTTGTTACATTGTTTCTGTTTTCATTTGTCTCAAGATATTTTTAAAAATTCTCTGCACTTTCCTCTTTGACCCGATTGTTACTTGAGTGTGCGTTTTCTTTGTACGTATTTGTGAATTTTCCCATTCTTTCTCCAGTTACTGTTTTCTAAATTTACCCCATTGTGACTGAAAATGATACTGCATAGAATCTTTCATGTTCAGTAGAATGTACTCTTCCACTGTTGGGTGTAAAATTCCATGTATATCTATTAGGTCCATAAAATGTTTATATTGTTGTTCAAATCTATAGATTCTTTCTTGAATTTCTGTCTGTGTATTCTATTTATTATTCAAAGTGAGGTACTGAAGTCTCCTAAGATTATTGTATTGCTGTTAATTTCTCCTCTTCAGATCTGTCAATATTTGCTTTCTATATTTAGGAATTCCAATGTTGGTTCCACATATGTTGAAAATTGTTACCATCTTTCTGCTGAATGGATTCTTTATTATTATATAATGATCTTCTTTGTCACTAGAGACAGTTTTGACAGAAAGTCAATTTTTTTTTTTCTGATAGAAATATAGCCACTCTATCATTCTTTGGTTGCCATTTGTATGAAAATCTTTTTCCATTCCTTCACTTTAGCTTACGGTGTCTTTATCTATCTATCTATTTATTAAATATAGTTTATTGTCAAGTTAGCTATCATAGTGTATACAGTGTTCTCTTGGTTTAGGGGGTAGATTCCCGTGATTCATTGCTTACATACAACACCCAGGGCTCCACCCAACAAGTGCTCTCCTCAATGCCCATCACCCATTTTTCTCCCTCCCTTGCCACCTCCCCACCATCAACTCTCAGTTTGTTCTCTGTATTTAAGAGTCTCTTATGGGTTTGCCTCCCTCTCTGTTCAAAACTACTTTTTTCTCCCTCCCTTCCCCCATAGTCTTCTGTTAAGTTTCTCAAGTTCCATATATGAGTGAAAACATATGGTATCTATCTTCCTCTGACCGAATTATTTCACTTAGCATAATACCCTCCAGTTCTATCCACATTGTTGCAAATGGCATGATTTTATTTTTTCTCATTGCTAAGTAGTATTTCATTGTATGTATAAACCACTATTCTTATCTATTCATCATTATCTAAATGTCCAGCTGATGGACATTTAGGCTCTTTCCATGATTTGGCTATTGTTGAAAGCGCTGCTGTAAACATTAGGGTATACGTGCCCCTTTGCAGCACTCCTGTACCCCTTGGATAAATTCCTAGTAGTGCTATCATTGGGTTATAGGGAAGTTCTATTACTAATTTTTTGAGGAACCTCCACACTGTTTTGCAGAGTGGCTGTACCAGCTTGCATTCCCACTAACAGTGCAAGAGGGTTTCCGTTTTTTCCACATCCTTGCCAACATCTGTTGTTTCTTGAGTTATTAATTTTAGCCACTCTGACCTGTGTGAGGTGGTAACCCCATGTGGTTTTGATTTGTATTTCCCTGATGATGAGTGATGTTGAACATCTTTTCATGTGTCTGTTAGCCATCTGGATGTCTCCTTTGGAAAAGTGTCTATTCATGTCTTCTGCCCATTTCTCCACTGGATTATTTGTTTTTCAGGTGTTGAGTTTATAAGTTCTTTATAGATTTTGGATACTAACCCTTTATCCAATATGTCATTTGCAAATATCTTCTCCCATTCTGTCAGGTGCCTTTTAGTTTTGTTGATTATTTCCTTTGCAATGCAGAAGCTTTTTATCTTGATGAAGTCCTACTAGTTCATTTTTGCTTTTATTTACCTTGCCTTTGGAGACGTGTCAAGTAAGAAGTTGCTGTGGCTGGGGTCAAAGAGGTTGTTGCCTGCTTTCTCCTCTAGCGTTTTGATGGTCTCCTGTCTCACATTTAGGCCTTTCATCCATTTGAGTTTATTTTTGTGTAATCAGGAACACATCAGGGTTGTCTACTCTCACCGCTATTGTTTAACATAGTGTTGGAAGTCCTAGTCTTAGCAATCAGACAACAAAATGAAATAAAAGGCATTCAAATTGACAAAGAAGAAGTCAAACTTTCACTTTTTGCAGATGACATGATACTCTACATGGAAAACCTGAAAGACTCCACCAAAAAGCTGCTATAACTGACACATGAATTCAGCAAACTCCCAGGATACATATCAATGTACAGAAATCAGTTGCATTTCTATATACCAATAATGAAGCAACAGAAAGAGAAATCAAGAAATCGATCCCATTTACAACTGTACCGAGAACTATAAAATAACCTAGGAAAAAACCTAACCAAAGATGTAAAAGATCTGTATGCTGAAAACTATAGAAAACTCATGAAAGAAAACTGTAGAAAACTCATGAAAGAAAGAAATGTGGAGAAGACACAAAGAAATGGAAAAATATTCCATGCTCATGGACTGGAAGAACAAATACTGTTAAAACATGAATACTACCCAAAGCAATCTGCACATTCAGTGCAATTACAATCAAAATCGCACCAGCATTCTTCTCAGAGCAAGAACAAACAATCTTAAAATTTGTATGGATCCACAAAAGACTCCGATTAGCCAAAGTAATGTTGAAAAAGAAAACAAAGCAGGAGGCATCAAAATCCTGGACTGTAGCATCTACTACAAAGTCGTAATCATCAAGACTGTATGGTATTGGCACAAAAAGAGACATTTAGGTCAATGGAATAGAATACAGAACCCAGCAATGGACCCACAAATGTATGGCCAACTAACCTTTGACAGAGCAGGAAAGAGTATCCGATAGAAAGAAGACAGTCTCTTTAGCAAATGGTGCTGGGAGAACTGGACAGCGACATGAAGAAGAATGAAACTGGACTACTTTCTTACAACATACACAAAAATAAAGCCTATTGTGTCTTTAAATTGAAAGCGAGTTCTTCATTATTTTAAGTCATTCAGGTATTTTATTTCTTTTAATAGGTAAATTTAAACAATTTATATTTAAAGAAATTATTGATAGGTGAACACTTACTATTGACATGTGGCTGTCTTCTATTTTGTAGTTGTTTTTTTTAATATCTTTCTCTTTTAATGACTTCCTTTGTTATTTGATTAAGGTTTATAGTTGTTTAGTTTGATCCTTATCTCCTTTTCTTTTGTTTGTCTATTATATGTTTCCCTCCTTACTTTATTGGGAGTATAGTTGACAAAATTGTATATATATAAAGTATAAAATGAGATGACTTGGTCCACAGATACATTTGGAAATAATTGTCAATATCAGGTTAATTAACACATTAATCACCTCACATAATTAATTTTTTTTATTAAGCTGGAATGCTTAAGATCTATTCTCAGCAAATTTCAACTACACAATACATTATTACTAACTGTAGTCACCATGCTGTACACTAAATCTCCAGAATTTTTTTTATCTTATGAAGGCTTACACCCTTGGAACAGCATCTCCTCATTTCCCCCATCTGCACCCACCACTGGTAACTACCATTCTACTCTCTGCCTCTATGAATTTGGTGTTTTCTTTTTTGATTTCATACATTAGTTTTATCAAGAAGTATTTTCAACCTCTGGCTTATTATACTTAATATATTGTTCTCTAGGGTCAACCATATTGTTGTGAATAGCAAGACTTTCTTTTTTCTCATGGTTGAATAATATTCCATTGTACATATCATGTCTTCTTTATCCATTCATCCATCAGTGGACACTTAGGTTGTTCTGTATGTTGGCTATTGTGATAAAGCTATAATGAAATTGAGGATGCAGATATTTCTTCAAGATGCTGATTTCATTTCTTTCAGATAAATACCCAGAAATGGAATGGCTGGATCATACGGTAGTTCTTTTAACTTTTTTCATGTACTGTTTTCCATATGCCTATAACAAATTACATTATCACCCAAAGTATATAAGTGTTCCCTTTACTCCACATTCTCACCAACACTTGTTATGTCTTGTCTTTTTGATAAAAGACATTTTACCAGGTATAAGGTAATATTTCATTGTGGTTTTCATTTTCATATGCCTGATGATTAGTGATTTTGAGTACCAATTGGCCAATTGTATGTATTCTTCAGAATAATGTCTACTGAGATCTTTGTCCATTTTTAATTGGATTGGATATTTTGCTATTAAGTTGTATAATTTGTAGAATATATACGTATAATCTATGTAAAATACATACAAAGTGTGTGTGTGTGTGTGTGTGTGTGTGTATCTATATATATCTCCCTTATCAGATCTATGGCTTGCAAATATTATCTCTCATTCTGTACGTTGCCTTTTCGTTTTGTTGATTTGCTGAATAGAAGCTTTTGCATGAATTTGATATAATTTATTTAAGTCTTTAATTTGTCTAAGAGTTAATTTTCATCAGTGGTTTAACATAGTGGTTTCATTTTTTGGCTTATGGATATCCAGCTTTTCCAATACCATTTACTGAAGACATTACTTTCCTCATTGTGTTTTCTTGGCTCCCTTGTCAAATTTTAATTAACTATGTATGTGTGAGTTTATTTCTGGCTCCTGACTCTGTTCCATTGATCTGCCAATAGGATATTGTTTTCATTTTTATCACTTTATAATATAGTTTGAAATCAGGGAGTATGATGCCTTCAGCTTTGTTCTTCTTTCTCAAGATTGCTTTGGTTATTTGGGAGTCTTTTTGGTTCCACATAAATTTTAGGATTGTTTATTTTATTTCAATGGGAAATGTCAGTGGGATCTTGATAGGAATTGTATTGTATCAATGGATTGCTTTGGGTAGTATGCACATTTTAACAACATTAATTCTTCTAATCCATGAACACAGACTATCTTGTGATTTATTTATGTCTTCTTCAGTTTATTTCACAATTGTCTTACAGTTTTCACCATACAAATATTTTACTTCCTTGGATGGATTTATTCCTAGGTATTTTATTGTTTTTCATGCTATTGTAGATGGGATTATTTTTAAAATTTCTCTTTGTGATAATTCATTATTAGTGTACAAAAATACAACAGGTTTTTGTATATCCATCCTGCAACTTTACTGAATTTGTTTATTAATTCTACATTTTTTTTTGGGTGGAGTCTTTAGGGTTTTCTCTGTATAATATGTCATCTACAAACAGATATTTTACTTCTTTATTTTTTATTTCACTGAGGTGGTGAAAGTGTGTATCTTTGTCTTTTTCCTGATCCTTCAGGAAAAGCTTTCAGCTTTTCATTATCAAATATGATGTTAGTTATGGGCTCCTTATTTATAGTCTTTATTATGTTTGATGTACATTTCTTCAAGAGAGTTTTCATCATAAATGGATGTTGAATTGTGTCAAGTGCTTTTTTTGTTGGTGTCTATCTGCTTATATGATTTTTATCCTTCTTATTGTTAATGAGCTATATCACATTACTGATTTGTGTCTGATGAACCATCCTTAAGTCCCATAGATATACCCGACTTCATCATGGTGTATGAATCTTTTAATGTGTTGTTGAATTCACTTTGCTAACATTTTGTTGAGTATTTCAATATTTATGATTATCAGTGATGCTGGCCTATAATTTTTTTGTAGTGTTCTTTGGTATTAAAGTAATGCTGACCTTGTAAAGTAGTTTTGGAAGTGCCTCCTCCATCCTTTCAAGTTTTTGGAATGGTTTGAGAAGAACTGGTATTAATTCTTCTTTAAATTACCAATGAAAACTTCTGTTCCCAGACTTTTCTTTGCAGAGATATATTTATTTATTTATTTATTTATTTATTTATTTATTTAAATATCAGGTTTTTTTTAATGTTTATTTATTTTTGAGACAGAGAGAGACAGAGCATGAACGGGGGAGGGGCAGAGAGAGAGGGAGACAGAATTGGAGGCAGGCTCCAGGCTCCGAGCCATCAGCACAGAGCCCGACGCGGGACTCGAACTCACGGACCTCGAGATCGTGACCTGAGCTGAAGTCAGACGCTCAACCGACTGAGCCACCCAGGCACCCCTGCAGAGATATTTTAAATTAATGATTCACTCTTGTTCCTTGTTACTGGTTTGGTTTGTTCAGATTTTCTATTCTTGATGATTTTGTCTTGTAAGTTTTCTATTTCCAGGGATTTACCAATTTATTTAGGTTATCCAATTTGTTGGTGTGTAAATGTTTATGGTTGTCTCTTATGAACATCTGCATTTCTGTGGCATCAGTTGAATGTCTCCGATTTCATTTCTCATGTTTTTTATTTGATCTCTCTTTTTTCTTAATCAACCTAGGCTTATCAAGTTTGTTTCTGTTTTGAAAAAAATAGGTATTAATGTTGATTTTTTTGGTCTTTATTTCATATATTTTTGCTCTGATTTCTGTTATTTCCCAGCTTGTTAATTATAGGCTTCGTTGTTCTACTGTTTTTTAATACATTTTTTTTTTCATTTTATTTGAGAGAGAGAGAGAGAGAGAGACAGCGAGAGACAGAGAGAGAGATAGAGCATGAGTCAGGGAGGGGCAGAAGGAGAGAGAGAATCTTAAGCAGGCTCCACACTCAAGTGCAGAGCCCAATATAGAGCTCAAGCCTGTGACCCTGGGATTATGACCTGACCCCAAATCAGGAGTTGGATGCTCACCCAACTGAGCCACCCAAGTGACCTCTTCTTTTTAGTTTTTGGATGTATAAAGTTAGGTTGTATATTTGAGATCATTTCTTTTTCTTACTGTAGGCATTTATCACTATAAAGACCTCTCATAGAACTGCCTTTGTATGTGAGGTATTTATTTCTCTCTTGCTGCTTTCAAAATTATTTTTCTTTGGTTTTAGCCAGTTTTATTGTAATGTGTCTTAGAGATGATTTCCTTGGGTTGAATCTGTTTGGGGGAATTAATGAGCTTCTTGATTTTGATAGTCCGTATCTCTTCCCAGATTGATAAATTCACAGCCATTATTTCCTTAAGTAAACTTCCTGTCCCTTTCTCTCTCTTCTCCTTTTGGGACTCACATAATGCCTACAATGTCTCCTCTGATAGTCTCCCATAATTCATATAGGCTTTCTCTGGAATTCCTTCTCCTTTTTTCTCCTCTGACTACAAGACTTCAAATGACCTCTCTTCTACTTCATAGATTCTTTCTTCTGATTGATAAGATCTGCTGTTGATACTTTTTGTTGTATTTTTCCTTTCATTCATTATATTCTTCAGTTATAGAATTTCTGTGTGGTTCTTTTTATAATTTCTACCTCATTTTCCTGATTTCTTTGGATTTTCTTTCTGTGTCTTCTTATAGCTCACTGAGCTTCCTTAAAGCTACCGTTTTCAATTCTTTATCAGGAAAATCATAAATCTTCATTATTTAGGGTAAGCTACTGGAAAAGTGTTGTGTTTCTTTGGTGATGTCATATTTCCTTGATTTTTCATGTTTCTTAAAGTCTTGCATTGTTGCCTTTGCCTTTGAAGAAGGTCTCACTTCCTCTGGTCTTTCCTGACGTTGGCAGAGAAATACTTTCTGTCATACTTGTTAGGGATTCTGAGGCTTTTTGAAGATGTTTTTAATGGATACATTTTTCCAGTATGTCTTACTACGATTTAAGAGGGAATTTTTGGATGGTATGCCTTTCTTCAATCCTGCAGAGTTAGTCAGGGTCCTGACAGCTTTCTGTTTGATTTCCTGGAGGTAATGCTGAATGGTCAAGTACATTCTTTTTACTCTATCTGTGGAGTCAGTTTGAATTTCTAAGTATGTTCACTAGCCATTTGAAAACTCCTGCACACACTACCTTTGGGGAATATACAAAAGGAGCTGGCCAGTGGATAGCAGGTATGCAGAATGTTGGGGGATGCCACCAGGTGAGCAAGATCTGAACCCAAGTCATCCCAGTGGCTAGTGGGTAGGCTACTGAATGTAGTCTGCAAAGTGGTTAGTAGGGTCTTTGTCCCTTGAGGAATTCTGAGCCCTGACTGTTGTGGTCCAAACTTTTCTCATTCCCTTCACTCATGAAGATCACTTCAGTATTCTGGATGTAGTTAGAAAGAAATGGACCTTTTGGTCAGTGACCCATGCAGTTGAAGAAGCCAGATGATCACTCACACACTTTCTCCCTGTGGAGAAATTGCAGGTTGAATGGGTCTCTCTTGGCACTGAACTGTACCCCTTTCAGGGAGGAGTGACTCAGATAAGAAAAAAAATGTTCCATTCATCCTCTTCAGTGCACCCACTCTTGGATCTTTTTGCTGTCAAAGTGTGCAAAAACTTCTGCTAGATTCCCAGACTCCCACAAAAATGCTCTTTCTGTGGGTGATTGTCAAAACTGTGATCTTGGCCAGGAAGAACTGAAACTTGTGTTCTGACATCTAGCTGGTGTCACTCTATTTTTTTCTAGATTGACTTCATGTATGTATGTATTTTGTGTTTTTATTTTTGTCGACATACAGTGTTATATTATTTTCAGGTGTATAATATAGTGATTCAACAATTCCATACCTCACCCAGTGCTCATAATGACATCACTATTTCACCTGTTCCCTGTGCCACCTTTCTCCCCTCTGGTAACTATCACTTTGTTCTCTATAGTTGAGTCTTTTTGTTTGTTTGTTTTGTTTTTGGTTTTTGTTTGTTTGTTTGTTTGTTTTTGGTTTATCTCACTCTCACATATTTCCCAATTTGTCATTTGTCTTAAATCCCACATATGACTGAAATCATATGGTATTTGTCTTTCACTGACTGACTCATTTTACTTGGCATTATACTGTCCAGCTCCATACATATTGTTGCAAATGGCAAGATTTCATTCTTTTTCATGGCTGAATAATAGTCTCTCTCTCTCTGTATGTACACACACACACACACACACACACACACACACACACCACTCATCTTTATTCATCAATCAATAGATACTTGGCTACTTCCATATCTTGGTTATTGGAAAGAAAGCTGATATAAACATAGGTATGCATACATCCCTTTGAATTAGTGTTTTTTTGTATTCTTTGGGTAAATACCCAGAAGTATGATTGCTGGATCATACAGCAAGTCTATTTTTCTTTTTGAGGAACTTCCATACTGTTTTCCAGAGTGGCTGCACCAGTTTGCATTCCCAACAGTGCAAGAGGGTACCCCTTGCTCCACATCCTCACCAACATCTGTTGTTTCTTGTGTTGTTGATTTTAGCCATTCTGTCAAGGGTGAGGTGATATCTTATTGTTGTTTTGATTGCATTTCCCTGATGATAAGTGATGATGAGTATCTCTTCATGTGCCTGTTGTCCTTTGTATGTCTTTGGAGAAATGTCTGTTCATGTCTCCCATTCATTTTTTTAGTTGGATTATTTGGTTTTTGGTGTCGAGTTTTATAAGTTCTTTACATATTTTGGACACTACTCTACCAGACATGCCATCTGTAAATAACATCTCCCATTCCACAGGTTGCCTTTCAGTTTTATTGACTGTTTCCTTTGCTGTGCAGAAGTTTTTTTATTCTAATGTAGTTCTAATAATTTTTTATTTTATTTTTATTTATTTATTCTTGCTTTTATTTTCCTTGCCTCAGGGGATCTGTCTAGAAAGTTTGTGGCTGATTTCAGAGAAGTTACTCCTTCTGCTCTCTCTCTTCCAGGACTTTTATAGTTTCAGGTCTCACATTTAGGTCTTTAATCCACTTTGAATTTATTTTTGTGTATGGTGCAACAAAGTGGTTCAGTTTCATTTTGTGCATGTTGCTGTGTAGTTTTCCCAGTACCATTTGTTGAACACATTGTCTTTTTCCCACTGGATATTCGTTCCTGCTTTGTTGAAGATTAATTCAGTATATAATTATGGGTTTATTTCTGGGTTTTCTATTCAGTTCCATTTGTCCAAGTGTCTATTTTTGCGCCAGTACCTTACTGTCTTGATCACTATAGCTTTGTAATATAACTTGAAGTCTGGAATTGTGATGCTTCCAGCTTTGCTTTTCTCTTTCAAGACTGATTTGACTATTCAGGTTCTTTTGTAGTTCCATACAAACTTTAGGATTGTTTGTTCTAGGTCTGTAAAAAATGTTGGTATTTTGATGGGGATTGCATTGAATGTGTAGATTGCTTTGGGTTGTGTAGACATTTTAACAATATTTGCTCTTCTAGTCCATGGACATGGGATGTCTTTCCATTAATTGTGTCATCTTCCGTTTCTTTTTCATCAGAGTTTTATAGTTTCAGAGTACAGATCTTTCACCTCTCTGATTAGGTTTATTCTTAGGTATTTTATTATTTTTAGTGCAATAGTAAATGGGTTGTTTTCTTAATTTCTCTTTCTGCTGTTTCATTATTAATATATCGAAAGGGATCAAATTTCTATACATTGATTTTGTATCCTACAGCTTTTCTGAATTCATTCTAGTTCTAGCAGGTTTCAGTGGAATCTTTTGGGTTTTCTATATAGAATATTATGTCATCTGTAAATAGTAAAAGGTTTACCTCTTCCTTACTGATTTGGATGCCTTTTATTTCTTTTTGTTGTCTGATTGCAGTGGCTCGAACTTCCAGTACTATCTCGAATAAAAATGGTAGAGTAGACATCCTTGTCTTGTTCCTTAGGGGAAAAGCTGTTTTTCCCCTTTAAGGATGATGTTAGTTGTGTGTTTTTCATGTATGGCCTTTTTTTATGTTGAGGTATGTCCCCTCAAAACTTACTTTGTTGAGAGCTTTTATTATGAATTGATGTTATATTTTGCCAAATGCTTTTCTGGCATCTGTTGAAATGATCATATGGTTCTTATCCTTTTTTTTTATTGATGTGGTTTGAATGATGTGATATATCACATTGATTGGTTTGCTAATATTGAACCATCCTTGGAGTCCAGGAATAAATCACCGTGCGTAAGACTGATGTGGTGAATAATTTTTTAATGTTTTGTTAGATTTGGTTTGCTAGTATTTGTTATGGATTTTTGCATCTATATTCATCAGGAGTATTTACCTACAGTTCCCTTTTCTTGTTTCTTTATCTGGTTTTGGTATCAGGGTAGTGCTGCCTCATAGAATGAATTTGGAGTTTTCCTTCTTTTTCTATTTTTTTGGAATAGTTTAAGAAGATCACTTCTCGGACTTCTGGCTAAGATCAAGTGTGGAGTAGTTTGAGAAGAATACGTATTAACTCTTCTTTAAATGTTTGGTAGAATTCACTTGTGAACTCATCTGGTCTTGGACTTTTGTTTGTTGGGAGGTGTTTGATTACTGATTCCTTTTTTTTTTTCTGTTAATTGGTCTGTTCATTTTTTTATTTGTTCCCGTTTCAGTTTTGGTAGGTTTATGTTTATAGGAATTTATCCATTTCTTCCAGATTACCGACTTTTTGGCATACAGTTTTCCATGATATTCTCATATAATTGTTTGAATTTCTGTGGTGTTGGTTGTTATTTCTCCTCTCTTGTGATTTACTTATTTGGGTCCTTTATCTTTTCTTCTTGATAGTATGGCTAGCAGTTTATCACTTATTAATTTTTTCAAAGAACCAGTTCCTGGTTTCTTTGATCTGCTCTATTGTTTTTCTAGTTTCTATGACATTTCTTTCTTTGATTTAAAAATTTTTAAAGTTAATTCATTTTTGAGAGAGAGACAGAGTGTAAGCAGGGGAGGGGCAGAGAGAGAGGGAGACACAGAATCCAAAGCAGGGTCCATGCTCTGAGTTGTCAGCACAGAGCCTGACATGGAGCTTGAACTCACAAACCGTGAGATCATGACCTGACTTGCAGTCAGATGCTTAACCGACTGAGCCACCCAGGCACCCCCATTTATTTCTGTTCTAATCCTTATTATTTCTTTCCTTCTTTTTTTTTTTTTTTTCCTTAGGTTTTGTTTGTGGTTGCTTTTCTAGCTTCTTCAGGTGTCAAGTGAAATTGTTTATTTGATTCTTTTCTTGCTTCTTGAAGCAGACCTGTATTGCTACAAACTTCCCTCTTAGAACCAGTTTGGCTGCATCCCAAAGGTTTTTAATTGTGGTGTTTTCACTTTCACTTGTTTCCATGTGGTTTTTTTGAATTTTCTTTTATTTTCTGGTTGACCCATTCATTGTTTATTAGCATGTTACTTTACTTTCATATATTTATGCTCTTTTCAGACTTTTTCTTGTGGTTGACTTCTAGTTACATAGTAGTGTGTTCAGAAAAGATGCATGGTATCATTTTGACCTTTTTGAATTTGTTGGGGCTTGTTTTATGTCCTAATATGTGTCCCATTCTGGAGAATGTTCCACATACACTTGAAAAGATTGTGTATTCTGCTGTTTTAGGATGCAGTGTTCTCAAAATATCTGTTAAATCCATCTGTTCCAGTGTGTCATTCAGAGCTGTTGTTTCCTTGTTGATTATCTGTTTAAATGATCTTGTCCATTTATGTAACTGAAGTGTGAAAATCCGCTACTATCACTTATGAATGTTTAGTTCTTTTCTATTTGTTATTAACTTTTATGTATAGGGGAGCTTACATGTTGGGTGCATAAACATTTACAATCGTTATATCTTTTTGTTGGATTGTCCCCTTTATTATTTCAGCTTCTGCTGAAAAATGCCCTAGGAGCCTTATGGGTTTTCCCTTGTATGGGATTTTTTTTTTTTTTTTTTTGTCTTGCTGCTTTAAAATTTTTTTTCTATACCCCTATGTTTTGCCAATCTAATTACAATATATATGTTTCTGTGGGTTAGCTTTTGTTTATTTTCTTGGGGGTTCCCTGTGCCTCCTGGATATGGATATCTGTTTCCTCCCCCCCAGATTAGGGAAGTTTTCTGCTATTAATTCTTCAAATAAATTTTCTGTCCCTTTTTTTTCTTTCTTTTTCTTCTGGGACTCCTCTACAATGAATGTTGTTATGTTTGATGGAGTCATGGAGTTCCATAAATCTATTCTCTTTTTGCATAATTCTTTTCTCTCTTTTGTTCAGCTTGATAACTTTCCGTTGCTTTGTCTTCTAGGCCATTATGTTGTTCCTCTCCTTCTTCCAGCCTGCTGTTCATGCCACCAAGTGTGTTTCTGATTTTGTTTATTGAGCCCTTTATCTCTGCTGTGTTATTCCTTATCTCTGTATTAAGGGTTTCACCCATGTCTTGGATTTTTTTTCTTAAGTCCAGTATCTTTAGATTTGTTACATTAAATTCTCTATTAGGTATTTTACTAATATCTGTTTCACTTAGATCCATGGCTGTGGCATTGCACTGTTCTTGCATTTGGGACAATTTCTTTTGTTTTCTCATTTTGTCTAAGTTTCTTGGCTTACTTTTCTGTGTTAAAAAAGTCAGCTACTTCTCCTGTTCCTGAGGGTAATGGCCTTATGAAAAAGAGGTTCTCTCATGCCCTGAGGTGTTGTGACCCCGTTTCCCCAGGGCCTGGCACTTCAGGGAGTGTCTCCAATATATGCTATGTGCACACTGCTGTTGTGTCCTGACTGCTTTATCTTTCCGGTCACTCATCTGCAGAGGCTCTCTTTGCCTGTTGTGGGCAGTGTTTGGTTCCTTGCCTGAATCTGGTAAGTTTTAACTTGGTGTATTCTGGTCTGCTTGTGAAATGAGACTTCTCAACATTGCTGCTGGAATCCAGCCCCACCTCCCTGCCCCCTGCCAGAAACAAATAAACAAAACAAACAAACAAACAAACAAACAAACAAAAAACCTCCCAAGTTGGGAGATGTAGTTTGGGCTGGGATTTGATCTGGTCTTTTGTGGTTGGGGGCTGCCTGCTCTGGGACTGAGGCAAGTGTGACCGGGAAGGGTGGTTCCACCAGAGCATAGGGACATAGGGCCTGGTGTAAGCAAGTAAGATAGCAAGTGTGAGCTCTGAGCTGATTCCCACAGTTGACCCTGTGTTAATGTCAAAGGGTGGGAGAGGGAAATGGCACCTGCCAGTTCCTTTGTTTCCAGAGGGGTCTCTGTGAATGCTCCCTTTCTGCAACATGCTCCAGGATGAGCAAATAACCTCCCCACTGTTTGCTCCAAGTGCTCATCAGATTGCTGTTTCCATGCTGTATGTCCACAGGCTCTTTGCTTGCCTTATCTCCAAGAGCAGTCCCAATGCCCTTTGATCTCTTCCAGACCCAAGCACACTGACCTTTCAAACCCCAGGCTTTAAGCCTCACTGGTTGCAGGAAGTCACAAAATTTGTCCCCTCTCCCTTTCCAAGCTAATTTCTATGGGGATTTGTTTTTCCTGTGTGTTCCTCTGTGTGTCAGTCTGTCTTTCACCCTCTCTGTGACCACTACTCCCTTACCACCTCAGTGGCCACAGTCCATTTCTTCTCAGTTTGGGAGAGAAACCTGCATCTCTGTACATCTTACTTCTTCAATGTGGCCTGTTCTGTATCTTTAATTGTGGAATCTGTTCTGCCAGTCTTCAGGTCAATCTCGGGGGTATTTAGGATGATTTGATAGTTATCCTTATGGGATGAGGCAAGCCTAGGATCCCCCTACTCTGTCACATCTTCCTCCTTCCATTGCTGGTGTCACCCTATTAATACAGGTTACTTCTTTGTAGTTCCATTACTGTTTTCTTGACTAATGCCTATCATTAGACATTTATTTTGCTATATATATGTACCAAAAATGTGTATATCCACTCACACATTCTTGGAAAAAATAAAACTAAGTAGATTCATTGGTGGAAATAAGAAAGTTGATATAAATATTTTGTCACAGTTAATACAGATGAGGGTTAGAAAACCATAAATATACTGAGATCTGAGACCATTTACTTACTGAGAAGAATGCACTCGGGAGGAGGGAACCAGCCACCCTCTGTACAGGTCATCACAGTCTGCTCATTTTGAAGACTGTAGCCAGCATGGCAGTTAACTCTTACAGATTCACCTTGTACGTATTTTACTGCTTGTTTTGGGTTATCTCCATTTTTCAAATGATTGAAAATACATTGTCCTAAAAATCATAAAAATAATAAACAAAAAATTTTTAAACCCATAAATTCAGTGAAAATAGCAAATTAAAAATTATTTGTAGGGGCGCCTGGGTGGCTCAGTCAGTTGGGCGGCCGACTTCAGTTCAGGTCACGATCTCGCGGTCTGTGAGTTCGAGCCCCGCGTCGGGCTCTGGGCTGATGGCTCAGAGCCTGGAGCCTGCTTCCGATTCTGTGTCTCCCTCTCTCTCTGCCCCTCCCCCGTTCATGCTCTGTCTCTCTCTGTCTCAAAAATAAATAAACGTTAAAAAAAAAAAATTAAAAAAAAATTATTTGTACAACATTTAAACTATAATGCATAAGTATCCAAAAATAAAGCTAATACCAAATGTTGAAAAACAAAAAAATCAATAGTCAATACTATTTACTTTCAGTATTTATAATTAAGGTAAGGGTAAATGATATAGGTATTTTCAAAAAACCTCTAACTTTATCTCTAATAAGATTTTAGGAAGAGCTCCTTATAAAAGGAAAACCTCATGTTGGTATTTTTGCTCATAAAATTCATCCCTTGGCCTTCTTTTTGTCATAGTAGTCTTAATTGTACTCACTTACATGTCTGCTCCCTCCAGGATGTGAACTATTTATACATATACAATTATAACGGTTGACTTACTGCGGCATGGTACTGCTGGTGACCATCCTTCTTTTGTGCAATGAATATATTCCCAGGGCTCTTGTGAAGCAGTCACAAAATTGGTCTTACAGGAATACCAGTATTTTTTTCCTACACGTACTGGAAAGTCTCGTCTATAGATAATTTCATAGTATAGACTACCATGTTTTATTTGTGGAAAATCACAACGATTCCCTTGGAAGAAAAACAAAACAAACAAAACCATTATAAATAATGTTTTGCCTTAATAAAAAATCAAACCGAAAATGAATTGTTTCATGGGTGAATTCTATCCTCTTATTAGCATTATTTCATTAATCGCATCAGGTTTTCTAGGACAAGAAAAGTTATAAATTTCAGATTTTTTCCACATTTTTGAAGCTTTCAATATTGAGATCAAGTGTTCATTTAGTCTTATTCCTTTTAAGTTATCTTCTAGTATTTTTCTCCACTGCTTTTTGACGAGTTAGATTCTTTTCCCTTTATCCTTGGATGAATTTCATCATGATACATAAATATGAGTGTCATTTAACAATCATTCTACCTTGGGCAAACTTCAGTGTTTGGATTTGCAGGAATTAAGTTTTAAAGAACTTAAATACATTGCTGTAAAATTGTAAAGGAGAGATTTGAACCCTGGTGGTCTGATTTCAGAACAACTTTGGTTATCCACCTATTAGGTGTTTCAAAGTGTATCAATTAGGAGTTAAGATGGTGGAGAAGTAGAGGGACAAAGATTTCCCTCGTCCCTCAAACAGCTGTATTGAGGTCAGAACACCTGGAACACCCAGGAAATCTATCTGCAGAGTGACAGAAAAATCTGCACAGGTGGAGGGAGACAGCTTGACGGGACAGAGGTGTGTCTATGCGAATTGGGGGAGATAAAACATTATGGGCCTGGAGGGAAGGGTTCCCCCTCTGTGGAGAGACAAAAAGGAGAGAGAGAAACTGTGGATTGTGGTATGTTAGGACAAGAGGAAAACCTCTCCAGACCACGGACTAGAAATGAGAAATCTAGGGAGATTGCTAGCGTACTTTGCAAACAGCCTTAGGAGCTGAAGACTGCAGTTTTCAAAAGTGTGTGCCATCCTGTGGAAGAAATCTGCTTCCACGTGCATGCACTTGTGGACTTGTGGGGAGGGGAGGCAGCCCCAGTGTAGTATCCCATCTCAGGGGCACAGTGGGGAGAATAGTCCCCTCCCTTGAGTACTGTGGAAGAGTGTATATCGCCTCCCCAAGGTTAAAAGACCCTGCATGTGCCTGCCATATGGGCAGGGTGGGGCAGCACTATCCTAGAACTGGTGCTGGGTCCTTTAAGACACCAGGTTTTGAATCCCAGCCTAGCACCTAAGAGGCACGGGGGAACTGTGGGACAGGGCAAGCCACCTGCCTGAGCTACGTTGTGAGGGCTGCCTAAACAGCATGGTTTAAGACACCCAGTCTGGGGAGGAGAGATTTGGGTGTTGCCATTTTTTCTCCCCATCACCAGCATGGTGCGGCTTCAGGGAACAGAATAGTGGCCCCTGTGGAGGCCGACCCGCTTACACAAAATCTCACCCCTCAGTGGATGGCAACTACTTATCTAATGGCGTAGACAACTATCCTGTGGTATTATATATTACTGTGTTGCCATTTTCTTTTCTTTTTTTTTTCCTTCTCTACTCTTTTCTGTATTTTTCTTTCTACCTCTTCATTTTTTACTCTGGAATCAGGCTTAAACTTTCTGATTTGATTTTTGGTCAATATATATACATATATAACACATGTTTTATACATATAAAAATATATTTATGTTACATATTAATAAATTAATAATAAAGAATAATAAATTAACAATATAATAAATAATAAATTAATAAATACAAATTATATATATTATATATACGTATTTTTTCTTTTTTTGCTTTCTCTGTTTCTGTGTCTGTTTAATCAGGCATTTTTATTCTATTTTTTTTACACCTTTTCTATATCTTCATCTTTATTTTCCTTTTGCTTTCACTGGATTAGCCCTTATAGTTTCTCTGATTTGTCTAACAATGGTGTAAACATTCTACCAGTATGACTAAGGAGAAGCTTTGTAGAAGACAGACGAGTGGGGTAGAGCGGCCAAAGACGCAACAATTGAGTGCACGCAACACACTCTAAAAACACTTCCCGAAACGCCAGGCCCTGGGCCAGTGTATGACCCCTTTTTAATATAGTAATTCTCGTTGGTGCAGGACAGATAACAAACCATTAAAACACATAAGAGACACAAACCTGGCAAAAGTGATGAAACAGAATTCTCCTGAAAAGAAATTCCAGGAAGACAGCCAGAGAATTGCTCAAACCAGATATAAACAATACATCTGAACAAGAATTTAGAATACCAGTCATACAACTAATAGCTGGGCTTGAAAAAAGCATAGACAACAGCAGAGAATCTATTGCTGCAGGGATTAAAGACCTAAGAAATAGACACAATGATTTAAGAAATGCTACAAATGAGATATGGAAAGGAAATTACTAGACCACAAAGGGCAATAAGAGACCTAAGTGATTCAATGAAACAAAATAATACCTATATCATAGGAGTTCTAGAAGAAGAAATGAGAGAAAAAGGGCAGAAATTTTATTTGAACAAATCACAGCTGAGAACTTCCCTAATCTGGACAAGGAAACAGGCATCCAGGTCCAAGAGGCACAGAGAACTCCCTTCAAAATCAACAAAAACAGGTCAACACCAAGACATATCATAGTGAAACTGGCAAAATACAAAGACGAAAAGAGAATTCTGAACACCTCTAGGGACAAATGGGCCTTAACCTAAAAGGGTAGACACATAAGAGTAATAGACACACACACACTACCAAAACTCAAAAGGGAAGAAATAGAAACTTTGAACAAACCATAAGCAGAGAAGATATTGACTCAGTAATCAAAAATCGCCCAACAAATAAGCGTCCTAGGGCAGATGGCTTCCCAGGAGAAGTCTACCAGACACTTAAATACCTATTCTTCTCAAGCTGTTCCAAAAAATAAAATGAAAGAAAAGTTTTCAGGATCATTATACGAAGCCAGCATTACTTTGATTTCCAAAACTGACAAGACCCCACTAAAAAGGAGAATTACAGGCCAATATCTGATGAACATGGTCCTGATCATGGTACTGAACATGGTACTGATGAACACGGGTACAAAAATTCTCAACAAGACACTAGCAAACCAAATTTAACAGTATATTAAAAGAATCATTCAACATGATCAAGTGGGATTCATCCTAGGCTGCAGGGCCGGTTCAATTTTTTGCAATTCAATCAACTTGATATATTACCTTAAAAGAAGAAGGATAAGAACCATATGATCCTGTCAATAGATGCAGAAAAAGCATTTTCTTAATAAAAACCTTCAAGGAAGCTGGGATAGAAGGAACATACCCTAACGTCATAAAAGCCATACAGGAAATGCCCACAGTAAATATCATCCTCCATGGGGAAAAACAGAGAGCTTTCCCCCGGAGATCAAGAATACGCCAGGGATGTCCACTCTCACCACTGTTGTTTAACATAGTGTTGGAATCGCTAGCCTCAGCAATCAGACAACAAAATGAAATAAAAGGGATTCAAATTGGCAGAGAAGTGAAACGTTCACTCTTCGTGGATGACATGATAGTCTACAAGCAAAACCCACAAGACCCCACCAAAAAAAATGCTAGAGCTGATACATGAATTCAGCACAATCACAGGATACAAAATTAATGTACAGAAATTGGTTGCATTCTATATACCAATAATGAAGCAAGAGAAAGAGATATCAAGGAATTGAACCCATTCACAAACGCAACAAGAATGATAAAATACCTAGGAATAAACCTAACCAAAGAGGTAAAAGATCTGTACACTGAAAAAAAAAAAAAAAACAAACCAGAAAGCTTATGAAAGAAATTGAAGAAGACACATTGAAATGGAAAAACATTCCATGCTCAGGAATCAGAAGAACAAATACTGTTAAAATTTGATACTACCCAAAGCAATCTACACATTCTAGCAATTTCAATCAAAATAGCACCAGCAATCTCCAGAGAGCTAGAACAAACAATCCTAAAATTTGTATGGAACCACAAAAGATCCTGAATAGCCAAAGAAATGTTGAAAAAGAAAACTAAAGCTGGAGGCATCACAATCCCGGACTTTAGCTTGTATTACAAAGCTGTCATCATCAAGACAATATGATGTTGGCACAAAAACAGACACATAGACTAATGGCATAGAATAGAGAACCGAGAAATGGACCCACACATATATGGCTAATTAATCTTCAAAAAAGCAGGGAAGAGTATCCAATGGAAAGAAGGGTCTCTTTAGGAAAACGAATTGGGAAAAGTGGACAGCAACAGGCAGAGGTATGAAACTGGACCACTTTCTTAAACCATACACAAAAATAAACTAAAAATGGATGAAAATCCTAAATGTGAGATAGGAAACCATCAAAATCCTGCAAGAGAAAACAAGCAGGAGCCTTTTTTACTTTGGCCGCAGCAACTTCTTACTTGACATGTCTCAAAAGGCAAGGAAATAAAAGCAAAAATGAACTATTGGGACCTCATCAAGATAAAAAGCTTCTGCACAGCAAGGGAAACAATCAATAAAACTAAAAGGCAACCAATGGAAAGGGGGAAGGTATTTCCAAATGGCATACCAGATAAAGTGTTAGTATCAAAAACCTATAAAGAACTTACCAAACTGAACATCTGAAACACAAAAAAAGGGCAGAAAAAATGAATACTTTTCCAAAGAAGATATCCAAATGGCAAATAAACACATGAAAAGATGTCCAACATTGCTCGTCATCCGGGGAATACAAATCAAAACCACATTGAGATACCACTTCCCACCAGAGTGTCTAAAATTAACAACTCAGGAAACAACAGATGTTGGCAAGGATGTGGAGAAAAGGTAACCCTCTTGCACTATTGGTGGGAATGCAAACTGGTGAAGCTGCTCTGGAAACAGTGTGGAGGTTCCTCAAAAAATTAAAAATAGAATTACCTTACGACCCAGCAATAGCACTACTAGGAATTTATCCAAAGGAAACAGGAGGGCTGTTTTGAAGGGGCACAAGGACCCCAATGTTTATAGCAGCACTATCAACAATAGCCAAATTATGGCAAGAGGCCAAATGTCCATCAACTGCTTCTTTATCCAAAGAAGATGTGGTATATTTATATATATTGAAATACTATTTGGGGATGAAAAAGAATGAAATCTTGCCACTTCCAACAATGTGGATGGAAGTGGAAGGTATTATGCTAAGTGCAATAACTCAGTCAGAGAAAGACAAATATTATATGATTTCACTCATATGTGGAATTTGAGAAACTTTTCAGGTGACCATAGGGGAACGGAAGGAAAAAAAATACAAACAGAAAGGGAGGCAAATTCTAAGAGGCTCTTAAATAGAACAAACTGAGCGCTGATGGCGGTGGGGGGTTGGGAAGATGGGGAAAATGGGTGATGGGCATTGAGGAGGGCACTTGTCAGGATGAAAATGTAAGTGATGAATCAAGGGAATCTACTCCTGAAGCCAAGACTACTCTGTATGTTAGCTGACTTGCCAATAATTAAAAAAAAAAAAAAAAAAAAAAAAAGGATATTAATTAAAGCAAACACTCCACTGAGATTTTTTTTTCAAAAGTTATACAAAGGGGGTAAAATTAAAGTAGGTATTATTATTATGACAGGCTTGAATCTCTTTGCTGTTTTCTTTCATCTGGGTACACTTAAATATGTTTTATGCTTTTAGAAGGTCATCTCCGAAGCAAATATAGTATTTCATATATGGTCTGAGCAGCACTGGGATGGGCAAAATTTAGAACAGCCTCATTCTACCTTGGATTTCTATCAATACAGGGTGTGGTCTCATTAACAGTAGTGGTGGTTCTGTCATAGTTTTGACTCACACTGATCTCAAAATTGATTAAAATATTCACCAATTTTTAAAACTCTTTCTAATCTGTCTGTACTTGTACATCTGATTCCTTTGACCTAAACCCAGGATCACTACTAAATGTCACGTTATTAGATTCAGCCTAGCACAGAGAATCCTTTTTGAATGATGAATCTGTGCTAATGCAGATTCACTGTCATGACCCCCTGAACAATTCCACTCGTGAATTTGTACTGTGTTTCCCCTAAATCATTAAACTATCTGATAACACAAAGGAGTAATGAAATAGGCTTGAGAACAAAGTCCTGAATCTGATACTCGGGTAAGTTTACTTAACGAAATTTCAAACACTCTCATAAACCATCTAACTGGTCAATTTCCCCATCTTGTCCACAAGAACTTCATAAGGCCCCTTCTGGAATAAACTTGGTGAGATCCAGATCCAGGTGGGCTGATCTACCATTTCCATAACCCACCATAAACACGGTTAAATATTTTCCTTATGGAAGTGGTTCAAGATGGAGATGTAAGAGATCCTGAACACACCTCTTCCCTTGGACACACTGAATCTACAGTTACATACAGAGTAATTTTGTCTGAAAAAAAAAAGAAACCCTCTAAAAACTAGCTGAGTGATTCCTACACACTGGGCAAATGAGAAAAAGCTCACATCAAAGTGGATAGAAGAAACAGATACAATCTGACCCTAAACCTCATCCCCAGCATGATGACCCACAATTGGGAGGGAATTCAAAACCCCAAGCTTCTCCCTGAGGGGTGAAGTGTCTGAGCCTTACATCTGGCACCCTGATTTTAATATCTACACCTGACAGACAAGCCCCCAAAGCATCTAGCTTTGAAAGCCAACAGGGCTTGTGTCCACAAGGACCCACAAGCTACAGCTAAGTGAGAAACAGCTCTTAAAGGGTCCACAGTCATGGACTCACCCACCCCAGGGTCCAGGATAGAGGAAGCCACCTGAAAAGTGCCCAGACTTTCTGTGAAAGAGACTTATTTGCCTACCTTAAGGCTCCGCTCTGAGGGGTAAGCATTTAATTTAAAACACATCTAGGGGCTTACTAAAACTCTCCTCAAAGATAGACTCCAGCAGGCACCATCTTTATACTCTCCCTTGCCTCTTTTCAGCTCACTGGTATCTCTAGGAAACGAGTTTATGTTCTCCTCAGACACCCTCTGAGTTTTACAGCTGCCACCCAGGAGATACCGCTAAATCATATGGCTATGGTGGCTAGTGGGTCCTACAGGACTGTAACAAATAAAGAAAGACTTATTAACAGGCCACCACTCTCAGGGCACAGGAGAGCACCACAGACTGAAGCACCTATCTTTTTCTGTTAAAGTCCTATGAGATTAATCTTTTTTGCTGAGGCCTAAGGGGCAGACTTCTAATTAAACAGACAACTGAGGGCCAACCATAATCCTCTATAGGGAACTTGGAGGATAGGCACTATCTTCAGGTCCTCCTTCTGCTGTACTGCAGGGCACTGATAACTCTTAGAGGGAAATCTGGACAAAGATCTGGTGCCCCAGTTTCTACCTCTGTTGCATTGGATTATGTGGCAGCCACCCAGGGGTCATTCCTTGATCTGATGGCCGGGGGGGGGGGGGGGGGGGGAGGGGTTGTATTCACGGGCCCCATGCGATTGTAAGAAATGCAGAGACAGTTCAGGGCTAGTAACCACACCAAAGGCACACTATAGCTACAGACTGAACTATAATCTCAATATTTCTACGAAATGCCTGTTGGCCTTTCCTGTAGTTTTGGCTTGAGGAGCAGACTTCTGGTTTGGCACACATCTAGGGTCCTACTTAGGTGTTCTCTGGGGACAGAAGCCACTGGAGGCCATCTTTGTGATATTCCTCTGCTTCCCTCTAGGTCAAAGGTATCTCTAGGAATGGAGCTTATACTTTTCTATGGCACCCTGGCTTCTGTGTCAGCCAGCCAGGGTTTACCTCTAGACTGCCTGGCTCTGGTGACCAGCTATGCTTATGATTGTGGGTCCCACAGGACTGTCACAAATGGAGAAAGTTCTCAACCAGATACCACCCAGTGCACAGAAGAGAGGTAGGAGACTAAAGAATATATGTTTTATGTGAAAGAGGCCTATTAGCCTATCTTCATAGGTGAGGCCTGAGAAACAGGCTTTTCACTCAACAGACAACTAAGGGCCAACTGTAATCCTCTCCAGAGACCTCCAGAGACCACAGTTATGTTTTTGCTGCATTCCAGAGTGTTGGTATCTCCTAGAAGGGTGCTTATACACACATCTGGTGCCCAGTTTTTGCATCTGGTGCCCTGGGCTTTGTGATAGATGTCCAGGTGTTGCCCCTTGATCTCCTGCCTCAGTGGCCTCCAGGGCTTGTGTTCATGAATTCAAAGAGATGATAGCAGTTAAAAGAAACAGTTCTGAACTGGCTATCACTCCATTGCTCAGTTCAGAAGGAGCGGACATCTCCCAGTCTTCCCTTGAAAGGGGTATATGTGCATACTTTAACCTTTGCTGCCTGAGGGCCTGGCTTCCAATCAGCCTGAATCTAGGTGCTGACTGAGACCCTTCCTTCTGGGACACTGTCAGGTCTTGACAAACTGTCAACTACTGGGAGACACTAAAAATAATACTGGCTAATTATACAATCACAAGACTTGAGAGACATCCATGAACTAGGCTAGGGTTGAACAATAATGATTATCTCCTAAGTGACCCCATTCCTTCAAGACTAGCAGAGGTGGCTATTTTTTCTAATGCACAGAAGCCAACCACAGAGAATCAAGGAAAATTAAGAAAAAGAGGAATACGTTAAAACTGAAAGAACAAGATAAAACCACAGAAAAAAAGCCTTTAACTGCATGAAAATAAGTGATTTACCTTAAAATAAGTGATAAAGAGTTAAAAATAATGGTTATAAAGATCCTCACTAAGCTTAGGAGAAGAATGGGTAAGCATAGGGAGTATTTCAACAAAGAGAAAATATAAGAAAGTACCAAGTAGAAGTCACAGAGCTGAAGAATACAATAATCGTACTGAAAAATACAATAAAGTGTTTCAACAGCAGCCTAGAGGAAGTAGAAAAAAGGATCAGTAACTTAAAGGCAGGCTGGGAGAACTCACTCAATCAAACCAGCACAAAGAAAGAAGAATAAAAATGTATAAAGACTTTACACTGATGGACACTGATGGGACAACCTCAGCAGACCAACATTTACACTATAGGAGTTCCAGAAGAAAGGGGCAGGAAACTTCTTTTGAAAAAATAGTGACTGAAAATTTCCCTATCCTGGGAAAGAAAATAGACATATAGATACAGGAAGCCTATAGAGTTGCAAAAATGATGAACTCAAAGAAACCCACACCAATGCACGTTATAGTTAAAATGTCAAAAGTTAGGGGCGCCTAGGTGGCTCAGTCGGTTAAGCGTCCGACTTCGGCTCAGGTCATGATCTCACGGTCAGTGAGTTCGAGCCCCACGTCGGGCTCTGTGCCGACAGCTCAGAGCCTGGAGCCCGTTTCAGATTCTGTGTCTCCCTCTCTCTCTGCCCCTCCCCTGTTCATGCTCTGTGTCTCTCTCTGTCTCAAAAATAAATAAACGTTAAAAAAAAAATTTTAAAAAAATGTCAAAAGTTAAAGACAAAGAATCTGAAAAGCAGCAAGAGGAAAACAACTTGGTACACAGAGAGAAAAAGTTTTCCAGACAAGCAAAAGCTAAAGAAGTTAATCACCATGAGACCAGCATTATGAGAACTGTTAACAGGAATTCTTTAAGTTGAGGTAAAAGGGTGCTAATTAGTAACAGGAAAACATATAAATCTCATTTGTAAAGGTAAATATATAGTAAAATTCAAAATAATCTAATGTAAAGGTGGTGGGTTAGTCAATTATAAAGTTAGTAGGAAGGTTAAAAAGGCAAAAGAAGTAAAAATAAGTATAACTAAAATAATTCATTAAAAAATACACAAAACATGTAAATTGTGACATCAAAAATAAAAACATGGGAGGAGTGAAAAAGTAGAGCATTAGAACACAATGAAAGCTAGGTTCTTTTCAAGTTAAAGTAGACTGTTATAAATACAAATTGTTTTATGGAAGCCTTGTGGTAATCACAAAGCAAAAACTTTTGGTAGATGCACAAAAATTAAAGAGAAAGAAATCTAGGCATACTACTGCAGAAAATAAATCACAAAGAAATACAGCAAGAGAAGAAGAAAGGACAAAAGGAATTACAAAAAATGGGAAAACAACAAAATGGCAATAAGCACACTCCTATCAATAATTACTTTATTTATTTATTTATTTATTTATTTATTTTTATTTATTTTTGGGACAGAGAGAGACAGAGCATGAACGGGGGAGGGGCAGAGAGAGAGGGAGACACAGAATCGGAAACAGGCTCCAGGCTCCGAGCCATCAGCCCAGAGCCTGACGCGGGGCTCGAACTCACGGACCGCGAGATCGTGACCTGGCTGAAGTCGGACGCTTAACCGACTGCGCCACCCAGGCGCCCCTCAATAATTACTTTAAACGTAAATGTACTAAATACTCCAATCAAAAGATATAGCATGGCTGAATAGATTAAAAAAAAAAAAAAAAAAGGACCCATCTATATGCTGCCTACAAGAGACTCAGTTCAGAAATAAGGACACATAGACTTAAAGTGAGGGGATAGAAAAAGATATTCCATGCAAATGAAAACAAAACAGTGGCTCAGTCAGTTAAGCACCCGACCTTCAATTTTACTGCAGGTCATGATGCACAGCTGTGAGATCAAGTTGCATGTCAGGATCCACTCTGGGCATGGAGCCTGCTTACAATTCTCTCTCTCTCTCTCTCTCTCTCTCTCTCTCTCTCTCTCTCTCTCTCTCCTGCTTGTGCTCTCTCTCCCTCGCTCAAAAAAAACAAAAACAAAAACAAAAAACAATAAAAACACAAAAGCTAGTGTACCTATATTTATATAGGACAAATAGACGTTTTAACACAAAGACTGTAATAAAAGACAAAGATGGGCATTACATAAAGGGGTTCATCCCATAAGAGAATATAATACCTGTAAATTTTTTTTTTTTAATTTTTTTTTCAACGTTTTTTATTTATTTTTGAGATAGAGAGAGACAGAGCATGAACGGGGGAGGGGCAGAGAGAGAGGGAGACACAGAATCGGAAACAGGCTCCAAGCCATCAGCCCAGAGCCTGACGCGGGGCTCGAACTCACGGACCGCGAGATCGTGACCTGGCTGAAGTCAGACGCTTAACCAACTGCGCCACCCAGGCGCCCCTAATACCTGTAAATTTTAAGCAGCCAACATAAGAGCACCTAAAATGTAGAGCAAATATTAACAGAAATAAAGGGAAAATAGACAGTAATAAATAATTAATACTCCCACTTTCATCAATGGATAGATCATCGAGGAAAAAATCAATAAGGAGACATTGACGTTGTGATGTTAGACCATATGTACTTACCAGACATATGCAGAATATCCATATAAAACTAACAGAACACACCGTCTTATCAAGCATACATGGAACCTTCTTTATGACAGACATACGTTATACCACAAAACAAGTCTTAACACTAAGAAGACTGAAATCATATCAAATAGCTCTTCTGAGAACAATGGTATGAAACTAATAAATCAATTTCAGGAATAAAACTGGGAAATCCACAAATACGTGGAGATTAAACAACATGCTACTGAATGGGTCAAATTTTAAAAAAAAGTAAAAGAGGATCAAAACTACCAAGAGACAAATGAAAATGGAAATACAACATATCAAAACTTATGAAATGCAGCAAAAGCAGTTATCATAGTACATGCTTACATCAAGAAGAAACCTCAAATGAACCAATTTTACATCTCAAGGAGCTAGAAAATGAAGAACAAACAAAACCGAAAGTTAATAGAAGGCAGGAAATGACAAAGATCAGAGTGGAAATGAATGAAATAAAGGCTTAAAAAATAGAAAATATCAATAGAAATACCAATAAGATGAATAACACTAAAGGCAGAATTTTGAAAAGATAAACAAAATTGACAAGCCATTAATTAGACTCACCAAGAAAAAAGAGAAAACTCAGATATGCGCGTGTATGTGTGTGTGTATACAAACACACACACACACACACACACACACACACACCTACCTTTATATTATCAGAAATGAAAGAGGAGATGTACAATTGATACCAGAGAAATATAAAGGCCATAAGAGACTACTATGAACAATTATACAACAATAAATTGGACAACATAGAAGAGATGGATAAATTCATAAAAACATACGGCCTACCAAGACTAACTCATGAAGAAATAGAAAATCTGAAAGACTAATTACTAGTCAGGAGATTAAATCAGTAGCCTAAAACCTCACAAAAACTAAAGTCTAAGACCAGATGCCTTCACTGGTTATTTCTATCAAACATTTAAAGAAGGATTGATCCCAATACTTTTCTAACTCTTCCAAAATATAGAAGAGGAGGGATTACTTCCAAACTTGTTTTATGAGGCCAGCATTATCCTGATATCAAAACCTGAGAAAAACACCATGAGAAAAGAAAATTACAGCCCAATACCTAAAAGACTTAGGTGCAAAAATCTTCAACAAAATGTTAGCAAACTGAATTCAATAATACATTAAAAGGATGATACACTTTAATCAAGTAGGGGACTCATTCTAGGGATGCAAGGATGGTTCAACACCCACAAATCAGCGTGATAAACCACATTAATAAAAGGAGGGAATAAAAAAATCACATGATCATCTCAATAGATGTACAAAAAGCATTTGATAAAATTCTACATTTTTTACGATCAAACTCTCAACATAGTGGATGTAGAGTGAACATATTGCATTGTGATAAAGCTATATATGACCACTCCACACAAACTTTATACTTAATAATGAAGATCAGGACCAAGATTAGAATGCCCACTCTCACCACTTCTATTCAACAACTTAGTACTGGAAGTCCTAACTAGAGTACTTAGGCAGAAAAAGAAAGAAAAGGCATCCATTCAAGAAAGGAAGAAATAAATCTGTCACTATTTTCAGATGACATGATATTATATACATAAAACCCTAAAAACTCCACCCAAACTCCTGTGAATTAATAAATGAATTCAGTAAAAATGCAGGATACAAAATCAATGTACAAACATCTGGTATGTTTCTACACACTAATAATAAACTATCAAAAAAGGAAATTAAGAAAACAATCCCATTTACAATAGCATCAAAACAAAGAAAATATCCAGGAATAAATCTATCCAAGAAGGTGAAAGATCTGTATCCTGAAAACTCTAGACAACGATGAAGTAAATCAAAGACACAGATAAATGACAGATAGTCCATATTCATGAATTGGAAGAGTTAATATTGTTAGAATGTTCATACCACCCAAAGCTATCTATAGAGATTCAGTGCAATTCCTATCAAAATTCTAAAGGCATTTTTCACAGAAATAGAAGAAGCAATCCTAAAATGTGTTTGTAATCACAAAAGAATCCAAATAGTCAAAGAAATCCTGAGAAAGAAGAACAAAGCTAGAGGCATCATGCTTCCAGGTTTCAAACTATATTACAAAATTAGAGTAATCAAAACAGTACAGTATTAGCATCCGACACATAGGTCAACAGAACAGAGAGCCTAGAAATAAACTCATACATTTAAGGCCAGATAGTTTATGACAAAGAAGCCAAGAATATGCAGTGAGGAGAGGACAGTCTCTTCAATAAGTGGTGTTGTGGAAACTGGACAGCCACATACAAAAGAATGAATCTGGAACACTATCTACAACATACACGAAAACTAACACAAAATGGATGAAAGACCTGAAAACATAAAACTCCTGAAAGAAAACATAGGGGATAAGTTCGTTGACATTGATCTTGGCAATTATTTTGTAGAATTCACACCAAAAGCAAGGCAATCCAGGCAAAACTAAACAAGTGGGACTGCATTAAACCAACTACTTCTGCACAATAAAGGAAACCATCCACAAACTGAAGACTAGCCTAATGAGTAGGAGGAAATATTTGCAAATCATATGTCTGATAAGGGGAAACATCCAAAATATATTTTAAAAACTCATATAATTCATTAACAACAATAACTAAAGGCCCAATCTGAATAACACATGGGCAGACAATCTGGACAGACATTGCTTCTAGAGAAGAAACACAGATGACCAAAAGGCACATGAAAGATGCTCAACTTATCATCAGAGAAATGAAAATCAAAACCACAATAGGATATTACTTGATACTTGTTTACATGGCTTCATCAAAAAGAAAAAAAAATGTTAGTGAGGATATGGAGAAAAGGGAGCATTTCTGCCCTGTTAATGGGAATGTAGATTGGTGCAGCCACTATGAAAACCGCATGGAGGTTTCTCAAATAATTAACAGAACTACCATATGATCCAACAATTCCACTTCTGGGTATTTATCTGAAGGAAAGGAAAACACTAACTGAAAAGGACATATGTGCCCCATATTCACTGCAGCATTATTACAATAGTCAAAATGTGGAAGCAATCTAAGTGTCCATTACTGGATGAGTGCATAAGAAACTAGGATTATTATTCAGCCAATAAAAGAAGGAAATGTTGCCATTTGTGATGACATGGATGGACTTGGAGGGCACCATGCTAAGTGAAATAAATCAGACAGAGAAAGACAAAGACTACATGAGCTATATTTGGAATCTAAAAATACCAAACTCTTAGATAAAGAGAACAGAGTGGGGGTTGCTAGAGGCAGGGCCTGAAGGGCAGGAGAAATGGGTCAAGGGAGGTCGAAAGGTACAAACTACCAGTAATAAAATAATAAAATGATGGGGATGTAAGGTACAGACAGCATGGTGACTACAGTTATTAATACTGCATTGTATATTTGAAAGTTGCTAAGAGAGTAGATCTTAAAGGTGCTTCCACAAGAAAAAACATGTTAACGATGTGGTGATAGATTTAACTACAATTGTGTTTGAAGTCATTCCACAGTATATAAAAGTATCAAATCATGTTGCACATTTGCAACTAATATAATGTTATATGTCGATTATATCTCAATCATTCAATCATTCAGTATTTTTATTATAATTGTTTTACACATTAAGGTCTGTTTCATGTTGATGATAGGGTCTTTTGATTTGAAAATTCATTTTGGAGTTATCCCTAGAATTAATATGGAGGCCACTGACCTACTTTTTGTATCATAATGTATTCATATATTATCCAGCGTAAGTGCAGTACACCTGTACAACCAAATGTGGTATGGAAAGGAAAGGAATAGAACTATAGAGACAAAAAATACCTGGAAAAGAGTAGAGGAAACATTCCCCAGGAAAAAAGACAGTACTCTGTTGAATTGAATGGAATTTTGTTACATGGATCGTTTTGGAAAATTCTGCAGTGTCTTTTTCTCCCTTCAAAAAGAGGAGCCTAATTCTCCTCCCTTTGAGTATGCAGGACTTAGAGACCCACTTCTAAAGTCTAGATATGGCTAAAGTGACAGTGTGTGACTAGTTTGTAAATGGTATGGAAGCTTCTGCCGCTCTCTCTATCAGATCATGAGCTCTGGAGAAAGTTAGCTACCATTCGTGAAGCCTATGGAGATTCCCATGTGGTAAGTTACTGAAGCTTCCTGCCAAAAGCCTCATGAGTCAGCCGTCTTGGAGGCAGATCCTCCGGCCCTACCAAGCCATCAGGTGACTGCAGCCTAGGTCAACATCCTGACTGCAACACAAGAAGTGCCTGGCTCAGAACTAGCTAGCTAAGCCACTCCCAAATTCCTGACCCACAGAAACTCTGAGAAGATAAAGGTGTGTTGTTTGACGCCAATATGCTTTGGGGGAAATCTGTTACACAGAAATAAAGAACTAATATATTAGGTGTTCAATGACACTAGCCTTACCAAATGTTTTATTTATTTATTATTTATTTGATTATGACAGCTTTATTCATAACTGGTAAAACGTAGAAACAACCAAGATGTCCACCAGTACACGAATCTAATGAAGAAACCGTGATATATCCAGGCAATGGAGTATCATTTAGAGCCAGAAGAAATGACCTCTCATATCATGAAAAGACTTGGAGGAATCACAAAAGCTATTTCTCAGCATTAAAAAAAAAAAAAATCTGGGGGCGCCTGGGTGGCTCAGCCAGTTAAGCAACTAATTTCGGCTCAGGTCACGATCTCGTGGTTTGTGAGTTCGAGCCCCACATTGGGATCTGTGCCGACAGCTCAGAGCCTGGTGCCTGCTTCGGATTCTGTGTCTCCCTCTCTCTCTGCCCCTCCCCAGCTCACGCTCTGTCTCTCTTTCCCTCAAAAATAAATAAACATTAAAAAAAATTTAAAAAAAAATCTGAAAAGGCTACAGGATGCATGAGTCCCACTATATGACATTCTGGTTGCAGAGAACGAGCAAGGGGAGGAATCAATAGGTGGAGCACAGAGGATTTTTGGGGCAGTGAAAAGCTCTGTATGATACCATAATGATGGACATGTCACTATACAAACCTGACATATACATATGTCACTTGTCCAAACCTGTAGAATGTACATCAAGAGTGAACTCTAAGCTAAACTACTGACTTTGGGTAATATGATGGATGAATGCAGATTCATCAATGTAAAAACATACCTTTGGGGATGGGGGCATGTTGATAAATGGGGAAGGTATGCATGTGTGGCAACACTGAGTGTATAGGAAGTTTCTGTACCTTCCTGTCAATTTTGCTGTGAACGTAAAATTGCTTTAGGTAAGTTATTTGTTTCAAGTTTTAATTTAAATTCCAGTTTGTTCACATTTAGTGTAATAGTAGTTTCAGGAGTAGAATTTAGGGATTCATCACTTACATATAACACCCAGTGGTCATAAACACACGTGCCCTATTTAATACTCATCACTTATTTAACCCGTAACCCTCCTCCCCCGCCTACCTCACCTCCAGCAACCCTCAGTTTGTTCTCTATAGTTATGTGTCTCTTTTATGTATTGCCTCTATTTCCTCCCATGTTCATCTGTTTCATTTCTTAAATTCCACATATGAATGAAATCGTATGGTATTTGTCTTTCTCTGACTTATTTCACTTAGCATAATATATTCTAGCTCCATCCATGTCATTGCAAACGGCAAGATTTTATTGTTTTTGATGGATGAGGAATTTTCCAGAGTAAATATATACCAGAAGTTCTTTATCCGTTCATCAGCTGATGGACATTTGGGCTTTTTCCACACTTTGGCTATTGTTGATAATGCTGCATTGGGGCGCATGTATCCCTTTGAATCACTATTTTTGTATCCTTTGAGCGAATACCTAGTAGTGTAATTGCTTGACTTTAAAAAAAAATTTTTTTTAATCTTTATTATTTATTTTTGAGAGAGAGAGAGACAGTGTGAGCAGGAGAGGGACAGAGAGAGAGGGAGACACAGAATCCGAAGCAGCTCCAGGCTCTGAGCTGTCAGCACAGAGCCCGATATGGGGCTCGAACTCATGAACCACAGGATCATGACCTGAGCTGAAGTGGGAAGCTTAAAAGACTGAACCAACCAGGCGCCCCTGACTTTTTGAGGAAACTCCATACTGTTTCCCAGGGGGGCTGCACCCGTTTCATTTTCCACCAACAACGTAAGAGGTTTACCCTTTCTCTTTAACCTCACCAACATCTGTTGTTTCCTGTGTTGTTAGTTTTAGCCATTTTGACAGGTATGAGGTGATATGTTATTTTAGTCTGATTTGTATTTCCCTGATGATGTATGATGTTGAGCATCTTTTCATGTGTCTGTTAGCCATCTGGATGTCTTTTTTGCAAACATCTATAAATAACTTCTCAAACTTAACACACAAAAAACAAATAATCCAGTTAAGAAATGGGCAAAGGACATGAATAGACATTTTCCAAAGAAGACATCCAGATGGCTAACAGACACATGAAAAGATGGTCAATAACACTCACCATCAGGGAAATACAAATCAAATGGTTTAATTCAGATATTAGAATTACATTAGTTAGAGAAATTCACAAACACATATTTAATACCAAATAGCAAAAATTAAATAGCTTTTAATTTTCAAAAATGTGGCTTAGATTGTATTAGAATTATCTACTTTGAAAAGAATGTCTCCGTAGGCTCTGCTTTACATACACAGTAAGGCAAATACTTGGATTTACTGTGTACTCATTTTTGTTGTTGTTAAAGAGACAATAATTTCAGAATTTAGAAGTAGGTCAAGATAGAATGGAACTTACTAGTACATCCTGGCTGAGGTACCCAGCCTCTATTTGTACATGTTGCCGTATTTCCTTGGGTTGAACGATCAAAGCCAGTTTTACAATTGTATGTGATTTCATCTCCACTTCTGTATCTGATGCTTTCTGGTGCATAGTTACCATTTTCAATGTGAGGAGAAGCACATATGATTTCTGGGAAAAAAAAAAGAATATGTAGGTAATGTTGAAATCACTACCCATTAAAATAATCAAGTACATAAAAATATAGAAAGTGGGTATTATTATTTTTTGTCCCTACCACAGCATAAAATGGGATTAATGTGAGTTTAGTCTTACATCCTTCCCATCATATCATTCATGTCCCACCACTATATCTCACATCTGATATATTTGTGCCCCCTGGACTCTTGAATCCTTTCTCCAAAGCCATCACATATATCATAATATTCTATATGTGGCAATAAACTCATGACATATCACTTCAACTCTTCTTACAAACTATTCAACTTCCCTGGCATCTGTGATTCTCCTAGGACTGTTTACAAACAGCTTGAGTCTCTTCCTTCCAGACACTTAGTAGGATTTCATATCCTTGCCAAGAATTAGATGTGGTCGTCTGATTTACACAGGTCAAGAAAATGAGTAAAGTAACACGTTTCCCTTTAGGGAGGAAGTTTTAAAAAGCCACTGTGTGAATTTTTATGTTCTTTTTTCTAGCTGCAGGGATTAAGGACAGCCATGGAGAGGTGATGTCTCTACCCTTGATTCTTACAGCTACTATAATGAGCAGAGTCCCTTCAGACCTACATTGGAAGTGGGCATAAACAGGAAATAAACTTCAATTTTTTAGGCTATTGAAATTCTGGAATACATTTTTATTAGTATAATAGAATAAACTAGTCCAGGGTTTGGAGAAAACCTTTTATGTAAAGAACCAGATAAAATGTTTCTGTCCCAGCTACTCAACACGAACACAGCCCTAAAGGATACATAAACAAATGAGCATGGCTGTATTCCAATAAAACTTTGTTTACACAAAGGGCAAAGGATGGATTTGATTTTCAGACTATAATGTGCTCTCCCATGACCTACTCTATCTTAATTTTTAAAGTTCTGTCTCAGTTCTTTCCATCAACTTTGCTAATATCTAGCCAATGGATCAATCTGCAAAATTCCTTGTATAATAAAATATCATACCTTTAAACTATTGTAGAAATGTTACATAACCATTTATATTAGTGCCATGGTGGACATTCAGCAATGCCAAAAATCCATTTATATGCCCCCAATTTACTTCCTATTCCATTTCCCAAAGTAACTTTCATCACAGTCTCATCATTTTCTTCAAAAGCCATCTAACACAATAGTTCCGTCATCAACAAATAAATCCTTGCATTCACACATAACAAATTTCAGACTACCAGCTGTGGGGTTCCCTAGATTTCTTACTAACATGTCCTTAACTTTGGCTACAACTGTTTGAACTTTAGCCTTTCTCTTACTTGTTGACGATGAGGTGTTTATTTCATTCAAGTTAGCTTTTCAAAAGTTTAATTCTTCCATCGAGCATGAACCATTGTATATTCCTTCCCTCTCTCATTTTGTCTACTATTCTCTCTTAAATGGATATGCAAGCTTCTCCAATTTTAAATTCCTTATCTCATCCCTTTTTCCAAGGTTGTTAATGTACTATACTTCTCTCCTTCACAACCAAGATCCTTCAAATATCATCTTCCAATTAGTCTGGTTTTCAATCTCCCACTTATTCTTCAACCTACTGCTATCTGGCTTTTGACATCTTTAACATGCTGGTGCTATTAAGACAAAAGTCACCAATGTCCTCCAATTTCCAAATCCAAAATCTCTATGAATTGCTCATATCACAGTGACTGGTATTATATACTATGGGCTCCTTAATTATTTGTTGAACTGAATAGATAAAAACCCTCTGTAATATTTGACACTGTTGATCACTGACTTACTGGCATTCTCCAATGCCCTGCATTCTCATGTTTTCCTACTTCTCCTTATTTTTGTCTGAACAGTACTATTTTATTTTATTTATTTTACTTATAGCTGCCCTCCTTCCTCTGCTCTACTTAATTTTAGGCCCTGTCTACTTCTCAGATCTCATCTCCTACCAAGGTCCCACTTACTCTATACGACCAACACAATAGCCTTCTGTCTGGTGTTCACACATGCCAGGCTTATTCATAGCACTTGCACTTTTTATTCCTATTTCTTGGGTGATGCTCCTCTAGATCTTCCGGCTGACTCTTATCACCACCTCAGAAATATCTTCCCTGAAGACCCAACGAGTATTGTATGAATGAATATCTATGCTTGACAGTTGGTTCTACATGAGTATTTGTCCTTGATTTTGTTGTTTGCTTCTTCACATTTTCTCTGTGAATCAAGATACTTCCACAATAAAAAGCTATGAGCATTATGCTAATAACTCTTCAGTGAGATCCAAATCCATATATCCAACTGAAGCTTCACACTAGACAGGTCCATGTGAATAATTCAAAGGCATATCCAACTAACTACATGCCAACTAAATCAAACTTTTCTCAATATATGCTTTTCCTCCTGTGTTCAACATTTTAATTTGTGACACAAAAACCTCATGACAGGAGCCTGGAAATTTACCTCACCTTCCCTCCTCCCCATCACTTCAATATTCATTCACACAGCACATTCTATAATCTTATAATTATTGCTTATACATCTCCTCCCCTTCATACCATGCTTCAACTGTGTACATCCAACTCTTAGAGGTTTTATGATAGTCTTTTAATTGGTCTTAAATTTGTACTTCATTCCTCCAGAATAAGCTTTAATAAGTCTCTATTCCAAACATGATACTATACTTATATTAGCAATGGTTATATTAGAAAGAATATGTGACCATCTAACCACAAATCTTAAGTATGTCTACACTGCTTGATTTTAATTGACACTACCTTGAGATGAACCTTAATGTACCTTAAATGTAACCTTAAATTTACTTTTAGTTTTTTCTCCTCACTTTATTCTGCTCTATCATATTTTCACAGACCTTTGCAGTGGAGTTTATCATATATTAATTTTTACTTCATAGTGTGGCTTAACTTAATTTTGAAGTCAAAAGCTACAAGATATAAAAACAAGAGTTTTACTAAGAGCCCAACCAAAAAATACTGGGAGAATTTGTTAAATAATTTTTAATAAATTTGTAATACTACTTTGTTAAAATAATAAAAATAGAAGAACTTCAGGTGATTACTTTTGAGCAGAAGACATAAATTCAATGATAAATTGTAATCCCTACTTTCATAATTTCCATTAATATAAATGATGCTAGCAAAACATTGCCAGGGCAAGTGCCTCTATCTAAAACAGTACTGGAGAATGTCTGCATGTGTGGGGTCACATTTTTTCCTACTGTTAGATACCACCAGTAAGCATTTGAGATAAGAACAATAATTTAATGCTAGCACTCTATGTTGTTCATCATCAGAAAATCTGACTTGTACAGAGAACAGATAGATTTGGAGCAAAGGTGGCTTTTATTTAGCAGGTCTTGGTACTTTTAATTATTCCTATAAATGATTTGCTGTCAGAGACTGGCTCCTATTAGATGAAGAGACCAAAGTTTTGACAAATCACCTTCAAACAGAACCCCTGAAGGGCGCCTGGGTGGCTCAGTCAGTTAAGTGTTCAACACTTTATTTCAGCTCATGTCATGATCTCATGGCTCGTGAGATTGACCCCACAGTGGGCTCCATGCTGATAGTGTGAAGCCTGCTGGGGATTCTCTCTTTCCTTTCTCTCTGCCCCTACTCCCAGTCATGCGTGCGCGCGCGCTCTCTCTCTCTCTCTCTCTCTCAAAGTAAATAACATTAAAAAAAAAAAAAAAAACCTGACACATAAAATCATAAACCGGATGGAAGAAATTTTAAGTATTTTATCCTAGGTTATTTTATTTTAATTTTATTTTAGTTCCAAATTTATTATAGATTTGGAGGAAGCAAGATCTATAGATTTGGAATTCATCATTACCAGCAGGTAGATCCTTCTATTGTCCTAGGAAAATAAGGAGAAGCATTTGTGATATACTAGCTAAGGTACAATGTAGAGTACCTTTTACTTTTAAACTTATTTTTAAATGTTTATTTATTTTGAGAGAGAGGGAGTGCACGCACGAGGGCGTGGCAGAGAGAGAGGGAGGGAGAGAATCCCAAGCAGGCTCCATGGTGTCAGTGAAGAGCCTGATGCAGTGCTCAAACTCTAGAACCAAACTGTGAGATCATGACCTGAGCTGAAATTAAGAACGGTATCCTTAACTGACTGAGCCAACAAGGTGCCCCTGGAGTTCCTTTTAATAAAGGACTTCTCCGTATCCAGTTAATGTAAAACACATTTCAATAAAATTAACCACTGTTGTAACAGAGAGTGCATGCTTATTTAATTTGGGGTGAACCATTCTTTATTTATCTTGATCATTAGTAAACTGTTTTGTGAAAGAGAGTATCCAATCTTAGTGACATCTCTCTCCCCAAAGAAAGGAGGATTCTAAGGCATCCTGTCTTGAGTTTTTGAGTTATACAATTGACTAAGAAAATGAAAAACAAATTCTAAAAAGAAAATGTTTTACAAATGTGGGATCTTTACTGTGTGTGTGTGTGTGTGTGTGTGTGTGCGCGCGCGCGTGCGTGCATGGGTGTGGTGTAGATGGGTCAAGTTTCAAGTAAGCCTAGGAATTGTAGCAACACATATGGGAAAAACAGATTTCCCACATTAAAACAAGTATGTGCTCAGCAACAGCTTTAAGCAGGTAGCTATGTGACCAAGAAAAAGAATTAACTAGACAACTTCTATGGAGCAGTCAGGCGATCCTGAGTCCTATGTCAAAGTAAAACTGAACTCAGATCCTGACGTCTTAACTTGGAAGTAAGTAAATTTCATTGAAACCTGGAATGATGATTTATTCTAATGTTCACTGAAATGTGGAGTGATTTATTCTAATGTTTATACAGGACAAAGGGACTGATATAAAGTAAGTGGTTTATAAGTTATATTTTGACGACTGGATGGATAATTTAGCTCTCTAAATATTTAAGTTTGGCTCTGGAAGTAAAACATATGGCAGAAGTTAATGCCAGAGGACTTGTGCACCCACTTTCTTTGAGTAGGAGCCACAAATGCCATGAAGCCAAACAGCTGGACTCCACACACGATCAGCAGATCACAGATCTAATGTGGGTGATCACTGTCTTCTCTTCACTAACCTCTTTGTAAAATATTTTCTTAACAATGCCTGAAAGTGGAGGTCACTCAGTTGTAGGGGGATATATTTTCCAAGGAGCTACTTGTGGACTCAACCCCAAATTTTTTTCGGGGGGTTGGGGTGCCTGGCTGGCTGAGTCAGTAGAGCATGTGACTCTTGATCTCAGGGTTGTAAGTTCAAGCCCCAGGTTGGGTATGGAGCTTACTTTTAAAAAAAAAAAGGTAAAAAAATTAAAAAAAAAAATTTTAATGTTTATTTTTGAGAGAGACAGAATGTGAATGGGGGGAAGGGCAGAAAGAGAGAGAGGGAGACACAGAACGTAAAGCAGGCTCCAGGCTCTGAGCTGTCAGCACAGAGCCCGACACAGGGCTCAAACTCATGAACTGCAAGATCATGACCTGAAGTCAGACTTTTAACCGACTGAGCCACCCAGGTGCCCTCAACCAAAAAATTTTTTAAAATAAGAACAAAATCATTCAAAATCTAACTCTAGTTTTTGTAAGAGAGGATCATTAAACAAGGTTTACGCATGGAATTATGAATCATATGATTAAAAGTTCAGAGAGCTCTTAAGAGTTCAGCTCTTCTCACCATCTCCCCACCTACCCTGGGCCACGATATGACCATATCTATAAAAGTCACCCTTTTAGAAAGGCACTTGACCTCTGATTTCATGTAGGATAGCACTTGTAACTTGTTTCACTTGCTGCTGCAGCCCGCATCTGAAGTTAACGCACCCTTTTCCATAAATGTTTGCAAACAGCTCAACACAGTTGTTACCGTGCGACATGTAATAGCTGTACCTTCTTGCTATTCTTCTAATGATATGATGTCTTAAACTCAACCTTTTACAGTTTTGCATCTGGACCACGATAGTTTGAAACTCTCTCTTTTCAAATGAGGTAGGCTAAGTAGAACACAATATTACAGACATAACTTTTGGTGGCACGAAGCACAGTTGACGTGGATTCTACATCTGCACAAGATCCCCCATTAGGAAGCCTAAAAGAGTTTGGTGGGTGCCCCCTGCCACTCCCCCGCATCATCATCACTATTGATTCATATTACGCCTGTGCTTAGTGAAATCTCTAGTTATTTCCACTTAATTCCATTGTTAATTGAGGGTTCCCTCATATGGCATTCATCTCATTTCCTTTGTTTGCAAAGCTAACTGCTGGGCTTTAGAAGAGCAATCTGTCTGAGAAGTAATCATGCCTGGGGAGCCTATTATTGCCCTGGCTCTGCTCTAGAGTTGATTTTTGACCGCAGACCAACTACTTAACGAGCTATTGAACTCTTCTGTTCCTTTTATGTCTATCTTCAGAACGAGAGAATTATACCAAAATTAATTTTTGCACACATAAAACGTTAAGTATATCGTATTTATAAGACTTGGTTCGGGGCGCCTGGGTGGCGCAGTCGGTTAAGCGTCCGACTTCAGCCAGGTCACGATCTCGCGGTCCGTGAGTTCGAGCCCCGCGTCAGGCTCTGGGCTGATGGCTCGGAGCCTGGAGCCTGTTTCTGATTCTGTGTCTCCCTCTCTCTCTGCCCCTCCCCCGTTCATGCTCTGTCTCTCTCTGTCCCAAAAATAAATTAAAAAAAAAAAAAAAAAAAAAAAAAAAAAAGACTTGGTTCTTGTCAACATTAACGCTCCATTGTGAGAAAAAATAAACTGCTTCACTGTAAGGAATATATGAATGAAAAGAATTGATAAAATATATAGAAAGGAAATATAACATTACCTTTACATGAAGGGGTTGGAGTCCATCCCGATGCAGTGCATATGGCATCTCCTTTACTACTGTATTCATAACCCTGGTGACATGTATACTGAAATCGTTCATTTTCCTTGTAAGTTTTCTTCAGAGATGCAGCATTTCCATTTGCGATTTCTGGCTTTTGGCAGGAAATTTCTAAATATAAGGGATTAAATTCCAAAATGTTTGTTATATATTAAAAAGCCATGTCTAAGACATAGTTATATTAAAGATACAAGTTTTGTTTCCTTTAGGCAAATCAGACAACGAAACAAAATTTCTATTTTGACATGGTTGCTTGAATTATTTACCTGTTGTTCTTAATTTTGATTTTTGAAATAAGGTAAAATTCTGATTAAACTTCTGTTGCTAGGGGTGCCTGGGTGGCTCAGTTGCTTAAGTAACTGGCTCTTGATTTTGGCTCAGGTTATGATCTCATGGTTCCTGGGATCGTACCCTGTCTGTGGCTTCCTGCTGGCACTGTAGAACCTTCTGGGATTCTTTCTCTTTCTTTCTCTGTCCCTCCCTTACTCATGCTTTCTGTCTCTCTCTTTCTATCAAAAATAAATAAATAAATAAAAATTATGTTGCTTATTTTATTTGCTTTGAAGATAAATTAGTCCTCTTCAAGTAAATAGTGGCCAGTAATGATACCAACTATATATATATAATTGGGTATAGATATATAGGCTTATTGTGATAAATATTTTCACCGAATGACTTGTAAAAATTATGTATTTTCTAGTTATCGATAATAGAGTCATAATTGGCATAACACTTTGTCAAAGAAGTTAATTTAACCTACTGTCATTATATCTATGAATTACATCTTCTGTTTTTGTGGCTTACCATCCATCCAAATTTTCTGTCAAGAAAACCCAAAAACTGGCCATCATATTTGCCCCCATCTTCTCTCAAACATTTCCCCCTGGGATTATGGCAACAATAACTAATTTCCCAGATGCTATTCTCGCACCTCTGTAATCTATTTTCCTGTTTGTAACTTAATGACTGTTTTTCTTGTCCCTTCATCGATCCGTTGAAGGATTCCACTGAAATCCTCCATCGATTCCCAATTCAGTCTGAATAAAAGCCAAATTCTTCAGCATGATATGGAGCACCTTAGAACCTTGCACTGGCCTATCTTCAAGCCATCACTGACCTACCCCTACTTGTGTCCTACACAACGGCCTCGAAGACATGGAACAGGGGAGCTTCAGGCTCCTGGAAGCCTCACTGCATTTGTACCTTCCTCTCCCTGAACTTCTCCTGACTGATATACTTTCCCCCCCCCTCAACTTCGTTGGAAAAAGTCTCATTGTTTCTTCAAAATGTATCTTATGCATTAGTTATTCCAGTAAGGTTTTACTAAGCACAGAAATTTAGGTTTTTTTAAAATTTTATTTATTTTGAGAGAGAGAGATTGAGAGAGACAGTGAGATAGATAGAGAGAGAGAGAGAGAGCGTGAGTTGGGGAGGAGCAAAGACAGAGGGAGAGAGAGGATCGCAAGCAGGCTCCACCATGAGCGTGGAGCTGGATGCCAGGCTGCATCTCATGACCGGGAGATCACGACCTCAGCTAATATCAGGAGTGTGATGTTCGACTGACTGAGCCACCCAGGTGCTCAGAAATTTAGTTTTAAGGGGGAAACCCCATCTGTGAGCCTCTGGGGTATACAGTATTTGCTGTGCTGAATAGAAATATGATTGCCATTACTGACTTGAAGAACTAATATTGTTAGAATTTTTAAGAACAGAAATGCTTTTCCCTGCATCTCATTATAGGATAGACTCAACTAAGAAAGTGTGAATTTTAGAAAAAATATTAAAAAAAATAAATATGGCAGATATATCTGCCAAAAAAGTATTGGTAAAGTGAAGCAGACTGACCATAATGTTTCATTACAAAAGCCCAATCACCATACTGGTCATGATGCACTGGTTAGCAGTATTATAACTAAAGAAATCTTGACTTGCAGTTTACTATAGAACTTTTTTTAAAAGGCAAAAACTTATTTAGTGAATTCAGTTTAGTTTCACAATATTTCTCTAAACTTACAGTGCAAATATAAAATAGGACCCCATTCTAGAAGTATTATTCAACAACAGAATGTTATAATGCTATATCAGTGGAAATACATAATGGCTTTTTGATCTTACAAATTAAAAGAAAGCCTGTTCTGTAGGCCAATATTAAATCTTGCAGCAGAACTGCTTACTAATCTATTTGAGCATGAAAGCCAATTACAATTTAATTATGGATATGACCATGGAATTTGGTTTCAGATAACCTAGGTTTGAATCTTAACTCCACCGTCATGCCATCATAACCTTGGTCATGAGATGTAACTTTTTTGCCCCACAATGTCCTCAGTTATAAAATAGAGGTGAAAACAGTGCATAAATCACAGTCATTTTGAAGGTAAAATGGAATGTAAAGAACTTAGATCAATTACTGACAAATAGTAAGTGCCCAATAAATGTTAGTTTTAATGTTATTAGTATAATTGGTATTATTCTATGTATAATATTTAAAAGTGCAAATTTTCATGAGAAAAACTAAAACTGTCCGATCCCATGAACAGTAAATGTATCTTACCCACACATTTTGGGCTTTCTCCACTCCAAACACCATTCGTTGAGCAACGTATTTCTGCAGGCCCAACAAGCATGAAGCCTGAATTGCATGCAAACCGTACTACTTGTCCAAAAGTATATTCCTTGTCTAGGTCCAATGCGCTACTGGTCAATCTCCCATTCTCTGGATGTGTCACTGGTAAACACTTAACAACTGAAAAAAATAAATATAACTTTTCCTAATAGAATTTGACAACTTTATTATGAAAAATATGTATATATACACATACAGGTATAAAGTCACTAACAAAGAAAGATTGGGGGAATTACTTAATTTTTTTAAAGAAGCATTTAATAAACCTGTTTGTTGGATATAAAGGCTTATAAATTAAAAAAAATCAATAAGCTTATCTCTGATTATTTTCTATGAGAGCGGACAAAGAAAAAATTATTTCTTTGAATGTCAGTTTACATTTTTATAGTAACAAATAAATGTTCCTTAAATAATTGAAAAATATAAAGCTTGAGATAATTAAATGGAATTTTTCACTTAAGCCCTAGGATAATATAACACTGTATTCTTAAAAGGTATAAATGCAAACTTTCTGATTCTATTTCTTTCAATAGATAAACAGTCCTTAATTTTCCTTCCTCTCCCACATCAGTGCTCAAAATAATGAGTATTCCTTTTGATTTTACTTAATATTTTCCAATACCTTGTAGGTTATGGCATTTAAACTTTATTTTAGAGTAGAATCATCCAGGATGCTCATTAAGATGGAAATTCTATGGCTATCTCCCTGCGCTATTACCGGAGATACTGATTTAGTAGGTTTTTAGTAACCCAAAATTTCAGCATTAAACAAGCACCTCAGGTGATTTCAGTGTAGATGTTCCTTAAAACATTTAGATCTCTCCTCTCATTTCCCTAAGTTCTCTTCTTTACGTAACAGGACTTTTGAGTGATCACATTCCCACTCGCCCTCCTCCTCCTCCTCCTTCATCCTCCTGGTCCTCCCTCCCTCCCCCTTTTCCTCATTCCCTCCCTCCTTCCCCCTCTCTCTCCCTCTCTATTTACTTCTCACCATGGAACTAAGAAAGACTACTCTGACTCATCTATTTCCATGATGACTAGAGAGATTGGCATTACTAGCCCAAAATTTAGAAACAGGATCTACATTTTTCTCATTCTGACTCTTGGCTTTATGGATCAGTAAGAAAAGTAGAGCTCTTCCTTACTTCCTGCCTCTTTTCAGTAAGACTAAGACCACAGGAAAATCTCCTTTGCCATGCAAGAGGGGAGAGATAACTGAATCATGGTCTCCATTTCAGCTGTTATTGACAATCTCTGCATTTGGGTGGATATTGGTTGAGTATGTATTCATTAGTAAAGCTGAAATTCTGATCCTTGTGCTATTTCTAGTGTTTAGAATCCAAAAGGAAAGGAAAATAGGTTTTAGATTTCCTAATCTCTAATACTTTGAATACATTAGATCAGATGAAACTGCACTCACATTTGGTTAATGAAACACAAAATAGCGTAGTAATAAAAAGCTTAGATATCCATTCCAAACTATATTAGAAGCCATAAAAATACTTTGAATCAAAAATATGTAATTACAAACTTTAAGGATGTTTCAATGTAAGATATCTCAAAAAATCTTAGATATTTTAAATATTTGAATATATCTGTAAATCAATTTTACATATACCTTCACATATAGGAATATCATTGGTCCATCCATCAGATTCACACTCACGGAAATTAATCCTACCTAGCATCTGATACCTAAAAACCAAAAATGACAGAATGGTGAGCTAATTTATTATATGCATTTATATGAAATTTTAAGTTTGATACATTCTGAATGTCCAGGAACTCCATTTCAGAGAAAATTAACAGCATATACATTTCTTTCCTCCTTCCCTTCCCTCTTCTTTCCTTCCTTCCTTTTTCCCCTCCATCCTTACTCCCTTCCTTCCCTCTTTCCTTTCCTTTTCATTCTTTCTCTCTTTCTATTCTTTCTCCTTCTTATTCTTAAATTTCTTTCTTTCTTTTTTATTTAACTTGTTTGGGTTTTTTTGTATCTGTATGAGATGAAGAAATTTTTTTAAGTTTATTTATTTCGAGAGAGAGAGAGACAGAGAGCAGGAGAGAGAGAGGAAGAGAGAGAATCCCAAGCAGGCACTGTTTCGTCAGTACAGAGCCCAATGTGGGCCTCTATCTCAACTGTGAAATCATGACCGGAGCCAAAATCAAGAGTGGGACGCTTAATCGACTAAGCCACCCAGATGCCACTTTCTATTGTTCTTAAACTTCTCTACTACTTAAGAAAGGCTCTCAGACAGAGTTAACACAGTGGAGAAGTAGGGGGACCCGAAGTTCCCTTGTCCCTCAAACACAGCAGTATTTAGCCCAGAAGATTTGGAATTCCAGGAATCCGGGCTAAAGAGCAACAGAAACATCTCCAGGGGCCCACGGGAACAACCTGACGTGCCATAGGTTCATGATTGCCAATTCGGAGAGATAAAATGGGTGGTGGTGTAGGCACAGAAGGGAGGGATCCCCTTCTGTGGAGAGACAAAAGGAAGAGAAAGAGAGGCTGTGGAAGTGTAGGATTGTATTTGGAGAAGAGAAAAACCACAGACTGGGGAACAGAATAAATGGAGACAGAACCAATTTCTAGCTCATTCCAGGGTTGTAGGGCTTCCTCCAGACTGGGGCCTGCTGCCCTATATGCATGCCTGGGTAGGAGGGGAACCAGCCCTGGGCTCAGTAGCACACTCAAAGGTGCAGTCAGAGAGCAGTCTCCCAACCTTGAGGACTGTGGGAAGAAAGCACAAGACACTCCAAGGACAAAAGACCCTGCAGGCACCCGCCAGCCAGAGGCCCTTTGTCGGCTGTCAGGGCAGACTGGCACTACCCCAGAACCGAGACTCCAGGGTGGGATCCTTTAAGACATCGGGGTTTGAATCCCAGCCAAGCGCTTGGGAGGCAAAAGAGACCGGAGCGCGACAAAACGGCCTGCTGGCACCTGCACAGTACTGTGAGGATGGCCTGAACAGAGTGATTTGGGACACCCGCTCTGGAGAGGAGAGACTGGTGTGTCGCCATTTTTCTCCCCATCACCAACAAGGTGGGGTTTCAGAGAACAATGGACCACAGTGGAGGCGGGAACTGCCTACAACAAACCACAGCCCTCTGCGCCTGGTAACTGCATATCTAACAGAGCAAGATTGACACTGACTAAACCAAACAGCACCTCCTCCAGACCAGTGCAGCCACTGGTTGGTCCAGTGGTTTTGCATTTTTCTGAATTGATTCTTGTTCAATTCCTATTTTGTGTGTACGTGTGTGTGTGTGTGTGTGTGTGTATTTTTTCTTCCTCTTATTTCTCCCCTTCTCTTTTGGTTACTTTGGTTGTTGTTTAAGTAGACTTTTTAATCTAGTCTTTTTACACCTCTTCTGTACCTCCTTCCTCTTTATTTTCCTCTCCCTCTCTCTAGATTAAGCCATATCGTTTCTCTGATTCTCTACCTGGTCAATTATTTTTTTTCTTTTTTCCCCTACCTTGTCATTTCTCTCTTTCTATGGGATAAGACTTCTTTTGCCACCACCCCCATTTTTAAAATTTTTTTCCAGGAGGGAGTGGCAGGAATTAGTCAATGCGTTGAATAGTAAATATATGCAGAGAATCCTTTATCCAGCAAGGCTGTCATTCAGAATAGAAGGAGAGATAAAGGCTTTTCCAGACAAACAAGAACTAAAAGAGCTGATGACCACTAAACCAGCATTGCAAGAGTTCCTAAGGGGGACTCTCTGAGTGGAAAGCAGCAAAGACTACAAAGGATGAGAGAACATCACCACAAGCATGAAACCTACAGCTAACACAATGACACTAAATCCTTATCTTTCAATAATCACTCTGAATGTAAATGGATTAAATGCCCCAAGCAATAGACAAAGGGTATCAGAATGGATCAAAAAACAAGATCCATCTATATGTTGCCTACAGGAGACTCATTTTAGACCTGAGGACAGCTGCAGATTGAAAGTGAGGGGATGGAAAACCATCTATCATGCTACTAGAAGACAAAAGAAAGCTGGAGTAGCCATACTTATATCAGACAAACTAGACTTTAAACTAAGGCCGTAACAAGAGATGAAGAAGGGCATTATATCATAATTAAGGGATCTATCCATCAAGAAGAGCTAATAATTGTAAATGTTTCTGCCCCTAACTTGAAAGGACCCAAATATATAAATCAATTAGTCACAAATATAAGCAATCTTAATTGATAAGAATACGGTAATTTCAGGGGACTTTAATACTCCACTTACAACAACGGACAGATCATCCAGGCAGAAAATCAATAAAGAAACAATGGAGTTGAATAATACACTGGACCAGATGGACTTGATAGATATATTCAGAGTTTTTCATCGAAAAGCAGCAAGAGACTCATTCTTCTTGAATGCACATAGAACATTCTTCAAGATAGATCACATTTGGGTCACAAAACAGCCCTCCATAAATATAAAAGAACTGAGATCATACCATGCATATTTTCAGATTACAATGCTATAAAGCTTGAAATTAACCACAAGAAAAAATGTGGAAAGCCTCTAAATGCATGGAGGTTAAAGAACATCCTACTTAAGAATGAATGGGTCAACTAGGCAATTAAAGAAGAAATTTAAAAATATATGGAAGCAAATGAAAATGAAAACACAATAGTCCAAACCCTTTGGGATGAAACAAAGGCAGTCATAAGAGGAAAATACATTGCAATCCAGACCTATCTCAAGAAACAAACAAACAAAATCCCAAATATAAAATGTAACTGCATACCTAAAGGAACTAGAAGCAGAACAGCACAGAAACCCCAAATCCAGCAGAAGAAGAGAGATAATAGAGATCAGAGCAGAAATAAACAATATAGAATCCAAAAAAAAAAAAAAAAAAAAAAACAGTAGAAGAGATCAATGAATCTAAGTGCTGGTTTTTTGAAAGAATAAACAAAATTGATAAACCCCTAGCCAACTTCTCAAAAAAAAAAAAAAAAAAAAGAGAGAGAGAGAGAGAGAGAGAGAACCTAAATAGATACAACCACGAATGACAGAGATCACACCACAGAAATACAAACAATTATTAGCAAATACTATGAAAAATTATATGCCAACAAACTGGACAACCTGGAAGCAATGGACAAATTCCTAGACACCCATACACTACCAAAACTCAAATGGGAAGAAATAGAAAATTTGAAAGGACCCATGACCAGTGAAGAAATTGTAACAGTTATCAAAAATCTCCCAACAAATAAGAGTCCTGGGTCAGATGACTTCACAGGGGAACTCTACCAGACATTTGAAGCAGAGTTAATACCTATCCTTCTCAAGCTGTTCCAAAAAATAGAAATGGAAGGAAAGCTTCCAGACTCATTCTATAAAGCCAGCATTACCCTGATTCCTAAAAAAGACAGAGACCCCACTAAGAGGAGAATTACAGGCCAACATCCCTGTTGAACATGGATGCAAAAATTCTCATCAAGATACTAGCAAATCGAATTCAACAGTATAGTAAAAGAATTATTCACCATCATCAAGTGGGATTCATTCCTGGGCTGCAGGGCTGGTTCAATATTTGCAAATCAATCAGTGTGATTCATCACATTAAT